>NW_028168427.1:5000-605000 GCF_964237585.1 Gallinula chloropus
ATAGCCCCCAGACCCAAATTGAGAGGGGCTGTTTGGGGGCCCCCTGGGGACACTTCAGGCCAGCTAGGTCTTTGGGTCCTGGCTCCTTCGGTTTGGGAGCTGTTGCTGGACGTTGGGCATGATGGCCGGAGAGTGCTTCTCGGGCTGCGAACTGCAACCTTGCAGGTACCTCCCAGGTCCCAGGCCCAACGAAAGCCCCCAGACCCAAATGGAGAGGGGCTGCTTGGGGGACCCCTGGGGGCCCTAGAGGCCAGCTAGGTCTTTGGGTCCTGGCTCCTTCGGTTTGGGAGCTGTTGCTGCAGTTGGGCATGTTGGCCGGAGAGTGCTTCTCGGGCCGTGAACTGCAACCTTGCAGGAATCTCCCGGGTTCCCGTCCCAACGAAAGCCCCCAGACCCAAATGGAGAGGGGCTGTTTGGGGGCCCCCTGGGGCCCCTTCAGGCCAGCTAGGTCTTTGGGTCCTGGCTCCTTGGGTTTGGGAGCTGTTGCTGGACGTTGGGCATGTTGGCCGGAGAGTGCTTCTCGGGCCGTGAACTGTAACCTTGCAGGTAGCTCCCAGGTCCCAGGCCCAACGAAAGCCCCCAGACCCAAATGGAGAGGGGCTGCTTGGGGGCCCCCTGGGGACTCTTCAGGCCAGCTAGGTCTTTGGGTCCTGGCTCCTTGGGTTTGGGAGCTGTTGCTGGACGTTGGGCATGATGGCCGGAGAGTGCTTCTCGGGCCGCGAACTGCACCCTTGCAGGCACCTCCCAGTTTCCCGGCCCAACGAAAGCCCCCAGACCAAAATTGAGAGGGGCTGCTTGCGGGCCCCCTGGGGACACTCCAGGCCAGCTAGGTCTTTGGGTCCTGACTCCTTCGGTTTGGGAGCTGTTGCTGCAGTTGGGGATGTTGGCCGGAGAGTGCTTCTCGGGCTGCGAACTGCAACCTTGCAGGTACCTCCCATATGTCCCCGGCCCAACGAAAGCCCCCAGACCCAAATTGAGAGGGGCTGCTTGGGGGCCCCCTGGGGGCCCTTCAGGCCAGCTAGGTCTTTGGGTCCTGGCTCCTTCGGTTTGGGAGCTGTTGCTGCAGTTGGGCATGTTGGCCGGAGAGTGCTTCTCGGGCCGCGAAATGCAACCTTGCAGGTAGCTCCCAGGTTCCCGGCCCAACAAAAGCCCCCAGACCCAAATGGAGAGGGGCTGCTTGGGGGCCCCCTGGGGGCCCCTTCAGGCCAGCTAGGTCTTTGGGTCCTGGCTCCTTCGGTTTGGGAGCTGTTGCTGGACGTTGGGCATGTTGGCCGGAGAGTGCTTCTCGGGCTTGGAACTGCAACCTTGCAGGTACCTCCCAGGTCCCCGGCCCAACGAAAGCCGCCAGACCCAAATGGAGAGGGGCTGTTTGGGGGCCCCCTGGGGGCCCTTCAGGCCAGCTAGGTCTTTGGGTCCTGGCTCCTTCGGTTTGGGAGCTGTTGCTGCAGTTGGGCATGTTGGCCGGAGAGTGCTTCTCGGGCTGCGAACTGCAACCTTGCAGGTAGCTCCCATGTTCCCGGCGCAACGAAAGCCCCCAGATCCAAATGGAGAGGGGCTGTTTGGGGGCCCCCTGGGGCCCCTTCAGGCCAGCTAGGTCTTTGGGTCCTGGCTCCTTCGGTTTGGGAGCTGTTGCTGCAGTTGGGCATGTTGGCCGGAGAGTGGTTCTCGGGCCGCGAACTGCAACCTTGCAGGTACCTCCCAGGTTCCCGGCCCAACGAAAGCCCCCAGACCCAAATGGAGAGGGGCTGCTTGGGGGCCCCCTGGGGGCCCTTCAGGCCAGCTAGGTCTTTGGGTCCTGGCTCCTTCGGTTTGGGAGCTGTTGCTGGACGTTGGGCATGTTGGCCGGAGAGTGCTTCTCAGGCTGCGAACTGCAACCTTGCAGGATTCTCCCAGGATCCATGCCCAACGAAAGCCCCCAGACCCAAATGGAGAGGGGCTGTTTGGGGGCCCCCTGGGGCCCCTTCAGGCCAGCTAGGTCTTTGGGTCCTGGCTCCTTCGGTTTGGGAGCTGTTGCTGGACGTTGGGCATGTTGGCCGGAGAGTGCTTCTCGGGCTGCGAACTGCAACCTTGCAGGTACCTCCCATGTCCCCGGCCCAACGAAAGCCCCCAGACCCAAATGGAGAGTGGCTGCTTGGGGGCCCCCTGGGGGCCCTTCAGGCCAGCTAGGTCTTTGGGTCCTGGCTCCTTCGGTTTGGGAGCTGTTGCTGGACGTTGGGCATGTTGACCGGAGAGTGCTTCTCGGGCCGCGAACTGCAACCTTGCAGGTACCTCCCATGTCCCCGGCCCAACGAAAGCCCCCAGACCCAAATTGAGAGGGGCTGTTTGGGGGCCCCCTGGGGCCCCTTCAGGCCAGCTAGGTCTTTGGGTCCTGGCTCCTTCGGTTTGGGAGCTGTTGCTGGACGTTGGGCCTGTTGACCGGAGAGTGCTTCTCGGGCTGCGAACTGCAACCTTGCAGGTACCTCCCAGGTCCCCGGCCCAACGAAAGCCCCCAGACCCAAATTGAGAGGGGCTGCTTGGGGGCCCCCTGGGGGCCCTTCAGGCCAGCTAGGTCTTTGGGTCCTGGCTCCTTCGCTTTGAGAGCTGTTGCTGCAGTTGGGCATGTTGGCCGGAGAGTGCTTCTCGGGCCGCGAACTGCAACCTTGCAGGTAGCTCCCAGGTTCCCGGCCCAACGAAAGCCCCCAGACCCAAATGGAGAGGGGCTGCTTGGGGGCCCCCTGGGGACTCTTCAGGCCAGCTAGGTCTTTGGGTCCTGGCTCCTTCGGTTTGGGAGCTGTTGCTGGACGTTGGGCATGTTGGCCGGAGAGTGCTTCTCGGTACGTGAACTGCAACCTTGCAGGTACCTCCCAGGTCCCCAGCCCAACGAAAGCCCCCAGACCCAAATTGAGAGGGGCTGCTTGGGGGCCCCCTGGGGGCCCTTCAGGCCAGCTAGGTCTTTGGGTCCTGGCTCCTTCGGTTTGGGAGCTGTTGCTGCAGTTGGGCATGTTGGCCGGAGAGTGCTTCTCGGGCCGCGAACTGCAACCTTGCAGGTAGCTCCCAGGTTCCCGGCCCAACGAAAGCCCCCAGACCCAAATGGAGAGGGGCTGCTTGGGGGCCCCCTGGGGGCCCTTCAGGCCAGCTAGGTCTTTGGGTCCTGGCTCCTTCGGTTTGGGAGCTGTTGCTGGACGTTGGGCATGTTGGCCGGAGAGTGCTTCTCGGGCCGCGAACTGCAACCTTGCAGGTACCTCCCATGTCCCCGGCCCAACGAAAGCCCCCAGACCCAAATGGAGAGGGGCTGCTTGGGGGCCCCCTGGGGCCCCTTCAGGCCAGCTAGGTCTTTGGGTCCTGGCTCCTTCGGATTGGGAGCTGTTGCTGGACGTTGGGCATGTTGGCCGGAGAGTGCTTCTCAGGCTGCGAATTGCAACCTTGCAGGTACCTCCCAGGATCCATGCCCAACGAAAGCCCCCAGACCCAAATTGAGAGGGGCTGTTTGGGGGCCCCCTGGGGCCCCTTCAGGCCAGCTAGGTCTTTGGGTCCTGGCTCCTTCGGTTTGGGAGCTGTTGCTGGACGTTGGGCCTGTTGACCGGAGAGTGCTTCTCGGGCTGCGAACTGCAACCTTGCAGGTACCTCCCATGTCCCCGGCCCAACGAAAGCCCCCAGACCCAAATTGAGAGGGGCTGCTTGGGGGCCCCCTGGGGGCCCTTCAGGCCAGCTAGGTCTTTGGGTCCTGGCTCCTTCGGTTTGGGAGCTGTTGCTGCAGTTGGGCATGTTGGCCGGAGAGTGGTTCTCGGGCCGCGAACTGCAACCTTGCAGGTAGCTCCCAGGTTCCCGGCCCAACGAAAGCCCCCAGACCCAAATGGAGAGGGGCTGCTTGGGGGCCCCCTGGGGGCCCTTCAGGCCAGCTAGGTCTTTGGGTCCTGGCTCCTTCGGTTTGGGAGCTGTTGCTGGACGTTTGGCATGTTGGCCGGAGAGTGCTTCTCGGGCCGTGAACTGCAACCTTGCAGGTACCTCACAGGTCCCCGGCCCAATGAAAGCCACAAGACCCAAATGGAGAGTGGCTGCTTGCGGGCCCCCTGGGGGCCCTTCAGGCCAGCTAGGTCTTTGGGTCCTGGCTCCTTCGGTTTGGGAGCTGTTGCTGCAGTTGGGCATGTTGGCCGGAGAGTGGTTCTCGGGCCGCGAACTGCAACCTTGCAGGTAGCTCCCAGGTTCCATGCCCAACGAAAGCCCGTAGACCCAAATTGAGAGGGGCTGTTTGGGGGCCCCCTGGGGACTCTTCAGGCCAGCTAGGTCTTTGGGTCCTGGCTCCTTCGGTTTGGGAGCTGTTGCTGCAGTTGGGCATGTTGGCCGGAGAGTGCTTCTCGGGCCGCGAACTGCAACCTTGCAGGTAGCTCCCAGGTTCCCGGCCCAACAAAAGCCCCAAGACCCAAATGGATAGGGGCTGCTTGGGGGCCCCCTGGGGCCCCTTCAGGCCAGCTAGGTCTTTGGGTCCTGGCTCCTTCGGTTTGGGAGCTGTTGCTGGACGTTGGGCATGTTGGCCGGAGAGTGCTTCTCGGGCTTGGAACTGCAACCTTGCAGGTACCTCCCAGGTCCCCGGCCCAACGAAAGCCGCCAGACCCAAATGGAGAGGGGCTGTTTGGGGGCCCCCTGGGGGCCCTTCAGGCCAGCTAGGTCTTTGGGTCCTGGCTCCTTCGGTTTGGGAGCTGTTGCTGGACGTTGGGCATGTTGGCCGGAGAGTGGTTCTCGGGCCGTGAACTGCAACCTTGCAGGTACCTCCCATGTCCCCGGCCCAAAGAAAGCCCCCAGACCCAAATTGAGAGGGGCTGCCTGGGGGCCCCCTGGGGGCCCTTCAGGCCAGCTAGGTCTTTGGGTCCTGGCTCCTTCGGTTTGGGATCTGTTGCTGGACGTTGGGCATGTTGACCGGAGAGTGCTTCTCGGGCTGCGAACTGCAACCTTGCAGGTACCTCCCAGGTCCAAGGCCCAATGAAAGCCCCCAGACCCAAATGGAGAGGGGCTGCTTGGGGGCCCCCTGGGGGCCCTTCAGGCCAGCTAGGTCTTTGGGTCCTGGCTCCTTCGGTTTGGGAGCTGTTGCTGGACGTTGGGCATGTTGGCCGGAGAGTGCTTCTCGGGCCGCGAACTGCAACCTTGCAGGCACTTCCCATGTTCCCGGCCCAACGAAAGCCCCCAGACCCAAATGGAGAGGGGCTGTTTGGGGGCCCCCTGGGGCCCCTTCAGGCCAGCTAGGTCTTTGGGTCCTGGCTCCTTCGGTTTGGGAGCTGTTGCTGGACGTTGGGCATGTTGGCCGAAGAGTGGTTCTCGGGCCGTGAACTGCAACCTTGCAGGTAGCTCCCAGGTTCTCGGCCCAACGAAAGCCCCCAGACCCAAATGGAGAGGGGCTGTTTGGGGGCCCCCTGGGGACTCTTCAGGCCAGCTAGGTCTTTGGGTCCTGGCTCCTTGGGTTTGGGAGCTGTTGCTGGACGTTGGGCATGATGGCCGGAGAGTGCTTCTCGGGCCGCGAACTGCAACGTTGCAGGCACCTCCCAGGTTCCCGGCCCAACGAAAGCCCCCAGACCAAAATTGAGAGGGGTTGCTTGCGGGCCCCCTGGGGACACTCCAGGCCAGCTAGGTCTTTGGGTCCTGACTCCTTCGGTTTGGGAGCTGTTGCTGCAGTTGGGCATGTTGGCCGGAGAGTGCTTCTCGGGCCGCGAACTGCAACCTTGCAGGTACCTCCCAGGTTCCCGGCCCAACGACAGCCCCTAGACCCAAATGGAGAGGGGCTGTTTGGGGGCCCCCTGGGGCCCCTTCAGGCCAGCTAGGTCTTTGGGTCCTGGCTCCTTCGGTTTGGGAGCTGTTGCTGGACGTTGGGCATGTTGGCCGGAGAGTGCTTCTCGGGCTTGGAACTGCAAACTTGCAGGTACCTCCCAGGTCCCAGGCCCAACGAAAGCCGCCAGACCCAAATGGAGAGGGGCTGTTTGGGGGCCCCCTGGGGGCCCTTCAGGCCAGCTAGGTCTTTGGGTCCTGGCTCCTTCGGTTTGGGAGCTGTTGCTGCAGTTGGGCATGTTGGCCGGAGAGTGCTTCTCGGGCCGCGAACTGCAACCTTGCAGGTAGCTCCCAGGTTCCAGGCCCAACGAAAGCCCCCAGACCCAAATTGAGAGGGGCTGCTTGCGTGCCCCCTGGGGGCCCTTCAGGCCAGCTAGGTCTTTGGGTCCTGGCTCCTTCGGTTTGGGAGCTGTTGCTGGACGTTGGGCATGTTGACCGGAGAGTGCTTCTTGGGCTGCGAACTGCAACCTTGCAGGCACCTCCCAGGTTCCCGGCCCAACGAAAGCCCCCAGACCAAAATTGAGAGGGGCTGCTTGCGGGCCCCCTGGGGACACTCCAGGCCAGCTAGGTCTTTGGGTCCTGACTCCTTCGGTTTGGGAGCTGTTGCTGCAGTTGGGCATGTTGACCGGAGAGTGCTTCTCGGGCTGCGAACTGCAACCTTGCAGGTACCTCCCAGGTCCCAGGCCCAACGAAAGCCCCCAGACCCAAATTGAGAGGGGCTGCTTGGGGGCCCCCTGGGGGCCCTTCAGGCCAGCTAGGTCTTTGGGTCCTGGCTCCTTCGGTTTGGGAGCTGTTGCTGCAGTTGGGCATGTTGGCCGGAGAGTGCTTCTCGGGCCGCGAACTGCAACCTTGCAGGTACCTCCCAGGTTCCCGGCCCAACGAAAGCCCCCAGACCCAAATGGAGAGGGGCTGTTTGGGGGCCCCCTGGGGCCCCTTCAGGCCAGCTAGGTCTTTGGGTCCTGGCTCCTTCGGTTTGGGAGCTGTTGCTGGACGTTGGGCATGTTGGCCGGAGAGTGCTTCTCGGGCTTGGAACTGCAACCTTGCAGGTACCTCCCAGGTCCCCGGCCCAACGAAAGCCGCCAGACCCAAATGGAGAGGGGCTGTTTGGGGGCCCTCTGGGGGCCCTTCAGGCCAGCTAGGTCTTTGGGTCCTGGCTCCTTCGGTTTGGGAGCTGTTGCTGCAGTTGGGCATGTTGGCCGGAGAGTGCTTCTCGGGCCGCGAACTGCAACCTTGCAGGTACCTCCCAGGTTCCCCGGCCCAACAAAAGCCCCCAGACCCAAATTGAGAGGGGCTGCTTGCGTGCCCCCTGGGGGCCCTTCAGGCCAGCTAGGTCTTTGGGTCCTGGCTCCTTCGGTTTGGGAGCTGTTGCTGGACGTTGGGCATGTTGGCCGGAGAGTGGTTCTCGGGCCGCGAACTGCAACCTTGCAGGTACCTCCCATGTCCCCGGCCCAATGAAAGCCCCCAGACCCAAATGGAGAGGGGCTGCTTGGGGGCCCCCTGGGGCCCCTTCAGGCCAGCTAGGTCTTAGGGTCCTGGCTCCTTCGGTTTGGGAGCTGTTGCTGGACGTTGGGCATGTTGGCCGGAGAGTGCTTCTCAGGCTGCGAACTGCAACCTTGCAGGTACCTCCCAGGATCCATGCCCAACGAAAGCCCCCAGACCCAAATTGAGAGGGGCTGTTTGGGGGCCCCCTGGGGCCCCTTCAGGCCAGCTAGGTCTTTGGGTCCTGGCTCCTTCGGTTTGGGAGCTGTTGCTGGACGTTGGGCCTGTTGACCGGAGAGTGCTTCTCGGGCTGCGAACTGCAACATTGCAGGTACCTCCCAGGTCCCCGGCCCAACGAAAGCCCCCAGACCCAAATGGAGAGGGGCTGCTTGGGGGCCCCCTGGGGGCCCTTCAGGCCAGCTAGGTCTTTGGGTCCTGGCTCCTTCGGTTTGGGAGCTGTTGCTGGACGTTGGGCATGTTGGCCGGAGAGTGCTTCTCGGGCTGCGAACTGCAACCTTGCAGGTACCTCCCAGGTTCCCGGCCCAACGAAAGCCCCCAGACCCAAATGGAGAGGGGCTGTTTGGGGGCCCCCTGGGGCCCCTTCAGGCCAGCTAGGTCTTTGGGTCCTGGCTCCTTCGGTTTGGGAGCTGTTGCTGGACGTTGGGCATGTTGGCCGGAGAGTGCTTCTCGGGCCGTGAACTGCAACCTTGCAGGTACCTCACAGGTCCCCGGCCCAATGAAAGCCACAAGACCCAAATGGAGAGTGGCTGCTTGCGGGCCCCCTGGGGGCCCTTCAGGCCAGCTAGGTCTTTGGGTCCTGGCTCCTTCGGTTTGGGAGCTGTTGCTGCAGTTGGGCATGTTGGCCGGAGAGTGGTTCTCGGGCCGCGAACTGCAACCTTGCAGGTACCTCCCAGGTTCCATGCCCAACGAAAGCCCGTAGACCCAAATTGAGAGGGGCTGTTTGGGGGCCCCCTGGGGACTCTTCAGGCCAGCTAGGTCTTTGGGTCCTGGCTCCTTCGGTTTGGGAGCTGTTGCTGCAGTTGGGCATGTTGGCCGGAGAGTGCTTCTCGGGCCGCGAACTGCAACCTTGCAGGTAGCTCCAAGGTTCCCGGCCCAACAAAAGCCCCAAGACCCAAATGGAGAGGGGCTGCTTGGGGGCCCCCTGGGGCCCCTTCAGGCCAGCTAGGTCTTTGGGTCCTGGCTCCTTCGGTTTGGGAGCTGTTGCTGGACGTTGGGCATGTTGGCCGGAGAGTGCTTCTCGGGCTTGGAACTGCAACCTTGCAGGTACCTCCCAGGTCCCCGGCCCAATGAAAGCCGCCAGACCCAAATGGAGAGGGGCTGTTTGGGGGCCCCCTGGGGGCCCTTCAGGCCAGCTAGGTCTTTGGGTCCTGGCTCCTTCGGTTTGGGAGCTGTTGCTGGACGTTGGGCATGTTGGCCGGAGAGTGGTTCTCGGGCCGTGAACTGCAACCTTGCAGGTACCTCCCATGTCCCCGGCCCAAAGAAAGCCCCCAGACCCAAATTGAGAGGGGCTGCCTGGGGGCCCCCTGGGGGCCCTTCAGGCCAGCTAGGTCTTTGGGTCCTGGCTCCTTCGGTTTGGGATCTGTTGCTGGACGTTGGGCATGTTGACCGGAGAGTGCTTCTCGGGCTGCGAACTGCAACCTTGCAGGTACCTCCCAGGTCCAAGGCCCAATGAAAGCCCCCAGACCCAAATGGAGAGGGGCTGCTTGGGGGCCCCCTGGGGGCCCTTCAGGCCATCTAGGTCTTTGGGTCCTGGCTCCTTGGGTTTGGGAGCTGTTGCTGGACGTTGGGCATGTTGGCCGGAGAGTGCTTCTCGGGCCGCGAACTGCAACCTTGCAGGCACTTCCCATGTTCCCGGCCCAACGAAAGCCCCCAGACCCAAATGGAGAGGGGCTGTTTGGGGGCCCCCTGGGGCCCCTTCAGGCCAGCTAGGTCTTTGGGTCCTGGCTCCTTCGGTTTGGGAGCTGTTGCTGGACGTTGGGCATGTTGGCCGGAGAGTGGTTCTCGGGCTTGGAACTGCAACCTTGCAGGTAGCTCCCAGGTTCTCGGCCCAACGAAAGCCCCCAGACCCAAATGGAGAGGGGCTGTTTGGGGGCCCCCTGGGGACTCTTCAGGCCAGCTAGGTCTTTGGGTCCTGGCTCCTTGGGTTTGGGAGCTGTTGCTGGACGTTGGGCATGATGTCCGGAGAGTGCTTCTCGGGCCGCGAACTGCAACCTTGCAGGATTCTCCCAGGTTCCCGGCCCAACGAAAGCCCCCAGACCAAAATTGAGAGGGGCTGCTTGCGGGCCCCCTGGGGACACTCCAGGCCAGCTAGGTCTTTGGGTCCTGACTCCTTCGGTTTGGGAGCTGTTGCTGCAGTTGGGCATGTTGGCCGGAGAGTGCTTCTCGGGCCGCGAACTGCAACCTTGCAGGTACCTCCCAGGTTCCCGGCCCAACGAAAGCCCCTAGACCCAAATGGAGAGGGGCTGTTTGGGGGTCCCCTGGGGGCCCTTCAGGCCAGCTAGGTCTTTGGGTCCTGGCTCCTTCGGTTTGGGAGCTGTTGCTGGACGTTGGGCATGTTGGCCGGAGAGTGCTTCTCGGGCCGCGAACTGCAACCTTGCAGGCACCTCCCAGGTTCCCGGCCCAACGAAAGCCCCCAGACCCAAATTGAGAGGGGCTGCTTGCGGGCCCCCTGGGGACACTCCAGGCCAGCTAGGTCTTTGGGTCCTGACTCCTTCGTTTTGGGAGCTGTTGCTGCAGTTGGGCATGTTGGCCGGAGAGTGCTTCTCGGGCTGCGAACTGCAACCTTGCAGGTACCTCCCAGGTCCCCGGCCCAACGAAAGCCCCCAGACTCAAATTGAGAGGGGCTGCTTGGGGGCCCTCTGGGGGCCCTTCAGGCCAGCTAGGTCTTTGGGTCCTGGCTCCTTCGGTTTGGGAGCTGTTGCTGGACGTTGGGCATGTTGGCCGGAGAGTGCTTCTCGGGCCGCGAACTGCAACCTTGCAGGTACCTCCCAGGTTCCAGGCCCAACGAAAGCCCCCAGACCCAAATTGAGAGGGGCTGCTTGCGTGCCCCCTGGGGCCCCTTCAGGCCAGCTAGGTCTTTGGGTCCTGGCTCCTTCGGTTTGGGAGCTGTTGCTGGACGTTTGGCATGTTGACCAGAGAGTGCTTCTTGGGCTGCGAACTGCAACCTTGCAGGTACATCCCAGGTCCCCGGCCCAACGAAAGCCCCCAGACCCAAATTGAGAGGGGCTGCTTGGGGGCCCCCTGGGGCCCCTTCAGGCCAGCTAGGTCTTTGGGTCCTGGCTCCTTCGGTTTGGGAGCTGTTGCTGGACGTTGGGCATGTTGGCCGGAGAGTGGTTCTTGGGCCGTGAACTGCAACCTTGCAGGTACCTCCCAGGTCCCCGGCTCAACGAAAGACCCCAGACCCAAATGGAGAGGGGCTGCTTGGGGGCCCCCTGGGGGCCCTTCAGGCCATCTAGGTCTTTGGGTCCTGGCTCCTTCGGTTTGGGAGCTGTTGCTGCAGTTGGGCATGTTGGCCGGAGAGTGCTTCTCGGGCCGCGAACTGCAACCTTGCAGGTACCTCCCAGGTTCCATGCCCAACGAAAGCCCCCAGACCCAAATTGAGAGGGGCTGTTTGGGGGCCCCCTGGGGACTCTTCAGGCCAGCTAGGTCTTTGGGTCCTGGCTCCTTGGGTTTGGGAGCTGTTGCTGCAGTTGGGCATGTTGGCCGGAGAGTGCTTCTCGGGCTGCGAACTGCAACCTTGCAGGTACCTCCCAGGTCCCAGGCCCAACGAAAGCCCCCAGACCCAAATTGAGAGGGGCTGCTTGGGGGCCCCCTGGGGGCCCTTCATGCCAGCTAGGTCTTTGGGTCCTGGCTCCTTCGGTTTGGGAGCTGTTGCTGGACGTTGGGCATGTTGACCAGAGAGTGCTTCTCGGGCTGCGAACTGCAACCTTGCAGGTACCTCCCAGGTTCTCGGCCCAACGAAAGCCCCCAGACCCAAATGGAGAGGGGCTGCTTGGGGGCCCCCTGGGGGCCCTTCAGGCCATCTAGGTCTTTGGGTCCTGGCTCCTTCGGTTTGGGAGCTGTTGCTGCAGTTGGGCATGTTGGCCGGAGAGTGCTTCTCGGTACGTGAACTGCAACCTTGCAGGTATCTCCCAGGTTCCCGGCCTAAGGAAAGCCCCCAGACCCAAATTGAGAGGGGCTGCTTGGGGGCCCCTTGGGGCCCCTTCAGGCCAGCTAGGTCTTTGGGTCCTGGCTCCTTCGGTTTGGGAGCTGTTTCTGCAGTTGGGCTTGTTGACCGGAGAGTGCTTCTCGGGCTGCGAACTGCAAACTTGCAGGTACCTCCCAGGTCCCCGGCCCAACGAAAGCCGCCAGACCCAAATGGAGAGGGGCTGTTTGGGGGCCCCCTGGGGGCCCTTCAGGCCAGCTAGGTCTTTGGGTCCTGGCTCCTTCGGTTTGGGAGCTGTTGCTGGACGTTGGGCATGTTGACCAGAGAGTGCTTCTCGGGCTACGATCTGCAACCTTGCAGGTACCTCCCAGGTCCCAGGCCCAACGAAAGGCCCCAGACCCAAATTGAGAGGGGCTGCTTGGGGGCCCCCTGGGGGCCCTTCAGGCCAGCTAGGTCTTTGGGTCCTGGCTCCTTCGGTTTGGGAGCTGTTGCTGCAGTTGGGCATGTTGGCCGGAGAGTGCTTCTCGGGCCGTGAACTGCAACCTTGCAGGTAGCTCCCAGGTTCCCGGCCCAACGAAAGCCCCCAGACCCAAATGGAGAGGGGCTGCTTGGGGGCCCCCTGGGGGCCCTTCAGGCCAGCTAGGTCTTTGGGTCCTGGCTCCTTCGGTTTGGGAGCTGTTGCTGGACGTTGGGCATGTTGGCCGGAGAGTGCTTCTCGGGCCGCGAACTGCAACCTTGCAGGCACTTCCCAGGTTCCTGGCCCAACGAATGCCCCCAGACCCAAATGGAGAGGGGCTGTTTGGGGGCCCCCTGGGGGCCCTTCAGGCCAGTTAGGTCTTTGGGTTCTGGCTCCTTCGGTTTGGGAGCTGTTGCTGGACGTTGGGCATGTTGACCGGAGAGTGCTTCTCGGGCCTCGAACTGCAACCTTGCAGGTACCTCCCAGGTCCCCGGCCCAACGAAAGCCCCCAGACCCAAATGGAGAGGGGCTGCTTGGGGGCCCCCTGGGGGCCCTTCAGGCCAGCTAGGTCTTTGGGTCCTGGCTCCTTCGGTTTGGGAGCTGTTGCTGCAGTTGGGCATGTTGGCCGGAGTGTGCTTCTCGGGCCGCGAACTGCAACCTTGCAGGTACCTCCCAGGTCCCCGGCCCAACGAAAGCCCCCAGACCCAAATGGAGAGGGGCTGCTTGGGGGCCCCCTGGGGGCCCTTCAGGCCAGCTAGGTCTTTGGGTCCTGGCTCCTTCGGTTTGGGAGCTGTTGCTGCAGTTGGGCATGTTGGCCGGAGAGTGCTTCTCGGGCCGCGAACTGCAACCTTGCAGGTAGCTCCCAGGTTCCCGGCCCAACGAAAGCCCCCAGACCCAAATTGAGAGGGGCTGCTTGGGGGCCCCCTGGGGACTCTTCAGGCCAGCTAGGTCTTTGGGTCCTGGCTCCTTCGGTTTGGGAGCTGTTTCTGCAGTTGGGCATGTTGGCCGGAGAGTGCTTCTCGGGCCGCGAACTGCAACCTTGCAGTTAGCTCCCAGGTTCCCGGCCCAACAAAAGCCCCAAGACCCAAATGGAGAGGGGCTGCTTGGGGGCCCCCTGGGGGCCCTTCAGGCCAGCTAGGTCTTTGGGTCCTGGCTCCTTCGGTTTGGGAGCTGTTGCTGGACGTTGGGCATGTTGGCCGGAGAGTGGTTCTCGGGCCGTGAACTGCAAACTTGCAGGTAGCTCCCAGGATCTCGGCCCAACGAAAGCCCCCAGACCCAAATGGAGAGGGGCTGTTTGGGGGCCCCCTGGGGACTCTTCAGGCCAGCTAGGTCTTTGGGTCCTGGCTCCTTCGGTTTGGGAGCTGTTGCTGGACGTTGGGCATGTTGGCCGGAGAGTGCTTCTCGGGCCGCGAACTGCAACCTTGCAGGCACCTCCCAGGTTCCCGGCCCAACGAAAGCCCCCAGACCCAAATTGAGAGGGGCTGCTTGCGGGCCCCCTGGGGACACTCCAGGCCAGCTAGGTCTTTGGGTCCTGACTCCTTCGTTTTGGGAGCTGTTGCTGCAGTTGGGCATGTTGGCCGGAGAGTGCTTCTCGGGCTGCGAACTGCAACCTTGCAGGTACCTCCCAGGTCCCCGGCCCAACGAAAGCCCCCAGACCCAAATGGAGAGGGGCTGTTTGGGGGCCCCCTGGGGGCCCTTCAGGCCAGCTAGGTCTTTGGGTCCTGGCTCCTTCGGTTTGGGAGCTGTTGCTGGACGTTGGGCATGTTGGCCGGAGAGTGCTTCTCGGGCCGCGAACTGCAACCTTGCAGGTACCTCCCATGTCCCCGGCCCAACGAAAGCCCCCAGACCCAAATTGAGAGGGGCTGCTTGGGGGCCCCCTGGGGGCCCTTCAGGCCAGCTAGGTCTTTGGGTCCTGGCTCCTTCGGTTTGGGAGCTGTTGCTGGACGTTTGGCATGTTGACCAGAGAGTGCTTCTTGGGCTGCGAACTGCAACCTTGCAGGTACATCCCAGGTCCCCGGCCCAACGAAAGCCCCCAGACCCAAATTGAGAGGGGCTGCTTGGGGGCCCCCTGGGGCCCCTTCAGGCCAGCTAGGTCTTTGGGTCCTGGCTCCTTCGGTTTGGGAGCTGTTGCTGGACGTTGGGCATGTTGGCCGGAGAGTGGTTCTTGGGCCGTGAACTGCAACCTTGCAGGTACCTCCCAGGTCCCCGGCTCAACGAAAGACCCCAGACCCAAATGGAGAGGGGCTGCTTGGGGGCCCCCTGGGGGCCCTTCAGGCCAGCTAGGTCTTTGGGTCCTGGCTCCTTCGGTTTGGGAGCTGTTGCTGCAGTTGGGCATGTTGGCCGGAGAGTGCTTCTCGGGCCGCGAACTGCAACCTTGCAGGTACCTCCCAGGTTCCATGCCCAACGAAAGCCCCCAGACCCAAATTGAGAGGGGCTGTTTGGGGGCCCCCTGGGGACTCTTCAGGCCAGCTAGGTCTTTGGGTCCTGGCTCCTTCGGTTTGGGAGCTGTTGCTGCAGTTGGGTATGTTGGCCGGAGAGTGCTTCTCGGGCTTGGAACTGCAACCTTGCAGGTACCTCCCAGTTCCCCGGCCCAACGAAAGCCGCCAGACCCAAATTGAGAGGGGCTAATTGGGGGCCCCCTGGGGGCCCTTCAGGCCAGCTAGGTCTTTGGGTCCTGGCTCCTTCGGTTTGGGAGCTGTTGCTGCAGTTGGGCATGTTGGCCGGAGAGTGCTTCTCGGTACGTGAACTGCAACCTTGCAGGTACCTCCCAGGTCCCCGGCCCAACGAAAGCCCCCAGACCCAAATTGAGAGGGGCTGCTTGGGGGCCCCCTGGGGGCCCTTCAGGCCAGCTAGGTCTTTGGGTCCTGGCTCCTTCGGTTTGGGAGCTGTTGCTGCAGTTGGGCATGTTGGCCGGAGAGTGCTTCTCGGGCCGCGAACTGCAACCTTGCAGGTAGCTCCCAGGTTCCATGCCCAACGAAAGGCCCCAGACCCAAATTGAGAGGGGCTGCTTGGGGGCCCCCTGGGGGCCCTTCAGGCCAGCTAGGTCTTTGGGTCCTGGCTCCTTCGGTTTGGGAGCTGTTGCTGGACGTTGGGCATGTTGACCAGAGAGTGCTTCTCGGGCTACGAACTGCAACCTTGCAGGTACCTCCCAGGTCCCAGGCCCAACGAAAGCCCCCAGATCCAAATTGAGAGGGGCTGCTTGGGGGCCCCCTGGGGGCCCTTCAGGCCAGCTAGGTCTTTGGGTCCTGCCTCCTTGGGTTTGGGAGCTGTTGCTGGACGTTGGGCATGTTGGCCAGAGAGTGCTTCTCGGTACGTGAACTGCAACCTTGCAGGTATCTCCCAGGTTCCCGGCCTAAGGAAAGCCCCCAGACCCAAATTGAGAGGGGCTGCTTGGGGGCCCCTTGAGGCCCCTTCAGGCCAGCTAGGTCTTTGGGTCCTGGCTCCTTCGGTTTGGGAGCTGTTTCTGCAGTTGGGCTTGTTGACCGGAGAGTGCTTCTCGGGCTGCGAACTGCAACCTTGCAGGTACCTCCCAGGTCCCCGGCCCAACGAAAGCCCCCAGACCCAAATGGAGAGGGGCTGCTTGGGGGCCCCCTGGGGGCCCTTCAGGCCAGCTAGGTCTTTGGGTCCTGGCTCCTTCGGTTTGGGAGCTGTTGCTGGACGTTGGGCATGTTGACCAGAGAGTGCTTCTCGGGCTACGAACTGCAACCTTGCAGGTACCTCCCAGGTCCCAGGCCCAACGAAAGGCCCCAGACCCAAATTGAGAGGGGCTGCTTGGGGGCCCCCTGGGGGCCCTTCAGGCCAGCTAGGTCTTTGGGTCCTGGCTCCTTCGGTTTGGGAGCTGTTGCTGCAGTTGGGCATGTTGGCCGGAGAGTGCTTCTCGGGCCGTGAACTGCAACCTTGCAGGTAGCTCCCAGGTTCCCGGCCCAACGAAAGCTCCCAGACCCAAATGGAGAGGGGCTGCTTGGGGGCCCCCTGGGGGCCCTTCAGGCCAGCTAGGTCTTTGGGTCCTGGCTCCTTCGGTTTGGGAGCTGTTGCTGGACGTTGGGCATGTTGGCCGGAGAGTGCTTCTCGGGCCGCGAACTGCAACCTTGCAGGCACTTCCCAGGTTCCTGGCCCAACGAATGCCCCCAGACCCAAATGGAGAGGGGCTGTTTGGGGGCCCCCAGGGGGCCCTTCAGGCCAGTTAGGTCTTTGGGTCCTGGCTCCTTCGGTTTGGGAGCTGTTGCTGGACGTTGGGCATGTTGACCGGAGAGTGCTTCTCGGGCCTCGAACTGCAACCTTGCAGGTACCTCCCAGGTTCCCGGCCCAACGAAAGCCCCCAGACCCAAATGGAGAGGGGCTGCTTGGGGGCCCCCTGGGGGCCCTTCAGGCCAGCTAGGTCTTTGGGTCCTGGCTCCTTCGGTTTGGGAGCTGTTGCTGCAGTGGGCATGTTGGCCGGAGTGTGCTTCTCGGGCCGCGAACTGCAACCTTGCAGGTACCTCCCAGGTCCCCGGCCCAACGAAAGCCCCCAGATCCAAATGGAGAGGGGCTGCTTGGGGGCCCCCTGGGGGCCCTTCAGGCCAGCTAGGTCTTTGGGTCCTGGCTCCTTCGGTTTGGGAGCTGTTGCTGCAGTTGGGCATGTTGGCCGGAGAGTGCTTCTCGGGCCGCGAACTGCAACCTTGCAGGTAGCTCCCAGGTTCCCGGCCCAACGAAAGCCCCCAGACCCAAATTGAGAGGGGCTGCTTGGGGGCCCCCTGGGGGCCCTTCAGGCCATCTAGGTCTTTGGGTCCTGGCTCCTTCGGTTTGGGAGCTGTTGCTGCAGTTGGGCATGTTGGCCGGAGAGTGCTTCTCGGTACGTGAACTGCAACCTTGCAGGTACCTCCCAGGTCCCCGGCCCAACGAAAGCCCCCAGACCCAAATTGAGAGGGGCTGCTTGGGGGCCCCCTGGGGGCCCTTCAGGCCAGCTAGGTCTTTGGGTCCTGGCTCCTTCGGTTTGGGAGCTGTTGCTGCAGTTGGGCATGTTGGCCGGAGAGTGCTTCTCGGGCCGCGAACTGCAACCTTGCAGGTAGCTCCCAGGTTCCATGCCCAACGAAAGCCGCCAGACCCAAATGGAGAGGGGCTGTTTGGGGGCCCTCTGGGGGCCCTTCAGGCCAGCTAGGTCTTTGGGTCCTGGCTCCTTCGGTTTGGGAGCTGTTGCTGGACGTTGGGCATGTTGACCAGAGAGTGCTTCTCGGGCTACGAACTGCAACCTTGCAGGTACCTCCCAGGTCCCAGGCCCAACGAAAGCCCCCAGATCCAAATTGAGAGGGGCTGCTTGGGGGCCCCCTGGGGGCCCTTCAGGCCAGCTAGGTCTTTGGGTCCTGCCTCCTTGGGTTTGGGAGCTGTTGCTGGACGTTGGGCATGTTGGCCAGAGAGTGCTTCTCGGTACGTGAACTGCAACCTTGCAGGTATCTCCCAGGTTCCCGGCCTAAGGAAAGCCCCCAGACCCAAATTGAGAGGGGCTGCTTGGGGGCCCCTTGGGGCCCCTTCAGGCCAGCTAGGTCTTTGGGTCCTGGCTCCTTCGGTTTGGGAGCTGTTTCTGCAGTTGGGCTTGTTGACCGGAGAGTGCTTCTCGGGCTGCGAACTGCAACCTTGCAGGTACCTCCCAGGTCCCCGGCCCAACGAAAGCCGCCAGACCCAAATGGAGAGGGGCTGTTTGGGGGCCCCCTGGGGGCCCTTCAGGCCAGCTAGGTCTTTGGGTCCTGGCTCCTTCGGTTTGGGAGCTGTTGCTGGACGTTGGGCATGTTGACCAGAGAGTGCTTCTCGGGCTACGAACTGCAACCTTGCAGGTACCTCCCAGGTCCCAGGCCCAACGAAAGGCCCCAGACCCAAATTGAGAGGGGCTGCTTGGGGGCCCCCTGGGGGCCCTTCAGGCCAGCTAGGTCTTTGGGTCCTGGCTCCTTCGGTTTGGGAGCTGTTGCTGCAGTTGGGCATGTTGGCCGGAGAGTGCTTCTCGGGCCGTGAACTGCAACCTTGCAGGTAGCTCCCAGGTTCCCGGCCCAACGAAAGCCCCCAGACCCAAATGGAGAGGGGCTGCTTGGGGGCCCCCTGGGGGCCCTTCAGGCCAGCTAGGTCTTTGGGTCCTGGCTCCTTCGGTTTGGGAGCTGTTGCTGGACGTTGGGCATGTTGGCCGGAGAGTGCTTCTCGGGCCGCGAACTGCAACCTTGCAGGCACTTCCCAGGTTCCTGGCCCAACGAATGCCCCCAGACCCAAATGGAGAGGGGCTGTTTGGGGGCCCCCTGGGGGCCCTTCAGGCCAGTTAGGTCTTTGGGTTCTGGCTCCTTCGGTTTGGGAGCTGTTGCTGGACGTTGGGCATGTTGACCGGAGAGTGCTTCTCGGGCCTCGAACTGCAACCTTGCAGGTACCTCCCAGGTCCCCGGCCCAACGAAAGCCCCCAGACCCAAATGGAGAGGTGCTGCTTGGGGGCCCCCTGGGGGCCCTTCAGGCCAGCTAGGTCTTTGGGTCCTGGCTCCTTCGGTTTGGGAGCTGTTGCTGCAGTTGGGCATGTTGGCCGGAGTGTGCTTCTCGGGCCGCGAACTGCAACCTTGCAGGTACCTCCCAGGTCCCCGGCCCAACGAAAGCCCCCAGACCCAAATGGAGAGGGGCTGCTTGGGGGCCCCCTGGGGGCCCTTCAGGCCAGCTAGGTCTTTGGGTCCTGGCTCCTTCGGTTTGGGAGCTGTTGCTGCAGTTGGGCATGTTGGCCGGAGAGTGCTTCTCGGGCCGCGAACTGCAACCTTGCAGGTAGCTCCCAGGTTCCCGGCCCAACGAAAGCCCCCAGACCCAAATTGAGAGGGGCTGCTTGGGGGCCCCCTGGGGACTCTTCAGGCCAGCTAGGTCTTTGGGTCCTGGCTCCTTCGGTTTGGGAGCTGTTTCTGCAGTTGGGCATGTTGGCCGGAGAGTGCTTCTCGGGCCGCGAACTGCAACCTTGCAGGTAGCTCCCAGGTTCCCGGCCCAACAAAAGCCCCAAGACCCAAATGGAGAGGGGCTGCTTGGGGGCCCCCTGGGGGCCCTTCAGGCCAGCTAGGTCTTTGGGTCCTGGCTCCTTCGGTTTGGGAGCTGTTGCTGGACGTTGGGCATGTTGGCCGGAGAGTGGTTCTCGGGCCGTGAACTGCAAACTTGCAGGTAGCTCCCAGGATCTCGGCCCAACGAAAGCCCCCAGACCCAAATGGAGAGGGGCTGTTTGGGGGCCCCCTGGCGACTCTTCAGGCCAGCTAGGTCTTTGGGTCCTGGCTCCTTCGGTTTGGGAGCTGTTGCTGGACGTTGGGCATGTTGGCCGGAGAGTGCTTCTCGGGCCGCGAACTGCAACCTTGCAGGCACCTCCCAGGTTCCCGGCCCAACGAAAGCCCCCAGACCCAAATTGAGAGGGGCTGCTTGCGGGCCCCCTGGGGACACTCCAGGCCAGCTAGGTCT
The DNA here is from genome assembly GCF_964237585.1 of Gallinula chloropus. Lineage (NCBI taxonomy): Eukaryota > Metazoa > Chordata > Aves > Gruiformes > Rallidae > Gallinula > Gallinula chloropus. The sequence continues at coordinate 24,323 of NW_028168427.1, forward strand.
TTGGGTCCTGACTCCTTCGTTTTGGGAGCTGTTGCTGCAGTTGGGCATGTTGGCCGGAGAGTGCTTCTCGGGCTGCGAACTGCAACCTTGCAGGTACCTCCCAGGTCCCCGGCCCAACGAAAGCCCCCAGACCCAAATGGAGAGGGGCTGTTTGGGGGCCCCCTGGGGGCCCTTCAGGCCAGCTAGGTCTTTGGGTCCTGGCTCCTTCGGTTTGGGAGCTGTTGCTGGACGTTGGGCATGTTGGCCGGAGAGTGCTTCTCGGGCCGCGAACTGCAACCTTGCAGGTACCTCCCATGTCCCCGGCCCAACGAAAGCCCCCAGACCCAAATTGAGAGGGGCTGCTTGGGGGCCCCCTGGGGGCCCTTCAGGCCAGCTAGGTCTTTGGGTCCTGGCTCCTTCGGTTTGGGAGCTGTTGCTGGACGTTTGGCATGTTGACCAGAGAGTGCTTCTTGGGCTGCGAACTGCAACCTTGCAGGTACATCCCAGGTCCCCGGCCCAACGAAAGCCCCCAGACCCAAATTGAGAGGGGCTGCTTGGGGGCCCCCTGGGGCCCCTTCAGGCCAGCTAGGTCTTTGGGTCCTGGCTCCTTCGGTTTGGGAGCTGTTGCTGGACGTTGGGCATGTTGGCCGGAGAGTGGTTCTTGGGCCGTGAACTGCAACCTTGCAGGTACCTCCCAGGTCCCCGGCTCAACGAAAGACCCCAGACCCAAATGGAGAGGGGCTGCTTGGGGGCCCCCTGGGGGTCCTTCAGGCCAGCTAGGTCTTTGGGTCCTGGCTCCTTCGGTTTGGGAGCTGTTGCTGCAGTTGGGCATGTTGGCCGGAGAGTGCTTCTCGGGCCGCGAACTGCAACCTTGCAGGTACCTCCCAGGTTCCATGCCCAACGAAAGCCCCCAGACCCAAATTGAGAGGGGCTGTTTGGGGGCCCCCTGGGGACTCTTCAGGCCAGCTAGGTCTTTGGGTCCTGGCTCCTTCGGTTTGGGAGCTGTTGCTGCAGTTGGGTATGTTGGCCGGAGAGTGCTTCTCGGGCTTGGAACTGCAACCTTGCAGGTACCTCCCAGTTCCCCGGCCCAACGAAAGCCGCCAGACCCAAATTGAGAGGGGCTAATTGGGGGCCCCCTGGGGGCCCTTCAGGCCAGCTAGGTCTTTGGGTCCTGGCTCCTTCGGTTTGGGAGCTGTTGCTGCAGTTGGGCATGTTGGCCGGAGAGTGCTTCTCGGTACGTGAACTGCAACCTTGCAGGTACCTCCCAGGTCCCCGGCCCAACGAAAGCCCCCAGACCCAAATGGAGAGGGGCTGCTTGGGGGCCCCCTGGGGGCCCTTCAGGCCAGCTAGGTCTTTGGGTCCTGGCTCCTTCGGTTTGGGAGCTGTTGCTGCAGTTGGGCATGTTGGCCGGAGAGTGCTTCTCGGGCCGCGAACTGCAACCTTGCAGGTAGCTCCCAGGTTCCATGCCCAACGAAAGGCCCCAGACCCAAATTGAGAGGGGCTGCTTGGGGGCCCCCTGGGGGCCCTTCAGGCCAGCTAGGTCTTTGGGTCCTGGCTCCTTCGGTTTGGGAGCTGTTGCTGGACGTTGGGCATGTTGACCAGAGAGTGCTTCTCGGGCTACGAACTGCAACCTTGCAGGTACCTCCCAGGTCCCAGGCCCAACGAAAGCCCCCAGATCCAAATTGAGAGGGGCTGCTTGGGGGCCCCCTGGGGGCCCTTCAGGCCAGCTAGGTCTTTGGGTCCTGCCTCCTTGGGTTTGGGAGCTGTTGCTGGACGTTGGGCATGTTGGCCAGAGAGTGCTTCTCGGGCTGCAAACTGCAACCTTGCAGGTATCTCCCAGGTTCCCGGCCTAAGGAAAGCCCCCAGACCCAAATGGAGAGGGGCTGCTTGGGGGCCCCCTGGGGGCCCTTCAGGCCAGCTAGGTCTTTGGGTCCTGGCTCCTTCGGTTTGGGAGCTGTTTCTGCAGTTGGGCTTGTTGACCGGAGAGTGCTTCTCGGGCTGCGAACTGCAACCTTGCAGGTACCTCCCAGGTCCCCGGCCCAACGAAAGCCCCCAGACCCAAATGGAGAGGGGCTGCTTGGGGGCCCCCTGGGGGCCCTTCAGGCCAGCTAGGTCTTTGGGTCCTGGCTCCTTCGGTTTGGGAGCTGTTGCTGGACGTTGGGCATGTTGACCAGAGAGTGCTTCTCGGGCTACGAACTGCAACCTTGCAGGTACCTCCCAGGTCCCAGGCCCAACGAAAGGCCCCAGACCCAAATTGAGAGGGGCTGCTTGGGGGCCCCCTGGGGGCCCTTCAGGCCAGCTAGGTCTTTGGGTCCTGGCTCCTTCGGTTTGGGAGCTGTTGCTGCAGTTGGGCATGTTGGCCGGAGAGTGCTTCTCGGGCCGTGAACTGCAACCTTGCAGGTAGCTCCCAGGTTCCCGGCCCAACGAAAGCTCCCAGACCCAAATGGAGAGGGGCTGCTTGGGGGCCCCCTGGGGGCCCTTCAGGCCAGCTAGGTCTTTGGGTCCTGGCTCCTTCGGTTTGGGAGCTGTTGCTGGACGTTGGGCATGTTGGCCGGAGAGTGCTTCTCGGGCCGCGAACTGCAACCTTGCAGGCACTTCCCAGGTTCCTGGCCCAACGAATGCCCCCAGACCCAAATGGAGAGGGGCTGTTTGGGGGCCCCCAGGGGGCCCTTCAGGCCAGTTAGGTCTTTGGGTCCTGGCTCCTTCGGTTTGGGAGCTGTTGCTGGACGTTGGGCATGTTGACCGGAGAGTGCTTCTCGGGCCTCGAACTGCAACCTTGCAGGTACCTCCCAGGTTCCCGGCCCAACGAAAGCCCCCAGACCCAAATGGAGAGGGGCTGCTTGGGGGCCCCCTGGGGGCCCTTCAGGCCAGCTAGGTCTTTGGGTCCTGGCTCCTTCGGTTTGGGAGCTGTTGCTGCAGTTGGGCATGTTGGCCGGAGTGTGCTTCTCGGGCCGCGAACTGCAACCTTGCAGGTACCTCCCAGGTCCCCGGCCCAACGAAAGCCCCCAGATCCAAATGGAGAGGGGCTGCTTGGGGGCCCCCTGGGGGCCCTTCAGGCCAGCTAGGTCTTTGGGTCCTGGCTCCTTCGGTTTGGGAGCTGTTGCTGCAGTTGGGCATGTTGGCCGGAGAGTGCTTCTCGGGCCGCGAACTGCAACCTTGCAGGTAGCTCCCAGGTTCCCGGCCCAACGAAAGCCCCCAGACCCAAATTGAGAGGGGCTGCTTGGGGGCCCCCTGGGGACTCTTCAGGCCAGCTAGGTCTTTGGGTCCTGGCTCCTTCGGTTTGGGAGCTGTTTCTGCAGTTGGGCATGTTGGCCGGAGAGTGCTTCTCGGGCCGCGAACTGCAACCTTGCAGGTAGCTCCCAGGTTCCCGGCCCAACAAAAGCCCCAAGACCCAAATGGAGAGGGGCTGCTTGGGGGCCCCCTGGGGGCCCTTCAGGCCAGCTAGGTCTTTGGGTCCTGGCTCCTTCGGTTTGGGAGCTGTTGCTGGACGTTGGGCATGTTGGCCGGAGAGTGGTTCTCGGGCCGTGAACTGCAAACTTGCAGGTAGCTCCCAGGATCTCGGCCCAACGAAAGCCCCCAGACCCAAATGGAGAGGGGCTGTTTGGGGGCCCCCTGGGGACTCTTCAGGCCAGCTAGGTCTTTGGGTCCTGGCTCCTTGGGTTTGGGAGCTGTTGCTGGACTTTGGGCATGATGGCCGGAGAGTGCTTCTCGGGCCGCAAACTGCAACCTTGCAGGTAGCTCCCAGGTTCCCGGCCCAACGAAAGCCCCCAGACCAAAATTGAGAGGGGCTGCTTGCGGGCCCCCTGGGGACACTCCAGGCCAGCTAGGTCTTTGGGTCCTGACTCCTTCGGTTTGGGAGCTGTTGCTGCAGTTGGGCATGTTGGCCGGAGAGTGCTTCTCGGGCTGCGAACTGCAACCTTGCAGGTACCTCCCAGGTCCAGGCCCAACGAAATCCCCCAGACCCAAATGGAGAGGGGCTGCTTGGGGGCCCCCTGGGGGCCCTTCAGGCCAGCTAGGTCTTTGGGTCCTGGCTCCTTCGGTTTGGGAGCTGTTGCTGCAGTTGGGCATGTTGGCCGGAGAGTGCTTCTCGGGCCGCGAACTGCAACCTTGCAGGTAGCTCCCAGGTTCCAGGCCCAACGTAAGCCCCCAGACCCAAATGGAGAGGGGCTGTTTGGGGGCCCCCTGGGGCCCCTTCAGGCCAGCTAGGTCTTTGGGTCCTGGCTCCTTCGGTTTGGGAGCTGTTGCTGCAGTTGAGTATGTTGGCCGGAGAGTGCTTCTCGGGCTTGGAACTGCAACCTTGCAGGTACCTCCCAGGTCCCCGGCCCAACGAAAGCCGCCAGACCCAAATTGAGAGGGGCTAATTGGGGGCCCCCTGGGGGCCCTTCAGGCCAGCTAGGTCTTTGGGTCCTGGCTCCTTCGGTTTGGGAGCTGTTGCTGCAGTTGGGCATGTTGGCCGGAGAGTGCTTCTCGGTACGTGAACTGCAACCTTGCAGGTACCTCCCAGGTCCCCGGCCCAACGAAAGCCCCCAGACCCAAATTGAGAGGGGCTGCTTGGGGGCCCCCTGGGGGCCCTTCAGGCCAGCTAGGTCTTTGGGTCCTGGCTCCTTCGGTTTGGGAGCTGTTGCTGCAGTTGGGCATGTTGGCCGGAGAGTGCTTCTCGGTACGTGAACTGCAACCTTGCAGGTAGCTCCAAGGTTCCCGGCCCAACGAAAGCCCCCAGACCCAAATGGAGAGGGGCTGCTTGGGGGCCCCCTGGGGGCCCTTCAGGCCAGCTAGGTCTTTGGGTCCTGGCTCCTTCGGTTTGGGAGCTGTTGCTGGACGTTGGGCATGTTGGCCGGAGAGTGCTTCTTGGGCCGCGAACTGCAACCTTGCAGGCAATTCCCAGGTTCCCGGCCCAACGAATGCCCCCAGACCCAAATGGAGAGGGGCTGTTTGGGGGCCCCCAGGGGGCCCTTCAGGCCAGCTAGGTCTTTGGGTCCTGGCTCCTTCGGTTTGGGAGCTGTTGCTGGACGTTGGGCATGTTGGCCGGAGAGTGGATCTTGGGCCGTGAACTGCAACCTTGCAGGTACCTCCCAGGTTCCCGGCTCAACGAAAGCCCCCAGACCCAAATGGAGAGGGGCTGCTTGCGGGCCCCCTGGGGCCCCTTCAGGCCAGCTAGGTCTTTGGGTCCTGGCTCCTTCGGTTTGGGAGCTGTTGCTGGACGTTGGGCATGTTGGCCGGAGAGTGCTTCTCGGGCCGTGAACTGCAACCTTGCAGGTACCTCCCAGGTCCCCAGCCCAACGAAAGCCCCCAGACCCAAATTGAGAGGGGCTGCTTGGGGGCCCCCTGGGGGCCCTTCAGGCCAGCTAGGTCTTTGGGTCCTGGCTCCTTCGGTTTGGGAGCTGTTGCTGGACGTTGGGCATGTTGGCCGGAGAGTGCTTCTCGGGCTGCGAACTGCAACCTTGCAGGTAGCTCCCATGTCCCCGGCCCAACGAAAGCCCCCAGACCCAAATTGAGAGGGGCTGCTTGGGGGCCCCCAGGGGGCCCTTCAGGCCAGCTAGGTCTTTGGGTCCTGGCTCCTTCGGTTTGGGAGCTGTTGCTGGACGTTGGGCATGTTGACCAGAGAGTGCTTCTCGGGCTACGAACTGCAACCTTGCAGGTACCTCCCAGGTCCCAGGCCCAATGAAAGCCCCCAGACCCAAATGGAGAGGGGCTGCTTGGGGGCCCCCTGGGGCCCCTTCATGCGAGCTAGGTCTTTGGGTCCTGGCTCCTTCGGTTTGGGAGCTGTTGCTGGACGTTGGGAAGGTTGGCCAGAGAGTGCTTCTCGGTACGTGAACTGCAACCTTGCAGGTACCTCCCAGGTTCCCGGCCTAAGGAAAGCCCCCAGACCCAAATTGAGAGGGGCTGTTTGGGGGCCCCCTGGGGACTCTTCAGGCCAGCTAGGTCTTTGGGTCCTGGCTCCTTCGGTTTGGGAGCTGTTGCTGGACGTTGGGCATGTTGGCCGGAGAGTGCTTCTCGGGCCGCGCACTGCAACCTTGCAGGCACTTCCCAGGTTCCCGGCCCAACGAAAGCCCCCAGACCCAAATGGAGAGGGGCTGTTTGGGGGCCCCCAGGGGGCCCTTCAGGCCAGCTAGGTCTTTGGGTCCTGGCTCCTTCGGTTTGGGAGCTGTTGCTGGACGTTGGGCATGTTGGCCAGAGAGTGCTTCTCGGTACGTGAACTGCAACCTTGCAGGTAGCTCCCAGGTTCCCGGCCCAAGGAAAGCCCCCAGACCCAAATAGGGAGGGGCTGCTTGGGGGCCCCGTGGGGCCCTTTATGCCAGCTAGGTCTTTGGGTCCTGGCTCCTTCGGTTTGGGAGCTGTTGCTGGACGTTGGGCATGTTGGCTGGAGAGTGCTTCTCGGGCCGCGAACTGCAACCTTGCAGGCACTTCCCAGGTTCCATGCCCAAAGAAAGCCCCCAGACCCACATGGAGAGGGGCTGTTTGGGGGCCCCCTGGGGACTCTTCAGGCCAGCTAGGTCTTTGGGTCCTGGCTCCTTGGATTTGGGAGCTGTTGCTGGACGTTGGGCATGATGGCCGGAGAGTGCTTCTCGGGCCGCGAACTGCATCCTTGCAGGCACCTCCCAGGTTCCCGGCCCAACGAAAGCCCCCAGACCAAAATTGAGAGGGGCTGCTTGCGGGCCCCCTGGGGACACTCCAGGCCAGCTAGGTCTTTGGGTCCTGGCTCCTTCGGTTTGGGAGCTGTTGCTGGACGTTGGGCATGTTGGCCGGAGAGTGCTTCTCAGGCTGCGAACTGCAACCTTGAAGGTACTTGCCAGGTTCCATGCCCAACGAAAGCCCCTAGACCCAAATTGAGAGGGGCTGTTTGGGGGCACCCTGGGGACTCTTCAGGCCAGCTAGGTCTTTGGGTCCTGGCTCCTTCGGTTTGGGAGCTGTTGCTGGACGTTGGGCATGTTGGCCGGAGAGTGCTTCTCGGGCCGCGAACTGCAACCTTGCAGGCACCTCCCAGGTCCCCGGCCCAACGAAAGCCCCCAGACCAAAATTGAGAGGGGCTGCTTGCTGGCCCCCTGGGGGCCCTTCAGGCCAGCTAGGTCTTTGGGTCCTGGCTCCTTCGGTTTGGGAGCTGTTGCTGGACGTTGGGCATGTTGGCCGGAGAGTGCTTCTCGGGCCGCGAACTGCAACCTTGCAGGCACCTCCCAGGTCCCCGGCCCAACGAAAGCCCCCAGACAAAAATTGAGAGGGGCTGCTTGCTGGCCCCCTGGGGGCCCTTCAGGCCAGCTAGGTCTTTGGGTCCTGGCTCCTTGGGTTTGGGAGCTGTTGCTGGACGTTGGGCATGTTGGCCGGAGAGTGCTTCTCGGGCTGCGAACTGCAACCTTGCAGGCACCTCCCAGGTTCCCGGCCCAACGAAAGCCCCCAGACCCAAATGGAGAGGTGCTGCTTGCGGGCCCCCTGGGGACCCTCCAGGCCAGCTATTTCTTTGGGTCCTGGCTCCTTCGGTTTGGGAGCTGTTGCTGCAGTTGGGCATGTTGGTCGGAGAGTGCTTCTCGGGCTGCGAACTGCAACCTTGCAGGTACCTCCCAGGTTCCATGCCCAACGAAAGCCCCCAGACCCAAATGGAGAGGGGCTGCTTGGGGGCCCCCAGGGGGCCCTTCAGGCCAGCTAGGTCTTTGGGTCCTGGCTCCTTCGGTTTGGGAGCTGTTGCTGGACGTTGGGCATGTTGACCGGAGAGTGCTTCTCGGGCCTCGAACTGCAACCTTGCAGGTACCTCCCAGGTCCCCGGCCCAACGAAAGCCCCCAGACCCAAATTGAGAGGGGCTGCTTGGGGGCCCCCTGGGGGCCCTTCAGGCCAGCTAGGTCTTTGGGTCCTGGCTCCTTCGGTTTGGGAGCTGTTGCTGGACGTTGGGCATGTTGGCCAGAGAGTGCTTCTCGGTACATGAACTGCAACCTTGCAGTTATCTCCCAGGTTCCCGGCCCAAGGAAAGCCCCCAGACCCAAATAGGGAGGGGCTTCTTGGGGGCCCCTTGGGGCCCCTTCAGGCCAGCTAGCTCTTTGGGTCCTGGCTCCTTCGGTTTGGGAGCTGTTTCTGCAGTTGGGCATGTTGACCGGAGAGTGCTTCTCGGGCTGCGAACTGCAACCTTGCAGGTACCTCCCAGGTCCCCGGCCCAACGAAAGCCCCCAGACCCAAATGGAGAGGGGCTGCTTGGGGGCCCCCTGGGGGCCCTTCAGGCCAGCTAGGTCTTTGGGTCCTGGCTCCTTCGCTTTGGGAGCTGTTGCTGGACGTTGGGCATGTTGGCCGGAGAGTGCTTCTGGGGCTGCGAACTGTCCCTTGCAGGTACCTCCCAGGTTCCCGGCCCAACGAAAGCCCCCAGACCCAAATGGAGAGGGGCTGCTTGGGGGCCCCCTGGGGGCCCTTCAGGCCAGCTAGGTCTTTGGGTCCTGGCTCCTTCGGATTGGGAGCTGTTGCTGCAGATGGGCATGTTGGCCGGAGAGTGCTTCTCGGGCCGTGAACTGCAACCTTGCAGGTAGCTCCCAGGTTCCCGGCCCAACGAAAGGCCCCAGATCCAAATGGAGAGGGGCTGCTTGGGGGCCCCCTGGGGCCCCTTCAGGCCAGCTAGGTCTTTGGGTCCTGGCTCCTTCGGTTTGGGAGCTGTTGCTGCAGTTGGGCATGTTGGCCGGAGAGTGCTTCTCGGGCCGCGAACTGCAACCTTGCAGGTACCTCCCAGGTTCCCGGCCCAACGAAAGCCCCCAGACCCAAATGGAGAGGGGCTGCTTGGGGGCCCCCTGGGGGCCCTTCAGGCCAGCTAGGTCTTTGGGTCCTGGCTCCTTCGCTTTGGGAGCTGTTGCTGGACGTTGGGCATGTTGGCCGGAGAGTGCTTCTCAGGCTGCGAACTGCAACCTCGCAGGTACCTCCCAGGTTCCATGCCCAACGAAAGCCCCCAGACCAAAATTGAGAGGGGCTGTTTGGGGGCCCCCTGGGGACTCTTCAGGCCAGCTAGGTCTTTGGGTCCTGGCTCCTTCGGTTTGGGAGCTGTTGCTGGACGTTGGGCATGTTGGCCGGAGAGTGCTTCTCGGGCCGCGCACTGCAAACTTGCAGGCACTTCCCAGGTTCCCGGCCCAACGAAAGCCCCCAGACCCAAATGGAGCGGGGCTGTTTGGGGGCCCCCAGGGGGCCCTTCAGGCCAGCTAGGTCTTTGGGTCCTGGCTCCTTCGGTTTGGGAGCTGTTGCTGGACGTTGGGCATGTTGGCCGGAGAGTGCTTCTCGGGCCTTGAACTGTCCCTTCCATGTAGCTCCCATGTTCCCGGCCCAACGAAAGCCCCCAGACCCAAATGGAGAGGGGCTGTTTGGGGGCCCCCTGGGGCCCCTTCAGGCCAGCTAGGTCTTTGGGTCCTGGCTCCTTCGGTTTGGGAGCTGTTGCTGGACGTTGGGCATGTTGGCCGGAGAGTGGTTCTCGGGCCGTGAACTGCAACCTTGCAGGTAGCTCCCAGGTTCTCGGCCCAACGAAAGCCCCCAGACCCAAATGGAGAGGGGCTGTTTGGGGGCCCCCTGGGGACTCTTCAGGCCAGCTAGGTCTTTGGGTCCTGGCTCCTTGGGTTTGGGAGCTGTTGCTGGACGTTGGGCATGATGGCCGGAGAGTGCTTCTCGGGCCGCGAACTGCAACCTTGCAGGCACCTCCCAGGTTCCCGGCCCAACGAAAGCCCCCAGACCCAAATGGAGAGGTGCTGCTTGCGGGCCCCCTGGGGACACTCCAGGCCAGCTAGGTCTTTGGGTCCTGCCTCCTTGGGTTTGGGAGCTGTTGCTGGACGTTGGGCATGTTGGCCAGAGAGTGCTTCTCGGTACGTGAACTGCAACCTTGCAGGTATCTCCCAGGTTCCCGGCCTAAGGAAAGCCCCCAGACCCAAATTGAGAGGGGCTGCTTGGGGGCCCCTTGGGGCCCCTTCAGGCCAGCTAGGTCTTTGGGTCCTGGCTCCTTCGGTTTGGGAGCTGTTTCTGCAGTTGGGCTTGTTGACCGGAGAGTGCTTCTCGGGCTGCGAACTGCAACCTTGCAGGTACCTCCCAGGTCCCCGGCCCAACGAAAGCCCCCAGACCCAAATGGAGAGGGGCTGCTTGGGGGCCCCCTGGGGGCCCTTCAGGCCAGCTAGGTCTTTGGGTCCTGGCTCCTTCGGTTTGGGAGCTGTTGCTGGACGTTGGGCATGTTGACCAGAGAGTGCTTCTCGGGCTACGAACTGCAACCTTGCAGGTACCTCCCAGGTCCCAGGCCCAACGAAAGGCCCCAGACCCAAATGGAGAGGGGCTGCTTGGGGGCCCCCTGGGGGCCCTTCAGGCCAGCTAGGTCTTTGGGTCCTGGCTCCTTCGGTTTGGGAGCTGTTGCTGCAGTTGGGCATGTTGACCGGAGTGTGCTTCTCGGGCTGCGAACTGCAACCTTGCAGGTACCTCCCAGGTCCCCGGCCCAACGAAAGCCCCCAGACCCAAATGGAGAGGGGCTGCTTGGGGGCCCCCTGGGGGCCCTTCAGGCCAGCTAGGTCTTTGGGTCCTGGCTCCTTCGGTTTGGGAGCTGTTGCTGCAGTTGGGCATGTTGGCCGGAGAGTGCTTCTCGGGCCGCGAACTGCAACCTTGCAGGTAGCTCCCAGGTTCCCGGCCCAACGAAAGCCCCCAGACCCAAATTGAGAGGGGCTGCTTGGGGGCCCCCTGGGGACTCTTCAGGCCAGCTAGGTCTTTGGGTCCTGGCTCCTTCGGTTTGGGAGCTGTTTCTGCAGTTGGGCATGTTGGCCGGAGAGTGCTTCTCGGGCCGCGAACTGCAACCTTGCAGGTAGCTCCCAGGTTCCCGGCCCAACAAAAGCCCCAAGACCCAAATGGAGAGGGGCTGCTTGGGGGCCCCCTGGGGGCCCTTCAGGCCAGCTAGGTCTTTGGGTCCTGGCTCCTTCGGTTTGGGAGCTGTTGCTGGACGTTGGGCATGTTGGCCGGAGAGTGGTTCTCGGGCCGTGAACTGCAAACTTGCAGGTAGCTCCCAGGATCTCGGCCCAACGAAAGCCCCCAGACCCAAATGGAGAGGGGCTGTTTGGGGGCCCCCTGGGGACTCTTCAGGCCAGCTAGGTCTTTGGGTCCTGGCTCCTTGGGTTTGGGAGCTGTTGCTGGACTTTGGGCATGATGGCCGGAGAGTGCTTCTCGGGCCGCAAACTGCAACCTTGCAGGCACTTCCCAGGTTCCTGGCCCAACGAATGCCCCCAGACCCAAATGGAGAGGGGCTGTTTGGGGGCCCCCAGGGCGCCCTTCAGGCCAGTTAGGTCTTTGGGTCCTGGCTCCTTCGGTTTGGGAGCTGTTGCTGGACGTTGGGCATGTTGACCGGAGAGTGCTTCTCGGGCCTCGAACTGCAACCTTGCAGGTACCTCCCAGGTCCCCGGCCCAACGAAAGCCCCCAGACCCAAATGGAGAGGGGCTGCTTGGGGGCCCCCTGGGGGCCCTTCAGGCCAGCTAGGTCTTTGGGTCCTGGCTCCTTCGGTTTGGGAGCTGTTGCTGCAGTTGGGCATGTTGGCCGGAGTGTGCTTCTCGGGCTGCGAACTGCAACCTTGCAGGTACCTCCCAGGTCCCCGGCCCAACGAAAGCCCCCAGACCCAAATGGAGAGGGGCTGCTTGGGGGCCCCCTGGGGGCCCTTCAGGCCAGCTAGGTCTTTGGGTCCTGGCTCCTTCGGTTTGGGAGCTGTTGCTGCAGTTGGGCATGTTGGCCGGAGAGTGCTTCTCGGGCCGCGAACTGCAACCTTGCAGGTAGCTCCCAGGTTCCCGGCCCAACGAAAGCCCCCAGACCCAAATTGAGAGGGGCTGCTTGGGGGCCCCCTGGGGACTCTTCAGGCCAGCTAGGTCTTTGGGTCCTGGCTCCTTCGGTTTGGGAGCTGTTTCTGCAGTTGGGCATGTTGGCCGGAGAGTGCTTCTCGGGCCGCGAACTGCAACCTTGCAGGTAGCTCCCAGGTTCCCGGCCCAACAAAAGCCCCAAGACCCAAATGGAGAGGGGCTGCTTGGGGGCCCCCTGGGGGCCCTTCAGGCCAGCTAGGTCTTTGGGTCCTGGCTCCTTCGGTTTGGGAGCTGTTGCTGGACGTTGGGCATGTTGGCCGGAGAGTGGTTCTCGGGCCGTGAACTGCAAACTTGCAGGTAGCTCCCAGGATCTCGGCCCAACGAAAGCCCCCAGACCCAAATGGAGAGGGGCTGTTTGGGGGCCCCCTGGGGACTCTTCAGGCCAGCTAGGTCTTTGGGTCCTGGCTCCTTGGGTTTGGGAGCTGTTGCTGGACTTTGGGCATGATGGCCGGAGAGTGCTTCTCGGGCCGCAAACTGCAACCTTGCAGGTAGCTCCCAGGTTCCCGGCCCAACGAAAGCCCCCAGACCAAAATTGAGAGGGGCTGCTTGCGGGCCCCCTGGGGACACTCCAGGCCAGCTAGGTCTTTGGGTCCTGACTCCTTCGGTTTGGGAGCTGTTGCTGCAGTTGGGCATGTTGGCCGGAGAGTGCTTCTCGGGCTGCAAACTGCAACCTTGCAGGTACCTCCCAGGTCCAGGCCCAACGAAAGCCCCCAGACCCAAATGGAGAGGGGCTGCTTGGGGGCCCCCTGGGGGCCCTTCAGGCCAGCTAGGTCTTTGGGTCCTGGCTCCTTCGGTTTGGGAGCTGTTGCTGCAGTTGGGCATGTTGGCCGGAGAGTGCTTCTCGGGCCGCGAACTGCAACCTTGCAGGTAGCTCCCAGGTTCCAGGCCCAACGTAAGCCCCCAGACCCAAATTTAGAGGGGCTGCTTGGGGGCCCCCTGGGGACCCTTCAGGCCAGCTAGGTCTTTGGGTCCTGGCTCCTTGGGTTTGGGAGCTGTTGCTGGACGTTGGGCATGTTGGCCGGAGAGTGCTTCTCGGGCCGCGAACTGCAACCTTGCAGGCACCTCCCAGGTTCCCGGCCCAACGAAAACCCCCAGACCCAAATGGAGAGGTGCTGCTTGCGGGTCCCCTGGGGACCCTCCAGGCCAGCTATTTCTTTGGGTCCTGGCTCCTTCGGTTTGGGAGCTGTTGCTGCAGTTGGGCATGTTGGTCGGAGAGTGCTTCTCGGGCTGCGAACTGCAACCTTGCAGGTACCTCCCAGGTTCCATGCCCAACGAAAGCCCCCAGACCCAAATGGAGAGGGGCTGCTTGGGGGCCCCCAGGGGGCCCTTCAGGCCAGCTAGGTCTTTGGGTCCTGGCTCCTTCGGTTTGGGAGCTGTTGCTGGACGTTGGGCATGTTGGCCGGAGAGTGCTTCTCGGGCCTCGAACTGCAACCTTGCAGGTACCTCCCAGGTCCCCGGCCCAACGAAAGCCCCCAGACCCAAATGGAGAGGGGCTGCTTGGGGGCCCCCTGGGGGCCCTTCAGGCCAGCTAGGTCTTTGGGTCCTGGCTCCTTCGGTTTGGGAGCTGTTGCTGGACGTTGGGCATGTTGGCCAGAGAGTGCTTCTCGGTACATGAACTGCAACCTTGCAGTTATCTCCCAGGTTCCCGGCCCAAGGAAAGCCCCCAGACCCAAATAGGGAGGGGCTTCTTGGGGGCCCCTTGGGGCCCCTTCAGGCCAGCTAGCTCTTTGGGTCCTGGCTCCTTCGGTTTGGGAGCTGTTTCTGCAGTTGGGCATGTTGACCGGAGAGTGCTTCTCGGGCTGCGAACTGCAACCTTGCAGGTACCTCCCAGGTCCCCGGCCCAACGAAAGCCCCCAGACCCAAATGGAGAGGGGCTGCTTGGGGGCCCCCTGGGGGCCCTTCAGGCCAGCTAGGTCTTTGGGTCCTGGCTCCTTCGCTTTGGGAGCTGTTGCTGGACGTTGGGCATGTTGGCCGGAGAGTGCTTCTCGGGCTGCGAACTGTCCCTTGCAGGTACCTCCCAGGTTCCTGGCCCAACGAAAGCCCCCAGACCCAAATGGAGAGGGGCTGCTTGGGGGCCCCCTGGGGGCCCTTCAGGCCAGCTAGGTCTTTGGGTCCTGGCTCCTTCGGTTTGGGAGCTGTTGCTGCAGATGGGCATGTTGGCCGGAGAGTGCTTCTCGGGCCGTGAACTGCAACCTTGCAGGTAGCTCCCAGGTTCCCGGCCCAACGAAAGGCCCCAGACCCAAATGGAGAGGGGCTGCTTGGGGGCCCCCTGGGGCCCCTTCAGGCCAGCTAGGTCTTTGGGTCCTGGCTCCTTCGGTTTGGGAGCTGTTGCTGCAGTTGTGCATGTTGGCCGGAGAGTGCTTCTCGGGCTTGGAACTGCAACCTTGCAGGTAGCTCCCAGGTTCCCGGCCCAACGAAAGCCCCCAGACCCAAATGGAGAGGGGCTGCTTGGGGGCCCCCTGGGGGCCCTTCAGGCCAGCTAGGTCTTTGGGTCCTGGCTCCTTCGCTTTGGGAGCTGTTGCTGGACGTTGGGCATGTTGGCCGGAGAGTGCTTCTCAGGCTGCGAACTGCAACCTCGCAGGTACCTCCCAGGTTCCATGCCCAACGAAAGCCCCCAGACCAAAATTGAGAGGGGCTGTTTGGGGGCCCCCTGGGGACTCTTCAGGCCAGCTAGGTCTTTGGGTCCTGGCTCCTTCGGTTTGGGAGCTGTTGCTGGACGTTTGGCATGTTGGCCGGAGAGTGCTTCTCGGGCCGCGCACTGCAAACTTGCAGGCACTTCCCAGGTTCCCGGCCCAATGAAAGCCCCCAGACCCAAATGGAGCGGGGCTGTTTGGGGGCCCCCAGGGGGCCCTTCAGGCCAGCTAGGTCTTTGGGTCCTGGCTCCTTCGGTTTGGGAGCTGTTGCTGGACGTTGGGCATGTTGGCCGGAGAGTGCTTCTCGGGCCTCGAACTGTCCCTTGCAGGTAGCTCCCATGTTCCCGGCCCAACGAAAGCCCCCAGACCCAAATGGAGAGGGGCTGTTTGGGGGCCCCCTGGGGCCCCTTCAGGCCAGCTAGGTCTTTGGGTCCTGGCTCCTTCGGTTTGGGAGCTGTTGCTGGACGTTGGGCATGTTGGCCGGAGAGTGGTTCTCGGGCCTCGAACTGCAACCTTGCAGGTAGCTCCCAGGTTCTCGGCCCAACGAAAGCCCCCAGACCCAAATGGAGAGGGGCTGTTTGGGGGCCCCCTGGGGACTCTTCAGGCCAGCTAGGTCTTTGGGTCCTGGCTCCTTGGGTTTGGGAGCTGTTGCTGGACGTTGGGCATGATGGCCGGAGAGTGCTTCTCGGGCCGCGAACTGCAACCTTGCAGGCACCTCCCAGGTTCCCGGCCCAACGAAAGCCCCCAGACCAAAATTGAGAGGGGCTGCTTGCGGGCCCCCTGGGGACACTCCAGGCCAGCTAGGTCTTTGGGTCCTGCCTCCTTGGGTTTGGGAGCTGTTGCTGGACGTTGGGCATGTTGGCCAGAGAGTGCTTCTCGGTACGTGAACTGCAACCTTGCAGGTATCTCCCAGGTTCCCGGCCTAAGGAAAGCCCCCAGACCCAAATGGAGAGGGGCTGTTTGGGGGCCCCTTGGGGCCCCTTCAGGCCAGCTAGGTCTTTGGGTCCTGGCTCCTTCGGTTTGGGAGCTGTTTCTGCAGTTGGGCTTGTTGACCGGAGAGTGCTTCTCGGGCTGCGAACTGCAACCTTGCAGGTACCTCCCAGGTCCCCGGCCCAACGAAAGCCCCCAGACCCAAATGGAGAGGGGCTGCTTGGGGGCCCCCTGGGGGCCCTTCAGGCCAGCTAGGTCTTTGGGTCCTGGCTCCTTCGGTTTGG
Source organism: Gallinula chloropus (assembly GCF_964237585.1). NCBI lineage: Eukaryota > Metazoa > Chordata > Aves > Gruiformes > Rallidae > Gallinula > Gallinula chloropus. The sequence goes on from NW_028168427.1 coordinate 39,970, forward strand.
GAGCTGTTGCTGGACGTTGGGCATGTTGGCTGGAGAGTGCTTCTCGGGCTACGAACTGCAACCTTGCAGGTACCTCCCAGGTCCCAGGCCCAACGAAAGGCCCCAGACCCAAATTGAGAGGGGCTGCTTGGGGGCCCCCTGGGGGCCCTTCAGGCCAGCTAGGTCTTTGGGTCCTGGCTCCTTCGGTTTGGGAGCTGTTGCTGCAGTTGGGCATGTTGGCCGGAGAGTGCTTCTCGGGCCGTGAACTGCAACCTTGCAGGTAGCTCCCAGGTTCCCGGCCCAACGAAAGCCCCCAGACCCAAATGGAGAGGGGCTGCTTGGGGGCCCCCTGGGGGCCCTTCAGGCCAGCTAGGTCTTTGGGTCCTGGCTCCTTGGGTTTGGGAGCTGTTGCTGGACGTTGGGCATGTTGGCCGGAGAGTGCTTCTCGGGCCGCGAACTGCAACCTTGCAGGCACTTCCCAGGTTCCTGGCCCAACGAATGCCCCCAGACCCAAATGGAGAGGGGCTGTTTGGGGGCCCCCAGGGGGCCCTTCAGGCCAGTTAGGTCTTTGGGTCCTGGCTCCTTCGGTTTGGGAGCTGTTGCTGGACGTTGGGCATGTTGACCGGAGAGTGCTTCTCGGGCCTCGAACTGCAACCTTGCAGGTACCTCCCAGGTCCCCGGCCCAACGAAAGCCCCCAGACCCAAATGGAGAGGGGCTGCTTGGGGGCCCCCTGGGGGCCCTTCAGGCCAGCTAGGTCTTTGGGTCCTGGCTCCTTCGGTTTGGGAGCTGTTGCTGCAGTTGGGCATGTTGGCCGGAGTGTGCTTCTCGGGCTGCGAACTGCAACCTTGCAGGTACCTCCCAGGTCCCCGGCCCAACGAAAGCCCCCAGACCCAAATGGAGAGGGGCTGCTTGGGGGCCCCCTGGGGGCCCTTCAGGCCAGCTAGGTCTTTGGGTCCTGGCTCCTTCGGTTTGGGAGCTGTTGCTGCAGTTGGGCATGTTGGCCGGAGAGTGCTTCTCGGGCCGCGAACTGCAACCTTGCAGGTAGCTCCCAGGTTCCCGGCCCAACGAAAGCCCCCAGACCCAAATTGAGAGGGGCTGCTTGGGGGCCCCCTGGGGACTCTTCAGGCCAGCTAGGTCTTTGGGTCCTGGCTCCTTCGGTTTGGGAGCTGTTTCTGCAGTTGGGCATGTTGGCCGGAGAGTGCTTCTCGGGCCGCGAACTGCAACCTTGCAGGTAGCTCCCAGGTTCCCGGCCCAACAAAAGCCCCAAGACCCAAATGGAGAGGGGCTGCTTGGGGGCCCCCTGGGGGCCCTTCAGGCCAGCTAGGTCTTTGGGTCCTGGCTCCTTCGGTTTGGGAGCTGTTGCTGGACGTTGGGCATGTTGGCCGGAGAGTGGTTCTCGGGCCGTGAACTGCAAACTTGCAGGTAGCTCCCAGGATCTCGGCCCAACGAAAGCCCCCAGACCCAAATGGAGAGGGGCTGTTTGGGGGCCCCCTGGGGACTCTTCAGGCCAGCTAGGTCTTTGGGTCCTGGCTCCTTGGGTTTGGGAGCTGTTGCTGGACTTTGGGCATGATGGCCGGAGAGTGCTTCTCGGGCCGCAAACTGCAACCTTGCAGGTAGCTCCCAGGTTCCCGGCCCAACGAAAGCCCCCAGACCAAAATTGAGAGGGGCTGCTTGCGGGCCCCCTGGGGACACTCCAGGCCAGCTAGGTCTTTGGGTCCTGACTCCTTCGGTTTGGGAGCTGTTGCTGCAGTTGGGCATGTTGGCCGGAGAGTGCTTCTCGGGCTGCAAACTGCAACCTTGCAGGTACCTCCCAGGTCCAGGCCCAACGAAAGCCCCCAGACCCAAATGGAGAGGGGCTGCTTGGGGGCCCCCTGGGGGCCCTTCAGGCCAGCTAGGTCTTTGGGTCCTGGCTCCTTCGGTTTGGGAGCTGTTGCTGCAGTTGGGCATGTTGGCCGGAGAGTGCTTCTCGGGCCGCGAACTGCAACCTTGCAGGTAGCTCCCAGGTTCCAGGCCCAACGTAAGCCCCCAGACCCAAATTTAGAGGGGCTGCTTGGGGGCCCCCTGGGGACCCTTCAGGCCAGCTAGGTCTTTGGGTCCTGGCTCCTTGGGTTTGGGAGCTGTTGCTGGACGTTGGGCATGTTGGCCGGAGAGTGCTTCTCGGGCCGCGAACTGCAACCTTGCAGGCACCTCCCAGGTTCCCGGCCCAACGAAAACCCCCAGACCCAAATGGAGAGGTGCTGCTTGCGGGTCCCCTGGGGACCCTCCAGGCCAGCTATTTCTTTGGGTCCTGGCTCCTTCGGTTTGGGAGCTGTTGCTGCAGTTGGGCATGTTGGTCGGAGAGTGCTTCTCGGGCTGCGAACTGCAACCTTGCAGGTACCTCCCAGGTTCCATGCCCAACGAAAGCCCCCAGACCCAAATGGAGAGGGGCTGCTTGGGGGCCCCCAGGGGGCCCTTCAGGCCAGCTAGGTCTTTGGGTCCTGGCTCCTTCGGTTTGGGAGCTGTTGCTGGACGTTGGGCATGTTGGCCGGAGAGTGCTTCTCGGGCCTCGAACTGCAACCTTGCAGGTACCTCCCAGGTCCCCGGCCCAACGAAAGCCCCCAGACCCAAATGGAGAGGGGCTGCTTGGGGGCCCCCTGGGGGCCCTTCAGGCCAGCTAGGTCTTTGGGTCCTGGCTCCTTCGGTTTGGGAGCTGTTGCTGGACGTTGGGCATGTTGGCCAGAGAGTGCTTCTCGGTACATGAACTGCAACCTTGCAGTTATCTCCCAGGTTCCCGGCCCAAGGAAAGCCCCCAGACCCAAATAGGGAGGGGCTTCTTGGGGGCCCCTTGGGGCCCCTTCAGGCCAGCTAGCTCTTTGGGTCCTGGCTCCTTCGGTTTGGGAGCTGTTTCTGCAGTTGGGCATGTTGGCCGGAGAGTGCTTCTCGGGCTGCGAACTGCAACCTTGCAGGTACCTCCCAGGTCCCCGGCCCAACGAAAGCCCCCAGACCCAAATGGAGAGGGGCTGCTTGGGGGCCCCCTGGGGGCCCTTCAGGCCAGCTAGGTCTTTGGGTCCTGGCTCCTTCGCTTTGGGAGCTGTTGCTGGACGTTGGGCATGTTGGCCGGAGAGTGCTTCTCGGGCTGCGAACTGTCCCTTTCAGGTACCTCCCAGGTTCCTGGCCCAACGAAAGCCCCCAGACCCAAATGGAGAGGGGCTGCTTGGGGGCCCCCTGGGGGCCCTTCAGGCCAGCTAGGTCTTTGGGTCCTGGCTCCTTCGGTTTGGGAGCTGTTGCTGCAGATGGGCATGTTGGCCGGAGAGTGCTTCTCGGGCCGTGAACTGCAACCTTGCAGGTAGCTCCCAGGTTCCCGGCCCAACGAAAGGCCCCAGACCCAAATGGAGAGGGGCTGCTTGGGGGCCCCCTGGGGGCCCTTCAGGCCAGCTAGGTCTTTGGGTCCTGGCTCCTTCGGTTTGGGAGCTGTTGCTGCAGTTGTGCATGTTGGCCGGAGAGTGCTTCTCGGGCTTGGAACTGCAACCTTGCAGGTAGCTCCCAGGTTCCCGGCCCAACGAAAGCCCCCAGACCCAAATGGAGAGGGGCTGCTTGGGGGCCCCCTGGGGGCCCTTCAGGCCAGCTAGGTCTTTGGGTCCTGGCTCCTTCGCTTTGGGAGCTGTTGCTGGACGTTGGGCATGTTGGCCGGAGAGTGCTTCTCAGGCTGCGAACTGCAACCTCGCAGGTACCTCCCAGGTTCCATGCCCAACGAAAGCCCCCAGACCAAAATTGAGAGGGGCTGTTTGGGGGCCCCCTGGGGACTCTTCAGGCCAGCTAGGTCTTTGGGTCCTGGCTCCTTCGGTTTGGGAGCTGTTGCTGGACGTTTGGCATGTTGGCCGGAGAGTGCTTCTCGGGCCGCGCACTGCAAACTTGCAGGCACTTCCCAGGTTCCCGGCCCAATGAAAGCCCCCAGACCCAAATGGAGCGGGGCTGTTTGGGGGCCCCCAGGGGGCCCTTCAGGCCAGCTAGGTCTTTGGGTCCTGGCTCCTTCGGTTTGGGAGCTGTTGCTGGACGTTGGGCATGTTGGCCGGAGAGTGCTTCTCGGGCCTCGAACTGTCCCTTGCAGGTAGCTCCCATGTTCCCGGCCCAACGAAAGCCCCCAGACCCAAATGGAGAGGGGCTGTTTGGGGGCCCCCTGGGGCCCCTTCAGGCCAGCTAGGTCTTTGGGTCCTGGCTCCTTCGGTTTGGGAGCTGTTGCTGGACGTTGGGCATGTTGGCCGGAGAGTGGTTCTCGGGCCTCGAACTGCAACCTTGCAGGTAGCTCCCAGGTTCTCGGCCCAACGAAAGCCCCCAGACCCAAATGGAGAGGGGCTGTTTGGGGGCCCCCTGGGGACTCTTCAGGCCAGCTAGGTCTTTGGGTCCTGGCTCCTTGGGTTTGGGAGCTGTTGCTGGACGTTGGGCATGATGGCCGGAGAGTGCTTCTCGGGCCGCGAACTGCAACCTTGCAGGCACCTCCCAGGTTCCCGGCCCAACGAAAGCCCCCAGACCAAAATTGAGAGGGGCTGCTTGCGGGCCCCCTGGGGACACTCCAGGCCAGCTAGGTCTTTGGGTCCTGCCTCCTTGGGTTTGGGAGCTGTTGCTGGACGTTGGGCATGTTGGCCAGAGAGTGCTTCTCGGTACGTGAACTGCAACCTTGCAGGTATCTCCCAGGTTCCCGGCCTAAGGAAAGCCCCCAGACCCAAATGGAGAGGGGCTGTTTGGGGGCCCCTTGGGGCCCCTTCAGGCCAGCTAGGTCTTTGGGTCCTGGCTCCTTCGGTTTGGGAGCTGTTTCTGCAGTTGGGCTTGTTGACCGGAGAGTGCTTCTCGGGCTGCGAACTGCAACCTTGCAGGTACCTCCCAGGTCCCCGGCCCAACGAAAGCCCCCAGACCCAAATGGAGAGGGGCTGCTTGGGGGCCCCCTGGGGGCCCTTCAGGCCAGCTAGGTCTTTGGGTCCTGGCTCCTTCGGTTTGGGAGCTGTTGCTGGACGTTGGGCATGTTGGCTGGAGAGTGCTTCTCGGGCTACGAACTGCAACCTTGCAGGTACCTCCCAGGTCCCAGGCCCAACGAAAGGCCCCAGACCCAAATTGAGAGGGGCTGCTTGGGGGCCCCCTGGGGGCCCTTCAGGCCAGCTAGGTCTTTGGGTCCTGGCTCCTTCGGTTTGGGAGCTGTTGCTGCAGTTGGGCATGTTGGCCGGAGAGTGCTTCTCGGGCCGTGAACTGCAACCTTGCAGGTAGCTCCCAGGTTCCCGGCCCAACGAAAGCCCCCAGACCCAAATGGAGAGGGGCTGCTTGGGGGCCCCCTGGGGGCCCTTCAGGCCAGCTAGGTCTTTGGGTCCTGGCTCCTTGGGTTTGGGAGCTGTTGCTGGACGTTGGGCATGTTGGCCGGAGAGTGCTTCTCGGGCCGCGAACTGCAACCTTGCAGGCACTTCCCAGGTTCCTGGCCCAACGAATGCCCCCAGACCCAAATGGAGAGGGGCTGTTTGGGGGCCCCCAGGGGGCCCTTCAGGCCAGTTAGGTCTTTGGGTCCTGGCTCCTTCGGTTTGGGAGCTGTTGCTGGACGTTGGGCATGTTGACCGGAGAGTGCTTCTCGGGCCTCGAACTGCAACCTTGCAGGTACCTCCCAGGTCCCCGGCCCAACGAAAGCCCCCAGACCCAAATGGAGAGGGGCTGCTTGGGGGCCCCCTGGGGGCCCTTCAGGCCAGCTAGGTCTTTGGGTCCTGGCTCCTTCGGTTTGGGAGCTGTTGCTGCAGTTGGGCATGTTGGCCGGAGTGTGCTTCTCGGGCCGCGAACTGCAACCTTGCAGGTACCTCCCAGGTCCCCGGCCCAACGAAAGCCCCCAGACCCAAATGGAGAGGGGCTGCTTGGGGGCCCCCTGGGGGCCCTTCAGGCCAGCTAGGTCTTTGGGTCCTGGCTCCTTCGGTTTGGGAGCTGTTTCTGCAGTTGGGCATGTTGGCCGGAGAGTGCTTCTCGGGCCGCGAACTGCAACCTTGCAGGTAGCTCCCAGGTTCCCGGCCCAACAAAAGCCCCAAGACCCAAATGGAGAGGGGCTGCTTGGGGGCCCCCTGGGGGCCCTTCAGGCCAGCTAGGTCTTTGGGTCCTGGCTCCTTGGGTTTGGGAGCTGTTGCTGGACGTTGGGCATGTTGGCCGGAGAGTGGTTCTCGGGCCGTGAACTGCAAACTTGCAGGTAGCTCCCAGGATCTCGGCCCAACGAAAGCCCCCAGACCCAAATGGAGAGGGGCTATTTGGGGGCCCCCTGGGGACTCTTCAGGCCAGCTAGGTCTTTGGGTCCTGGCTCCTTGGGTTTGGGAGCTGTTGCTGGACTTTGGGCATGATGGCCGGAGAGTGCTTCTCGGGCCGCAAACTGCAACCTTGCAGGTAGCTCCCAGGTTCCCGGCCCAACGAAAGCCCCCAGACCAAAATTGAGAGGGGCTGCTTGCGGGCCCCCTGGGGACACTCCAGGCCAGCTAGGTCTTTGGGTCCTGACTCCTTCGGTTTGGGAGCTGTTGCTGCAGTTGGGCATGTTGGCCGGAGAGTGCTTCTCGGGCTGCGAACTGCAACCTTGCAGGTACCTCCCAGGTCCAGGCCCAACGAAAGCCCCCAGACCCAAATGGAGAGGGGCTGCTTGGGGGCCCCCTGGGGGCCCTTCAGGCCAGCTAGGTCTTTGGGTCCTGGCTCCTTCGGTTTGGGAGCTGTTGCTGCAGTTGGGCATGTTGGCCGGAGAGTGCTTCTCGGGCCGCGAACTGCAACCTTGCAGGTAGCTCCCAGGTTCCAGGCCCAACGTAAGCCCCCAGACCCAAATGGAGAGGGGCTGTTTGGGGGCCCCCTGGGGCCCCTTCAGGCCAGCTAGGTCTTTGGGTCCTGGCTCCTTCGGTTTGGGAGCTGTTGCTGCAGTTGGGTATGTTGGCCGGAGAGTGCTTCTCGGGCTTGGAACTGCAACCTTGCAGGTACCTCCCAGGTCCCCGGCCCAACGAAAGCCGCCAGACCCAAATTGAGAGGGGCTAATTGGGGCCCCCTGGGGGCCCTTCAGGCCAGCTAGGTCTTTGGGTCCTGGCTCCTTCGGTTTGGGAGCTGTTGCTGCAGTTGGGCATGTTGGCCGGAGAGTGCTTCTCGGTACGTGAACTGCAACCTTGCAGGTACCTCCCAGGTCCCCGGCCCAACGAAAGCCCCCAGACCCAAATTGAGAGGGGCTGCTTGGGGGCCCCCTGGGGGCCCTTCAGGCCAGCTAGGTCTTTGGGTCCTGGCTCCTTCGGTTTGGGAGCTGTTGCTGCAGTTGGGCATGTTGGCCGGTGAGTGCTTCTCGGTACGTGAACTGCAACCTTGCAGGTAGCTCCAAGGTTCCCGGCCCAACGAAAGCCCCCAGACCCAAATGGAGAGGGGCTGCTTGGGGGCCCCCTGGGGGCCCTTCAGGCCAGCTAGGTCTTTGGGTCCTGGCTCCTTCGGTTTGGGAGCTGTTGCTGGACGTTGGGCATGTTGGCCGGAGAGTGCTTCTTGGGCCGCGAACTGCAACCTTGCAGGCACTTCCCAGGTTCCCGGCCCAACGAATGCCCCCAGACCCAAATGGAGAGGGGCTGTTTGGGGGCCCCCAGGGGGCCCTTCAGGCCAGCTAGGTCTTTGGGTCCTGGCTCCTTCGGTTTGGGAGCTGTTGCTGGACGTTGGGCATGTTGGCCGGAGAGTGGATCTTGGGCCGTGAACTGCAACCTTGCAGGTACCTCCCATATGTCCCCGGCCCAACGAAAGCCCCCAGACCCAAATGGAGAGGGGCTGCTTGCGGGCCCCCTGGGGCCCCTTCAGGCCAGCTAGGTCTTTGGGTCCTGGCTCCTTCGGTTTGGGAGCTGTTGCTGGACGTTGGGCATGTTGGCCGGAGAGTGCTTCTCGGGCCGTGAACTGCAACCTTGCAGGTACCTCCCAGGTCCCCAGCCCAACGAAAGCCCCCAGACCCAAATTGAGAGGGGCTGCTTGGGGGCCCCCTGGGGGCCCTTCAGGCCAGCTAGGTCTTTGGGTCCTGGCTCCTTCGGTTTGGGAGCTGTTGCTGCAGTTGGGCATGTTGGCCGGAGAGTGCTTCTCGGGCCGCGAACTGCAACCTTGCAGGTAGCTCCCAGGTTCCCGGCCCAACGAAAGCCCCCAGACCCAAATGGAGAGGGGCTGCTTGGGGGCCCCCTGGGGGCACTTCAGGCCAGCTAGGTCTTTGGGTCCTGGCTCCTTCGGTTTGGGAGCTGTTGCTGGACGTTGGGCATGTTGGCCGGAGAGTGCTTCTCGGGCTGCGAACTGCAACCTTGCAGGTAGCTCCCATGTCCCCGGCCCAACGAAAGCCCCCAGACCCAAATTGAGAGTGGCTGCTTGGGGGCCCCCAGGGGGCCCTTCAGGCCAGCTAGGTCTTTGGGTCCTGGCTCCTTCGGTTTGGGAGCTGTTGCTGGACGTTGGGCATGTTGACCAGAGAGTGCTTCTCGGGCTACGAACTGCAACCTTGCAGGTACCTCCCAGGTCCCAGGCCCAATGAAAGCCCCCAGACCCAAATGGAGAGGGGCTGCTTGGGGGCCCCCTGGGGCCCCTTCATGCCAGCTAGGTCTTTGGGTCCTGGCTCCTTCGGTTTGGGAGCTGTTGCTGGACGTTGGGAAGGTTGGCCAGAGAGTGCTTCTCGGTACGTGAACTGCAACCTTGCAGGTACCTCCCAGGTTCCCGGCCTAAGGAAAGCCCCCAGACCCAAATTGAGAGGGGCTGTTTGGGGGCCCCCTGGGGACTCTTCAGGCCAGCTAGGTCTTTGGGTCCTGGCTCCTTCGGTTTGGGAGCTGTTGCTGGACGTTGGGCATGTTGGCCGGAGAGTGCTTCTCGGGCCGCGCACTGCAACCTTGCAGGCACTTCCCAGGTTCCCGGCCCAACGAAAGCCCCCAGACCCAAATGGAGAGGGGCTATTTGGGGGCCCCCAGGGGGCCCTTCAGGCCAGCTAGGTCTTTGGGTCCTGGCTCCTTCGGTTTGGGAGCTGTTGCTGGACGTTGGGCATGTTGGCCAGAGAGTGCTTCTCGGTACGTGAACTGCAACCTTGCAGGTAGCTCCCAGGTTCCCGGCCCAAGGAAAGCCCCCAGACCCAAATAGGGAGGGGCTGCTTGGGGGCCCCTTGGGGCCCCTTCAGGCCAGCTAGCTCTTTGAGTCCTGGCTCCTTCGCTTTGGGAGCTGTTTCTGCAGTTGGGCATGTTGACCGGAGAGTGCTTCTCGGGCTGCGAACTGCAACCTTGCAGGTACCTCCCAGGTCCCCGGCCCAACGAAAGCCCCCAGACCCAAATGGAGAGGGGCTGCTTGGGGGCCCCCTGGGGCCCTTTAGGCCAGCTAGGTCTTTGGGTCCTGGCTCCTTCGGTTTGGGAGCTGTTGCTGGACGTTGGGCATGTTGGCTGGAGAGTGCTTCTCGGGCCGCGAACTGCAACCTTGCAGGCACTTCCCAGGTTCCATGCCCAAAGAAAGCCCCCAGACCCACATGTAGAGGGGCTGTTTGGGGGCCCCCTGGGGACTCTTCAGGCCAGCTAGGTCTTTGGGTCCTGGCTCCTTGGGTTTGGGAGCTGTTGCTGGACGTTGGGCATGATGGCCGGAGAGTGCTTCTCGGGCCGCGAACTGCATCCTTGCAGGCACCTCCCAGGTTCCCGGCCCAACGAAAGCCCCCAGACCAAAATTGAGAGGGGCTGCTTGCGGGCCCCCTGGGGACACTCCAGGCCAGCTAGGTCTTTGGGTCCTGGCTCCTTCGGTTTGGGAGCTGTTGCTGGACGTTGGGCATGTTGGCCGGAGAGTGCTTCTCAGGCTGCGAACTGCAACCTTGCAGGTACTTGCCAGGTTCCATGCCCAACGAAAGCCCCTAGACCCAAATTGAGAGGGGCTGTTTGGGGGCACCCTGGGGACTCTTCAGGCCAGCTAGGTCTTTGGGTCCTGGCTCCTTCGGTTTGGGAGCTGTTGCTGGACGTTGGGCATGTTGGCCGGAGAGTGCTTCTCGGGCCGCGAACTGCAACCTTGCAGGCACCTCCCAGGTCCCCGGCCCAACGAAAGCCCCCAGACCAAAATTGAGAGGGGCTGCTTGCTGGCCCCCTGGGGGCCCTTCAGGCCAGCTAGGTCTTTGGGTCCTGGCTCCTTCGGATTGGGAGCTGTTGCTGGACGTTGGGCATGTTGACCGGAGAGTGCTTCTCGGGCTTGGAACTGCAACCTTGCAGGTACCTCCCAGGTCCCCGGCCCAACGAAAGCCCCCAGACCAAAATTGAGAGGGGCTGCTTGGGGGCCCCCTGGGGGCCCTTCAGGCCAGCTAGGTCTTTGGGTCCTGGCTCCTTCGGTTTGGGAGCTGTTGCTGCAGTTGGGCATGTTGGCCGGAGAGTGCTTCTTGGGCCCCGAACTGCAACCTTGCAGGCACCTAACAGGTTCCCGGCCCAACGAAAGCCCCCAGACCCAAATGGAGAGGGGCTGCTTGGGGGCCCCCTGGGGGCCCTTCAGGCCAGCTAGGTCTTTGGGTCCTGGCTCCTTCGGTTTGGGAGCTGTTGCTGGACGTTGGGCATGTTGGCCGGAGAGTGCTTCTCGGGCCGCGAACTGCAACCTTGCAGGTAGCTCCCAGGTCCCCGGCCCAACGATAGCCCCCAGACCCAAATGGAGAGGGGCTGTTTGGGGTCCCCTGGGGCCCCTTCAGGCCAGCTAGGTCTTTGGGTCCTGGCTCCTTCGGTTTGGGAGCTGTTGCTGGACGTTGGGCATGTTGGCCAGAGAGTGCTTCTCGGGCCGTGAACTGCAACCTTGCAGGTAGCTCCCAGGTTCCCGGCCCAACGAAAGCCCCCAGACCCAAATTTAGAGGGGCTGCTTGGGGGCCCCCTGGGGACCCTTCAGGCCAGCTAGGTCTTTGGGTCCTGGCTCCTTCGGTTTGGGAGCTGTTGCTGGACGTTGGGCATGTTGGCCGGAGAGTGCTTCTCGGGCCGCGAACTGCAACCTTGCAGGCACCTCCCAGGTTCCCGGCCCAACGAAAGCCCCCAGACCCAAATGGAGAGGTGCTGCTTGCGGGCCCCCTGGGGACCCTCCAGGCCAGCTATTTCTTTGGGTCCTGGCTCCTTCGGTTTGGGAGCTGTTGCTGCAGTTGGGCATGTTGGTCGGAGAGTGCTTCTCGGGCTGCGAACTGCAACCTTGCAGGTACCTCCCAGGTTCCATGCCCAACGAAAGCCCCCAGACCCAAATGGAGAGGGGCTGCTTGGGGGCCCCCAGGGGGCCCTTCAGGCCAGCTAGGTCTTTGGGTCCTGGCTCCTTCGGTTTGGGAGCTGTTGCTGGACGTTGGGCATGTTGGCCGGAGAGTGCTTCTCGGGCCTCGAACTGCAACCTTGCAGGTACCTCCCAGGTCCCCGGCCCAACGAAAGCCCCCAGACCCAAATGGAGAGGGGCTGCTTGGGGGCCCCCTGGGGGCCCTTCAGGCCAGCTAGGTCTTTGGGTCCTGGCTCCTTCGGTTTGGGAGCTGTTGCTGGACGTTGGGCATGTTGGCCAGAGAGTACTTCTCGGTACATGAACTGCAACCTTGCAGTTATCTCCCAGGTTCCCGGCCCAAGGAAAGCCCCCAGACCCAAATAGGGAGGGGCTTCTTGGGGGCCCCTTGGGGCCCCTTCAGGCCAGCTAGCTCTTTGGGTCCTGGCTCCTTCGGTTTGGGAGCTGTTTCTGCAGTTGGGCATGTTGACCGGAGAGTGCTTCTCGGGCTGCGAACTGCAACCTTGCAGGTACCTCCCAGGTCCCCGGCCCAACGAAAGCCCCCAGACCCAAATGGAGAGGGGCTGCTTGGGGGCCCCCTGGGGGCACTTCAGGCCAGCTAGGTCTTTGGGTCCTGGCTCCTTCGCTTTGGGAGCTGTTGCTGGACGTTGGGCATGTTGGCCGGAGAGTGCTTCTCGGGCTGCGAACTGTCCCTTGCAGGTACCTCCCAGGTTCCCGGCCCAACGAATGCCCCCAGACCCAAATGGAGAGGGGCTGCTTGGGGGCCCCCTGGGGGCCCTTCAGGCCAGCTAGGTCTTTGGGTCCTGGCTCCTTCGGTTTGGGAGCTGTTGCTGCAGATGGGCATGTTGGCCGGAGAGTGCTTCTCGGGCCGTGAACTGCAACCTTGCAGGTAGCTCCCAGGTTCCCGGCCCAATGAAAGGCCCCAGACCCAAATGGAGAGGGGCTGCTTGGGGGCCCCCTGGGGCCCCTTCAGGCCAGCTAGGTCTTTGGGTCCTGGCTCCTTCGGTTTGGGAGCTGTTGCTGGACGTTGGGCATGTTGGCCGGAGAGTGCTTCTCGGGCCGCGAACTGCAACCTTGCAGGTAGCTCCCAGGTCCCCGGCCCAACGATAGCCCCCAGACCCAAATGGAGAGGGGCTGTTTGGGGTCCCCTGGGGCCCCTTCAGGCCAGCTAGGTCTTTGGGTCCTGGCTCCTTCGGTTTGGGAGCTGTTGCTGGACGTTGGGCATGTTGGCCGGAGAGTGCTTCTCGGGCCGTGAACTGCAACCTTGCAGGTACCTCCCAGGTTCCCGGCCCAACGAAAGCCCCCAGACCCAAATTTAGAGGGGCTGCTTGGGGGCCCCCTGGGGACCCTTCAGGCCAGCTAGGTCTTTGGGTCCTGGCTCCTTGGGTTTGGGAGCTGTTGCTGGACGTTGGGCATGTTGGCCGGAGAGTGCTTCTCGGGCCGCGAACTGCAACCTTGCAGGCACCTCCCAGGTTCCCGGCCCAACGAAAGCCCCCAGACCCAAATGGAGAGGTGCTGCTTGCGGGCCCCCTGGGGACCCTCCAGGCCAGCTATTTCTTTGGGTCCTGGCTCCTTCGGTTTGGGAGCTGTTGCTGCAGTTGGGCATGTTGGTCGGAGAGTGCTTCTCGGGCTGCGAACTGCAACCTTGCAGGTACCTCCCAGGTTCCATGCCCAACGAAAGCCCCCAGACCCAAATGGAGAGGGGCTGCTTGGGGGCCCCCAGGGGGCCCTTCAGGCCAGCTAGGTCTTTGGGTCCTGGCTCCTTCGGTTTGGGAGCTGTTGCTGGACGTTGGGCATGTTGGCCGGAGAGTGCTTCTCGGGCCTCGAACTGCAACCTTGCAGGTACCTCCCAGGTCCCCGGCCCAACGAAAGCCCCCAGACCCAAATGGGGAGGGGCTGCTTGGTGGCCCCCTGGGGGCCCTTCAGGCCAGCTAGGTCTTTGGGTCCTGGCTCCTTCGGTTTGGGAGCTGTTGCTGGACGTTGGGCATGTTGGCCAGAGAGTGCTTCTCGGTACATGAACTGCAACCTTGCAGTTATCTCCCAGGTTCCCGGCCCAAGGAAAGCCCCCAGACCCAAATAGGGAGGGGCTTCTTGGGGGCCCCTTGGGGCCCCTTCAGGCCAGCTAGCTCTTTGGGTCCTGGCTCCTTCGGTTTGGGAGCTGTTTCTGCAGTTGGGCATGTTGACCGGAGAGTGCTTCTCGGGCTGCGAACTGCAACCTTGCAGGTACCTCCCAGGTCCCCGGCCCAACGAAAGCCCCCAGACCCAAATGGAGAGGGGCTGCTTGGGGGCCCCCTGGGGGCCCTTCAGGCCAGCTAGGTCTTTGGGTCCTGGCTCCTTCGCTTTGGGAGCTGTTGCTGGACGTTGGGCATGTTGGCCGGAGAGTGCTTCTCGGGCTGCGAACTGTCCCTTGCAGGTACCTCCCAGGTTCCCGGCCCAACGAAAGCCCCCAGACCCAAATGGAGAGGGGCTGCTTGGGGGCCCCCTGGGGGCCCTTCAGGCCAGCTAGGTCTTTGGGTCCTGGCTCCTTCGCTTTGGGAGCTGTTGCTGGACGTTGGGCATGTTGGCCGGAGAGTGCTTCTCAGGCTGCGAACTGCAACCTCGCAGGTACCTCCCAGGTTCCATGCCCAACGAAAGCCCCCAGACCAAAATTGAGAGGGGCTGTTTGGGGGCCCCCTGGGGACTCTTCAGGCCAGCTAGGTCTTTGGGTCCTGGCTCCTTCGGTTTGGGAGCTGTTGCTGGACGTTGGGCATGTTGGCCGGAGAGTGCTTCTCGGGCCGCGCACTGCAACCTTGCAGGCACTTCCCAGGTTCCCGGCCCAACGAAAGCCCCCAGACCCAAATGGAGCGGGGCTGTTTGGGGGCCCCCAGGGGGCCCTTCAGGCCAGCTAGGTCTTTGGTCCTGGCTCCTTCGGTTTGGGAGCTGTTGCTGGACGTTGGGCATGTTGGCCGGAGAGTGCTTCTCGGGCCTCGAACTGTCCCTTGCAGGTATCTCCCATGTTCCCGGCCCAACGAAAGCCCCCAGACCCAAATGGAGAGGGGCTGTTTGGGGGCCCCCTGGGGCCCCTTCAGGCCAGCTAGGTCTTTGGGTCCTGGCTCCTTCGGTTTGGGAGCTGTTGCTGGACGTTGGGCATGTTGGCCGGAGAGTGGTTCTCGGGCTGTGAACTGCAACCTTGCAGGTAGCTCCCAGGTTCTCGGCCCAACGAAAGCCCCCAGACCCAAATGGAGAGGGGCTGTTTGGGGGCCCCCTGGGGACTCTTCAGGCCAGCTAGGTCTTTGGGTCCTGGCTCCTTGGGTTTGGGAGCTGTTGCTGGACGTTGGGCATGATGGCCGGAGAGTGCTTCTCGGGCCGCGAACTGCAACCTTGCAGGCACCTCCCAGGTTCCCGGCCCAACGAAAGCCCCCAGACCAAAATTGAGAGGGGCTGCTTGCGGGCCCCCTGGGGACTCTTCAGGCCAGCTAGGTCTTTGGGTCCTGGCTCCTTCGGTTTGGGAGCTGTTGCTGGACGTTGGGCATGTTGGCCGGAGAGTGCTTCTCGGGCCGCGAACTGCAACCTTGCAGGCACCTCCCAGGTCCCCGGCCCAACGAAAGCCCCCAGACCAAAATTGAGAGGGGCTGCTTGCTGGCCCCCTGGGGGCCCTTCAGGCCAGCTAGGTCTTTGGGTCCTGGCTCCTTCGGATTGGGAGCTGTTGCTGGACGTTGGGCATGTTGACCGGAGAGTGCTTCTCGGGCTTGGAACTGCAACCTTGCAGGTACCTCCCAGGTCCCCGGCCCAACGAAAGCCCCCAGACCAAAATTGAGAGGGGCTGCTTGGGGGCCCCCTGGGGGCCCTTCAGGCCAGCTAGGTCTTTGGGTCCTGGCTCCTTCGGTTTGGGAGCTGTTGCTGCAGTTGGGCATGTTGGCCGGAGAGTGCTTCTTGGGCCCCGAACTGCAACCTTGCAGGCACCTACCAGGTTCCCGGCCCAACGAAAGCCCCCAGACCCAAATGGAGAGGGGCTGCTTGGGGGCCCCCTGGGGCCCCTTCAGGCCAGCTAGGTCTTTGGGTCCTGGCTCCTTCGGTTTGGGAGCTGTTGCTGGACGTTGGGCATGTTGGCCGGAGAGTGCTTCTCGGGCCGCGAACTGCAACCTTGCAGGTAGCTCCCAGGTCCCCGGCCCAACGATAGCCCCCAGACCCAAATGGAGAGGGGCTGTTTGGGGTCCCCTGGGGCCCCTTCAGGCCAGCTAGGTCTTTGGGTCCTGGCTCCTTCGGTTTGGGAGCTGTTGCTGGACGTTGGGCATGTTGGCCAGAGAGTGCTTCTCGGGCCGTGAACTGCAACCTTGCAGGTAGCTCCCAGGTTCCCGGCCCAACGAAAGCCCCCAGACCCAAATTTAGAGGGGCTGCTTGGGGGCCCCCTGGGGACCCTTCAGGCCAGCTAGGTCTTTGGGTCCTGGCTCCTTCGCTTTGGGAGCTGTTGCTGGACGTTGGGCATGTTGGCCGGAGAGTGCTTCTCGGGCCGCGAACTGCAACCTTGCAGGCACCTCCCAGGTTCCCGGCCCAACGAAAGCCCCCAGACCCAAATGGAGAGGTGCTGCTTGCGGGCCCCCTGGGGACCCTCCAGGCCAGCTATTTCTTTGGGTCCTGGCTCCTTCGGTTTGGGAGCTGTTGCTGCAGTTGGGCATGTTGGTCGGAGAGTGCTTCTCGGGCTGCGAACTGCAACCTTGCAGGTACCTCCCAGGTTCCATGCCCAACGAAAGCCCCCAGACCCAAATGGAGAGGGGCTGCTTGGGGGCCCCCAGGGGGCCCTTCAGGCCAGCTAGGTCTTTGGGTCCTGGCTCCTTCGGTTTGGGAGCTGTTGCTGGACGTTGGGCATGTTGGCCGGAGAGTGCTTCTCGGGCCTCGAACTGCAACCTTGCAGGTACCTCCCAGGTCCCCGGCCCAACGAAAGCCCCCAGACCCAAATGGAGAGGGGCTGCTTGGGGGCCCCCTGGGGGCCCTTCAGGCCAGCTAGGTCTTTGGGTCCTGGCTCCTTCGGTTTGGGAGCTGTTGCTGGACGTTGGGCATGTTGGCCAGAGAGTGCTTCTCGGTACATGAACTGCAACCTTGCAGTTATCTCCCAGGTTCCCGGCCCAAGGAAAGCCCCCAGACCCAAATAGGGAGGGGCTTCTTGGGGGCCACTTGGGGCCCCTTCAGGCCAGCTAGCTCTTTGGGTCCTGGCTCCTTCGGTTTGGGAGCTGTTTCTGCAGTTGGGCATGTTGACCGGAGAGTGCTTCTCGGGCTGCGAACTGCAACCTTGCAGGTACCTCCCAGGTCCCCGGCCCAACGAAAGCCCCCAGACCCAAATGGAGAGGGGCTGCTTGGGGGCCCCCTGGGGGCCCTTCAGGCCAGCTAGGTCTTTGGGTCCTGGCTCCTTCGCTTTGGGAGCTGTTGCTGGACGTTGGGCATGTTGGCCGGAGAGTGCTTCTCGGGCTGCGAACTGTCCCTTGCAGGTACCTCCCAGGTTCCCGGCCCAACGAAAGCCCCCAGACCCAAATGGAGAGGGGCTGCTTGGGGGCCCCCTGGGGGCCCTTCAGGCCAGCTAGGTCTTTGGGTCCTGGCTCCTTCGGTTTGGGAGCTGTTGCTGCAGATGGGCATGTTGGCCGGAGAGTGCTTCTCGGGCCGTGAACTGCAACCTTGCAGGTAGCTCCCAGGTTCCCGGCCCAATGAAAGGCCCCAGACCCAAATGGAGAGGGGCTGCTTGGGGGCCCCCTGGGGCCCCTTCAGGCCAGCTAGGTCTTTGGGTCCTGGCTCCTTCGGTTTGGGAGCTGTTGCTGGACGTTGGGCATGTTGGCCGGAGAGTGCTTCTCGGGCCGTGAACTGCAACCTTGCAGGTAGCTCCCAGGTTCCCGGCCCAACGAAAGCCCCCAGACCCAAATTTAGAGGGGCTGCATGGGGGCCCCCTGGGGACCCTTCAGGCCAGCTAGGTCTTTGGGTCCTGGCTCCTTGGGTTTGGGAGCTGTTGCTGGACGTTGGGCATGTTGGCCGGAGAGTGCTTCTCGGGCCGCGAACTGCAACCTTGCAGGCACCTCCCAGGTTCCCGGCCCAACGAAAGCCCCCAGACCCAAATGGAGAGGTGCTGCTTGCGGGCCCCCTGGGGACCCTCCAGGCCAGCTATTTCTTTGGGTCCTGGCTCCTTCGGTTTGGGAGCTGTTGCTGCAGTTGTGCATGTTGGTCGGAGAGTGCTTCTCGGGCTGCGAACTGCAACCTTGCAGGTACCTCCCAGGTTCCATGCCCAACGAAAGCCCCCAGACCCAAATGGAGAGGGGCTGCTTGGGGGCCCCCAGGGGGCCCTTCAGGCCAGCTAGGTCTTTGGGTCCTGGCTCCTTCGGTTTGGGAGCTGTTGCTGGACGTTGGGCATGTTGGCCAGAGAGTGCTTCTCGGTACATGAACTGCAACCTTGCAGTTATCTCCCAGGTTCCCGGCCGAAGGAAAGCCCCCAGACCCAAATAGGGAGGGGCTTCTTGGGGGCCCCTTGGGGCCCCTTCAGGCCAGCTAGCTCTTTGGGTCCTGGCTCCTTCGGTTTGGGAGCTGTTTCTGCAGTTGGGCATGTTGACCGGAGAGTGCTTCTCGGGCTGCGAACTGCAACCTTGCAGGTACCTCCCAGGTCCCCGGCCCAACGAAAGCCCCCAGACCCAAATGGAGAGGGGCTGCTTGGGGGCCCCCTGGGGGCCCTTCAGGCCAGCTAGGTCTTTGGGTCCTGGCTCCTTCGCTTTGGGAGCTGTTGCTGGACGTTGGGCATGTTGGCCGGAGAGTGCTTCTCGGGCTGCGAACTGTCCCTTGCAGGTACCTCCCAGGTTCCCGGCCCAACGAAAGCCCCCAGACCCAAATGGAGAGGGGCTGCTTGGGGGCCCCCTGGGGGCCCTTCAGGCCAGCTAGGTCTTTGGGTCCTGGCTCCTTCGGTTTGGGAGCTGTTGCTGCAGATGGGCATGTTGGCCGGAGAGTGCTTCTCGGGCCGTGAACTGCAACCTTGCAGGTAGCTCCCAGGTTCCCGGCCCAACGAAAGGCCCCAGACCCAAATGGAGAGGGGCTGCTTGGGGGCCCCCTGGGGCCCCTTCAGGCCAGCTAGGTCTTTGGGTCCTGGCTCCTTCGGTTTGGGAGCTGTTGCTGCAGTTGGGCATGTTGGCCGGAGAGTGCTTCTCGGGCCGCAAACTGCAACCTTGCAGGTACCTCCCAGGTTCCCGGCCCAACGAAAGCCCCCAGACCCAAATGGAGAGGGGCTGCTTGGGGGCCCCCTGGGGGCCCTTCAGGCCAGCTAGGTCTTTGGGTCCTGGCTCCTTCGCTTTGGGAGCTGTTGCTGGACGTTGGGCATGTTGGCCGGAGAGTGCTTCTCAGGCTGCGAACTGCAACCTCGCAGGTACCTCCCAGGTTCCATGCCCAACGAAAGCCCCCAGACCAAAATTGAGAGGGGCTGTTTGGGGGCCCCCTGGGGACTCTTCAGGCCAGCTAGGTCTTTGGGTCCTGGCTCCTTCGGTTTGGGAGCTGTTGCTGGATGTTGGGCATGTTGGCCGGAGAGTGCTTCTCGGGCCGCGCACTGCAAACTTGCAGGCACTTCCCAGGTTCCCGGCCCAACGAAAGCCCCCAGACCCAAATGGAGCGGGGCTGTTTGGGGGCCCCCAGGGGGCCCTTCAGGCCAGCTAGGTCTTTGGGTCCTGGCTCCTTCGGTTTGGGAGCTGTTGCTGGACGTTGGGCATGTTGGCCGGAGAGTGCTTCTCGGGCCTCGAACTGTCCCTTGCAGGTAGCTCCCATGTTCCCGGCCCAACGAAAGCCCCCAGACCCAAATGGAGAGGGGCTGTTTGGGGGCCCCCTGGGGCCCCTTCAGGCCAGCTAGGTCTTTGGGTCCTGGCTCCTTCGGTTTGGGAGCTGTTGCTGGACGTTGGGCATGTTGGCCGGAGAGTGGTTCTCGGGCCGTGAACTGCAACCTTGCAGGTAGCTCCCAGGTTCTCGGCCCAACGAAAGCCCCCAGACCCAAATGGAGAGGGGCTGTTTGGGGGCCCCCTGGGGACTCTTCAGGCCAGCTAGGTCTTTGGGTCCTGGCTCCTTGGGTTTGGGAGCTGTTGCTGGACGTTGGGCATGATGGCCGGAGAGTGCTTCTCGGGCCGCGAACTGCAACCTTGCAGGCACCTCCCAGGTTCCCGGCCCAACGAAAGCCCCCAGACCAAAATTGAGAGGGGCTGCTTGCGGGCCCCCTGGGGACACTCCAGGCCAGCTAGGTCTTTGGGTCCTGACTCCTTCGGTTTGGGAGCTGTTGCTGCAGTTGGGCATGTTGGCCGGAGAGTGCTTCTCGGGCCGCGAACTGCAACCTTGCAGGTACCTCCCAGGTTCCCGGCCCAACGAAAGCCCCTAGACCCAAATGGAGAGGGGCTGTTTGGGGGCCCCCTGGGGCCCCTTCAGGCCAGCTAGGTCTTTGGGTCCTGGCTCCTTCGGTTTGGGAGCTGTTGCTGGACGTTGGGCATGTTGGCCGGAGAGTGCTTCTCGGGCTTGGAACTGCAACCTTGCAGGTACCTCCCAGGTCCCAGGCCCAACGAAAGCCGCCAGACCCAAATGGAGAGGGGCTGTTTGGGGGCCCCCTGGGGGCCCTTCAGGCCAGCTAGGTCTTTGGGTCCTGGCTCCTTCGGTTTGGGAGCTGTTGCTGCAGTTGGGCATGTTGGCCGGAGAGTGCTTCTCGGGCCGCGAACTGCAACCTTGCAGGTACCTCCCAGGTTCCAGGCCCAACGAAAGCCCCCAGACCCAAATTGAGAGGGGCTGCTTGCGTGCCCCCTGGGGGCCCTTCAGGCCAGCTAGGTCTTTGGGTCCTGGCTCCTTCGGTTTGGGAGCTGTTGCTGGACGTTTGGGCATGTGACCGGAGAGTTCTTCTTGGGCTGCGAACTGCAACCTTGCAGGTACCTCCCAGGTCCCCGGCCCAACGAAAGCCCCCAGACCCAAATTGAGAGGGGCTGTTTGGGGGCCCCCTGGGGGCCCTTCAGGCCAGCTAGGTCTTTGGGTCCTGGCTCCTTCGGTTTGGGAGCTGTTGCTGGACGTTGGGCATGTTGGCCGGAGAGTGGTTCTCGGGCCGTGAACTGCAACCTTGCAGGTAGCTCCCAGGTTCTCGGCCCAATGAAAGCCCCCAGACCCAAATGGAGAGGGGCTGTTTGGGGGCCCCCTGGGGACTCTTCAGGCCAGCTAGGTCTTTGGGTCCTGGCTCCTTCGGTTTGGGAGCTGTTGCTGGACGTTGGGCATGTTGGCCGGAGAGTGCTTCTCGGGCCGCGAACTGCAACCTTGCAGGTACCTCCCAGGTTCCCGGCCCAACGAAAGCCCCCAGACCCAAATGGAGAGGGGCTGTTTGGGGGCCCCCTGGGGCCCCTTCAGGCCAGCTAGGTCTTTGGGTCCTGGCTCCTTCGGTTTGGGAGCTGTTGCTGGACGTTGGGCATGTTGGCCGGAGAGTGCTTCTCGGGCTTGGAACTGCAACCTTGCAGGTACCTCCCAGGTCCCAGGCCCAACGAAAGCCCCCAGACCCAAATTGAGAGGGGCTGCTTGGGGGCCCCCTGGGGGCCCTTCAGGCCAGCTAGGTCTTTGGGTCCTGGCTCCTTCGGTTTGGGAGCTGTTGCTGCAGTTGGGCATGTTGGCCGGAGAGTGCTTCTCGGGCCGCGAACTGCAACCTTGCAGGTACCTCCCAGGTTCCCGGCCCAACGAAAGCCCCCAGACCCAAATGGAGAGGGGCTGCTTGCGTGCCCCCTGGGGGCCCTTCAGGCCAGCTAGGTCTTTGGGTCCTGGCTCCTTCGCTTTGGGAGCTGTTGCTGGACGTTTGGCATGTTGACCGGAGAGTGCTTCTTGGGCTGCGAACTGCAACCTTGCAGGTACATCCCAGGTCCCCGGCCCAACGAAAGCCCCCAGACCCAAATGGAGAGGGGCTGCTTGGGGGCCCCCTGGGGGCCCTTCAGGCCAGCTAGGTCTTTGGGTCCTGCCTCCTTCGGTTTGGGAGCTGTTGCTGGACGTTGGGCATGTTGGCCGGAGAGTGCTTCTCTGGCCGCGAACTGCAAACTTGCAGGCACTTCCCAGGTTCCTGGCCCAACGAATGCCCCCAGACCCAAATGGAGAGGGGCTGTTTGGGGCCCCCAGGCGGCCCTTCAGGCCAGTTAGGTCTTTGGGTCCTGGCTCCTTCGGTTTGGGAGCTGTTGCTGGACGTTGGGCATGTTGGCCGGAGAGTGCTTCTCGGGCCTCGAACTGCAACCTTGCAGGTAGCTCCCAGGTTCCCGGCCCAACGAAAGCCCCCAGACCCAAATGGAGAGCGGCTGCTTGGGGGCCCCCTGGGGCCCCTTCAGGCCGGCTAGGTCTTTGGGTCCTGGCTCCTTCGGTTTGGGAGCTGTTGCTGGACGTTGGGCATGTTGGCCGGAGAGTGGTTCTTGGGCCGTGAACTGCAACCTTGCAGGTACCTCCCAGGTCCCCGGCTCAACGAAAGACCCCAGACCCAAATGGAGAGGGGCTGCTTGGGGGCCCCCTGGGGGCCCTTCAGGCCAGCTAGGTCTTTGGGTCCTGGCTCCTTCGGTTTGGGAGCTGTTGCTGCAGTTGGGCATGTTGGCCGGAGAGTGCTTCTCGGTACGTGAACTGCAACCTTGCAGGTACCTCCCAGGTCCCCGGCCCAACGAAAGCCCCCAGACCCAAATTGAGAGGGGCTGCTTGGGGGCCCCCTGGGGGCCCTTCAGGCCAGCTAGGTCTTTGGGTCCTGGCTCCTTCGGTTTGGGAGCTGTTGCTGCAGTTGGGCATGTTGGCCGGAGAGTGCTTCTCGGGCCGCGAACTGCAACCTTGCAGGTAGCTCCCAGGTTCCATGCCCAACGAAAGGCCCCAGACCCAAATTGAGAGGGGCTGCTTGGGGGCCCCCTGGGGGCCCTTCAGGCCAGCTAGGTCTTTGGGTCCTGGCTCCTTCGGTTTGGGAGCTGTTGCTGGACGTTTGGCATGTTGACCGGAGAGTGCTTCTCGGGCTACGAACTGCAACCTTGCAGGTACCTCCCAGGTCCCAGGCCCAACGAAAGCCCCCAGATCCAAATTGAGAGGGGCTGCTTGGGGGCCCCCTGGGGCCCCTTCATGCCAGCTAGGTCTTTGGGTCCTGGCTCCTTGGGTTTGGGAGCTGTTGCTGGACGTTGGGCATGTTGGCCAGAGAGTGCTTCTCGGTACGTGAACTGCAACCTTGCAGGTATCTCCCAGGTTCCCGGCCTAAGGAAAGCCCCCAGACCCAAATTGAGAGGGGCTGCTTGGGGGCCCCTTGGGGCCCCTTCAGGCCAGCTAGGTCTTTGGGTCCTGGCTCCTTCGGTTTGGGAGCTGTTTCTGCAGTTGGGCTTGTTGACCAGAGAGTGCTTCTCGGGCTGCGAACTGCAACCTTGCAGGTACCTCCCAGGTCCCCGGCCCAACGAAAGCCCCCAGACCCAAATGGAGAGGGGCTGCTTGGGGGCCCCCTGGGGGCCCTTCAGGCCAGCTAGGTCTTTGGGTCCTGGCTCCTTCGGTTTGGGAGCTGTTGCTGGACGTTGGGCATGTTGACCAGAGAGTGCTTCTCGGCCTACGAACTGCAACCTTGCAGGTACCTCCCAGGTCCCAGGCCCAACGAAAGGCCCCAGACCCAAATTGAGAGGGGCTGCTTGGGGGCCCCCTGGGGGCCCTTCAGGCCAGCTAGGTCTTTGGGTCCTGGCTCCTTCGGTTTGGGAGCTGTTGCTGCAGTTGGGCATGTTGGCCGGAGAGTGCTTCTCGGGCCGTGAACTGCAACCTTGCAGGTAGCTCCCAGGTTCCCGGCCCAACGAAAGCCCCCAGACCCAAATGGAGAGGGGCTGCTTGGGGGCCCCCTGGGGGCCCTTCAGGCCAGCTAGCTCTTTGGGTCCTGGCTCCTTCGGTTTGGGAGCTGTTGCTGGACGTTGGGCATGTTGGCCGGAGAGTGCTTCTCGGGCCGCGAACTGCAACCTTGCAGGCACCTCCCAGGTCCCAGGCCCAACGACAGCCCCCAGACCCAAATGGAGAGGGGCTGTTTGGGGGCCCCCAGGGGGCCCTTCAGGCCAGTTAGGTCTTTGGGTCCTGGCTCCTTCGGTTTGGGAGCTGTTGCTGGACGTTGGGCATGTTGGCCGGAGAGTGCTTCTCGGGCCTCGAACTGCAACCTTGCAGGTACCTCCCAGGTCCCCGGCCCAACGAAAGCCCCCAGACCCAAATGGAGAGGGGCTGCTTGGGGGCCCCCTGGGGGCCCTTCAGGCCAGCTAGGTCTTTGGGTCCTGGCTCCTTCGGTTTGGGAGCTGTTGCTGGACGTTGGGCATGTTGGCCGGAGTGTGCTTCTCGGGCCGCGAACTGCAACCTTGCAGGTACCTCCCAGGTCCCCGGCCCAACGAAAGCCCCCAGACCCAAATGGAGAGGGGCTGCTTGGGGGCCCCCTGGGGGCCCTTCAGGCCAGCTAGGTCTTTGGGTCCTGGCTCCTTCGGTTTGGGAGCTGTTGCTGGACGTTGGGCATGTTGGCCGGAGTGTGCTTCTCGGGCCGCGAACTGCAACCTTGCAGGTACCTCCCAGGTCCCCGGCCCAACGAAAGCCCCCAGACCCAAATGGAGAGGGGCTGTTTGGGGGCCCCCTGGGGGCCCTTCAGGCCAGCTAGGTCTTTGGGTCCTGGCTCCTTCGGTTTGGGAGCTGTTGCTGGACGTTGGGCCTGTTGACCGGAGAGTGCTTCTCGGGCTTGGAACTGCAACCTTGCAGGTACCTCCCAGGTCCCCGGCCCAACGAAAGCCCCCAGACACAAATTGAGAGGGGCTGCTTGGGGGCCCCCTGGGGGCCCTTCAGGCCAGCTAGGTCTTTGGGTCCTGGCTCCTTCGGTTTGGGAGCTGTTGCTGCAGTTGGGCATGTTGGCCGGAGAGTGCTTCTCGGGCCGCGAACTGCAACCTTGCAGGTACCTCCCAGGTTCCATGGCCAACGAAAGCCCGTAGACCCAAATTGAGAGGGGCTGTTTGGGGGCTCCCTGGGGACTCTTCAGGCCAGCTAGGTCTTTGGGTCCTGGCTCCTTCGGTTTGGGAGCTGTTGCTGCAGTTGGGCATGTTGGCCGGAGAGTGCTTCTCGGGCCGCGAACTGCAACCTTGCAGGTAGCTCCCAGGTTCCCGGCCCAACAAAAGCCCCAAGACCCAAATGGAGAGGGGCTGCTTGGGGGCCCCCTGGGGGCCCTTCAGGCCAGCTAGGTCTTTGGGTCCTGGCTCCTTCGGTTTGGGAGCTGTTGCTGGACGTTGGGCATGTTGGCCGGAGAGTGCTTCTCGGGCTTGGAACTGCAACCTTGCAGGTACCTCCCAGGTCCCCGGCCCAACGAAAGCCGCCAGACCCAAATGGAGAGGGGCTGCTTGGGGGCCCCCTGGGGGCCCTTCAGGCCAGCTAGGTCTTTGGGTCCTGGCTCCTTCGGTTTGGGAGCTGTTGCTGGACGTTGGGCATGTTGGCCGGAGAGTGCTTCTCGGGCCGCGCACTGCAACCTTGCAGGCACTTCCCAGGTTCCCGGCCCAACGAATGCCCCCAGACCCAAATGGAGAGGGGCTGTTTGGGGGCCCCCAGGGGGCCCTTCAGGCCAGCTAGGTCTTTGGGTCCTGGCTCCTTCGGTTTGGGAGCTGTTGCTGGACGTTGGGCATGTTGGCCGGAGAGTGCTTCTTGGGCCGCGAACTGCAACCTTGCAGGCACTTCCCAGGTTCCCGGCCCAACGAATGCCCCCAGACCCAAATGGAGAGGGGCTGTTTGGGGGCCCCCAGGGGGCCCTTCAGGCCAGCTAGGTCTTTGGGTCCTGGCTCCTTCGGTTTGGGAGCTGTTGCTGGACGTTGGGCATGTTGGCCGGAGAGTGCTTCTCGGGCCTCGAACTGCAACCTTGCAGGTAGCTCCCAGGTTCCCGGCCCAACGAAAGCCCCCAGACCCAAATGGAGAGGGGCTGCTTGCGAGCCCCCTGGGGCCCCTTCAGGCCGGCTAGGTCTTTGGGTCCTGGCTCCTTCGGTTTGGGAGCTGTTGCTGGACGTTGGGCATGTTGGCCGGAGAGTGCTTCTCGGGCCGTGAACTGCAACCTTGCAGGTACCTGCCAGGTCCCCAGCCCAACGAAAGCCCCCAGACCCAAATTGAGAGGGGCTGCTTGGGGGCCCCCTGGGGGCCCTTCAGGCCAGCTAGGTCTTTGGGTCCTGGCTCCTTCGGTTTGGGAGCTGTTGCTGCAGTTGGGCATGTTGGCCGGAGAGTGCTTCTCGGGCCGCGAACTGCAACCTTGCAGGTAGCTCCCAGGTTCCCGGCCCAACGAAAGCCCCCAGACCCAAATGGAGAGGGGCTGCTTGGGGGCCCCCTGGGGCCCCTTCAGGCCAGCTAGGTCTTTGGGTCCTGGCTCCTTCGGTTTGGGAGCTGTTGCTGGACGTTGGGCATGTTGGCCGGAGAGTGCTTCTCGGGCCTCGAACTGCAACCTTGCAGGTACCTCCCATGTCCCCGGCCCAACGAAAGCCCCCAGACCCAAATTGAGAGGGGCTGCTTGGGGGCCCCCTGGCGACTCTTCAGGCCAGCTAGGTCTTTGGGTCCTGGCTCCTTCGGTTTGGGAGCTGTTGCTGGACGTTGGGCATGTTGGCCGGAGAGTGCTTCTCGGGCCGCGCACTGCAACCTTGCAGGCACTTCCCAGGTTCCCGGCCCAACGAAAGCCCCCAGACCCAAATGGAGAGGGGCTGTTTGGGGGCCCCCAGGGGGCCCTTCAGGCCAGCTAGGTCTTTGGGTCCTGGCTCCTTCGGTTTGGGAGCTGTTGCTGGACGTTGGGCATGTTGGCCAGAGAGTGCTTCTCGGTACGTGAACTGCAACCTTGCAGGTAGCTCCCAGGTTCCCGGCCCAACGACAGCCCCCAGACCCAAATAGGGAGGGGCTGCTTGGGGGCCCCTTGGGGCCCCTTCAGGCCAGCTAGCTCTTTGAGTCCTGGCTCCTTCGGTTTGGGAGCTGTTTCTGCAGTTGTGCATGTTGACCGGAGAGTGCTTCTCGGGCCGCGAACTGCATCCTTGCAGGCACCTCCCAGGTTCCCGGCCCAACGAAAGCCCCCAGACCAAAATTGAGAGGGGCTGCTTGCGGGCCCCCTGGGGCCCTTTAGGCCAGCTAGGTCTTTGGGTCCTGGCTCCTTCGGTTTGGGAGCTGTTGCTGGACGTTGGGCATGTTGGCCGGAGAGTGCTTCTCAGGCTGCGAACTGCAACCTTGCAGGTACTTGCCAGGTTCCATGCCCAACGAAAGCCCCTAGACCCAAATTGAGAGGGGCTGTTTGGGGGCCCCCTGGGGACTCTTCAGGCCAGCTAGGTCTTTGGGTCCTGGCTCCTTCGGTTTGGGAGCTGTTGCTGGACGTTGGGCATGTTGGCCGGAGAGTGCTTCTCGGGCCGCGAACTGCAACCTTGCAGGCACCTCCCAGGTCCCCGGCCCAACGAAAGCCCCCAGACCAAAATTGAGAGGGGCTGCTTGCTGGCCCCCTGGGGGCCCTTCAGGCCAGCTAGGTCTTTGGGTCCTGGCTCCTTCGGATTGGGAGCTGTTGCTGGACGTTGGGCATGTTGACCGGAGAGTGCTTCTCGGGCCGTGAACTGCAACCTTGCAGGTACCTCCCAGGTCCCCGGCCCAACGAAAGCCCCCAGACCAAAATTGAGAGGGGCTGCTTGGGGGCCCCCTGGGGGCCCTTCAGGCCAGCTAGGTCTTTGGGTCCTGGCTCCTTCGGTTTGGGAGCTGTTGCTGCAGTTGGGCATGTTGGCCGGAGAGTGCTTCTTGGGCCGCGAACTGCAAACTTGCAGGCACCTCCCAGGTTCCCGGCCCAACGAAAGCCCCCAGACCCAAATGGAGAGGGGCTGCTTGGGGGCCCCCTGGGGGCCCTTCAGGCCAGCTAGGTCTTTGGGTCCTGGCTCCTTCGGTTTGGGAGCTGTTGCTGGACGTTGGGCATGTTGGCCGGAGAGTGCTTCTCGGGCCGCGAACTGCAACCTTGCAGGTAGCTCCCAGGTCCCCGGCCCAACGACAGCCCCCAGACCCAAATGGAGAGGGGCTGTTTGGGGTCCCCTGGGGCCCCTTCAGGCCAGCTAGGTCTTTGGGTCCTGGCTCCTTCGGTTTGGGAGCTGTTGCTGCAGTTGGGCATGTTGGCCGGAGAGTGCTTCTTGGGCCGCGAACTGCAACCTTGCAGGCACCTCCCAGGTTCCCGGCCCAACGAAAGCCCCCAGACCCAAATGGAGAGGGACTGCTTGGGGGCCCCCTGGGGGCCCTTCAGGCCAGCTAGGTCTTTGGGTCCTGGCTCCTTCGGTTTGGGAGCTGTTGCTGCAGTTGGGCATGTTGGCCGGAGAGTGCTTCTCAGGCTGCGAACTGCAACCTTGCAGGTACCTGCCAGGTTCCATGCCCAACGAAAGACCCCAGACCCAAATTGAGAGGGGCTGTTTGGGGGAACCCTGGGGACTCTTCAGGCCAGCTAGGTCTTTGGGTCCTGGCTCCTTCGGTTTGGGAGCTGTTGCTGGACGTTGGGCATGTTGGCCGGAGAGTGCTTCTCGGGCCGCGAACTGCAACCTTGCAGGCACCTCCCAGGTCCTCGGCCCAACGAAAGCCCCCAGACCAAAATTGAGAGGGGCTGCTTGGGGGCCCCCTGGGGACACTCCAGGCCAGCTAGGTCTTTGGGTCCTGGCTCCTTCGGTTTGGGAGCTGTTGCTGGACGTTGGGCATGTTGGCCGGAGAGTGCTTCTCGGGCTGCGAACTGCAACCTTGCAGGTACCTCCCAGGTTCCATGCCCAACGAAAGCCCCCAGACCCAAATGGAGAGGGGCTGTTTGGGGGCCCCCAGGGGGCCCTTCAGGCCAGCTAGGTCTTTGGGTCCTGGCTCCTTCGGTTTGGGAGCTGTTGCTGGACGTTGGGCATGTTGGCCGGAGAGTGCTTCTCGGGCCTCGAACTGCAACCTTGCAGGTAGCTCCCAGGTTCCCGGCCCAACGAAAGCCCCCAGACCCAAATGGAGAGGGGCTGCTTGGGGGCCCCCTGGGGGCCCTTCAGGCCAGCTAGGTCTTTGGGTCCTGGCTCCTTCGGTTTGGGAGCTGTTGCTGGACGTTGGGCATGTTGGCCAGAGAGTGCTTCTCGGTACGTGAACTGCAACCTTGCAGGTACCTCCCAGTTTCCCGGCCCAAGGAAAGCCCCCAGACCCAAATAGGGAGGGGCTGCTTGGGGGCCTCTTGGGGCCCCTTCAGGCCAGCTAGGTCTTTGGGTCCTGGCTCCTTCGGTTTGGGAGCTGTTTCTGCAGTTGGGCATGTTGACCGGAGAGTGCTTCTCGGGCTGCGAACTGCAACCTTGCAGGTACCTCCCAGGTCCCCGGCCCAACGAAAGCCCCCAGACCCAAATTGAGAGGGGCTGCTTGGGGGCCCCCTGGGGGCCCTTCAGGCCAGCTAGGTCTTTGGGTCCTGGCTCCTTGGGTTTGGGAGCTGTTGCTGCAGTTGGGCATGTTGGCCGGAGAGTGCTTCTCGGGCCGCGAACTGCAACCTTGCAGGTACCTCCCAGGTTCCCGGCCCAACGAAAGCCCCCAGACCCAAATGGAGAGGGGCTGTTTGGGGGCCCCCTGGGGCCCCTTCAGGCCAGCTAGGTCTTTGGGTCCTGGCTCCTTCGGTTTGGGAGCTGTTGCTGGACGTTGGGCATGTTGACCGGAGAGTGCTTCTCGGGCTGCGAACTGCAACCTTGCAGGTACCTCCCAGGTTCCCAGCCCAACGAAAGCCCCCAGACCCAAATGGAGAGGGGCTGCTTGGGGGCCCCCTGGGGGCCCTTCAGGCCAGCTAGGTCTTTGGGTCCTGGCTCCTTCGGTTTGGGAGCTGTTGCTGGACGTTGGGCATGTTGGCCGGAGAGTGCTTCTCAGGCTGCGAACTGCAACCTTGCAGGTACCTGCCAGGTTCCATGCCCAACGAAAGCCCCCAGACCCAAATTGAGAGGGGCTGTTTGGGGGCCCCCTGGGGACTCTTCAGGCCAGCTAGGTCTTTGGGTCCTGGCTCCTTCGGTTTGGGAGCTGTTGCTGGACGTTGGGCATGTTGGCCGGAGAGTGCTTCTCGGGCCGCGAACTGCAACCTTGCAGGCACCTCCCAGGTCCCCGGCCCAACGAAAGCCCCCAGACCAAAATTGAGAGGGGCTGCTTGCTGGCCCCCTGGGGGCCCTTCAGGCCAGCTAGGTCTTTGGGTCCTGGCTCCTTCGGTTTGGGAGCTGTTGCTGGACGTTGGGCATGTTGACCGGAGAGTGCTTCTCGGGCTTGGAACTGCAACCTTGCAGGTACCTCCCAGGTCCCCGGCCCAACGAAAGCCCCCAGACCAAAATTGAGAGGGGCTGCTTGGGGGCCCCCTGGGGCCCCTTCAGGCCAGCTAGGTCTTTGGGTCCTGGATCCTTCGGTTTGGGAGCTGTTGCTGCAGTTGGGCATGTTGGCCGGAGAGTGCTTCTTGGGCCGCGAACTGCAACCTTGCAGGCACCTCCCAGGTTCCCGGCCCAACGAAAGCCCCCAGACCCAAATGGAGAGGGGCTGCTTGGGGGCCCCCTGGGGGCCCTTCAGGCCAGCTAGGTCTTTGGGTCCTGGCTCCTTCGGTTTGGGAGCTGTTGCTGCAGTTGGGCATGTTGGCCGGAGAGTGCTTCTCAGGCTGCGAACTGCAACCTTGCAGGTACCTGCCAGGTTCCATGCCCAACGAAAGACCCCAGACCCAAATGGAGAGGGGCTGTTTGGGGGAACCCTGGGGACTCTTCAGGCCAGCTAGGTCTTTGGGTCCTGGCTCCTTCGGTTTGGGAGCTGTTGCTGGACGTTGGGCATGTTGGCCGGAGAGTGCTTCTCGGTCCGCGAACTGCAACCTTGCAGGCACCTCCCAGGTCCTCGGCCCAACGAAAGCCCCCAGACCAAAATTGAGAGGGGCTGCTTGGGGGCCCCCTGGGGGCCCTTCAGGCCAGCTAGGTCTTTGGGTCCTGGCTCCTTCGGTTTGGGAGCTGTTGCTGCAGTTGGGCATGTTGGCCGGAGAGTGCTTCTCGGGCTGCGAACTGCAACCTTGCAGGCACCTCCCAGGTTCCCGGCCTAACGAAAGCCCCCAGACCCAAATGGAGAGGGGCTGCTTGGGGGCCCCCTGGGGGCCCTTCAGGCCAGCTAGGTCTTTGGGTCCTGGTTCCTTCGGTTTGGGAGCTGTTGCTGGACGTTGGGCATGTTGGCCGGAGAGTGCTTCTCGGGCCGTGAACTGCAACCTTGCATGTAGCTCCCAGGTTCCCGGCCCAACGAAAGCCCCCAGACCCAAATGGAGAGGGGCTGCTTGGGGGCCCGCTGGGGACTCTTCAGGCCAGCTAGGTCTTTGGGTCCTGGCACCTTGGGTTTGGGAGCTGTTGCTGGACGTTGGGCATGTTGGCCGGAGAGTGCTTCTCGGGCCGCGAACTGCAACCTTGCAGGCACCTCCCAGGTCCCCGGCCCAACGAAAGCCCCCAGACCAAAACGGAGAGGGGCTGCTTGGGGGCCCCCTGGGGACCCTCCAGGCCAGCTATTTCTTTGGGTCCTGGCTCCTTCGGTTTGGGAGCTGTTGCTGCAGTTGGGCATTTTGGTCGGAGAGTGCTTCTCGGGCTGCGAACTGCAACCTTGCAGGTACCTCCCAGGTTCCATGCCCAACGAAAGCCCCCAGACCCAAATGGAGAGGGGCTGTTTGGGGGCCCCCAGGGGGCCCTTCAGGCCAGCTAGGTCTTTGGGTCCTGGCTCCTTCGGTTTGGGAGCTGTTTCTGCAGTTGGGCATGTTGACCGGAGAGTGCTTCTCGGGCTGCGAACTGCAACCTTGCAGGTACCTCCCAGGTCCCCGGCCCAACGAAAGCCCCCAGACCCAAATTGAGAGGGGCTGCTTGGGGGCCCCCTGGGGGCCCTTCAGGCCAGCTAGGTCTTTGGGTCCTGGCTCCTTCGGTTTGGGAGCTGTTGCTGCAGTTGGGCATGTTGGCCGGAGAGTGCTTCTCGGGCCTCGAACTGCAACCTTGCAGGTAGCTCCCAGGTTCCCGGCCCAACGAAAGCCCCCAGACCCAAATGGAGAGGGGCTGCTTGCGAGCCCCCTGGGGCCCCTTCAGGCCGGCTAGGTCTTTGGGTCCTGGCTCCTTCGGTTTGGGAGCTGTTGCTGGACGTTGGGCATGTTGGCCGGAGAGTGCTTCTCGGGCCGTGAACTGCAACCTTGCAGGTACCTGCCAGGTCCCCAGCCCAACGAAAGCCCCCAGACCCAAATTGAGAGGGGCTGCTTGGGGGCCCCCTGGGGGCCCTTCAGGCCAGCTAGGTCTTTGGGTCCTGGCTCCTTCGGTTTGGGAGCTGTTGCTGCAGTTGGGCATGTTGGCCGGAGAGTGCTTCTCGGGCCGCGAACTGCAACCTTGCAGGTAGCTCCCAGGTTCCCGGCCCAACGAAAGCCCCCAGACCCAAATGGAGAGGGGCTGCTTGGGGGCCCCCTGGGGCCCCTTCAGGCCAGCTAGGTCTTTGGGTCCTGGCTCCTTCGGTTTGGGAGCTGTTGCTGGACGTTGGGCATGTTGGCCGGAGAGTGCTTCTCGGGCCTCGAACTGCAACCTTGCAGGTACCTCCCATGTCCCCGGCCCAACGAAAGCCCCCAGACCCAAATTGAGAGGGGCTGCTTGGGGGCCCCCTGGCGACTCTTCAGGCCAGCTAGGTCTTTGGGTCCTGGCTCCTTCGGTTTGGGAGCTGTTGCTGGACGTTGGGCATGTTGGCCGGAGAGTGCTTCTTGGGCCGCGCACTGCAACCTTGCAGGCACTTCCCAGGTTCCCGGCCCAACGAAAGCCCCCAGACCCAAATGGAGAGGGGCTGTTTGGGGGCCCCCAGGGGGCCCTTCAGGCCAGCTAGGTCTTTGGGTCCTGGCTCCTTCGGTTTGGGAGCTGTTGCTGGACGTTGGGCATGTTGGCCAGAGAGTGCTTCTCGGTACGTGAACTGCAACCTTGCAGGTAGCTCCCAGGTTCCCGGCCCAACGACAGCCCCCAGACCCAAATAGGGAGGGGCTGCTTGGGGGCCCCTTGGGGCCCCTTCAGGCCAGCTAGCTCTTTGAGTCCTGGCTCCTTCGGTTTGGGAGCTGTTTCTGCAGTTGTGCATGTTGACCGGAGAGTGCTTCTCGGGCCGCGAACTGCATCCTTGCAGGCACCTCCCAGGTTCCCGGCCCAACGAAAGCCCCCAGACCAAAATTGAGAGGGGCTGCTTGCGGGCCCCCTGGGGCCCTTTAGGCCAGCTAGGTCTTTGGGTCCTGGCTCCTTCGGTTTGGGAGCTGTTGCTGGACGTTGGGCATGTTGGCCGGAGAGTGCTTCTCAGGCTGCGAACTGCAACCTTGCAGGTACTTGCCAGGTTCCATGCCCAACGAAAGCCCCTAGACCCAAATTGAGAGGGGCTGTTTGGGGGCCCCCTGGGGACTCTTCAGGCCAGCTAGGTCTTTGGGTCCTGGCTCCTTCGGTTTGGGAGCTGTTGCTGGACGTTGGGCATGTTGGCCGGAGAGTGCTTCTCGGGCCGCGAACTGCAACCTTGCAGGCACCTCCCAGGTCCCCGGCCCAACGAAAGCCCCCAGACCAAAATTGAGAGGGGCTGCTTGCTGGCCCCCTGGGGGCCCTTCAGGCCAGCTAGGTCTTTGGGTCCTGGCTCCTTCGGATTGGGAGCTGTTGCTGGACGTTGGGCATGTTGACCGGAGAGTGCTTCTCGGGCCGTGAACTGCAACCTTGCAGGTACCTCCCAGGTCCCCGGCCCAACGAAAGCCCCCAGACCAAAATTGAGAGGGGCTGCTTGGGGGCCCCCTGGGGGCCCTTCAGGCCAGCTAGGTCTTTGGGTCCTGGCTCCTTCGGTTTGGGAGCTGTTGCTGCAGTTGGGCATGTTGGCCGGAGAGTGCTTCTTGGGCCGCGAACTGCAAACTTGCAGGCACCTCCCAGGTTCCCGGCCCAACGAAAGCCCCCAGACCCAAATGGAGAGGGGCTGCTTGGGGGCCCCCTGGGGGCCCTTCAGGCCAGCTAGGTCTTTGGGTCCTGGCTCCTTCGGTTTGGGAGCTGTTGCTGGACGTTGGGCATGTTGGCCGGAGAGTGCTTCTCGGGCCGCGAACTGCAACCTTGCAGGTAGCTCCCAGGTCCCCGGCCCAACGACAGCCCCCAGACCCAAATGGAGAGGGGCTGTTTGGGGTCCCCTGGGGCCCCTTCAGGCCAGCTAGGTCTTTGGGTCCTGGCTCCTTCGGTTTGGGAGCTGTTGCTGCAGTTGGGCATGTTGGCCGGAGAGTGCTTCTTGGGCCGCGAACTGCAACCTTGCAGGCACCTCCCAGGTTCCCGGCCCAACGAAAGCCCCCAGACCCAAATGGAGAGGGACTGCTTGGGGGCCCCCTGGGGGCCCTTCAGGCCAGCTAGGTCTTTGGGTCCTGGCTCCTTCGGTTTGGGAGCTGTTGCTGCAGTTGGGCATGTTGGCCGGAGAGTGCTTCTCAGGCTGCGAACTGCAACCTTGCAGGTACCTGCCAGGTTCCATGCCCAACGAAAGACCCCAGACCCAAATTGAGAGGGGCTGTTTGGGGGAACCCTGGGGACTCTTCAGGCCAGCTAGGTCTTTGGGTCCTGGCTCCTTCGGTTTGGGAGCTGTTGCTGGACGTTGGGCATGTTGGCCGGAGAGTGCTTCTCGGGCCGCGAACTGCAACCTTGCAGGCACCTCCCAGGTCCTCGGCCCAACGAAAGCCCCCAGACCAAAATTGAGAGGGGCTGCTTGGGGGCCCCCTGGGGACACTCCAGGCCAGCTAGGTCTTTGGGTCCTGGCTCCTTCGGTTTGGGAGCTGTTGCTGGACGTTGGGCATGTTGGCCGGAGAGTGCTTCTCGGGCTGCGAACTGCAACCTTGCAGGTACCTCCCAGGTTCCATGCCCAACGAAAGCCCCCAGACCCAAATGGAGAGGGGCTGTTTGGGGGCCCCCAGGGGGCCCTTCAGGCCAGCTAGGTCTTTGGGTCCTGGCTCCTTCGGTTTGGGAGCTGTTGCTGGACGTTGGGCATGTTGGCCGGAGAGTGCTTCTCGGGCCTCGAACTGCAACCTTGCAGGTAGCTCCCAGGTTCCCGGCCCAACGAAAGCCCCCAGACCCAAATGGAGAGGGGCTGCTTGGTGGCCCCCTGGGGGCCCTTCAGGCCAGCTAGGTCTTTGGGTCCTGGCTCCTTCGGTTTGGGAGCTGTTGCTGGACGTTGGGCATGTTGGCCAGAGAGTGCTTCTCGGTACGTGAACTGCAACCTTGCAGGTACCTCCCAGTTTCCCGGCCCAAGGAAAGCCCCCAGACCCAAATAGGGAGGGGCTGCTTGGGGGCCTCTTGGGGCCCCTTCAGGCCAGCTAGGTCTTTGGGTCCTGGCTCCTTCGGTTTGGGAGCTGTTTCTGCAGTTGGGCATGTTGACCGGAGAGTGCTTCTCGGGCTGCGAACTGCAACCTTGCAGGTACCTCCCAGGTCCCCGGCCCAACGAAAGCCCCCAGACCCAAATTGAGAGGGGCTGCTTGGGGGCCCCCTGGGGGCCCTTCAGGCCAGCTAGGTCTTTGGGTCCTGGCTCCTTGGGTTTGGGAGCTGTTGCTGCAGTTGGGCATGTTGGCCGGAGAGTGCTTCTCGGGCCGCGAACTGCAACCTTGCAGGTACCTCCCAGGTTCCCGGCCCAACGAAAGCCCCCAGACCCAAATGGAGAGGGGCTGTTTGGGGGCCCCCTGGGGCCCCTTCAGGCCAGCTAGGTCTTTGGGTCCTGGCTCCTTCGGTTTGGGAGCTGTTGCTGGACGTTGGGCATGTTGACCGGAGAGTGCTTCTCGGGCTGCGAACTGCAACCTTGCAGGTACCTCCCAGGTTCCCAGCCCAACGAAAGCCCCCAGACCCAAATGGAGAGGGGCTGCTTGGGGGCCCCCTGGGGGCCCTTCAGGCCAGCTAGGTCTTTGGGTCCTGGCTCCTTCGGTTTGGGAGCTGTTGCTGGACGTTGGGCATGTTGGCCGGAGAGTGCTTCTCAGGCTGCGAACTGCAACCTTGCAGGTACCTGCCAGGTTCCATGCCCAACGAAAGCCCCCAGACCCAAATTGAGAGGGGCTGTTTGGGGGCCCCCTGGGGACTCTTCAGGCCAGCTAGGTCTTTGGGTCCTGGCTCCTTCGGTTTGGGAGCTGTTGCTGGACGTTGGGCATGTTGGCCGGAGAGTGCTTCTCGGGCCGCGAACTGCAACCTTGCAGGCACCTCCCAGGTCCCCGGCCCAACGAAAGCCCCCAGACCAAAATTGAGAGGGGCTGCTTGCTGGCCCCCTGGGGGCCCTTCAGGCCAGCTAGGTCTTTGGGTCCTGGCTCCTTCGGTTTGGGAGCTGTTGCTGGACGTTGGGCATGTTGACCGGAGAGTGCTTCTCGGGCTTGGAACTGCAACCTTGCAGGTACCTCCCAGGTCCCCGGCCCAACGAAAGCCCCCAGACCAAAATTGAGAGGGGCTGCTTGGGGGCCCCCTGGGGCCCCTTCAGGCCAGCTAGGTCTTTGGGTCCTGGATCCTTCGGTTTGGGAGCTGTTGCTGCAGTTGGGCATGTTGGCCGGAGAGTGCTTCTTGGGCCGCGAACTGCAACCTTGCAGGCACCTCCCAGGTTCCCGGCCCAACGAAAGCCCCCAGACCCAAATGGAGAGGGGCTGCTTGGGGGCCCCCTGGGGGCCCTTCAGGCCAGCTAGGTCTTTGGGTCCTGGCTCCTTCGGTTTGGGAGCTGTTGCTGCAGTTGGGCATGTTGGCCGGAGAGTGCTTCTCAGGCTGCGAACTGCAACCTTGCAGGTACCTGCCAGGTTCCATGCCCAACGAAAGACCCCAGACCCAAATGGAGAGGGGCTGTTTGGGGGAACCCTGGGGACTCTTCAGGCCAGCTAGGTCTTTGGGTCCTGGCTCCTTCGGTTTGGGAGCTGTTGCTGGACGTTGGGCATGTTGGCCGGAGAGTGCTTCTCGGTCCGCGAACTGCAACCTTGCAGGCACCTCCCAGGTCCTCGGCCCAACGAAAGCCCCCAGACCAAAATTGAGAGGGGCTGCTTGGGGGCCCCCTGGGGGCCCTTCAGGCCAGCTAGGTCTTTGGGTCCTGGCTCCTTCGGTTTGGGAGCTGTTGCTGCAGTTGGGCATGTTGGCCGGAGAGTGCTTCTCGGGCTGCGAACTGCAACCTTGCAGGCACCTCCCAGGTTCCCGGCCTAACGAAAGCCCCCAGACCCAAATGGAGAGGGGCTGCTTGGGGGCCCCCTGGGGGCCCTTCAGGCCAGCTAGGTCTTTGGGTCCTGGTTCCTTCGGTTTGGGAGCTGTTGCTGGACGTTGGGCATGTTGGCCGGAGAGTGCTTCTCGGGCCGTGAACTGCAACCTTGCATGTAGCTCCCAGGTTCCCGGCCCAACGAAAGCCCCCAGACCCAAATGGAGAGGGGCTGCTTGGGGGCCCCCTGGGGACTCTTCAGGCCAGCTAGGTCTTTGGGTCCTGGCACCTTGGGTTTGGGAGCTGTTGCTGGACGTTGGGCATGTTGGCCGGAGAGTGCTTCTCGGGCCGCGAACTGCAACCTTGCAGGCACCTCCCAGGTCCCCGGCCCAACGAAAGCCCCCAGACCAAAACGGAGAGGGGCTGCTTGGGGGCCCCCTGGGGACCCTCCAGGCCAGCTATTTCTTTGGGTCCTGGCTCCTTCGGTTTGGGAGCTGTTGCTGCAGTTGGGCATTTTGGTCGGAGAGTGCTTCTCGGGCTGCGAACTGCAACCTTGCAGGTACCTCCCAGGTTCCATGCCCAACGAAAGCCCCCAGACCCAAATGGAGAGGGGCTGTTTGGGGGCCCCCAGGGGGCCCTTCAGGCCAGCTAGGTCTTTGGGTCCTGGCTCCTTCGGTTTGGGAGCTGTTTCTGCAGTTGGGCATGTTGACCGGAGAGTGCTTCTCGGGCTGCGAACTGCAACCTTGCAGGTACCTCCCAGGTCCCCGGCCCAACGAAAGCCCCCAGACCCAAATTGAGAGGGGCTGCTTGGGGGCCCCCTGGGGGCCCTTCAGGCCAGCTAGGTCTTTGGGTCCTGGCTCCTTCGGTTTGGGAGCTGTTGCTGCAGTTGGGCATGTTGGCCGGAGAGTGCTTCTCGGGCCGCGAACTGCAACCTTGCAGGTACCTCCCAAGTTCCCGGCCCAACGAAAGCCCCCAGACCCAAATGGAGAGGGGCTGTTTGGGGGCCCCCTGGGGCCCCTTCAGGCCAGCTAGGTCTTTGGGTCCTGGCTCCTTGGGTTTGGGAGCTGTTGCTGGACGTTGGGCATATTAGCCGGAGAGTGCTTCTCGGGCCGTGAACTGCAACCTTGCAGGTAGCTCCCAGGTTCCCGGCCCAACGAAAGCCCCCAGACCCAAATGGAGAGGGGCTGCTTGCGGGCCCCCTGGGGACACTACAGGCCAGCTAGGTCTTTGGGTCCTGGCTCCTTCGGTTTGGGAGCTGTTGCTGCAGTTGGGCATGTTGGCCGGAGAGTGCTTCTCGGGCCGCGAACTGCAACCTTACAGGTACCTCCCAGGTTCCATGCCCAACGAAAGCCCCCAGACCCAAATGGAGAGGGGCTGCTTGGGGGCACCCTGGGGGCCCTTCAGGCCAGCTAGGTCTTTGGGTCCTGGCTCCTTCGGTTTGGGAGCTGTTGCTGGACGTTGGGCATGTTGGCCGGAGAGTGCTTCTCGGGCCGCGCACTGCAATCTTGCAGGCACTTCCCAGGTTCCCGGCCCAACGAAAGCCCCCAGACCCAAATGGAGAGGGGCTGTTTGGGGGCCCCCAGGGGGCACTTCAGGCCAGCTAGGTCTTTGGGTCCTGGCTCCTTCGGTTTGGGAGCTGTTGCTGGACGTTGGGCATATTGGCCGGAGAGTGCTTCTCGGGCCGTGAACTGCAACCTTGCAGGTAGCTCCCAGGTTCCCGGCCCAACGAAAGCCCCCAGACCCAAATTGAGAGGGGCTGTTTGGGGGCCCCCTGGGGACTCTTCAGGCCAGCTAGGTCTTTGGGTCCTGGCTCCTTCGGTTTGGGAGCTGTTGCTGGACGTTGGGCATGTTGGCCGGAGAGTGCTTCTCGGGCCGCGAAGTGCAACCTTGCAGGTACCTCCCAGGTTCCCGGCCCAACGAAAGCCCCCAGACCCAAATGGAGAGGGGCTGCTTGCGGGCCCCCTGGGGACACTCCAGGCCAGCTATTTCTTTGGGTCCTGGCTCCTTCGGTTTGGGAGCTGTTGCTGCAGTTGGGCATGTTGGCCGGAGAGTGCTTCTCGGGCCGCGAACTGCAACCTTGCAGGTACCTCCCAGGTTCCATGCCCAACGAAAGCCCCCAGACCCAAATGGAGAGGGGCTGCTTGGGGGCACCCTGGGGGCCCTTCAGGCCAGCTAGGTCTTTGGGTCCTGGCTCCTTCGGTTTGGGAGCTGTTGCTGGACGTTGGGCATGTTGGCCGGAGAGTGCTTCTCGGGCCGCGAACTGCAACCTTGCAGGCACCTCCCAGACTCCATGCCCAACGAAAGCCCCCAGACCCAAATGGGGAGGGGCTGTTTGGGGGCACCCTGGTGACCCTTCAGTCCAGCTAGGTCTTTGGGTCCTGGCTCCTTCGCTTTGGGAGCTGTTGCTGGACGATGGGCATGTTGACCGGAGAGTGCTTCTCGGGCTGCGAACTGCAACCTTGCAGGTACCTCCCAGGTTCCCAGCCCAACGAAAGCCCCCAGACCCAAATGGAGAGGGGCTGCTTGGGGGCCCCCTGGGGGCCCTTCAGGCCAGCTAGGTCTTTGGGTCCTGGCTCCTTCGGTTTGGGAGCTGTTGCTGGACGTTGGGCATGTTGGCCGGAGAGTGCTTCTCAGGCTGCGAACTGCAACCTTGCAGGTACCTGCCAGGATCCATGCCCAACGAAAGACCCCAGACCCAAATGGAGAGGGGCTGTTTGGGGGAACCCTGGGGACTCTTCAGGCCAGCTAGGTCTTTGGGTCCTGGCTCCTTCGGTTTGGGAGCTGTTGCTGGACGTTGGGCATGTTGGCCGGAGAGTGCTTCTCGGGCCGCGAACTGCAACCTTGCAGGCACCTCCCAGGTCCTCGGCCCAACGAAAGCCCCCAGACCAAAATTGAGAGGGGCTGCTTGGGGGCCCCCTGGGGGCCCTTCAGGCCAGCTAGGTCTTTGGGTCCTGGCTCCTTCGGATTGGGAGCTGTTGCTGGACGTTGGGCATGTTGACCAGAGAGTGCTTCTCGGGCCGTGAACTGCAACCTTGCAGGTACCTCCCAGGTCCCCGGCCCAACAAAAGCCCCCAGACCAAAATTGAGAGGGGCTGCTTGGGGGCCCCCTGGGGGCCATTCAGGCCAGCTAGGTCTTTGGGTCCTGGCTCCTTCGGTTTGGGAGCTGTTGCTGCAGTTGGGCATGTTGGCCGGAGAGTGCTTCTCGGGCTGCGAACTGCAACCTTGCAGGCACCTCCCAGGTTCCCGGCCCAACGAAAGCCCCCAGACCCAAATGGAGAGGGGCTGCTTGGGGGCCCCCTGGGGGCCCTTCAGGCCAGCTAGGTCTTTGGGTCCTGGCTCCTTCGGTTTGGGAGCTGTTGCTGCAGTTGGGCATGTTGGCCGGAGAGTGCTTCTCGGGCCGCGAACTGCAACCTTGCAGGTAGCTCCCAGGTCCCCGGCCCAACGAAAGCCCCCAGACCCAAAAGGGGAGGGGCTGTTTGGGGGCACCCTGGTGACCCTTCAGTCCAGCTAGGTCTTTGGGTCCTGGCTCCTTCGCTTTGGGAGCTGTTGCTGGACGTTGGGCATGTTGACCGGAGAGTGCTTCTCGGGCTGCGAACTGCAACCTTGCAGGTACCTCCCAGGTTCCCAGCCCAACGAAAGCCCCCAGACCCAAATGGAGAGGGGCTGCTTGGGGGCCCCCTGGGGGCCCTTCAGGCCAGCTAGGTCTTTGGGTCCTGGCTCCTTCGGTTTGGGAGCTGTTGCTGGACGTTGGGCATGTTGGCCGGAGAGTGCTTCTCAGGCTGCGAACTGCAACCTTGCAGGTACCTGCCAGGTTCCATGCCCAACGAAAGACCCCAGACCCAAATGGAGAGGGGCTGTTTGGGGGAACCCTGGGGACTCTTCAGGCCAGCTAGGTCTTTGGGTCCTGGCTCCTTCGGTTTGGGAGCTGTTGCTGGACGTTGGGCATGTTGGCCGGAGAGTGCTTCTCGGGCCGCGAACTGCAACCTTGCAGGCACCTCCCAGGTCCTCGGCCCAACGAAAGCCCCCAGACCAAAATTGAGAGGGGCTGCTTGGGGGCCCCCTGGGGGCCCTTCAGGCCAGCTAGGTCTTTGGGTCCTGGCTCCTTCGGATTGGGAGCTGTTGCTGGACGTTGGGCATGTTGACCGGAGAGTGCTTCTCGGGCTTGGAACTGCAACCTTGCAGGTACCTCCCAGGTCCCCGGCCCAACGAAAGCCCCCAGACCAAAATTGAGAGGGGCTGCTTGGGGGCCCCCTGGGGGCCATTCAGGCCAGCTAGGTCTTTGGGTCCTGGCTCCTTCGGTTTGGGAGCTGTTGCTGCAGTTGGGCATGTTGGCCGGAGAGTGCTTCTCGGGCTGCGAACTGCAACCTTGCAGGCACCTCCCAGGTTCCCGGCCCAACGAAAGCCCCCAGACCCAAATGGAGAGGGGCTGCTTGGGGGCCCCCTGGGGGCCCTTCAGGCCAGCTAGGTCTTTGGGTCCTGGCTCCTTCGGTTTGGGAGCTGTTGCTGCAGTTGGGCATGTTGGCCGGAGAGTGCTTCTCGGGCCGCGAACTGCAACCTTGCAGGTAGCTCCCAGGTCCCCGGCCCAACGAAAGACCCCAGACCCAAATGGAGAGGGGCTGTTTGGGGTCCCCTGGGGACTCTTCAGGCCAGCTAGGTCTTTGGGTCCTGGCTCCTTCGGTTTGGGAGCTGTTGCTGGACGTTGGGCATGTTGGCCGGAGAGTGCTTCTCGGGCCGTGAACTGCAACCTTGCAGGTAGCTCCCAGGTTCCCGGCCCAACGAAAGCCCCCAGACCCAAATGGAGAGGGGCTGCTTGGGGGCCCCCTGGGGACTCTTCAGGCCAGCTAGGTCTTTGGGTCCTGGCTCCTTGGGTTTGGGAGCTGTTGCTGGACGTTGGGCATGTTGGCCGGAGAGTGCTTCTCGGACCGCGAACTGCAACTTTGCAGGCACCTCCCAGGTTCCCGGCCCAACGAAAGCCCCCAGACCAAAATGGAGAGGGGCTGCTTGCGGGCCCCCTGGGGACCCTCCATGCCAGCTATTTCTTTGGGTCCTGGCTCCTTCGGTTTGGGAGCTGTTGCTGCAGTTGGGCATGTTGGTCGGAGAGTGCTTCTCGGGCTGCGAACTGCAACCTTGCAGGTACCTCCCAGGTTCCATGCCCAAAGAAAGCCCCCAGACCCAAATGGAGAGGGGCTGCTTGGGGGCCCCCTGGGGGCCCTTCAGGCCAGCTAGGTCTTTGGGTCCTGGCTCCTTCGGTTTGGGAGCTGTTGCTGGACGTTGGGCATATTGGCCGGAGAGTGCTTCTCGGGCCGTGAACTGCAACCTTGCAGGTAGCTCCCAGGTTCCCGGCCCAACGAAAGCCCCCAGACCCAAATGGAGAGGGGCTGTTTGGGGGCCCCCTGGGGACTCTTCAGGCCAGCTAGGTCTTTGGGTCCTGGCTCCTTCGGTTTGGGAGCTGTTGCTGGACGTTGGGCATGATGGCCGGAGAGTGCTTCTCGGGCCGCAAAGTGCAACCTTGCAGGTACCTCCCAGGTTCCCGGCCCAACGAAAGCCCCCAGACCCAAATGGAGAGGGGCTGCTTGCGGGCCCCCTGGGGACACTACAGGCCAGCTAGGTCTTTGGGTCCTGGCTCCTTCGGTTTGGGAGCTGTTGCTGCAGTTGGGCATGTTGGCCGGAGAGTGGTTCTCGGGCCGCGAACTGCAACCTTGCAGGTAGCTCCCAGGTTCCATGCCCAACGAAAGCCCCCAGACCCAAATGGAGAGGGGCTGCTTGGGGGCACCCTGGGGGCCCTTCAGGCCAGCTAGGTCTTTGGGTCCTGGCTCCTTCGGTTTGGGAGCTGTTGCTGGACGTTGGGCATGTTGGCCGGAGAGTGCTTCTCGGGCCGCGCACTGCAATCTTGCAGGCACTTCCCAGGTTCCCGGCCCAACGAAAGCCCCCAGACCCAAATGGAGAGGGGCTGTTTGGGGGCCCCCAGGGGGCCCTTCAGGCCAGCTAGGTCTTTGGGTCCTGGCTCCTTCGGTTTGGGAGCTGTTGCTGGACGTTGGGCATGTTGGCCGGAGAGTGCTTCTCGGGCCGCGAACTGCAACCTTGCAGGCACCTCCCAGACTCCATGCCCAACGAAAGCCCCCAGACCCAAATGGGGAGGGGCTGTTTGGGGGCACCCTGGTGACCCTTCAGTCCAGCTAGGTCTTTGGGTCCTGGCTCCTTCGGTTTGGGAGCTGTTGCTGGACGTTGGGCATGTTGACCGGAGAGTGCTTCTCGGGCTGCGAACTGCAACCTTGCAGGTACCTCCCAGGTTCCCAGCCCAACGAAAGCCCCCAGACCCAAATGGAGAGGGGCTGCTTGGGGGCCCCCTGGGGGCCCTTCAGGCCAGCTAGGTCTTTGGGTCCTGGCTCCTTCGGTTTGGGAGCTGTTGCTGGACGTTGGGCATGTTGGCCGGAGAGTGCTTCTCAGGCTGCGAACTGCAACCTTGCAGGTACCTGCCAGGTTCCATGCCCAACGAAAGACCCCAGACCCAAATGGAGAGGGGCTGTTTGGGGGAACCCTGGGGACTCTTCAGGCCAGCTAGGTCTTTGGGTCCTGGCTCCTTCGGTTTGGGAGCTGTTGCTGGACGTTGGGCATGTTGGCCGGAGAGTGCTTCTCGGGCCGCGAACTGCAACCTTGCAGGCACCTCCCAGGTCCTCGGCCCAACGAAAGCCCCCAGACCAAAATTGAGAGGGGCTGCTTGGGGGCCCCCTGGGGGCCCTTCAGGCCAGCTAGGTCTTTGGGTCCTGGCTCCTTCGGATTGGGAGCTGTTGCTGGACGTTGGGCATGTTGACCGGAGAGTGCTTCTCGGGCTTGGAACTGCAACCTTGCAGGTACCTCCCAGGTCCCCGGCCCAACGAAAGCCCCCAGACCAAAATTGAGAGGGGCTGCTTGGGGGCCCCCTGGGGGCCATTCAGGCCAGCTAGGTCTTTGGGTCCTGGCTCCTTCGGTTTGGGACCTGTTGCTGCAGTTGGGCATGTTGGCCGGAGAGTGCTTCTCGGGCTGCGAACTGCAACCTTGCAGGCACCTCCCAGGTTCCCGGCCCAACGAAAGCCCCCAGACCCAAATGGAGAGGGGCTGCTTGGGGGCCCCCTGGGGGCCCTTCAGGCCAGCTAGGTCTTTGGGTCCTGGCTCCTTCGGTTTGGGAGCTGTTGCTGCAGTTGGGCATGTTGGCCGGAGAGTGCTTCTCGGGCCGCGAACTGCAACCTTGAGGTAGCTCCCAAGTCCCCGGCCCAACGAAAGCCCCCAGACCCAAAAGGGGAGGGGCTGTTTGGGGGCACC
The DNA here is from genome assembly GCF_964237585.1 of Gallinula chloropus. Taxonomy (NCBI): domain Eukaryota; kingdom Metazoa; phylum Chordata; class Aves; order Gruiformes; family Rallidae; genus Gallinula; species Gallinula chloropus. The sequence goes on from NW_028168427.1 coordinate 83,555, forward strand.
CTGGTGACCCTTCAGTCCAGCTAGGTCTTTGGGTCCTGGCTCCTTCGCTTTGGGAGCTGTTGCTGGACGTTGGGCATGTTGACCGGAGAGTGCTTCTCGGGCTGCGAACTGCAACCTTGCAGGTACCTCCCAGGTTCCCAGCCCAACGAAAGCCCCCAGACCCAAATGGAGAGGGGCTGCTTGGGGGCCCCCTGGGGGCCCTTCAGGCCAGCTAGGTCTTTGGGTCCTGGCTCCTTCGGTTTGGGAGCTGTTGCTGGACGTTGGGCATGTTGGCCAGAGAGTGCTTCTCGGTACGTGAACTGCAACCTTGCAGTTATCTCCCATGTTCCCGGCCCAAGGAAAGCCCCCAGACCCAAATAGGGAGGGGCTGCTTGGGGGCCCCTTGGGGCCCCTTCAGGCCAGCTAGGTCTTTGGGTCCTGGCTCCTTCGGTTTGGGAGCTGTTGCTGGACGTTTGGCATGTTGACCAGAGAGTGCTTCTCGGGCTGCGAACTGCAACCTTGCAGGTACCTCCCAGGTCCCCGGCCCAACGAAAGCCCCCAGATGCAAATGGAGAGGGGCTGCTTGGGGGAACCCTGGGGGCACGTCAGGCCAGCTAGGTCTTTGGGTCCTGGCTCCTTCGCTTTGGGAGCTGTTGCTGGACGTTGGGCATGTTGGCCGGAGAGTGCTTCTCGGGCCTCGAACTGTCCCTTGCAGGTAGCTCCCAGGTTCCCGGCCCAACGAAAGCCCCCAGACCCAAATGGAGAGGGGCTGCTTGGGGGCCCCCTGGGGCCCCTTCAGGCCAGCTAGGTCTTTGGGTCCTGGCTCCTTGGGTTTGGGAGCTGTTGCTGGACGTTGGGCATGTTGGCCAGAGAGTGCTTCTCGGTACGTGAACTGCAACCTTGCAGGTACCTCCCAGGTCCCCGGCCCAAGGAAAGCCCCCAGACCCAAATAGGGAGGGGCTGCTTGGGGGCCTCTTGGGGCCCCTTCAGGCCAGCTAGGTCTTTGGGTCCTGGCTCCTTCGGTTTGGGAGCTGTTTCTGCAGTTGGGCATGTTGACCGGAGAGTGCTTCTCGGGCTGCGAACTGCAACCTTGCAGGTACCTCCCAGGTCCCCGGCCCAACGAAAGCCCCCAGACCCAAATTGAGTGGGGCTGCTTGGGGGCCCCCTGGGGGCCCTTCAGGCCAGCTAGGTCTTTGGGTCCTGGCTCCTTGGGTTTGGGAGCTGTTGCTGCAGTTGGGCATGTTGGCCGGAGAGTGCTTCTCGGGCCGCGACCTGCAACCTTGCAGGTAGCTCCCAGGTTCCCGGCCCAACGAAAGCCCCCAGACCCAAATGGAGAGGGGCTGTTTGGGGGCCCCCTGGGGCCCCTTCAGGCCAGCTAGGTCTTTGGGTCCTGGCTCCTTCGGTTTGGGAGCTGTTGCTGGACGTTGGGCATGTTGGCCGGAGAGTGCTTCTCGGGCCGTGAACTGCAACCTTGCAGGTAGCTCCCAGGTTCCATGCCCAACGAAAGCCCCCAGACCCAAATGGAGAGGGGCTGCTTGGGGGCCCCCTGGGGCCCCTTCAGGCCAGCTAGGTCTTTGGGTCCTGGCTCCTTCGCTTTGGGAGCTGTTGCTGGACGTTGGGCATGTTGGCCGGAGAGTGCTTCTCGGGCCGTGAACTGCAACCTTGCAGGTACTTTCCAGGTCCCCGGCCCAACGAAAGCCCCCAGACCCAAATGGAGAGGGGCTGCTTGGGGGCCCCCTGGGGGCCCTTCAGGCCAGCTAGGTCTTTGGGTCCTGTCTCCTTCGGTTTGGGAGCTGCTGCTGGACGTTGGGCATGTTGGCCAGAGAGTGCTTCTCGGTACGTGAACTGCAACCTTGCAGGTAGCTCCCAGGTTCCCGGCACAAGGAAAGCCCCCAGACCCACATGGAGAGGGGCTGCTTGGGGGCCCCCTGGGGACCCTTCAGGCCAGCTAGGTCTTTGGGTCCTGGCTCCTTGGGTTTGGGAGCTGTTGCTGGACGTTGGGCATGATGGCCGGAGAGTGCTTCTGGGGCCGCGAACTGCAACCTTGCAGGCACCTCCCAGGTTCCCGGCCCAACGAAAGCCCCCAGATCAAAATTGAGAGGGGCTGCTTGCGGGCCCCCTGGGGACACTCCAGGCCAGCTAGGTCTTTGGGTCCTGACTCCTTCGGTTTGGGAGCTGTTGCTGCAGTTGGGCATGTTGGCCGGAGAGTGCTTCTCGGGCTGCGAACTGCAACCTTGCAGGTACCTACCAGACTCCATGCCAAACGAAAGCCCCCAGACCCAAATGGGGAGGGGCTGCTTGCGGGCCCCCTGGGGACCCTTCAGGCCAGCTAGGTCTTTGGGTCCTGGCTCCTTCGGTTTGGGAGCTGTTGCTGGACGTTGGGCATGTTGACCGGAGAGTGCTTCTCGGGCTGCGAACTGCAACCTTGCAGGTACCTCCCAGGTTCCCAGCCCAACGAAAGCCCCCAGACCCAAATGGAGAGGGGCTGCTTGGGGGCCCCCTGGGGGCCCTTCAGGCCAGCTAGGTCTTTGGGTCCTGGCTCCTTCGCTTTGGGAGCTGTTGCTGGACGTTGGGCATGTTGGCCGGAGAGTGCTTCTCAGGCTGCGAACTGCAACCTTGCAGGTACCTGCCAGGTTCCATGCCCAACGAAAGCCCCCAGACCCAAATTGAGAGGGGCTGTTTGGGGGCACCCTGGGGACACTTCAGGCCAGCTAGGTCTTTGGGTCCTGGCTCCTTCGGTTTGGGAGCTGTTGCTCGACGTTGGGCATGTTGGCCGGAGAGTGCTTCTCGGGCCGTGAACTGCAACCTTGCAGGTACCTCCCAGGTCCCCGGCCCAACGAAAGCCCCCAGACCAAAATTGAGAGGGGCTGCTTGGGGGCCCCCTGGGGGCCCTTCAGGCCAGCTAGGTCTTTGGGTCCTGGCTCCTTCGGTTTGGGAGCTGTTGCTGCAGTTGGGCATGTTGGCCGGAGAGTGCTTCTTGGGCCGCGAACTGCAACCTTGCAGGCACCTCCCAGGTTCCCGGCCCAACGAAAGCCCCCAGACCCAAATGGAGAGGGGCTGCTTGGGGGCCCCCTGGGGGCCCTTCAGGCCAGCTAGGTCTTTGGGTCCTGGCTCCTTCGGTTTGGGAGCTGTTGCTGCAGTTGGGCATGTTGGCCGGAGAGTGCTTCTCGCGCCGCGAACTGCAACCTTGCAGGTAGCTCCCAGGTCCCCGGCCCAACGAAAGCCCCCAGACCCAAATGGAGAGGGGCTGTTTGGGGTCCCCTGGGGCCCCTTCAGGCCAGCTAGGTCTTTGGGTCCTGGCTCCTTCGGTTTGGGAGCTGTTGCTGCAGTTGGGCATGTTGGCCGGAGAGTGCTTCTCGGGCCGCGAACTGCAACCTTGCAGGTAGCTCCCAGGTTCCCGGCCCAACGAAAGCCCCCAGACCAAAATTGAGAGGGGCTGCTTAGGGGCCCCCTGGGGACTCTTCAGGCCAGCTAGGTCTTTGGGTCCTGGCTCCTTGGGTTTGGGAGCTGTTGCTGGACGTTGGGCATGTTGGCCGGAGAGTGCTTCTCGGGCCGCGAAATGCAACCTTGCAGGCACCTCCCAGGTTCCCGGCCCAACGAAAGCCCCCAGACCAAAATGGAGAGGGGCTGCTTGCGGGCCCCCTGGGGACACTCCAGGCCAGCTATTTCTTTGGGTCCTGGCTCCTTCGGTTTGGGAGCTGTTGCTGCAGTTGGGCATGTTGGTCGGAGAGTGCTTCTCGGGCTGCGAACTGCAACCTTGCAGGTAGCTCCCAGGTTCCCAGCCCAACGAAAGCCCCCAGACCCAAATGGAGAGGGGCTGTTTGGGGGCCCCCAGGGGGCCCTTCAGGCCAGCTAGGTCTTTGGGTCCTGGCTCCTTCGGTTTGGGAGCTGTTGCTGGACGTTGGGCATGTTGGCCGGAGAGTGCTTCTCGGGCCTCGAACTGCAACCTTGCAGGTACCTCCCAGGTCCCCGGCCCAACGAAAGCCCCCAGACCCAAATGGAGAGGGGCTGCTTGGGGGCCCCCTGGGGCCCCTTCAGGCCAGCTAGGTCTTTGGGTCCTGGCTCCTTCGGTTTGGGAGCTGTTGCTGGACGTTGGGCATGTTGGCCGGAGAGTGCTTCTCGGTACGTGAACTGCAACCTTGCAGGTAGCTCCCAGGTTCCCGGCCCAACGAAAGCCCCCAGACCCAAATGGAGAGGAGCTGTTTGGGGGCCCCCTGGGGACTCTTCAGGCCAGCTAGGTCTTTGGGTCCTGGCTCCTTGGGTTTGAGAGCTGTTGCTGGACGTTGGGCATGATGGCCGGAGAGTGCTTCTCGGGCCGCGAACTGCAACCTTGCAGGCACCTCCCAGGTTCCCGGCCCAACGAAAGCCCCCAGACCCAAATGGAGAGGGGCTGCTTGCGGGCCCCCTGGGGACACTCCAGGCCAGCTAGGTCTTTGGGTCCTGGCTCCTTCGGTTTGGGAGCTGTTGCTGCAGTTGGGCATGTTGGCCGGAGAGTGCTTCTCGGGCCGCGAACTGCAACCTTGCAGGTAGCTCCCAGGTTCCATGCCCAACGAAAGACCCCAGACCCAAATTGAGAGGGGCTGTTTGGGGGCCCCCTGGGTACCCTTCAGGCCAGCTAGGTCTTTGGGTCCTGGCTCCTTCGCTTTGGGAGCTGTTGCTGGACGTTGGGCATGTTGGCCGGAGAGTGCTTCTCGGGCTGCGAACTGCAACCTTGCAGGTAGCTCCCAGGTTCCTGGCCCAACGAAAGCCCCCAGACCCAAATGGAGAAGGGCTGCTTGGGGGCCCCCTGGGGGCCCTTCAGGCCAGCTAGGTCTTTGGGTCCTGGCTCCTTCGGATTGGGAGCTGTTGCTGGACGTTGGGCATGTTGACCGGAGAGTGCTTCTCGGGCCGCGAACTGCAACCTTGCAGGTACCTCCCAGGTCCCAGGCCCAACGAAAGCCCCCAGATCCAAATTGAGAGGGGCTGCTTGGGGGCCCCCTGGGGGCCCTTCAGGCCAGCTAGGTCTTTGGGTCCTGGTTCCTTCGGATTGGGAGCTGTTGCTGCAGTTGGGCATGTTGACCGGAGAGTGCTTCTCGGTCTGCGAACTGCAACCTTGCAGGTAGCTCCCATGTCCCCGGCCCAACGAAAGGCCCCAGACCCAAATGGAGAGGGGCTGCTTGGGGGCTCCATGGGGCCCCTTCAGGCCAGCTAGGTCTTTGGGTCCTGGCTCCTTCGCTTTGGGAGCTGTTGCTGCAGTTGGGCATGTTGGCCGGAGAGTGCTTCTCAGGCTGCGAACTGCAACCTTGCAGGTACCTCCCAGGTCCCCGGCCCAACGAAAGCCCCCAGACCCAAATGGAGAGGGGCTGCTTGGGGGCCCCCTGGGGGCACGTCAGGCCAGCTAGGTCTTTGGGTCCTGGCTCCTTCGCTTTGGGAGCTGTTGCTGGACGTTGGGCATGTTGGCCGGAGAGTGCTTCTCGGGCCTCGAACTGTCCCTTGCAGGTAGCTCCCAGGTTCCCGGCCCAACGAAAGCCCCCAGACCCAAATGGAGAGGGGCTGCTTGGGGGCCCCCTGGGGGCCCTTCAGGCCAGCTAGGTCTTTGGGTCCTGGCTCCTTCGGTTTGGGAGCTGTTGCTGGACGTTGGGCATGTTGGCCGGAGAGTGGTTCTCGGGCCATGAACTGCAACCTTGCAGGTACCTCCCAGGTCCCCGGCCCAACGAAAGCCCCCAGACCCAAATGGAGAGGGGCTGCTTGGGGGCCCCCTGGGGGCCCTTCAGGCCAGCTAGGTCTTTGGGTCCTGGCTCCTTCGGTTTGGGAGCTGTTGCTGGACGTTGGGCATGTTGGCCAGAGAGTGCTTCTCGGTACGTGAACTGCAACCTTGCAGGTAGCTCCCAGTTTCCCGGCCCAAGGAAAGCCCCCAGACCCAAATTGAGAGGGGCTGTTTGGGGGCCCCCTGGGTACACTTCAGGCCATCTAGGTCTTTGGGTCCTGGCTCCTTCGGTTTGGGAGCTGTTGCTGGACGTTGGGCATGTTGACCGGAGAGTGCTTCTCGGGCTGCGAACTGCAACCTTGCAGGTAGCTCCCAGGTTCCTGGCCCAACGAAAGCCCCCAGACCAAAATTGAGAGGGGCTGCTTGGGGGCCCCCTGGGGGCCCTTCAGGCCAGCTAGGTCTTTGGGTCCTGGCTCCTTCGGTTTGGGAGCTGTTGCTGCAGTTGGGCATGTTGGCCGGACAGTGCTTCTCGGGCCGCGAACTGCAACCTTGCAGGTACCTCCCAGGTTCCCGGCCCAACGAAAGCCCCCAGACCCAAATGGAGAGGGGCTGCTTGGGGGCCCCCTGGGGGCCCTTCAGGCCAGCTAGGTCTTTGGGTCCTGGCTCCTTCGGATTGGGAGCTGTTGCTGGACGTTGGGCATGTTGACCGGAGAGTGCTTCTCGGGCCGCGAACTGCAACCTTGCAGGTACCTCCCAGGTCCCAGGCCCAACGAAAGCCCCCAGATCCAAATTGAGAGGGGCTGCTTGGGGGCCCCCTGGGGGCCCTTCAGGCCAGCTAGGTCTTTGGGTCCTGGCTCCTTCGGATTGGGAGCTGTTGCTGCAGTTGGGCATGTTGACCGGAGAGTGCTTCTCGGGCTGCGAACTGCAACCTTGCAGGTACCTCCCATGTCCCCGGCCCAACGAAAGCCCCCAGACCCAAATGGAGAGGGGCTGCTTGGGGGCCCCCTGGGGGCACGTCAGGCCAGCTAGGTCTTTGGGTCCTGGCTCCTTCGGTTTGGGAGCTGTTGCTGCAGATGGGCATGTTGGCCGGAGAGTGGTTCTCGGGCCGTGAACTGCAACCTTGCAGGTAGCTCCCAGGTTCCCGGCCCAACGAAAGCCCCCAGACCCAAATGGAGAGGGGCTGCTTGGGGGCCCCCTGGGGCCCCTTCAGGCCAGCTAGGTCTTTGGGTCCTGGCTCCTTCGGTTTGGGAGCTGTTGCTGCAGTTGGGCATGTTGGCCGGAGAGTGCTTCTCGGGCCGCGAACTGCAACCTTGCAGGTACCTCCCAGGTTCCCGGCCCAACGAAAGTCCCCAGACCCAAATGGAGAGGGGCTGTTTGGGGGCCCCCTGGGGCCCCTTCAGGCCAGCTAGGTCTTTGGGTCCTGGCTCCTTCGGTTTGGGAGCTGTTGCTGGACGTTGGGCATGTTGGCCGGAGAGTGCTTCTCGGGCCGTGAACTGCAACCTTGCAGGTAGCTCCCAGGTTCCCGGCCCAACGAAAGCCCCCAGACCCAAATTGAGAGGGGCTGTTTGGGGGCCCCCTGGGGACTCTTCAGGCCAGCTAGGTCTTTGGGTCCTGGCTCCTTGGGTTTGGGAGCTGTTGCTGCAGTTGGGCATGTTGACCGGAGAGTGCTTCTCGGGCTGCGAACTGCAACCTTGCAGGTAGCTCCCAGGTTCCTGGCCCAACGAAAGCCCCCAGACCCAAATTGAGAGGGGCTGCTTGGGGGCCCCCGGGGGGCCCTTCAGGCCAGCTAGCTCTTTGGGTCCTGGCTCCTTCGGATTGGGAGCTGTTGCTGGATGTTGGGCATGTTGGCCGGAGAGTGCTTCTCGGGCCGCGAACTGCAACCTTGCTGGTACCTCCCAGGTCCCAGGCCCAACGAAAGCCCCCAGATCCAAATTGAGAGGGGCTGCTTGGGGGCCCCCTGGGGGCCCTTCAGGCCAGCTAGGTCTTTGGGTCCTGGCTCCTTCGGTTTGGGAGCTGTTGCTGCAGTTGGGCATGTTGACCGGAGAGTGCTTCTCGGGCTGCGAACTGCAACCTTGCAGGTACCTCCCATGTCCCCGGCCCAACGAAAGCCCCCAGACCCAAATGGAGAGGGGCTGCTTGGGGGCCCCCTGGGGGCCCTTCAGGCCAGCTAGGTCTTTGGGTCCTGGCTCCTTCGGTTTGGGAGCTGTTGCTGGACGTTGGGCATGTTGGCCGGAGAGTGCTTCTCGGGCCGTGAACTGCAACCTTGCAGGTAGCTCCCAGGTTCCCGGCCCAACGAAAGGCCCCAGACCCAAATGGAGAGGGTCTGCTTGGGGGCCCCCTGGGGCCCCTTCAGGCCAGCTAGGTCTTTGGGTCCTGGCTCCTTCGGTTTGGGAGCTGTTGCTGCAGTTGGGCATGTTGGCCGGAGAGTGCTTCTCGGGCCGCGAACTGCAACCTTGCAGGTACCTCCCAGGTTCCCGGCCCAACGAAAGCCCCCAGACCCAAATGGAGAGGGGCTGTTTGGGGGCCCCCTGGGGGCCCTTCAGGCCAGCTAGGTCTTTGGGTCCTGGCTCCTTCGGTTTGGGAGCTGTTGCTGGACGTTGGGCATGTTGGCCGGAGAGTGCTTCTCGGGCCGTGAACTGCAACCTTGCAGGTAGCTCCCAGGTTCCCGGCCCAACGAAAGCCCCCAGACCCAAATGGAGAGGGGCTGTTTGGGGACCCCTGGGGACTCTTCAGGCCATCTAGGTCTTTGGGTCCTGGCTCCTTGGGTTTGGGAGCTGTTGCTGGACGTTGGGCATGATGGCCGGAGAGTGCTTCTCGGGCCGCGAACTGCAACCTTGCAGGCACCTCCCAGGTTCCCGGCCCAACGAAAGCCCCCAGACCCAAATGGAGAGGGGCTGCTTGCGGGCCCCCTGGGGACACTCCAGGCCAGCTAGGTCTTTGGGTCCTGGCTCCTTCGGTTTGGGAGCTGTTGCTGCAGTTGGGCATGTTGGCCGGAGAGTGCTTCTCGGGCCGCGAACTGCAACCTTGCAGGTAGCTCCCAGGTTCCATGCCCAACGAAAGCCCCCAGACCCAAATGGAGAGGGGCTGCTTGGGGGCCCCCTGGGGGCCCTTCAGGCCAGCTAGGTCTTTGGGTCCTGGCTCCTTCGCTTTGGGAGCTGTTGCTGGACGTTGGGCATGTTGGCCGGAGAGTGCTTCTCAGGCTGCGAACTGCAACCTCGCAGGTAACTCCCAGGTTCCATGCCCAACGAAAGCCGCCAGACCCAAATTGAGAGGGGCTGTTTGGGGGCCCCCTGGGGACTCTTCAGGCCAGCTAGGTCTTTGGGTCCTGGCTCCTTCGGTTTGGGAGCTGTTGCTGAACGTTTGGCATGTTGGCCGGAGAGTGCTTCTCGGGCCGCGCACTGCAACCTTGCAGGCACTTCCCAGGTTCCCGGCCCAACGAAAGCCCCCAGACCCAAATGGAGAGGGGCTGTTTGGGGGCCCCCAGGGGACCCTTCAGGCTAGCTAGGTCTTTGGGTCCTGGCTCCTTCGGATTGGGAGCTGTTGCTGGACGTTGGGCATGTTGGCCGGAGAGTGCTTCTCGGGCCGCGAACTGCAACCTTGCAGGTACCTCCCAGACTCCATGCCCAACGAAAGCCCCCAGACCCAAATTGAGAGGGGCTGTTTGGGGGCACCCTGGGGACTCTTCAGGCCAGCTAGGTCTTTGGGTCCTGGCTCCTTGGGTTTGGGAGCTGTTGCTGGACGTTGGGCATGTTGGCCGGAGAGTGCTTCTCGGGCCGCGAACTGCAACCTTGCAGGCACCTCCCAGGTCCCCGGCCCAACGAAAGCCCCCAGACCAAAATTGAGAGGGGCTGCTTGCTGGCCCCCTGGGGGCCCTTCAGGCCAGCTAGGTCTTTGGGTCCTGGCTCCTTCGGATTGGGAGCTGTTGCTGGACGTTGGGCATGTTGACCAGAGAGTGCTTCTCGGGCCGTGAACTGCAACCTTGCAGGTACCTCCCAGGTCCCCGGCCCAACGAAAGCCCCCAGACCCAAATGGAGAGGGGCTGCTTGGGGGCCCCCTGGGGGCCCTTCAGGCCAGCTAGGTCTTTGGGTCCTGGCTCCTTCGGTTTGGGAGCTGTTGCTGCAGTTGGGCATGTTGGCCGGAGAGTGCTTCTCGGGCCGCGAACTGCAACCTTGCAGGCACCTCCCAGGTTCCCGGCCCAACGAAAGCCCCCAGACCCAAATGGAGAGGGGCTGCTTGGGGGCCCCCTGGGGGCCCTTCAGGCCAGCTAGGTCTTTGGGTCCTGGCTCCTTCGGTTTGGGAGCTGTTGCTGCAGTTGGGCATGTTGGCCGGAGAGTGCTTCTCGGGCCGCGAACTGCAACCTTGCATGTAGCTCCCATGTCCCCGGCCCAACGAAAGCCCCCAGACCCAAATTGAGAGGGGCTGTTTGGGGTCCCCTGGGGCCCCTTCAGGCCAGCTAGGTCTTTGGGTCCTGGCTCCTTCGGTTTGGGAGCTGTTGCTGGACGTTGGGCATGTTGGCCGGAGAGTGCTTCTCGGGCCGCGAACTGCAACCTTGCAGGCACCTCCCAGGTTCCCGGCCCAACGAAAGCCCCCAGACGAAAATGGAGAGGGGCTGCTTGCGGGCCCCCTGGGGACCCTCCAGGCCAGCTATTTCTTTGGGTCCTGGCTCCTTCGGTTTGGGAGCTGTTGCTGCAGCTGGGCATGTTGGTCGGAGAGTGCTTCTCGGGCTGCGAACTTCAACCTTGCAGGTACCTCCCAGGTTCCATGCCCAACGAAAGCCCCCAGACCCAAATTGAGAGGGGCTGTTTGGGGGCACCCTGGGGACTCTTCAGGCCAGCTAGGTCTTTGGGTCCTGGCTCCTTGGGTTTGGGAGCTGTTGCTGGACGTTGGGCATGTTGGCCGGAGAGTGCTTCTCGGGCTGCGAACTGCAACCTTGCAGGTACCTCCCATGTCCCCGGCCCAACGAAAGCCCCCAGACCCAAATTGAGAGGGGCTGCTTGGGGGCCCCCTGGGGGCCCTTCAGGTCAGCTAGGTCTTTGGGTCCTGGCTCCTTCGGTTTGGGAGCTGTTGCTGGACGTTGGGCATGTTGACCGGAGAGTGCTTCTCGGGCTGCGAACTGCAACCGTGCAGGTACCTCCCAGGTCCCCGGCCCAACGAAAGCCCCCAGATCCAAATTCAGAGGGGCTGCTTGGGGGCCCCCTGGGGGCACGTCAGGCCAGCTAGGTCTTTGGGTCCTGGCTCCTTCGGTTTGGGAGCTGTTGCTGCAGTTGAGCATGTTGGCCGGAGAGTGCTTCTCGGGCCGTGAACTGCAACCTTGCAGGTACCTCCCAGGTCCCCGGCCCAACGAAAGCCCCCAGACCCAAATGGAGAGGGGCTGCTTGGGGGCCCCCTGGGGCCCCTTCAGGCCAGCTAGGTCTTTGGGTCCTGGCTCCTTCGGTTTGGGAGCTGTTGCTGCAGATGGGCATGTTCGCCGGAGAGTGCTTCTCAGGCTGCGAACTGCAACCTCGCAGGTACCTCCCAGGTTCCATGCCCAACGAAAGCCCCCAGACCCAAATTGAGAGGGGCTGTTTGGGGGCCCCCTGGGGACTCTTCAGGCCAGCTAGGTCTTTGGGTCCTGGCTCCTTCGGTTTGGGAGCTGTTGCTGGACGTTGGGCATGTTGGCCGGAGAGTGCTTCTCGGGCCGCGCACTGCAACCTTGCAGGCACTTCCCAGGTTCCCGGCCCAACGAAAGCCCCCAGACCCAAATGGAGAGGGGCTGTTTGGGGGCCCCCAGGGGGCCCTTCAGGCCAGCTAGGTCTTTGGGTCCTGGCTCCTTCGGTTTGGGAGCTGTTGCTGGACGTTGGGCATGTTGGCCGGAGAGTGCTTCTCGGGCCTCGAAATGTCCCTTGCAGGTAGCTCCCAGGTTCCCGGCCCAACGAAAGCCCCCAGACCCAAATGGAGAGGGGCTGCTTGGGGGCCCCCTGGGGCCCCTTCAGGCCAGCTAGGTCTTTGGGTCCTGGCTCCTTGGGTTTGGGAGCTGTTGCTGGACGTTGGGCATGTTGGCCGGAGAGTGCTTCTCGGGCCGTGAACTGCAACCTTGCAGGTACTTCCCAGGTCCCCGGCCCAACGAAAGCCCCCAGACCCAAATGGAGAGGGGCTGCTTGGGGGCCCCCTGGGGGCCCTTCAGGCCAGCTAGGTCTTTGGGTCCTGGCTCCTTCGGTTTGGGAGCTGTTGCTGGACGTTGGTCATGTTGGCCAGAGAGTGCTTCTCGGTACGTGAACTGCAACCTTCCAGGTAGCTCCCAGGTTCCCGGCACAAGGAAAGCCCCCAGACCCAAATAGGGAGGGGCTGCTTGGGGGCCCCTTGGGGCCCCTTCAGGCCAGCTAGCTCTTTGGGTCCTGGCTCCTTCGGTTTGGGAGCTCTTTCTGCAGTTGGGCATGTTGACCGGAGAGTGCTTCTCGGGCTGCGAACTGCAACCTTGCAGGTACCTCCCAGGTCCCCGGCCCAACGAAAGCCCCCAGACCCAAATGGGGAGGGGCTGCTTGCGGGCCCCCTGGGGACCCTTCAGGCCAGCTAGGTCTTTGGGTCCTGGCTCCTTCGGTTTGGGAGCTGTTGCTGGACGTTGGGCATGTTGACCGGAGAGTGCTTCTCGGGCTGCGAACTGCAACCTTGCAGGTACCTCCCAGGTTCCCAGCCCAACGAAAGCCCCCAGACCCAAATGGAGAGGGGCTGCTTGGGGGCCCCCTGGGGGCCCTTCAGGCCAGCTAGGTCTTTGGGTCCTGGCTCCTTCGCTTTGGGAGCTGTTGCTGGACGTTGGGCATGTTGGCCGGAGAGTGCTTCTCAGGCTGCGAACTGCAACCTTGCAGGTACCTGCCAGGTTCCATGCCCAACGAAAGCCCCCAGACCCAAATTGAGAGGGGCTGTTTGGGGGCACCCTGGGGACACTTCAGGCCAGCTAGGTCTTTGGGTCCTGGCTCCTTCGGTTTGGGAGCTGTTGCTCGACGTTGGGCATGTTGGCCGGAGAGTGCTTCTCGGGCCGTGAACTGCAACCTTGCAGGTACCTCCCAGGTCCCCGGCCCAACGAAAGCCCCCAGACCAAAATTGAGAGGGGCTGCTTGGGGGCCCCCTGGGGGCCCTTCAGGCCAGCTAGGTCTTTGGGTCCTGGCTCCTTCGGTTTGGGAGCTGTTGCTGCAGTTGGGCATGTTGGCCGGAGAGTGCTTCTTGGGCCGCGAACTGCAACCTTGCAGGCACCTCCCAGGTTCCCGGCCCAACGAAAGCCCCCAGACCCAAATGGAGAGGGGCTGCTTGGGGGCCCCCTGGGGGCCCTTCAGGCCAGCTAGGTCTTTGGGTCCTGGCTCCTTCGGTTTGGGAGCTGTTGCTGCAGTTGGGCATGTTGGCCGGAGAGTGCTTCTCGCGCCGCGAACTGCAACCTTGCAGGTAGCTCCCAGGTCCCCGGCCCAACGAAAGCCCCCAGACCCAAATGGAGAGGGGCTGTTTGGGGTCCCCTGGGGCCCCTTCAGGCCAGCTAGGTCTTTGGGTCCTGGCTCCTTCGGTTTGGGAGCTGTTGCTGCAGTTGGGCATGTTGGCCGGAGAGTGCTTCTCGGGCCGCGAACTGCAACCTTGCAGGTAGCTCCCAGGTTCCCGGCCCAACGAAAGCCCCCAGACCCAAATTGAGAGGGGCTGCTTAGGGGCCCCCTGGGGACTCTTCAGGCCAGCTAGGTCTTTGGGTCCTGGCTCCTTGGGTTTGGGAGCTGTTGCTGGACGTTGGGCATGTTGGCCGGAGAGTGCTTCTCGGGCCGCGAAATGCAACCTTGCAGGCACCTCCCAGGTTCCCGGCCCAACGAAAGCCCCCAGACCAAAATGGAGAGGGGCTGCTTGCGGGCCCCCTGGGGACACTCCAGGCCAGCTATTTCTTTGGGTCCTGGCTCCTTCGGTTTGGGAGCTGTTGCTGCAGTTGGGCATGTTGGTCGGAGAGTGCTTCTCGGGCTGCGAACTGCAACCTTGCAGGTAGCTCCCAGGTTCCCAGCCCAACGAAAGCCCCCAGACCCAAATGGAGAGGGGCTGTTTGGGGGCCCCCAGGGGGCCCTTCAGGCCAGCTAGGTCTTTGGGTCCTGGCTCCTTCGGTTTGGGAGCTGTTGCTGGACGTTGGGCATGTTGGCCGGAGAGTGCTTCTCGGGCCTCGAACTGCAACCTTGCAGGTACCTCCCAGGTCCCCGGCCCAACGAAAGCCCCCAGACCCAAATGGAGAGGGGCTGCTTGGGGGCCCCCTGGGGCCCCTTCAGGCCAGCTAGGTCTTTGGGTCCTGGCTCCTTCGGTTTGGGAGCTGTTGCTGGACGTTGGGCATGTTGGCCGGAGAGTGCTTCTCGGTACGTGAACTGCAACCTTGCAGGTAGCTCCCAGGTTCCCGGCCCAACGAAAGCCCCCAGACCCAAATGGAGAGGAGCTGTTTGGGGGCCCCCTGGGGACTCTTCAGGCCAGCTAGGTCTTTGGGTCCTGGCTCCTTGGGTTTGAGAGCTGTTGCTGGACGTTGGGCATGATGGCCGGAGAGTGCTTCTCGGGCCGCGAACTGCAACCTTGCAGGCACCTCCCAGGTTCCCGGCCCAACGAAAGCCCCCAGACCCAAATGGAGAGGGGCTGCTTGCGGGCCCCCTGGGGACACTCCAGGCCAGCTAGGTCTTTGGGTCCTGGCTCCTTCGGTTTGGGAGCTGTTGCTGCAGTTGGGCATGTTGGCCGGAGAGTGCTTCTCGGGCCGCGAACTGCAACCTTGCAGGTAGCTCCCAGGTTCCATGCCCAACGAAAGACCCCAGACCCAAATTGAGAGGGGCTGTTTGGGGGCCCCCTGGGTACCCTTCAGGCCAGCTAGGTCTTTGGGTCCTGGCTCCTTCGCTTTGGGAGCTGTTGCTGGACGTTGGGCATGTTGGCCGGAGAGTGCTTCTCGGGCTGCGAACTGCAACCTTGCAGGTAGCTCCCAGGTTCCTGGCCCAACGAAAGCCCCCAGACCCAAATGGAGAAGGGCTGCTTGGGGGCCCGCTGGGGGCCCTTCAGGCCAGCTAGGTCTTTGGGTCCTGGCTCCTTCGGATTGGGAGCTGTTGCTGGACGTTGGGCATGTTGACCGGAGAGTGCTTCTCGGGCCGCGAACTGCAACCTTGCAGGTACCTCCCAGGTCCCAGGCCCAACGAAAGCCCCCAGATCCAAATTGAGAGGGGCTGCTTGGGGGCCCCCTGGGGGCCCTTCAGGCCAGCTAGGTCTTTGGGTCCTGGTTCCTTCGGATTGGGAGCTGTTGCTGCAGTTGGGCATGTTGACCGGAGAGTGCTTCTCGGTCTGCGAACTGCAACCTTGAGGGTACCTCCCATGTCCCCGGCCCAACGAAAGCCCCCAGACCCAAATGGAGAGGGGCTGCTTGGGGGCCCCCTGGGGGCCCTTCAGGCCAGCTAGGTCTTTGGGTCCTGGCTCCTTCGGTTTGGGAGCTGTTGCTGCAGATGTGCATGTTGGCCGGAGAGTGGTTCTCGGGCCGTGAACTGCAACCTTGCAGGTAGCTCCCATGTCCCCGGCCCAACGAAAGGCCCCAGACCCAAATGGAGAGGGGCTGCTTGGGGGCTCCATGGGGCCCCTTCAGGCCAGCTATGTCTTTGGGTCCTGGCTCCTTCGCTTTGGGAGCTGTTGCTGCAGTTGGGCATGTTGGCCGGAGAGTGCTTCTCAGGCTGCGAACTGCAACCTTGCAGGTACCTCCCAGGTCCCCGGCCCAACGAAAGCCCCCAGACCCAAATGGAGAGGGGCTGCTTGGGGGCCCCCTGGGGGCACGTCAGGCCAGCTAGGTCTTTGGGTCCTGGCTCCTTCGCTTTGGGAGCTGTTGCTGGACGTTGGGCATGTTGGCCGGAGAGTGCTTCTCGGGCCTCGAACTGTCCCTTGCAGGTAGCTCCCAGGTTCCCGGCCCAACGAAAGCCCCCAGACCCAAATGGAGAGGGGCTGCTTGGGGGCCCCCTGGGGGCCCTTCAGGCCAGCTAGGTCTTTGGGTCCTGGCTCCTTCGGTTTGGGAGCTGTTGCTGGACGTTGGGCATGTTGGCCGGAGAGTGGTTCTCGGGCCATGAACTGCAACCTTGCAGGTACCTCCCAGGTCCCCGGCCCAACGAAAGCCCCCAGACCCAAATGGAGAGGGGCTGCTTGGGGGCCCCCTGGGGGCCCTTCAGGCCAGCTAGGTCTTTGGGTCCTGGCTCCTTCGGTTTGGGAGCTGTTGCTGGACGTTGGGCATGTTGGCCAGAGAGTGCTTCTCGGTACGTGAACTGCAACCTTGCAGGTAGCTCCCAGTTTCCCGGCCCAAGGAAAGCCCCCAGACCCAAATTGAGAGGGGCTGTTTGGGGGCCCCCTGGGTACACTTCAGGCCATCTAGGTCTTTGGGTCCTGGCTCCTTCGGTTTGGGAGCTGTTGCTGGACGTTGGGCATGTTGACCGGAGAGTGCTTCTCGGGCTGCGAACTGCAACCTTGCAGGTAGCTCCCAGGTTCCTGGCCCAACGAAAGCCCCCAGACCAAAATTGAGAGGGGCTGCTTGGGGGCCCCCTGGGGGCCCTTCAGGCCAGCTAGGTCTTTGGGTCCTGGCTCCTTCGGTTTGGGAGCTGTTGCTGCAGTTGGGCATGTTGGCCGGACAGTGCTTCTCGGGCCGCGAACTGCAACCTTGCAGGTACCTCCCAGGTTCCCGGCCCAACGAAAGCCCCCAGACCCAAATGGAGAGGGGCTGCTTGGGGGCCCCCTGGGGGCCCTTCAGGCCAGCTAGGTCTTTGGGTCCTGGCTCCTTCGGATTGGGAGCTGTTGCTGGACGTTGGGCATGTTGACCGGAGAGTGCTTCTCGGGCCGCGAACTGCAACCTTGCAGGTACCTCCCAGGTCCCAGGCCCAACGAAAGCCCCCAGATCCAAATTGAGAGGGGCTGCTTGGGGGCCCCCTGGGGGCCCTTCAGGCCAGCTAGGTCTTTGGGTCCTGGCTCCTTCGGATTGGGAGCTGTTGCTGCAGTTGGGCATGTTGACCGGAGAGTGCTTCTCGGGCTGCGAACTGCAACCTTGCAGGTACCTCCCATGTCCCCGGCCCAACGAAAGCCCCCAGACCCAAATGGAGAGGGGCTGCTTGGGGGCCCCCTGGGGGCACGTCAGGCCAGCTAGGTCTTTGGGTCCTGGCTCCTTCGGTTTGGGAGCTGTTGCTGCAGATGGGCATGTTGGCCGGAGAGTGGTTCTCGGGCCGTGAACTGCAACCTTGCAGGTACCTCCCAGGTTCCCGGCCCAACGAAAGCCCCCAGACCCAAATGGAGAGGGGCTGCTTGGGGGCCCCCTGGGGCCCCTTCAGGCCAGCTAGGTCTTTGGGTCCTGGCTCCTTCGGTTTGGGAGCTGTTGCTGCAGTTGGGCATGTTGGCCGGAGAGTGCTTCTCGGGCCGCGAACTGCAACCTTGCAGGTACCTCCCAGGTTCCCGGCCCAACGAAAGTCCCCAGACCCAAATGGAGAGGGGCTGTTTGGGGGCCCCCTGGGGCCCCTTCAGGCCAGCTAGGTCTTTGGGTCCTGGCTCCTTCGGTTTGGGAGCTGTTGCTGGACGTTGGGCATGTTGGCCGGAGAGTGCTTCTCGGGCCGTGAACTGCAACCTTGCAGGTAGCTCCCAGGTTCCCGGCCCAACGAAAGCCCCCAGACCCAAATTGAGAGGGGCTGTTTGGGGGCCCCCTGGGGACTCTTCAGGCCAGCTAGGTCTTTGGGTCCTGGCTCCTTGGGTTTGGGAGCTGTTGCTGCAGTTGGGCATGTTGACCGGAGAGTGCTTCTCGGGCTGCGAACTGCAACCTTGCAGGTAGCTCCCAGGTTCCTGGCCCAACGAAAGCCCCCAGACCCAAATTGAGAGGGGCTGCTTGGGGGCCCCCGGGGGGCCCTTCAGGCCAGCTAGCTCTTTGGGTCCTGGCTCCTTCGGATTGGGAGCTGTTGCTGGATGTTGGGCATGTTGGCCGGAGAGTGCTTCTCGGGCCGCGAACTGCAACCTTGCTGGTACCTCCCAGGTCCCAGGCCCAACGAAAGCCCCCAGATCCAAATTGAGAGGGGCTGCTTGGGGGCCCCCTGGGGGCCCTTCAGGCCAGCTAGGTCTTTGGGTCCTGGCTCCTTCGGTTTGGGAGCTGTTGCTGCAGTTGGGCATGTTGACCGGAGAGTGCTTCTCGGGCTGCGAACTGCAACCTTGCAGGTACCTCCCATGTCCCCGGCCCAACGAAAGCCCCCAGACCCAAATGGAGAGGGGCTGCTTGGGGGCCCCCTGGGGGCCCTTCAGGCCAGCTAGGTCTTTGGGTCCTGGCTCCTTCGGTTTGGGAGCTGTTGCTGGACGTTGGGCATGTTGGCCGGAGAGTGCTTCTCGGGCCGTGAACTGCAACCTTGCAGGTAGCTCCCAGGTTCCCGGCCCAACGAAAGGCCCCAGACCCAAATGGAGAGGGTCTGCTTGGGGGCCCCCTGGGGCCCCTTCAGGCCAGCTAGGTCTTTGGGTCCTGGCTCCTTCGGTTTGGGAGCTGTTGCTGCAGTTGGGCATGTTGGCCGGAGAGTGCTTCTCGGGCCGCGAACTGCAACCTTGCAGGTACCTCCCAGGTTCCCGGCCCAACGAAAGCCCCCAGACCCAAATGGAGAGGGGCTGTTTGGGGGCCCCCTGGGGGCCCTTCAGGCCAGCTAGGTCTTTGGGTCCTGGCTCCTTCGGTTTGGGAGCTGTTGCTGGACGTTGGGCATGTTGGCCGGAGAGTGCTTCTCGGGCCGTGAACTGCAACCTTGCAGGTAGCTCCCAGGTTCCCGGCCCAACGAAAGCCCCCAGACCCAAATGGAGAGGGGCTGTTTGGGGACCCCTGGGGACTCTTCAGGCCATCTAGGTCTTTGGGTCCTGGCTCCTTGGGTTTGGGAGCTGTTGCTGGACGTTGGGCATGATGGCCGGAGAGTGCTTCTCGGGCCGCGAACTGCAACCTTGCAGGCACCTCCCAGGTTCCCGGCCCAACGAAAGCCCCCAGACCCAAATGGAGAGGGGCTGCTTGCGGGCCCCCTGGGGACACTCCAGGCCAGCTAGGTCTTTGGGTCCTGGCTCCTTCGGTTTGGGAGCTGTTGCTGCAGTTGGGCATGTTGGCCGGAGAGTGCTTCTCGGGCCGCGAACTGCAACCTTGCAGGTAGCTCCCAGGTTCCATGCCCAACGAAAGCCCCCAGACCCAAATGGAGAGGGGCTGCTTGGGGGCCCCCTGGGGGCCCTTCAGGCCAGCTAGGTCTTTGGGTCCTGGCTCCTTCGCTTTGGGAGCTGTTGCTGGACGTTGGGCATGTTGGCCGGAGAGTGCTTCTCAGGCTGCGAACTGCAACCTCGCAGGTAACTCCCAGGTTCCATGCCCAACGAAAGCCGCCAGACCCAAATTGAGAGGGGCTGTTTGGGGGCCCCCTGGGGACTCTTCAGGCCAGCTAGGTCTTTGGGTCCTGGCTCCTTCGGTTTGGGAGCTGTTGCTGAACGTTTGGCATGTTGGCCGGAGAGTGCTTCTCGGGCCGCGCACTGCAACCTTGCAGGCACTTCCCAGGTTCCCGGCCCAACGAAAGCCCCCAGACCCAAATGGAGAGGGGCTGTTTGGGGGCCCCCAGGGGACCCTTCAGGCTAGCTAGGTCTTTGGGTCCTGGCTCCTTCGGATTGGGAGCTGTTGCTGGACGTTGGGCATGTTGGCCGGAGAGTGCTTCTCGGGCCGCGAACTGCAACCTTGCAGGTACCTCCCAGACTCCATGCCCAACGAAAGCCCCCAGACCCAAATTGAGAGGGGCTGTTTGGGGGCACCCTGGGGACTCTTCAGGCCAGCTAGGTCTTTGGGTCCTGGCTCCTTGGGTTTGGGAGCTGTTGCTGGACGTTGGGCATGTTGGCCGGAGAGTGCTTCTCGGGCCGCGAACTGCAACCTTGCAGGCACCTCCCAGGTCCCCGGCCCAACGAAAGCCCCCAGACCAAAATTGAGAGGGGCTGCTTGCTGGCCCCCTGGGGGCCCTTCAGGCCAGCTAGGTCTTTGGGTCCTGGCTCCTTCGGATTGGGAGCTGTTGCTGGACGTTGGGCATGTTGACCAGAGAGTGCTTCTCGGGCCGTGAACTGCAACCTTGCAGGTACCTCCCAGGTCCCCGGCCCAACGAAAGCCCCCAGACCCAAATGGAGAGGGGCTGCTTGGGGGCCCCCTGGGGGCCCTTCAGGCCAGCTAGGTCTTTGGGTCCTGGCTCCTTCGGTTTGGGAGCTGTTGCTGCAGTTGGGCATGTTGGCCGGAGAGTGCTTCTCGGGCCGCGAACTGCAACCTTGCAGGCACCTCCCAGGTTCCCGGCCCAACGAAAGCCCCCAGACCCAAATGGAGAGGGGCTGCTTGGGGGCCCCCTGGGGGCCCTTCAGGCCAGCTAGGTCTTTGGGTCCTGGCTCCTTCGGTTTGGGAGCTGTTGCTGCAGTTGGGCATGTTGGCCGGAGAGTGCTTCTCGGGCCGCGAACTGCAACCTTGCATGTAGCTCCCATGTCCCCGGCCCAACGAAAGCCCCCAGACCCAAATTGAGAGGGGCTGTTTGGGGTCCCCTGGGGCCCCTTCAGGCCAGCTAGGTCTTTGGGTCCTGGCTCCTTCGGTTTGGGAGCTGTTGCTGGACGTTGGGCATGTTGGCCGGAGAGTGCTTCTCGGGCCGCGAACTGCAACCTTGCAGGCACCTCCCAGGTTCCCGGCCCAACGAAAGCCCCCAGACGAAAATGGAGAGGGGCTGCTTGCGGGCCCCCTGGGGACCCTCCAGGCCAGCTATTTCTTTGGGTCCTGGCTCCTTCGGTTTGGGAGCTGTTGCTGCAGCTGGGCATGTTGGTCGGAGAGTGCTTCTCGGGCTGCGAACTTCAACCTTGCAGGTACCTCCCAGGTTCCATGCCCAACGAAAGCCCCCAGACCCAAATTGAGAGGGGCTGTTTGGGGGCACCCTGGGGACTCTTCAGGCCAGCTAGGTCTTTGGGTCCTGGCTCCTTGGGTTTGGGAGCTGTTGCTGGACGTTGGGCATGTTGGCCGGAGAGTGCTTCTCGGGCTGCGAACTGCAACCTTGCAGGTACCTCCCATGTCCCCGGCCCAACGAAAGCCCCCAGACCCAAATTGAGAGGGGCTGCTTGGGGGCCCCCTGGGGGCCCTTCAGGTCAGCTAGGTCTTTGGGTCCTGGCTCCTTCGGTTTGGGAGCTGTTGCTGGACGTTGGGCATGTTGACCGGAGAGTGCTTCTCGGGCTGCGAACTGCAACCGTGCAGGTACCTCCCAGGTCCCCGGCCCAACGAAAGCCCCCAGATCCAAATTCAGAGGGGCTGCTTGGGGGCCCCCTGGGGGCACGTCAGGCCAGCTAGGTCTTTGGGTCCTGGCTCCTTCGGTTTGGGAGCTGTTGCTGCAGTTGAGCATGTTGGCCGGAGAGTGCTTCTCGGGCCGTGAACTGCAACCTTGCAGGTACCTCCCAGGTCCCCGGCCCAACGAAAGCCCCCAGACCCAAATGGAGAGGGGCTGCTTGGGGGCCCCCTGGGGCCCCTTCAGGCCAGCTAGGTCTTTGGGTCCTGGCTCCTTCGGTTTGGGAGCTGTTGCTGCAGATGGGCATGTTCGCCGGAGAGTGCTTCTCAGGCTGCGAACTGCAACCTCGCAGGTACCTCCCAGGTTCCATGCCCAACGAAAGCCCCCAGACCCAAATTGAGAGGGGCTGTTTGGGGGCCCCCTGGGGACTCTTCAGGCCAGCTAGGTCTTTGGGTCCTGGCTCCTTCGGTTTGGGAGCTGTTGCTGGACGTTGGGCATGTTGGCCGGAGAGTGCTTCTCGGGCCGCGCACTGCAACCTTGCAGGCACTTCCCAGGTTCCCGGCCCAACGAAAGCCCCCAGACCCAAATGGAGAGGGGCTGTTTGGGGGCCCCCAGGGGGCCCTTCAGGCCAGCTAGGTCTTTGGGTCCTGGCTCCTTCGGTTTGGGAGCTGTTGCTGGACGTTGGGCATGTTGGCCGGAGAGTGCTTCTCGGGCCTCGAAATGTCCCTTGCAGGTAGCTCCCAGGTTCCCGGCCCAACGAAAGCCCCCAGACCCAAATGGAGAGGGGCTGCTTGGGGGCCCCCTGGGGCCCCTTCAGGCCAGCTAGGTCTTTGGGTCCTGGCTCCTTGGGTTTGGGAGCTGTTGCTGGACGTTGGGCATGTTGGCCGGAGAGTGCTTCTCGGGCCGTGAACTGCAACCTTGCAGGTACTTCCCAGGTCCCCGGCCCAACGAAAGCCCCCAGACCCAAATGGAGAGGGGCTGCTTGGGGGCCCCCTGGGGGCCCTTCAGGCCAGCTAGGTCTTTGGGTCCTGGCTCCTTCGGTTTGGGAGCTGTTGCTGGACGTTGGTCATGTTGGCCAGAGAGTGCTTCTCGGTACGTGAACTGCAACCTTCCAGGTAGCTCCCAGGTTCCCGGCACAAGGAAAGCCCCCAGACCCAAATAGGGAGGGGCTGCTTGGGGGCCCCTTGGGGCCCCTTCAGGCCAGCTAGCTCTTTGGGTCCTGGCTCCTTCGGTTTGGGAGCTCTTTCTGCAGTTGGGCATGTTGACCGGAGAGTGCTTCTCGGGCTGCGAACTGCAACCTTGCAGGTACCTCCCAGGTCCCCGGCCCAACGAAAGCCCCCAGACCCAAATGGAGAGGGGCTGCTTGGGGGCCCCCTGGGGCCCTTCAGGCCAGCTAGGTCTTTGGGTCCTGGCTCCTTCGGTTTGGGAGCTGTTGCTGGACGTTGGGCATGTTGGCCGGAGAGTGCTTCTCGGGCCGCGAACTGCAAACTTGCAGGCACTTCCCAGGTTCCATGCCCAAAGAAAGCCCCCAGACCCACATGGAGAGGGGCTGTTTGGGGGCCCCCTGGGGACTCTTCAGGCCAGCTAGGTCTTTGGGTCCTGGCTCCTTGGGTTTGGGAGCTGTTGCTGGACGTTGGGCATGATGGCCGGAGAGTGCTTCTCGGGCCGCGAACTGCAACCTTGCAGGTACCTCCCAGGTTCCCGGCCCAACGAAAGCCCCCAGACCAAAATTGAGAGGGGCTGCTTGCGGGCCCCCTGGGGACACTCCAGGCCAGCTAGGTCTTTGGGTCCTGGCTCCTTTGGTTTGGGAGCTGTTGCTGCAGTTGTGCATGTTGGCCGGAGAGTGCTTCTTGGGCCGCGAACTGCAACCTTGCAGGTAGCTCCCAGGTCCCCGGCCCAACGAAAGCCCCCAGATCCAAATTGAGAGGGGCTGCTTGGGGGCCTCCTGGGGCCCCTTCAGGCCAGCTAGGTCTTTGGGTCCTGGCTCCTTCGGTTTGGGAGCTGTTGCTGGACGTTGGGCATGTTGGCCGGAGAGTGCTTCTCGGGCCGTGAACTGCAACCTTGCAGGTAGCTCCCAGGTTCCCGGCCCAACGAAAGCCCCCAGACCCAAATGGAGAGGGGCTGCTTGGGGGCCCCCTGGGGCCCCTTCAGGCCAGCTAGGTCTTTGGGTCCTGGCTCCTTGGGTTTGGGAGCTGTTGCTGGACGTTGGGCATGTTGGCTGGAGAGTGCTTCTCGGGCTGCGAACTGCAACCTTGCAGGCACCTCCCAGGTTCCCGGCCCAACGAAAGCCCCCAGACCAAAATTGAGAGGGGCTGCTTGGGGGCCCCCTGGGGCCCCTTCTGGCCAGCTAGGTCTTTGGGTCCTGGCTCCTTCGGTTTGGGAGCTGTTGCTGGACGTTGGGCATGTTGGCCGGAGAGTGCTTCTCGGGCCGTGAACTGCAACCTTGCAGGTAGCTCCCAGGTTCCCGGCCCAACGAAAGCCCCCAGACCCAAATGGAGAGGGGCTGCTTGGGGGCCCCCTGGGGCCCCTTCTGGCCAGCTAGGTCTTTGGGTCCTGGCTCCTTCGGTTTGGGAGCTGTTGCTGCAGTTGGGCATGTTGGCCGGAGAGTGCTTCTCGGGCTGCGAACTGCAACCTTGCAGGTAGCTCCCAGGTTCCCGGCCCAACAAAAGCCCCCAGACCCAAATGGAGAGGGGCTGCTTGGGGGCCCCCTGGGGGCCCTTCAGGCCAGCTAGGTCTTTGGGTCCTGGCTCCTTGGGTTTGGGAGCTGTTGCTGGACGTTGGGCATGTTGGCCGGAGAGTGGTTCTCGGGCCGTGAACTGCAAACTTGCAGGTACCTCCCAGGTTCCCGGCCCAACGAAAGCCCCCAGACCCAAATGGAGAGGGGCTGTTTGGGGGCCCCCTGGGGACTCTTCAGGCCAGCTAGGTCTTTGGGTCCTGGCTCCTTGGGTTTGGGAGCTGTTGCTGGACGTTGGGCATGATGGCCGGAGAGTGCTTCTCGGGCCGCGAACTGCAACCTTGCAGGCACCTCCCAGGTTCCCGGCCCAACGAAAGCCCCCAGACCAAAATTGAGAGGGGCTGCTTGCGGGCCCCCTGGGGACACTCCAGGCCAGCTAGGTCTTTGGGTCCTGGCTCCTTCGGTTTGGGAGCTGTTGCTGCAGTTGGGCATGTTGGCCGGAGAGTGCTTCTCGGGCCGTGAACTGCAACCTTGCAGGTACCTCCCAGGTCCCCGGCCCAACGAAAGCCCCCAGACCCAAATGGAGAGGGGCTGTTTGGGGTCCCCTGGGGCCCCTTCAGGCCATCTAGGTCTTTGGGTCCTGGCTCTTTCGGTTTGGGAGCTGTTGCTGGACGTTGGGCATGTTGGCCGGAGAGTGCTTCTCGGGCCGAGCACTGCAACCTTGCAGGCACTTCCCAGGTTCCTGGCCCAACGAAAGCCCCCAGACCCAAATTGAGAGGGGCTGTTTGGGGGCCCCCTGGGGGCCCTTCAGGCCAGCTAGGTCTTTGGGTCCTGGCTCCTTCGGTTTGGGATCTGTTGCTGCAGTTGAGCATGTTGGCCGGAGAGTGCTTCTCGGGCCGCGAACTGCAACCTTGCAGGCACCTCCCAGGTTCCCGGCCCAACAAAAGCCCCCAGACCCAAATGGAGAGGGGCTGCTTGGGGGCCCCCTGGGGCCTCTTCAGGCCAGCTAGGTCTTTGGGTCCTGGCTCCTTCGGTTTGGGAGCTGTTGCTGCAGTTGGGCATGTTGGCCGGAGAGTGCTTCTCGGGCCGCGAACTGCAACCTTGCAGGCACCTCCCAGGTTCCCGGCCCAACGAAAGCCCCCAGACCTAAATTGAGAGGGGCAGCCTGGGGGTCCCCTGGGGTCCTTCAGGTCAGCTAGGTCTTTGGGTCCTGGCTCCTTCGGTTTGGGAGCTGTTGCTGGACGTTGGGCATGTTGACCGGAGAGTGCTTCTCGGGCTGCGAACTGCAACCTTGCAGGTACCTCCCAGGTTCCTGGCCCAACAAAAGCCCCCAGACCCAAATGGAGAGGGGCTGCTTGGGGGCCCCCTGGGGCCCCTTCATGCCAGCTAGGTCTTTGGGTCCTGGCTCCTTCGGTTTGGGAGCTGTTGCTGCAGTTGGGCATGTTGGCCAGAGAGTGGTTCTCGGGCCGTGAACTGCAACCTTGCAGGTACCTCCCATGTCCCCGGCCCAACGAAAGCCCCCAGACCCAAATGGAGAGGGGCTGCTTGGTGGCCCCCTGGGGGCCCTTCAGGCCAGCTTGGTCTTTGGGTCCTGGCTCCTTCGGTTTGGGAGCTGTTGCTGCAGTTGTGCATGTTGGCCAGAGAGTGGTTCTCGGGCCGCGAAATGCAACCTTGCAGGTACCTCCCAGGTTCCATGCCCAACGAAAGCCCCCAGACCCAAATTGAGAGGGGCTGTTTGGGGCCCCCCTGGGGACTCTTCAGGCCAGCTAGGTCTTTGGGTCCTGGCTCCTTCGCTTTGGGAGCTGTTGCTGGACGTTGGGCATGTTGACCGGAGAGTGCTTCTCGGGCTGCGAACTGCAACCGTGCAGGTACCTCCCAGGTCCCCGGCCCAACGAAAGACCCCAGACCCAAATGGAGAGGGGCTGCTTGGGGGCCCCCTGGGGCCCCTTCAGGCCAGCTAGGTCTTTGGGTCCTGGCTCCTTCGCTTTGGGAGCTGTTGCTGCAGTTGGGCATGTTGGCCGGAGAGTGCTTCTCGGTCCGTGAACTGCAACCTTGCAGGTAGCTCCCAGGTTCCCGGCCCAACGAAAGCCGCCAGACCCAAATTGAGAGGGGCTAATTGGGGGCCCCCTGGGGCCCCTTCAGGCCAGCTAGGTCTTTGGGTCCTGGCTCCTTCGGTTTGGGAGCTGTTGCTGCAGTTGGGCATGTTGGCTGGAGAGTGCTTCTCGGGCTACGAACTGCAACCTTGCAGGTACATCCCAGGTTCCATGCCCAACGAAAGCCCCCAGACCCAAATGGAGAGGGGCTGCTTGGGGGCCCCCTGGGGGCCCTTCAGGCCAGCTAGGTCTTTGGGTCCTGGCTCCTTCGCTTTGGGAGCTGTTGCTGCAGTTGGGCATGTTGACCGGAGAGTGCTTCTCGGGCTGCGAACTGCAACCTTGCAGGTACCTCCCAGGTCCCAGGCCCAACGAAAACCCCCAGATCCAAATTGAGAGGGGCTGCTTGGGGGCCCCCTGGGGGCCCTTCAGGTCAGCTAGGTCTTTGGGTCCTGGCTCCTTCGGATTGGGAGCTGTTGCTGGACGTTGGGCATGTTGACCGGAGAGTGCTTCTCGGGCTGCGAACTGCAACCGTGCAGGTACCTCCCAGGTCCCCGGCCCAACGAAAGCCCCCAGACCCAAATGGAGAGGGGCTGCTTGGGGGCCCCCTGGGGCCCCTTCAGGCCAGCTAGGTCTTTGGGTCCTGGCTCCTTCGGTTTGGGAGCTGTTGCTGCAGTTGGGCATGTTGGCCGGAGAGTGGTTCTCGGGCCGTGAACTGCAACCTTGCAGGTAGCTCCCAGGTTCCCGGCCCAACGAAAGCCCCCAGACCCAAATGGAGAGGGGCTGCTTGGGGGCCCCCTGGGGCCCCTTCAGGCCAGCTAGGTCTTTGGGTCCTGGCTCCTTCGCTTTGGGAGCTGTTGCTGCAGTTGGTCATGTTGACCGGAGAGTGCTTCTCGGGCCGCGAACTGCAACCTTGCAGGTAGCTCCCAGGTTCCATGCCCAACGAAAGCCCCCAGACCCAAATGGAGAGGGGCTGCTTGGGGGCCCCCTGGGGGCCCTTCAGGCCAGCTAGGTCTTTGGGTCCTGGCTCCTTCGGTTTGGGAGCTGTTGCTGGACGTTGGGCATGTTGGCCGGAGAGTGCTTCTCAGGCTGCGAACTGCAACCTTGCAGGTACCTCCCAGGTTCCATGCCCAACGAAAGCCCCCAGACCCAAATTGAGAGGGGCTGTTTGGGGGCCCCCTGGGGACTCTTCAGGCCAGCTAGGTCTTTGGGTCCTGGCTCCTTCGGTTTGGGAGCTGTTGCTGCAGTTGGGCATGTTGGCCGGAGAGTGGTTCTCGGGCCGCGAACTGCAACCTTGCAGGTAGCTCCCAGGTCCCAGGCCCAACGAAAGCCCCCAGATCCAAATTGAGAGGGACTGCTTGGGGGCCCCCTGGGGGCCCTTCAGGCCAGCTAGGTCTTTGGGTCCTGGCTCCTTCGGTTTGGGAGCTGTTGCTGCAGTTGGGCATGTTGGCCGGAGAGTGGTTCTCGGGCCGCGAACTGCAACCTTGCAGGTACCTCCCAGGTTCCCGGCCCAACGAAAGACCCCAGACCCAAATTGAGAGGGGCTGCTTGGGGGCCCCCTGGGGCCCCTTCAGGCCAGCTAGGTCTTTGGGTCCTGGCTCCTTCGGTTTGGGAGCTGTTGCTGCAGTTGGGCATGTTGGCCGGAGAGTGCTTCTCGGGCTGCGAACTGCAACCTTGCAGGTAGCTCCCAGGTTCCCGGCCCAACAAAAGCCCCCAGACCCAAATGGAGAGGGGCTGCTTGGGGGCCCCCTGGGGGCCCTTCTGGCCAGCTAGGTCTTTGGGTCCTGGCTCCTTGGGTTTGGGAGCTGTTGCTGGACGTTGGGCATGTTGGCCGGAGAGTGCATCTCGGGCCGTGAACTGCAAACTTGCAGGTACCTCCCAGGTTCCCGGCCCAACGAAAGCCCCCAGACCCAAATGGAGAGGGGCTGTTTGGGGGCCCCCTGCGACTCTTCAGGCCAGCTAGGTCTTTGGGTCCTGGCTCCTTGGGTTTGGGAGCTGTTGCTGGACGTTGGGCATGATGGCCGGAGAGTGCTTCTCGGGCCGCGAACTGCAACCTTGCAGGCACCTCCCAGGTTCCCGGCCCAACGAAAGCCCCCAGACCAAAATTGAGAGGGGCTGCTTGCGGGCCCCCTGGGGACACTCCAGGCCAGCTAGGTCTTTGGGTCCTGGCTCCTTCGGTTTGGGAGCTGTTGCTGCAGTTGGGCATGTTGGCCGGAGAGTGCTTCTCGGGCCGTGAACTGCAACCTTGCAGGTACCTCCCAGGTCCCCGGCCCAACGAAAGCCCCCAGACCCAAATGGAGAGGGGCTGTTTGGGGTCCCCTGGGGCCCCTTCAGGCCAGCTAGGTCTTTGGGTCCTGGCTCTTTCGGTTTGGGAGCTGTTGCTGGACGTTGGGCATGTTGGCCGGAGAGTGCTTCTCGGGCCGAGCACTGCAACCTTGCAGGCACTTCCCAGGTTCCTGGCCCAACGAAAGCCCCCAGACCCAAATTGAGAGGGGCTGTTTGGGGGCCCCCTGGGGGCCCTTCAGGCCAGCTAGGTCTTTGGGTCCTGGCTCCTTCGCTTTGGGAGCTGTTGCTGCAGTTGGGCATGTTGGCCGGAGAGTGCTTCTCGGGCCGCGAACTGCAACCTTGCAGGCACCTCCCAGGTTCCCGGCCCAACAAAAGCCCCCAGACAAAAAATGGAGAGGGGCTGCTTGGGGGCCCCCTGGGGCCTATTCAGGCCAGCTAGGTCTTTGGGTCCTGGCTCCTTCGGTTTGGGAGCTGTTGCTGCAGTTGGGCATGTTGGCCGGAGAGTGCTTCTCGGGCCGCGAACTGCAACCTTGCAGGCACCTCCCAGGTTCCCGGCCCAACGAAAGCCCCCAGACCTAAATTGAGAGGGGCTGTTTGGGGGCCCCCTGGGGGCCCTTCAGGCCAGCTAGGTCTTTGGGTCCTGGCTCCTTCGGATTGGGAGCTGTTGCTGGACGTTGGGCATGTTGACCGGAGAGTGCTTCTCGGGCTGCGAACTGCAACCTTGCAGGTACCTCCCAGGTCCCAGGCCCAACGAAAGCCCCCAGATCCAAATTGAGAGGGACTGCTTGGGGGCCCCGTGGGGGCACTTCAGGCCAGCTAGGTCTTTGGGTCCTGGCTCCTTCGGTTTGGGAGCTGTTGCTGCAGTTGGGCATGTTGGCCGGAGAGTGGTTCTCGGGCCGCGAACTGCAACCTTGCAGGTAGCTCCCAGGTTCCCGGCCCAACAAAAGACCCCAGACCCAAATTGAGAGGGGCTGCTTGGGGGCCCCCTGCGGCCCCTTCAGGCCAGCTAGGTCTTTGGGTCCTGGCTCCTTCGGTTTGGGAGCTGTTGCTGCAGTTGGGCATGTTGGCCGGAGAGTGCTTCTCGGGCTGCGAACTGCAACCTTGCAGGTAGCTCCCAGGTTCCCGGCCCAACAAAAGCCCCCAGACCCAAATGGAGAGGGGCTGCTTGGGGGCCCCCAGGGGGCCCTTCAGGCCAGCTAGGTCTTTGGGTCCTGGCTCCTTCGGTTTGGGAGCTGTTGCTGGACGTTGGGCATGTTGGCCGGAGAGTGGTTCTCGGGCCGTGAACTGCAAACTTGCAGGTACCTCCCAGGTTCCCGGCCCAACGAAAGCCCCCAGACCCAAATGGAGAGGGGCTGTTTGGGGGCCCCCTGGGGACTCTTCAGGCCAGCTAGGTCTTTGGGTCCTGGCTCCTTGGGTTTGGGAGCTGTTGCTGGACGTTGGGCATGATGGCCGGAGAGTGCTTCTCGGGCCGCGAACTGCAACCTTGCAGGCACCTCCCAGGTTCCCGGCCCAACGAAAGCCCCCAGACCAAAATTGAGAGGGGCTGCTTGCGGGCCCCCTGGGGACACTCCAGGCCAGCTAGGTCTTTGGGTCCTGGCTCCTTCGGTTTGGGAGCTGTTGCTGCAGTTGGGCATGTTGGCCGGAGAGTGCTTCTCGGGCCGTGAACTGCAACCTTGCAGGTACCTCCCAGGTCCCCGGCCCAACGAAAGCCCCCAGACCCAAATGGAGAGGGGCTGTTTGGGGTCCCCTGGGGCCCCTTCAGGCCATCTAGGTCTTTGGGTCCTGGCTCTTTCGGTTTGGGAGCTGTTGCTGGACGTTGGGCATGTTGGCCGGAGAGTGCTTCTCGGGCCGAGCACTGCAACCTTGCAGGCACTTCCCAGGTTCCTGGCCCAACGAAAGCCCCCAGACCCAAATGGAGAGGGGCTGTTTGGGGGCCCCCTGGGGGCCCTTCAGGCCAGCTAGGTCTTTGGGTCCTGGCTCCTTCGGTTTGGGATCTGTTGCTGGACGTTGGGCATGTTGGCCGGAGAGTGGTTCTCGGGCCGTGAACTGCAACCTTGCAGGTACCTCCCAGGTCCCCGGCCCAACGAAAGCCCCCAGACCCAAATGGAGAGGGGCTGCTTGGGGGCCCCCTGGGGGCCCTTCAGGCCAGCTAGGTCTTTGGGTCCTGGCTCCTTCGGTTTGGGAGCTGTTGCTGCAGTTGGGCATGTTGGCCGGAGAGTGGTTCTCGGGCCGCGAAATGCAACCTTGCAGGTACCTCCCAGGTTCCATGCCCAACGAAAGCCCCCAGACCCAAATGGAGAGGGGCTGTTTGGGGGCCCCCTGGGGACTCTTCAGGCCAGCTAGGTCTTTGGGTCCTGGCTCCTTCGGTTTGGGAGCTGTTGCTGGACGTTGGGCATGTTGGCCGGAGAGTGGTTCTCGGGCTGCGAACTGCAACCTTGCAGGTACCTCCCATGTCCCCGGCCCAACGAAAGCCCCCAGACCAAAATTGAGAGGGGCTGCTTGGGGGCCCCCTGGGGGCCCTTCAGGCCAGCTAGGTCTTTGGGTCCTGGCTCCTTCGGTTTGGGAGCTGTTGCTGCAGTTGGGCATGTTGGCCGGAGAGTGCTTCTCGGGCCGCGAACTGCAACCTTGCAGGCACCTCCCAGGTTCCCGGCCCAACAAAAGCCCCCAGACCCAAATGGAGAGGGGCTGCTTGGGGGCCCCCTGGGGCCCCTTCAGGCCAGCTAGGTCTTTGGGTCCTGGCTCCTTCGGTTTGGGAGCTGTTGCTGCAGTTGGGCATGTTGGCCGGAGAGTGCTTCTCGGGCCGCGAACTGCAACCTTGCAGGCACCTCCCACGTTCCCGGCCCAACGAAAGACCCCAGACCAAAATTGAGAGGGGCTGCTTGGGGGCCCCCTGGGGCCCCTTCAGGCCAGCTAGGTCTTTGGGTCCTGGCTCCTTCGGTTTGGGAGCTGTTGCTGGACGTTGGGCATGTTGGCCAGAGAGTGGTTCTCGGGCCGTGAACTGCAACCTTGCAGGTACCTCCCAGGTCCCCGGCCCAACGAAAGCCCCCAGACCCAAATGGAGAGGGGCTGTTTGGGGGCCCCCTGGGGGCCCTTCAGGCCAGCTAGGTCTTTGGGTCCTGGCTCCTTCGGTTTGGGAGCTGTTGCTGCAGTTGTGCATGTTGGCCGGAGAGTGGTTCTCGGGCCGCGAAATGCAACCTTGCAGGTACCTCCCAGGTTCCATGCCCAACGAAAGCCCCCAGACCCAAATGGAGAGGGGCTGTTTGGGGGCCCCCTGGGGACTCTTCAGGCCAGCTAGGTCTTTGGGTCCTGGCTCCTTCGGTTTGGGAGCTGTTGCTGGACGTTGGGCATGTTGGCCGGAGAGTGGTTCTCGGGCTGCGAACTGCAACCTTGCAGGTACCTCCCATGTCCCCGGCCCAACGAAAGCCCCCAGACCAAAATTGAGAGGGGCTGCTTGGGGGCCCCCTGGGGCCCCTTCAGGCCAGCTAGGTCTTTGGGTCCTGGCTCCTTCGGTTTGGGAGCTGTTGCTGGACGTTGGGCATGTTGGCCAGAGAGTGGTTCTCGGGCCGTGAACTGCAACCTTGCAGGTACCTCCCAGGTCCCCGGCCCAACGAAAGCCCCCAGACCCAAATGGAGAGGGGCTGCTTGGTGGCCCCCTGGGGGCCCTTCAGGCCAGCTAGGTCTTTGGGTCCTGGCTCCTTCGGTTTGGGAGCTGTTGCTGCAGTTGTGCATGTTGGCCGGAGAGTGGTTCTCGGGCCGCGAAATGCAACCTTGCAGGATTCTCCCAGGTTCCCGGCCCAACGAAAGCCCCCAGACCCAAATTGAGAGGGGCTGTTTTGGGCCCCCCTGGGGACTCTTCAGGCCAGCTAGGTCTTTGGGTCCTGGCTCCTTCGGTTTGGGAGCTGTTGCTGGACGTTGGGCATGTTGGCCGGAGAGTGGTTCTCGGGCTGCGAACTGCAACCTTGCAGGTTCCTCCCATGTCCCCGGCCCAACGAAAGCCCCCAGACCAAAATTGAGAGGGGCTGCTTGGGGGCCCCCTGGGGGCCCTTCAGGCCAGCTAGGTCTTTGGGTCCTGGCTCCTTCGGTTTGGGAGCTGTTGCTGCAGTTGGGCATGTTGGCCGGAGAGTGCTTCTCGGGCCGCGAACTGCAACCTTGCAGGCACCTCCCAGGTTCCCGGCCCAACAAAAGCCCCCAGACCCAAATGGAGAGGGGCTGCTTGGGGGCCCCCTGGGGCCCCTTCAGGCCAGCTAGGTCTTTGGGTCCTGGCTCCTTCGGTTTGGGAGCTGTTGCTGCAGTTGGGCATGTTGGCCGGAGAGTGCTTCTCGGGCCGCGAACTGCAACCTTGCAGGCACCTCCCACGTTACCGGCCCAACGAAAGACCCCAGACCAAAATTGAGAGGGGCTGCTTGGGGGCCCCCTGGGGCCCCTTCAGGCCAGCTAGGTCTTTGGGTCCTGGCTCCTTCGGTTTGGGAGCTGTTGCTGGACGTTGGGCATGTTGGCCAGAGAGTGGTTCTCGGGCCGTGAACTGCAACCTTGCAGGATTCTCCCAGGTCCCCGGCCCAACGAAAGCCCCCAGACCCAAATGGAGAGGGGCTGCTTGGTGGCCCCCTGGGGGCCCTTCAGGCCAGCTAGGTCTTTGGGTCCTGGCTCCTTCGGTTTGGGAGCTGTTGCTGCAGTTGTGCATGTTGGCCGGAGAGTGGTTCTCGGGCCGCGAAATGCAACCTTGCAGGTACCTCCCAGGTTCCATGCCCAACGAAAGCCCCCAGACCCAAATTGAGAGGGGCTGTTTTGGGCCCCCCTGGGGACTCTTCAGGCCAGCTAGGTCTTTGGGTCCTGGCTCCTTCGGTTTGGGAGCTGTTGCTGGACGTTGGGCATGTTGGCCGGAGAGTGGTTCTCGGGCTGCGAACTGCAACCTTGCAGGTACCTCCCATGTCCCCGGCCCAACGAAAGCCCCCAGACCAAAATTGAGAGGGGCTGCTTGGGGGCCCCCTGGGGGCCCTTCAGGCCAGCTAGGTCTTTGGGTCCTGGCTCCTTCGGTTTGGGAGCTGTTGCTGCAGTTGGGCATGTTGGCCGGAGAGTGCTTCTCGGGCCGCGAACTGCAACCTTGCAGGCACCTCCCAGGTTCCCGGCCCAACAAAAGCCCCCAGACCCAAATGGAGAGGGGCTGCTTGGGGGCCCCCTGGGGCCCCTTCAGGCCAGCTAGGTCTTTGGGTCCTGGCTCCTTCGGTTTGGGAGCTGTTGCTGCAGTTGGGCATGTTGGCCGGAGAGTGCTTCTCGGGCCGCGAACTGCAACCTTGCAGGCACCTCCCAGGTTCCCGGCCCAACGAAAGACCCCAGACCTAAATTGAGAGGGGCTGCTTGGGGGCTCCCTGGGGCCCCTTCAGGCCAGCTAGGTCTTTGGGTCCTGGCTCCTTCGGTTTGGGAGCTGTTGCTGCAGTTGGGCATGTTGGCCGGAGAGTGCTTCTCGGGCTGCGAACTGCAACCTTGCAGGTAGCTCCCAGGTTCCCGGCCCAACGAAAGCCCCCAGACCCAAATGGAGAGGGGCTGTTTGGGGGCCCCCTGGGGGCCCTTCAGGCCAGCTAGGTCTTTGGGTCCTGGCTCCTTCGGTTTGGGAGCTGTTGCTGGACGTTGGGCATGTTGGCCGGAGAGTGCTTCTCGGGCCGCGCACTGCAACCTTGCAGGCACTTCCCAGGTTCCTGGCCTACCGAAAGCCCCCAGACCCAAATTGAGAGGGGCTGTTTGGGGGCCCCCAGGGGGCACTTCAGGCCAGCTAGGTCTTTGGGTCCTGGCTCCTTCGGTTTGGGAGCTGTTGCTGGACGTTGGGCATGTTGGCCAGAGAGTGCTTCTCGGGCCGTGAACTGCAACCTTGCAGGTACCTCCCAGGTCCCCGGCCCAACGAAAGCCCCCAGACCCAAATGGAGAGGGGCTGCTTGGTGGCCCCCTGGGGGCCCTTCAGGCCAGCTAGGTCTTTGGGTCCTGGCTCCTTCGGTTTGGGAGCTGTTGCTGCAGTTGTGCATGTTGGCCGGAGAGTGCTTCTCGGGCCGCGAAATGCAACCTTGCAGGTACCTCCCAGGTTCCATGCCCAACGAAAGCCCCCAGACCCAAATTGAGTGGGGCTATTTAGGGCCCCCCTGGGGACTCTTCAGGCCAGCTAGGTCTTTGGGTCCTGGCTCCTTCGGTTTGGGAGCTGTTGCTGCAGTTGGGCATGTTGGCCGGAGAGTGCTTCTCGGGCTGCGAACTGCAACCTTGCAGGCACCTCCCACGTTCCCGGCCCAACGAAAGACCCCAGACCAAAATTGAGAGGGGCTGCTTGGGGGCCCCCTGGGGCCCCTTCAGGCCAGCTAGGTCTTTGGGTCCTGGCTCCTTCGGTTTGGGAGCTGTTGCTGGACGTTGGGCATGTTGGCCAGAGAGTGGTTCTCGGGCCGTGAACTGCAACCTTGCAGGTACCTCCCAGGTCCCCGGCCCAACGAAAGCCCCCAGACCCAAATGGAGAGGGGCTGCTTGGTGGCCCCCTGGGGGCCCTTCAGGCCAGCTAGGTCTTTGGGTCCTGGCTCCTTCGGTTTGGGAGCTGTTGCTGCAGTTGTGCATGTTGGCCGGAGAGTGGTTCTCGGGCCGCGAAATGCAACCTTGCAGGTACCTCCCAGGTTCCATGCCCAACGAAAGCCCCCAGACCCAAATTCAGAGGGGCTGTTTTGGGCCCCC
The DNA here is from genome assembly GCF_964237585.1 of Gallinula chloropus. Lineage (NCBI taxonomy): Eukaryota > Metazoa > Chordata > Aves > Gruiformes > Rallidae > Gallinula > Gallinula chloropus. The sequence goes on from NW_028168427.1 coordinate 118,220, forward strand.
CTGGGGACTCTTCAGGCCAGCTAGGTCTTTGGGTCCTGGCTCCTTCGGTTTGGGAGCTGTTGCTGGACGTTGGGCATGTTGGCCGGAGAGTGGTTCTCGGGCTGCGAACTGCAACCTTGCAGGTACCTCCCATGTCCCCGGCCCAACGAAAGCCCCCAGACCAAAATTGAGAGGGGCTGCTTGGGGGCCCCCTGGGGGCCCTTCAGGCCAGCTAGGTCTTTGGGTCCTGGCTCCTTCGGTTTGGGAGCTGTTGCTGCAGTTGGGCATGTTGGCCGGAGAGTGCTTCTCGGGCCGCGAACTGCAACCTTGCAGGCACCTCCCAGGTTCCCGGCCCAACAAAAGCCCCCAGACCCAAATGGAGAGGGGCTGCTTGGGGGCCCCCTGGGGCCCCTTCAGGCCAGCTAGGTCTTTGGGTCCTGGCTCCTTCGGTTTGGGAGCTGTTGCTGCAGTTGGGCATGTTGGCCGGAGAGTGCTTCTCGGGCCGCGAACTGCAACCTTGCAGGCACCTCCCAGGTTCCCGGCCCAACGAAAGACCCCAGACCTAAATTGAGAGGGGCTGCTTGGGGGCCCCCTGGGGCCCCTTCAGGCCAGCTAGGTCTTTGGGTCCTGGCTCCTTCGGTTTGGGAGCTGTTGCTGCAGTTGGGCATGTTGGCCGGAGAGTGCTTCTCGGGCTGCGAACTGCAACCTTGCAGGTAGCTCCCAGGTTCCCGGCCCAACGAAAGCCCCCAGACCAAAATTGAGAGGGGCTGTTTGGGGGCCCCCTGGGGGCCCTTCAGGCCAGCTAGGTCTTTGGGTCCTGGCTCCTTCGGTTTGGGAGCTGTTGCTGGACGTTGGGCATGTTGGCCGGAGAGTGCTTCTCGGGCCGCGCACTGCAACCTTGCAGGCACTTCCCAGGTTCCTGGCCTACCGAAAGCCCCCAGACCCAAATTGAGAGGGGCTGTTTGGGGGCCCCCAGGGGGCACTTCAGGCCAGCTAGGTCTTTGGGTCCTGGCTCCTTCGGTTTGGGAGCTGTTGCTGGACGTTGGGCATGTTGGCTAGAGAGTGCTTCTCGGGCCGTGAACTGCAACCTTGCAGGTACCTCCCAGGTCCCCGGCCCAACGAAAGCCCCCAGACCCAAATGGAGAGGGGCTGCTTGGTGGCCCCCTGGGGGCCCTTCAGGCCAGCTAGGTCTTTGGGTCCTGGCTCCTTCGGTTTGGGAGCTGTTGCTGCAGTTGTGCATGTTGGCCGGAGAGTGCTTCTCGGGCCGCGAAATGCAACCTTGCAGGTACCTCCCAGGTTCCATGCCCAACGAAAGCCCCCAGACCCAAATTGAGTGGGGCTATTTAGGGCCCCCCTGGGGACTCTTCAGGCCAGCTAGGTCTTTGGGTCCTGGCTCCTTCGGTTTGGGAGCTGTTGCTGCAGTTGGGCATGTTGGCCGGAGAGTGCTTCTCGGGCTGCGAACTGCAACCTTGCAGGTAGCTCCCAGGTTCCCGGCCCAACGAAAGCCCCCAGACCAAAATTGAGAGGGGCTGTTTGGGGGCCCCCTGGGGGCCCTTCAGGCCAGCTAGGTCTTTGGGTCCTGGCTCCTTCGGTTTGGGAGCTGTTGCTGGACGTTGGGCATGTTGGCCGGAGAGTGCTTCTCGGGCCGCGCACTGCAACCTTGCAGGCACTTCCCAGGTTCCTGGCCTACCGAAAGCCCCCAGACCCAAATTGAGAGGGGCTGTTTGGGGGCCCCCAGGGGGCACTTCAGGCCAGCTAGGTCTTTGGGTCCTGGCTCCTTCGGTTTGGGAGCTGTTGCTGGACGTTGGGCATGTTGGCCGGAGAGTGCTTCTCAGGCTGCGAACTGCAACCTTGCAGGTACCTCCCAGGTTCCATGCCCAACGAAAGCCCCCAGACCCAAATGGAGAGGGGCTGTTTGGGGGCCCCGTGGGGACTCTTCAGGCCAGCTAGGTCTTTGGGTCCTGGCTCCTTCGTATTGGGAGCTGTTGCTGGACGTTGGGCATGTTGACCGGAGAGTGCTTCTCGGGCTGCGAACTGCAACCTTGCAGGTACCTCCCAGGTCCCAGGCCCAACGAAAGCCCCCAGACCCAAATGGAGACGGGCTGCTTGGGGGCCCCCTGGGGGCCCTTCAGGCCAGCTAGGTCTTTGGGTCCTGGCTCCTTCGGTTTGGGAGCTGTTGCTGGACGTTGGGCATGTTGGCCGGAGAGTGCTTCTCAGGCTGCGAACTGTAACCTTGCAGGTACCTCCCAGGTTCCATGCCCAACGAAAGCCCCCAGACCCAAATGGAGAGGGGCTGCTTGGGGGCCCCCTTGGGACTCTTCAGGCCAGCTAGGTCTTTGGGTCCTGGCTCCTTCGGTTTGGGAGCTGTTGCTGGACGTTGGGCATGTTGGCCGGAGAGTGCTTCTCGGGCTGCGAACTGCAACCTTGCAGGTACCTCCCAGGTTCCCGGCCCAACGAAAGCCCCCAGACCCAAATGGAGAGGGGCTGCTTGGGGGCCCCCTGGGGGCCCTTCAGGCCAGCTAGGTCTTTGGGTCTTGGCTCCTTCGGTTTGGGAGCTGTTGCTGGACATTGGGCATGTTGACCGGAGAGTGCTTCTCGGGCTGCGAACTGCAACCTTGCAGGTACCTCCCAGGTCCCAGGCCCAACGAAAGCCCCCAGATCCAAATTGAGAGGGGCTGCTTGGGGGCCCCCTGGGGGCCCTTCAGGCCAGCTAGCTCTTTGGGTCCTGGCTCCTTCGGATTGGGAGCTGTTGCTGGACGTTGGGCATGTTGACCGGAGAGTGCTTCTCGGGCTGCGAACTGCAACCTTGCAGGTACCTCCCAGGTTCCCGGCCCAATGAAAGCCCCCAGACCCAAATGGAGAGGGGCTGCTTGGGGGCCCCCTGGGGGCCCTTCAGGCCAGCTAGGTCTTTGGGTCCTGGCTCCTTTGGTTTGGGAGCTGTTGCTGCAGTTGGGCATGTTGGCCGGAGAGTGCTTCTCGGGCCGCGAACTGCAACCTTGCAGGTAGCTCCCAGGTTCCATGCCCAACGAAAGCCCCCAGACCCAAATGGAGAGGGGCTGCTTGGGGGCCCCCTGGGGGCCCTTCAGGCCAGCTAGGTCTTTGGGTCCTGGCTCCTTCGGTTTGGGAGCTGTTGCTGGACGTTTGGCATGTTAGCCGGAGAGTGCTTCTCGGGCCACGAACTGCAACCTTGCAGGTACCTCCCAGGTCCCCGGCCCAACGAAAGCCCCCAGACCCAAATTGAGAGGGGCTGCTTGCGGGCCCCCTGGGGACCCTCCAGGCCAGCTAGGTCTTTGGGTCCTGGCTCCTTCGGTTTGGGAGCTGTTGCTGCAGTTGGGCATGTTGGCCGGAGAGTGCTTCTCGGGCTGCGAACTGCAACCTTGCAGGTAGCTCCCAGGTTCCCAGCCCAACGAAAGCCCCCAGACCCAAATGGAGAGGGGCTGCTTGGGGGCCCCCTGGGGACTCTTCAGGCCAGCTAGGTCTTTGGGTCCTGGCTCCTTCGGTTTGGGAGCTGTTGCTGGACGTTGGGCATGATGGCCGGAGAGTGCTTCTCGGGCCACGAAATGCAACCTTGCAGACACCTCCCAGGTTCCCGGCCCAACGAAAGCCCCCAGACCCAAATGGAGAGGGGCTGCTTGCGGGCCCCCTGGGGACACTCCAGGCCAGCTAGGTCTTTGGGTCCTGGCTCCTTCGGTTTGGGAGCTGTTGCTGCAGTTGGGCATGTTGGCCGGAGAGTGCTTCTCGGGCCGTGAACTGCAACCTTGCAGGTACCTCCCAGGTTCCATGCCCAACGAAAGCCCCCAGACCCAAATGGAGAGGGGCTACTTGGGGGCCCCCTGGGGACCCTTCAGTCCAGCTAGGTCTTTGGGTCCTGGCTCCTTCGGTTTGGGAGCTGTTGCTGGACGTTGGGCATGTTGACCGGAGAGTGCTTCTCGGGCTGCGAACTGCAACCTTGCAGGTAGCTCCCAGGTCCCCGGCCCAACGAAAGCCCCCAGACCCAAATTGAGAGGGGCTGCTTGGGGGCCTCCTGGGGGCCCTTCAGGCCAGCTAGGTCTTTGGGTCCTGGCTCCTTCGGTTTGGGAGCTGTTGCTGGACGTTGGGCATGTTGGCCGGAGAGTGCTTCTCAGGCTGCGAACTGTAACCTTGCAGGTACCTCCCAGGTTCCATGCCCAACGAAAGCCCCCAGACCCAAATGGAGAGGGGCTGCTTGGGGGCCCCCTGGGGGCACTTCAGGCCAGCTAGGTCTTTGGGTCCTGGCTCCTTCGGTTTGGGAGCTGTTGCTGGACGTTGGGCATGTTGGCCGGAGAGTGCTTCTCGGGCCACGAACTGCAACCTTGCAGGTACCTCCCAGGTCCCCGGCCCAACGAAAGCCCCCAGACCAAAATTGAGAGGGGCTGCTTGCCGGCCCCCTGGGGCCCCTTCAGGCCAGCTAGGTCTTTGGGTCCTGGCTCCTTCGGTTTGGGAGCTGTTGCTGGACGTTGGGCATGTTGGCCAGAGAGTGCTTCTCGGGCCGTGAACTGCAACCTTGCAGGTACCTCCCAGGTCCCCGGCCCAACGAAAGCCCCCAGACCCAAATTGAGAGGGGCTGCTTGGTGGTTCCCTGGGGGCCCTTCAGGCCAGCTAGGTCTTTGGGTCCTGGCTCCTTCGGTTTGGGAGCTGTTGCTGCAGTTGTGCATGTTGGCCGGAGAGTGCTTCTCGGGCCGCGAAATGCAACCTTGCAGGTACCTCCCAGGTTCCATGCCCAACGAAAGCCCCCAGACCCAAATGGAGAGGGGCTACTTGGGGGCCCCCTGGGGACACTCCAGGCCAGCTAGGTCTTTGGGTCCTGGCTCCTTCGGTTTGGGAGCTGTTGCTGCAGTTGGGCATGTTGGCCGGAGAGTGCTTCTCGGGCCGTGAACTGCAACCTTGCAGGTACCTCCCAGGTTCCATGCCCAACGAAAGCCCCCAGACCCAAATGGAGAGGGGCTACTTGGGGGCCCCCTGGGGACCCTTCAGTCCAGCTAGGTCTTTGGGTCCTGGCTCCTTCGGTTTGGGAGCTGTTGCTGGACGTTGGGCATGTTGACCGGAGAGTGCTTCTCGGGCTGCGAACTGCAACCTTGCAGGTAGCTCCCAGGTCCCCGGCCCAACGAAAGCCCCCAGACCCAAATTGAGAGGGGCTGCTTGGGGGCCTCCTGGGGGCCCTTCAGGCCAGCTAGGTCTTTGGGTCCTGGCTCCTTCGGTTTGGGAGCTGTTGCTGGACGTTGGGCATGTTGGCCGGAGAGTGCTTCTCAGGCTGCGAACTGTAACCTTGCAGGTACCTCCCAGGTTCCATGCCCAACGAAAGCCCCCAGACCCAAATGGAGAGGGGCTGCTTGGGGGCCCCCTGGGGGCACTTCAGGCCAGCTAGGTCTTTGGGTCCTGGCTCCTTCGGTTTGGGAGCTGTTGCTGGACGTTGGGCATGTTGGCCGGAGAGTGCTTCTCGGGCCACGAACTGCAACCTTGCAGGTACCTCCCAGGTCCCCGGCCCAACGAAAGCCCCCAGACCAAAATTGAGAGGGGCTGCTTGCCGGCCCCCTGGGGCCCCTTCAGGCCAGCTAGGTCTTTGGGTCCTGGCTCCTTCGGTTTGGGAGCTGTTGCTGCAGTTGGGCATGTTGGCCGGATAGTGGTTCTCGGGCCGTGAACTGCAACCTTGCAGGTACCTCCCAGGTTCCCGGCCCAACGAAAGCTCCCAGACCCAAATGGAGAGGGGCTGCTTGGGGGCCCCCTGGGGACTCTTCAGGCCAGCTAGGTCTTTGGGTCCTGGCTCCTTGGGTTTGGGAGCTGTTGCTGGACGTTGGGCATGATGGCCGGAGAGTGCTTCTCGGGCCGCGAACTGCAACCTTGCAGGCACCTCCCAGGTTCCCGGCCCAACGAAAGCCCCCAGACCAAAATTGAGAGTGGCTGCTTGCGGGCCCCCTGGGGACACTCCAGGCCAGCTAGGTCTTTGGGTCCTGGCTCCTTCGGTTTGGGAGCTGTTGCTGCAGTTGGGCATGTTGGCCGGAGAGTGCTTCTCGGGCCGTGAACTGCAACCTTGCAGGTAGCTCCCAGGTTCCCGGCCCAACAAAAGCCCCCAGACCCAAATGGAGAGGGGCTGCTTGGGGGCCCCCTGGGGGCCCTTCAGGCCAGCTAGGTCTTTGGGTCCTGGCTCCTTCGGTTTGGGAGCTGTTGCTGCAGTTGGGCATGTTGGCCGGAGAGTGCTTCTCGGGCCACGAACTGCAACCTTGCAGGTACCTCCCAGGTCCCCGGCCCAACGAAAGCCCCCAGACCCAAATGGAGAGGGGCTGCTTGGGGTCCCCTGGGGCCCCTTCAGGCCATCTAGGTCTTTGGGTCCTGGCTCTTTCGGTTTGGGAGCTGTTGCTTGACGTTGGGCATGTTGGCCGGAGAGTGCTTCTCGGGCCGAGCACTGCAACCTTGCAGACACCTCCCAGGTTCCCGGCCCAACGAAAGCCCCCAGACCCAAATTGAGAGGGGCTGCTTGCGGGCCCCCTGGGGACACTCCAGGCCAGCTAGGTCTTTGGGTCCTGGCTCCTTCGGTTTGGGAGCTGTTGCTGCAGTTGGGCATGTTGGGCGGAGAGTGCTTCTCGGGCCGTGAACTGCAACCTTGCAGGTAGCTCCCAGGTTCCCAGCCCAACGAAAGCCCCCAGACCCAAATGGAGAGGGGCTACTTGGGGGCCCCCTGGGGACCCTTCAGTCCAGCTAGGTCTTTGGGTCCTGGCTCCTTCGGTTTGGGAGCTGTTGCTGGACGTTGGGCATGTTGACCGGAGAGTGCTTCTCGGGCTGCTAACTGCAACCTTGCAGGTAGCTCCCAGGTCCCCGGCCCAACGAAAGCCCCCAGACCCAAATTGAGAGGGGCTGCTTGGGGGCCCCCTGGGGGCCCTTCAGGCCAGCTAGGTCTTTGGGTCCTGGCTCCTTCGGTTTGGGAGCTGTTGCTGGACGTTGGGCATGTTGGCCGGAGAGTGCTTCTCAGGCTGCGAACTGTAACCTTGCAGGTACCTCCCAGGTTCCATGCCCAACGAAAGCCCCCAGACCCAAATGGAGAGGGGCTGCTTGGGGGCCCCCTGGGGACTCTTCAGGCCAGCTAGGTCTTTGGGTCCTGGCTCCTTCGGTTTGGGAGCTGTTGCTGGACGTTGGGCATGTTGGCCGGAGAGTGCTTCTCGGGCTGCGAACTGCAACCTTGCAGGTACCTCCCAGGTTCCCGGCCCAACGAAAGCCCCCAGACCCAAATGGAGAGGGGCTGCTTGGGGGCCCCCTGGGGGCCCTTCAGGCCAGCTAGGTCTTTGGGTCTTGGCTCCTTCGGTTTGGGAGCTGTTGCTGGACATTGGGCATGTTGACCGGAGAGTGCTTCTCGGGCTGCGAACTGCAACCTTGCAGGTACCTCCCAGGTCCCAGGCCCAACGAAAGCCCCCAGATCCAAATTGAGAGGGGCTGCTTGGGGGCCCCCTGGGGGACCTTCAGGCCAGCTAGGTCTTTGGGTCCTGGCTCCTTCGGATTGGGAGCTGTTGCTGGACGTTGGGCATGTTGACCGGAGAGTGCTTCTCGGGCTGCGAACTGCAACCTTGCAGGTACCTCCCAGGTCCCCGGCCCAATGAAAGCCCCCAGACCCAAATGGAGAGGGGCTGTTTGGGGGCCCCCTTGGGGCCCTTCAGGCCAGCTAGGTCTTTGGGTCCTGGCTCCTTCGGTTTGGGAGCTGTTGCTGCAGTTGGGCATGTTGGCCGGAGAGTGCTTCTCGGGCCGCGAACTGCAACCTTGCAGGTAGCTCCCAGGTTCCATGCCCAACGAAAGCCCCCAGACCCAAATGGAGAGGGGCTGCTTGGGGGCCCCCTGGGGGCCCTTCAGGCCAGCTAGGTCTTTGGGTCCTGGCTCCTTCGGTTTGGGAGCTGTTGCTGGACATTGGGCATGTTGACCGGAGAGTGCTTCTCGGGCTGCGAACTGCAACCTTGCAGGTACCTCCCAGGTCCCAGGCCCAACGTAAGCCCCCAGATCCAAATTGAGAGGGTCTACTTGCGGGCCCCCTGGGGGCCCTTCAGGCCAGCTAGGTCTTTGGGTCCTGGCTCCTTCGGTTTGGGAGCTGTTGCTGGACGTTGGGCATGTTGGCCGGAGAGTGCTTCTCGGGCTGCGAACTGCAACCTTGCAGGTACCTCCCAGGTTCCATGCCCAACGAAAGCCCCCAGACCCAAATTGAGAGGGGCTGTTTGGGGGCCCCCTGGGGACTCTTCAGGCCAGCTAGGTCTTTGGGTCCTGGCTCCTTCGGTTTGGGAGCTGTTGCTGGACGTTGGGCATGTTGGCCGGAGAGTGCTTCTCGGGCTGCGAACTGCAACCTTGCAGGTACCTCCCAGGTCCCCGGCCCAACGAAAGCCCCCAGACCCAAATGGAGAGGGGCTGCTTGGGGGCCCCCTGGGGGCCCTTCAGGCCAGCTAGGTCTTTGGGTCCTGGCTCCTTCGCTTTGGGAGCTGTTGCTGCAGTTGGGCATGTTGACCGGAGAGTGCTTCTCGGGCTGCGAACTGCAACCTTGCAGGTACCTCCCAAGTCCCAGGCCCAACGAAAGACCCCAGACCCAAATGGAGAGGGGCTGCTTGGCTTCCCCCTGGGGGCCCTTCAGGCCAGCTAGGTCTTTGGGTCCTGGCTCCTTCGATTTGGGAGCTGTTGCTGGACGTTGGGCATGTTGACCGGAGAGTGCTTCTCGGGCCGCGAACTGCAACCTTGCAGGTAGCTCCCAGGTTCCCGGCCCAACGAAAGCCCCCAGACCCAAATGGAGAGGGGCTGTTTGGGGGCCCCCTGGGGCCCCTTCAGGCCAGCTAGGTCTTTGGGTCCTGGCTCCTTCGGTTTGGGAGCTGTTGCTGGACGTTGGGCATGTTGGCCGGAGAGTGCTTCTCGGACCGTGAACTGCAACCTTGCAGGTAGCTCCCAGGTTCGCGGCCCAACGAAAGCCCCCAGACCCAAATTGAGAGGGGCTGTTTGGGGGCCCCCTGGGGACTCTTCAGGCCAGCTAGGTCTTTGGGTCCTGGCTCCTTCGGTTTGGGAGCTGTTGCTGGACGTTGGGCATGTTGGCCGGAGAGTGCTTCTCGGGCTGCGAACTGCAACCTTGCAGGTACCTCCCAGGTCCCCGGCCCAACGAAAGCCCCCAGACCCAAATGGAGAGGGGCTGCTTGGGGGCCCCCTGGGGGCCCTTCAGGCCAGCTAGGTCTTTGGGTCCTGGCTCCTTCGGTTTGGGAGCTGTTGCTGGACGTTGGGCATGTTGACCGGAGAGTGCTTCTCAGGCTGCAAACTGCAACCTTGCAGGTACCTCCCAGGTTCCATGCCCAACGAAAGCCCCCAGACCCAAATGGAGAGGGGCTGCTTGGGGGCCCCCTGGGGCCCCTTCAGGCCAGCTAGGTCTTTGGGTCCTGGCTCCTTCGGTTTGGGAGCTGTTGCTGGACGTTGGGCATGTTGACCGGAGAGTGCTTCTCGGGCCGCGAACTGCAACCTTGCAGGCACCTCCCAGGTTCCCGGCCCAACGAAAGCCCCCAGACCCAAATGGAGAGGGGCTGCTTGCGGGCCCCCTGGGGACACTCCAGGCCAGCTAGGTCTTTGGGTCCTGGCTCCTTCGGTTTGGGAGCTGTTGCTGCAGTTGGGCATGTTGACCGGAGAGTGCTTCTCGGGCCTCGAACTGCAACCTTGCAGGTACTTCCCAGGTCCCCGGCCCAACGAAAGCCCCCAGACCCAAATGTTGAGGGGCTGCTTGGGGGCCCCCTGGGGCCCCTTCAGGCCAGCTAGGTCTTTGGGTCCTGGCTCCTTCGGTTTGGGAGCTGTTGCTGCAGTTGGGCATGTTGGCCGGAGAGTGCTTCTCGGGCCGTGAACTGCAACCTTGCAGGTATCTCCCAGGTTCCCGGCCCAACGAAAGCCCCCAGACCCAAATGGAGAGGGGCTGCTTGGGGGCCCCCTGGGGCCCCTTCAGGCCAGCTAGGTCTTTGGGTCCTGGCTCCTTCGGTTTGGGAGCTGTTGCTGCAGTTGGGCATTTTGGCCGGAGATTGCTTCTCGGGCCGCGAACTGCAACCTTGCAGGTAGCTCCCAGGTTCCATGCCCAACGAAAGCCCCCAGACCCAAATGGAGAGGGGCTGCTTGGGGGCCCCCTGGGGGCCCTTCAGGCCAGCTAGGTCTTTGGGTCCTGGCTCCTTCGGTTTGGGAGCTGTTGCTGGACGTTGGGCATGTTGGCCGGAGAGTGCTTCTCGGGCCGCGAACTGCAACCTTGCAGGTACCTCCCAGGTCCCCGGCCCAACGAAAGCCCCCAGACCCAAATGGAGAGGGGCTGTTTGGGGGACCCCTGGGGGCTCTTCAGGCCAGCTAGGTCTTTGGGTCCTGGCTCCTTCGGTTTGGGAGCTGTTGCTGCAGTTGTGCATGTTGGCCGGAGAGTGCTTCTGGGGCTGCGAACTGCAACCTTGCAGGTACCTCCCAGGTTGCCGCCCAACGAAAGCCCCCAGACCCAAATGGAGAGGGGCTGCTTGGGGGCCCCCTGGGGAATCTTCAGGCCAGCTAGGTCTTTGGGTCCTGGCTCCTTCGGTTTGGGAGCTGTTGCTGGACGTTGGGCATGTTGGCCGGAGAGTGCTTCTCGGGCCGCGACCTGCAACCTTGTAGGCACCTCCCAGGTTCCCGGCCCAACGAAAGCCCCCAGACCCAAATGGAGAGGGGCTGCTTGGGGGCCCCCTGGGGACTCTTCAGGACAGCTAGGTCTTTGGGTCCTGGCTCCTTGGGTTTGGGAGCTGTTGCTGGACGTTGGGCATGTTGACCGGAGAGTGCTTCTCGGGCCGCGAACTGCAACCTTGCAGGCACCTCCCAGGTTCCCGGCCCAACGAAAGCCCCCAGACCCAAATTGAGAGGGGCTGCTTGCGGGCCCCCTGGGGACACTCCAGGCCAGCTAGGTCTTTGGGTCCTGGCTCCTTCGGTTTGGGAGCTGTTGCTGCAGTTGGGCATGTTGACCGGAGAGTGCTTCTCGGTACGTGAACTGCAACCTTGCAGGTACTTCCCAGGTCCCCGGCCCAACGAAAGCCCCCAGACCCAAATGGAGAGGGGGTGCTTGGGGGCCCCCTGGGGCCCCTTCAGGCCATCTAGGTCTTTGGGTCCTGGCTCCTTCGGTTTGGGAGCTGTTGCTGCAGTTGGGCATGTTGGCCGGACAGTGCTTCTCGGTACGTGAACTGCAACCTTGCAGGTACCTCCCAGGTCCCCGGCCCAACGAAAGCCCCCAGACCCAAATGGAGAGGGGCTGCTTGGGGGCCCCCTGGGGCCCCTTCAGGCCAGCTAGGTCTTTGGGTCCTGGCTCCTTCGGTTTGGGAGCTGTTGCTGCAGTTGGGCATGTTGGCCGGAGAGTGCTTCTCGGGCTTGGAACTGCAACCTTGCAGGTACCTCCCAGGTTGCCGCCCAACGAAAGCCCCCAGACCCAAATGGAGAGCGGCTGTTTGGGGGCCCCCTGGGGCCCCTTCAGGCCAGCTAGGTCTTTGGGTCCTGGCTCCTTCGGTTTGGGAGCTGTTGCTGGACGTTGGGCATGTTGGCCGGAGAGTGGTTCTCGGGCCGTGAACTGCAACCTTGCAGGTAGCTACCAGGTTCCCGGCCCAACGAAAGCCCCCAGACCCAAATGGAGAGGGGCTGCTTGGGGGCCCCTTGGGGCCCCTTCAGGCCAGCTATTTCTTTGGGTCCTGGCTCCTTCGGTTTGGGAGCTGTTGCTGGACGTTGGGCATGTTGGCCGGAGAGTGCTTCTCGGGCTGCGAACTGCAACCTTGCAGGTACCTCCCAGGTCCCCGGCCCAACGAAAGCCCCCAGACCCAAATGGAGAGGGGCTGCTTGGGGGCCTCCTGGGGGCCCTTCAGGCCAGCTAGGTCTTTGGGTCCTGGCTCCTTCGGTTTGGGAGCTGTTGCTGGACGTTGGGCATGTTGGCCGGAGAGTGCTTCTCGGGCCGTGAACTGCAACCTTGCAGACACCTCCCAGGTTCCCGGCCCAACGAAAGCCCCCAGACCCAAATGGAGAGGGGCTGTTTGGGGGCCCCCTGGGGACTCTTCAGGCCAGCTAGGTCTTTGGGTCCTGGCTCCTTCGGTTTGGGAGCTGTTGCTGGACGTTGGGCATGTTGACCGGAGAGTGCTTCTCGGGCTGCGAACTGCAACCTTGCAGGTACCTCCCAGGTCCCAGGCCCAACGACAGCCCCCAGATCCAAATAGAGAGGGGCTGCTTGGGGGCCCCCTGGGGGCCCTTCAGGCCAGCTAGGTCTTTGGGTCCTGGCTCCTTCGGTTTGGGAGCTGTTGCTGCAGTTGGGCATGTTGGCCGGAGAGTGCTTCTCGGGCCGCGAACTGCAACCTTGCAGGTAGCTCCCAGGTTCCCGGCCCAACGAAAGCCCCCAGACCCAAATGGAGAGGGGCTGTTTGGGGGCCCCCTGGGGCCCCTTCAGGCCAGCTAGGTCTTTGGGTCCTGGCTCCTTCGGTTTGGGAGCTGTTGCTGGACGTTGGGCATGTTGGCCGGAGAGTGGTTCTCGGGCCGTGAACTGCAACCTTGCAGGTACCTCCCAGGTTCCATGCCCAACAAAAGCCCCCAGACCCAAATTGAGAGGGGCTGTTTGGGGGCCCCCTGGGGCCCCTTCAGGCCAGCTAGGTCTTTGGGTCCTGGCTCCTTCGCTTTGGGAGCTGTTGCTGGACGTTGGGCATGTTGGCCGGAGAGTGCTTCTCGGGCTGCGAACTGCAACCTTGCAGGTACCTCCCAGGTCACAGGCCCAACGAAAGCCCCCAGACCCAAATGGAGAGGGGCTGTTTGGGGGCCCCCTGGGGCCCCTTCAGGCCAGCTAGGTCTTTGGGTCCTGGCTCCTTGGGTTTGGGAGCTGTTGCTGGACGTTGGGCATGATGGCCGGAGAGTGCTTCTCGGGCCGCGAACTGCAACCTTGCAGGCACCTCCCAGGTTCGCGGCCCAACGAAAGCCCCCGGACCAAAATTGAGAGGGGCTACTTGCGGGCCCACGTGGGACACTCCAGGCCAGCTAGGTCTTTGGGTCCTGGCTCCTTCGGTTTGGGAGCTGTTGCTGCAGTTGGGCATGTTGGCCAGAGAGTGCTTCTCGGTACGTGAATTGCAACCTTGCAGGTAGCTCCCAGGTTCCCGGCCCAAGGAAAGCCCCCAGGCCCAAATTGAGAGGGGCTGCTTGGGGGCTCTTTGGGGCCCCTTCAGGCCAGCTAGGTCTTTGGGTCCTGGCTCCTTCGGTTTGGGAGCTGTTTCTGCAGTTGGGCATGTTGACCGGAGAGTGCTTCTCGGGCTGCGAACTGCAACCTTGCAGGTACCTCCCAGGTTCCCGGCCCAACGAAAGCCCCCAGACCCAAATTGAGAGGGGCAGCTTGGGGGCCCCCAGGGGGCCCTTCAAACCAGCTAGGTCTTTGGGTCCTGGCTCCTTCGCTTTGGGAGCTGTTGCTGGACGTTGGGCATGTTGGCCGGAGAGTGCTTCTCGGGCCGCGAACTGCAACCTTGCAGGTACCTCCCAGGTTCCCGGCCCAACGAAAGCCCCCAGACCCAAATGGAGAGGGGCTGTTTGGGTGCCCCCTGGGGCCCCTTCAGGCCAGCTAGGTCTTTGGGTCCTGGCTCCTTGGGTTTGGGAGCTGTTGCTGGACGTTGGGCATGTTGACCGGAGAGTGCTTCTCGGGCCGTGAACTGCAACCTTGCAGGTATCTCCCAGGTTCCCGGCACAACGAAAGCCCCCAGACCCAAATTGAGAGGGGCTGTTTGGGGGCCCCCTGGGGGCCCTTCAGGTCAGCTAGGTCTTTGGGTCCTGGCTCCTTCGGTTTGGGAGCTGTTGCTGGACGTTGGGCATGTTGGCCGGAGAGTGCTTCTCGGGCCGTGAACTGCAACCTTGCAGGTAGCTCCCAGGTTCCACGCCCAACGAAAGCCCCCAGACCCAAATGGAGAGGGGCTGTTTGGGGGCCCCGTGGGGACTCTTCAGGCCAGCTAGGTCTTTGGGTCCTGGCTCCTTGGGTTTGGGAGCTGTTGCTGGACGTTGGGCATGATGGCCGGAGAGTGCTTATCGGGCCGCGAACTGCAACCTTGCAGACACCTCCCAGGTTCCCGGCCCAACGAAAGCCCCCAGACCAAAATTGAGAGGGGCTGCTTGGGGGCCCCCTGGGGACACTCCAGGCCAGCTAGGTCTTTGGGTCCTGGCTCCTTCGGATTGGGAGCTGTTGCTGGACGTTGGGCATGTTGACCGGAGAGTGCTTCTCGGGCTGCGAACTGCAACCTTGCAGGTACCTCCCAGGTCCCAGGCCCAACGAAAGCCCCCAGACCCAAATTGAGAGGGGCTGCTTGGGGGCCCCCTGGGTGCCCTTCAGGCCAGCTAGGTCTTTGGGTCCTGGCTCCTTCGGTTTGGGAGCTGTTGCTGGACGTTGGGCATGTTGGCCGGAGAGTGCTTCTCGGGCCGCGAACTGCAACCTTGCAGGTAGCTCCCAGGTCCCCGGCCCAACGAAAGCCCCCAGACCCAAATGGAGAGGGGCTGCTTGGGGGCCCCCTGGGGCCCCTTCAGGCCAGCTAGGTCTTTGGGTCCTGGCTCCTTCGGTTTGGGAGCTGTTGCTGGACGTTGGGCATGTTGGCCAGAGAGTGGTTCTCGGGCCGTGAACTGCAACCTTGCAGGTACCTCCCAGGTTCCCAGCCCAACGAAAGCCCCCAGACCCAAAATTGAGAGGGGCTGCTTGGGGGCCCCTTGGGGCCCCTTCAGGCCAGCTAGGTCTTTGGGTCCTGGCTCCTTCGGTTTGGGAGCTGTTTCTGCAGTTGGGCATGTTGGCCGGAGACTGCTTCTCGGGCTGCGAACTGCAACCTTGCAGGTACCTCCCAGGTCCCCGGCCCAACGAAAGCCCCCAGACCCAAATGGAGAGGGGCTGCTTGGGGGCCCCCTGGGGGCCCTTCAGGCCAGCTAGGTCTTTGGGTCCTGGCTCCTTCGGTTTGGGAGCTGTTGCTGCAGTTGGGCATGTTGACCGGAGAGTGCTTCTCGGGCTGCGAACTGCAACCTTGCAGGTACCTCCCAAGTCCCAGGCCCAACGAAAACCCCCAGACCCAAATTGTGATGGGCTGCTTGGGTTCCCCCTGGGGGCCCTTCAGGCCAGCTAGGTCTTTGGGTCCTGGCTCCTTCTATTTGGGAGCTGTTGCTGGACGTTGGGCATGTTGACCGGAGAGTGCTTCTCGGGCTGCGAACTGCAACCTTGCAGGTAGCTCCCAGGTTCCCGGCCCAACGAAAGCCCCCAGACCCAAATGGAGAGGGGCTGCTTGGGGGCCCCCTGGGGGCCCTTCAGGCCAGCTAGGTCTTTGGGTCCTGGCTCCTTCGGTTTGGGAGCTGTTGCTGCAGTTGTGCATGTTGGCCGGAAAGTGCTTCTCGGGCCACGAACTGCAACCTTGCAGGTACCTCCCAGGTCCCCGGCCCAACGAAAGCCCCCAGACCCAAATGGAGAGGGGCTGCTTGGGGGCCCCCTGGGGGCCCTTCAGGCCAGCTAGGTCTTTGGGTCCTGGCTCCTTCGGTTTGGGAGCTGTTGCTGGACGTTGGGCATGTTGGACGGAGAGTGCTTCTCGGGCTGCGAACTGCAACCTTGCAGATACCTCCCAGGTTCCATGCCCAACGAAAGCCCCCAGACCCAAATGGAGAGGGGCTGTTTGGGGGCCCCCTAGGGACTCTTCAGGCCAGCTAGGTCTTTGTGTCCTGGCTCCTTCGGTTTGGGAGCTGTTGCTGGACGTTGGGCATGTTGGCCGGAGAGTGCTTCTCGGGCCGTGAACTGAAACCTTGCAAGTACCTCCCATGTTCCCGGCCCAACGAAAGCCCCCAGACCCAAATGGAGAGGGGCTGCTTGGGGGCCCCCTGGGGGCCCTTCAGGCCAGCTAGGTCTTTGGGTCCTGGCTCCTTCGGTTTGGGAGCTGTTGCTGGACGTTGGGCATGTTGACCGGAGAGTGCTTCTCGGGATGCGAACTGCAACCTTGCAGGTACCTCCCAGGTCCCAGGCCCAACGACAGCCCCCAGATCCAAATTGAGAGGGGCTGCTTGGGGGCCCCCTGGGTGCCCTTCAGGCCAGCTAGGTCTTTGGGTCCTGGCTCCTTCGGTTTGGGAGCTGTTGCTGCAGTTGGGCATGTTGGCCGGAGAGTGCTTCTCGGGCCGCGAACTGCAACCTTGCAGGTAGCTCCCAGGTTCCCGGCCCAACGAAAGCCCCCAGACCCAAATGGAGAGGGGCTGTTTGGGGGCCCCCTGGGGCCCCTTCAGGCCAGCTAGGTCTTTGGGTCCTGGCTCCTTCGCTTTGGGAGCTGTTGCTGGACGTTGGGCATGTTGGCCGGAGAGTGGTTCTCGGGCCGTGAACTGCAACCTTGCAAGTACCTCCCAGGTTCCATGCCCAACGAAAACCCCCAGACCCAAATTGAGAGGGGCTGTTTGGGGGCCCCCTGGGGCCCCTTCAGGCCAGCTAGGTCTTTGGGTCCTGGCTCCTTCGCTTTGGGAGCTGTTGCTGGACGTTGGGCATGTTGGCCGGAGAGTGCTTCTCGGGCTGCGAACTGCAACCTTGCAGGTACCTCCCAGGTCCCAGGCCCAACGAAAGCCCCCAGACACAAATGGAGAGGGGCTGTTTGGGGGCCCCCTGGGGACTCTTCAGGCCAGCTAGGTCTTTGGGTCCTGGCTCCTTGGGTTTGGGAGCTGTTGCTGGACGTTGGGCATGATGGCCGGAGAGTGCTTCTCGGGCCGCGAACTGCAACCTTGCAGGCACCTCCCAGGTTCGCGGCCCAACGAAAGCCCCCAGACCAAAATTGAGAGGGGCTACTTGCGGGCCCACGTGGGACACTCCAGGCCAGCTAGGTCTTTGTGTCCTGGCTCCTTGGGTTTGGGAGCTGTTGCTGCAGTTGGGCATGTTGGCCAGAGGGTGCTTCTCGGTACGTGAACTGCAACCTTGCAGGTAGCTCCCAGGTTCCCGGCCCAAGGAAAGCCCCCAGGCCCAAATTGAGAGGGGCTGCTTGGGGGCTCTTTGGGGCCCCTTCAGGCCAGCTAGGTCTTTGGGTCCTGGCTCCTTCGGTTTGGGAGCTGTTGCTGCAGTTGGGCATGTTGACCGGAGAGTGCTTCTCGGGCTGCGAACTGCAACCTTGCAGGTACCTCCCAGGTTCCCGGCCCAACGAAAGCCCCCAGACCCAAATTGAGAGGGGCAGCTTGGGGGCCCCCAGGGGGCCCTTCAGGCCAGCTAGGTCTTTGGGTCCTGGCTCCTTCGGTTTGGGAGCTGTTGCTGGACGTTGGGCATGTTGACCGGAGAGTGCTTCTCGGGCCGTGAACTGCAACCTTGCAGGTATCTCCCAGGTTCCCGGCCCAACGAAAGCCCCCAGACCCAAATTGAGAGGGGCTGTTTTCGGGCCCCCTGGGGGCCCTTCAGGCCAGCTAGGTCTTTGGGTCCTGGCTCATTCGGTTTGGGAGCTGTTGCTGGACGTTGGGCATGTTGGCCGGAGAGTGCTTCTCGGGTCGTGAACTGCAACCTTGCAGGTAGCTCCCAGGTTCCACGCCCAACGAAAGCCCCCAGACCCAAATGGAGAGGGGCTGTTTGGGGGCCCCGTGGGGACTCTTCAGGCCAGCTAGGTCTTTGGGTCCTGGCTCCTTGGGTTTGGGAGCTGTTGCTGGACGTTGGGCATGATGGCCGGAGAGTGGTTCTCGGGCCGCGAACTGCAACCTTGCAGACACCTCCCAGGTTCCCGGCCCAACGAAAGCCCCCAGACCAAAATTGAGAGGGGCTGCTTGGGGGCCCCCTGGGGACACTCCAGGCCAGCTAGGTCTTTGGGTCCTGGCTCCTTCGGATTGGGAGCTGTTGCTGGACGTTGGGCATGTTGACCGGAGAGTGCTTCTCGGGCTGCGAACTGCAACCTTGCAGGTACCTCCCAGGTCCCAGGCCCAACGAAAGCCCCCAGACCCAAATTGAGAGGGGCTGCTTGGGGGCCCCCTGGGTGCCCTTCAGGCCAGCTAGGTCTTTGGGTCCTGGCTCCTTCGGTTTGGGAGCTGTTGCTGCAGTTGGGCATGTTGGCCGGAGAGTGCTTCTCGGGCCGCGAACTGAAACCTTGCAGGTAGCTCCCAGGTCCCCGGCCCAACGAAAGCCCCCAGACCCAAATGGAGAGGGGCTGCTTGGGGGCCCCCTGGGGCCCCTTCAGGCCAGCTAGGTCTTTGGGTCCTGGCTCCTTCGGTTTGGGAGCTGTTGCTGGACGTTGGGCATGTTGGCCAGAGAGTGGTTCTCGGGCCGTGAACTGCAACCTTGCAGGTACCTCCCAGGTTCCCAGCCCAAGGAAAGCCCCCAGACCCAAAATTGAGAGGGGCTGCTTGGGGGCCCCTTGGGGCCCCTTCAGGCCAGCTAGGTCTTTGGGTCCTGGCTCCTTCGGTTTGGGAGCTGTTTCTGCAGTTGGGCATGATGGCCGGAGAGTGCTTCTCGGGCTGCGAACTGCAACCTTGCAGGTAGCTCCCAGGTTCCCGGCCCAACGAAAGCCCCCAGACCCAAATGGAGAGGGGCTGTTTGGGGGCCCCCTGGGGGCCCTTCAGGCCAGCTAGGTCTTTGGGTCCTGGCTCCTTCGCTTTCGGAGCTGTTGCTGGACGTTGGGCATGTTGGCCGGAGAGTGCTTCTCGGGCTGCGAACTGCAACCTTGCAGGTACCTCCCAAGTCCCAGGCCCAACGAAAACCCCCAGACCCAAATTGTGATGGGCTGCTTGGGTTCCCCCTGGGGGCCCTTCAGGCCAGCTAGGTCTTTGGGTCCTGGCTCCTTCGATTTGGGAGCTGTTGCTGGACGTTGGGCATGTTGACCGGAGAGTGCTTCTCGGGCCGTGAACTGCAACCTTGCAGGTAGCTCCCAGGTACCCGGCCCAACGAAAGCCCCCAGACCCAAATGGAGAGGGGCTGTTTGGGGGCCCCCTGGGGGCCCTTCAGGCCAGCTAGGTCTTTGGGTCCTGGCTCCTTTGGTTTGGGAGCTGTTGCTGAAGTTGGGCATGTTGGCCGGAGAGTGCTTCTCGGGCCGCGAACTGCAACCTTGCAGGTAGCTCCCAGGTTCCATGCCCAACGAAAGCCCCCAGACCCAAATTGAGAGGGGCTGTTTGGGGTCCCCTGGGGACTCTTCAGGCCAGCTAGGTCTTTGGGTCCTGGCTCCTTGGGTTTGGGAGCTGTTGCTGGACGTTGGGCATGATGGCCGCAAAGTGCTTCTCGGGCCGCAAACTGCAACCTTGCAGGCACCTCCCAGGTTCCCGGCCCAACGAAAGCCCCCAGACCCAAATGGAGAGGGGCTGTTTGGGGGCCCCCTGGGGGCCCTTAAGGCCAGCTATTTCTTTGGGTCCTGGCTCCTTCGGTTTGGGAGCTGTTGCTGGACGTTGGGCATGTTGACCGTAGAGTGCTTCTCGGGCTGCGAACTGCAACCTTGCAGGTACCTCCCAGGTCCCCGGCCCACGAAAGCCCCCAGACCCAAATGGAGAGGGGCTGTTTGGGGGCCCCCTGGGGGCCCTTCAGGCCAGCTAGGTCTTTGGGTCCTGGCTCCTTCGGTTTGGGAGCTGTTGCTGCAGTTGGGCATGTTGGCCGGAGAGTGCTTCTCGGGCTGCGAACTGCAACCTTGCAGGTAGCTCCCAGGTCCCCGGCCCACGAAAGGCCCCAGACCCAAATGGAGAGGGGCTGTTTGGGGGCCCCCTCGGGCCCCTTCAGGCCAGCTAGGTCTTTGGGTCCTGGCTCCTTCGGTTTGGGAGCTGTTGCTGGATGTTGGGCATGTTGGCCGGAGAGTGCTTCTCGGGCTGCGAACTGCAACCTTGCAGGTACCTCCCAGGTCCCCGGCCCAACGAAAGCCCCCAGACCCAAATGGAGAGGGGCTGCTTGGGGGCCCCCTGGGGGCCCTTCAGGCCAGCTAGGTCTTTGGGTCCTGGCTCCTTCGCTTTGGGAGCTGTTGCTGGACGTTGGGCAGGTTGGCCGGAGAGTGCTTCTCAGGCTGCAAACTGCAACCTTGCAGGTACCTCCCAGGTTCCCGGCCCAACGAAAGCCCCCAGACCCAAATTGAGAGGGGCTGCTTGGGGGCTCTTTGGGGCCCCTTCAGGCCAGCTAGGTCTTTGTGTCCTGGCTCCTTCGGTTTGGGAGCTGTTGCTGCAGTTGGGCATGTTGACCGGAGAGTGCTTCTCGGGCTGCGAACTGCAACCTTGCAGGTACCTCCCAGGTCCCCGGCCCAACGAAAGACCCAGACCCAAATTGAGAGGGGCTGCTTGGGGGCCCCCAGGGGGCCCTTCAGGCCAGCTAGGTCTTTGGGTCCTGGCTCCTTCGGTTTGGGAGCTGTTGCTGGACGTTGGGCATGTTGACCGGAGAGTGCTTCTCGGTACGTGAACTGCAACCTTGCAGGTACCTCCCAGGTCCCCGGCCCAACGAAAGCCCCCAGACCCAAATGGAGAGGGGCTGTTTGGGGGACCCCTGGGGGCTCTTCAGGCCAGCTATTTCTTTGGGTCCTGGCTCCTTCGGTTTGGGAGCTGTTGCTGCAGTTGGGCATGTTGGCCGGAGAGTGCTTCTCGGGCCGCGAATTGCAACCTTGCAGGAATCTCCCAGGTTCCCGGCCCAACGAAAGCCCCCAGACCCAAATTGAGAGGGGCTGCTTGGGGGCCCCCTGGGGGCCCTTCAGGCCAGCTAGGTCTTTGGGTCCTGGCTCCTTCGGTTTGGGAGCTGTTGCTGCAGTTGGGCATGTTGGCCGGAGAGTGCTTCTCGGGCCGTGAACTGCAACCTTGCAGGTACCTCCCAGGTTCCCAGCCCAACGAAAGCCCCCAGACCCAAATGGAGAGGGGCTGCTTGGGGGCCCCCTGGGGACCCTTCAGGCCAGCTAGGTCTTTGGGTCCTGGCTCCTTCGATTTGGGAGCTGTTGCTGGACGTTGGGCATGTTGGCCGGAGAGTGGTTCTCGGGCCGTGAACTGCAACCTTGCAGGAACCTCCCAGGTTCCCAGGCCAAGGAAAGCCCCCAGACCCAAAATTGAGAGGGGCTGCTTGGGGGCCGCTTGGGGCCCCTTCAGGCCAGCTAGGTCTTTGGGTCCTGGCTCCTTCGGATTGGGAGCTGTTGCTGCAGTTGGGCATGTTGGCCGGAGAGTGCTTCTCGGGCCGCGAACTGCAACCTTGCAGGTAGCTCCCAGGTTCCCGGCCCAACGAAAGCCCCCAGACCAAAATTGAGAGGGGCTGCTTGCGGGCCCCCTGGGGACACTCCAGGCCAGCTAGGTCTTTGGGTCCTGGCTCCTTGGGTTTGGGAGCTGTTGCTGGACGTTGGGCATGTTGACCGGAGAGTGCTTCTCGGGCTGCGAACTGCAACCTTGCAGGTACCTCCCAGGTCCCAGGCCCAACGAAAGCCCCCAGACCCAAATTGAGAGGGGCTGCTTGGGGGCCCCCTGGGGGCCCTTCAGGCCAGCTAGGTCTTTGGGTCCTGGCTCCTTCGGATTGGGAGCTGTTGCTGGACGTTGGGCATGTTGACCGGAGAGTGCTTCTCGGGCTGCGAACTGCAACCTTGCAGGTACCTCCCAGGTCCCCGGCCCAACGAAAGCCCCCAGACCCAAATGGAGAGGGGCTGCTTGGGGGCCCCCTGGGGGCCCTTCAGGCCAGCTAGGTCTTTGGGTCCTGGCTCCTTCGGTTTGGGAGCTGTTGCTGCAGTTGGGCATGTTGGCCGGAGAGTGCTTCTCGGGCCGTGAACTGCAACCTTGCAGGTAGCTCCCAGGTTCCCGGCCCAACGAAAGCCCCCAGACACAAAAGGAGAGGGGCTGCTTGGGGGCCCCCTGGGGCCCCTTCAGGCCAGCTAGGTCTTTGGGTCCTGGCTCCTTCGGTTTGGGAGCTGTTGCTGGACGTTGGGCATGTTGACCGGAGAGTGCTTCTCGGGCCGTGAACTGCAACCTTGCAGGTATCTCCCAGGTTCCCGGCCCAACGAAAGCCCCCAGACCCAAATGGAGAGGGGCTGCTTGGGGGCCCCCTGGGGCCCCTTCAGGCCAGCTAGGTCTTTGGGTCCTGGCTCCTTCGGTTTGGGAGCTGTTGCTGCAGTTGGGCATGTTGGCCGGAGAGTGCTTCTCGGGCTGCGAACTGCAACCTTGCAGGCACCTCCCAGGTTCCCGGCCCAACGAAAGCCCCCAGACCCAAATGGAGAGGGGCTGCTTGTGGGCCCCCTGGGGGCCCTTCAGGCCAGCTAGGTCTTTGGGTCCTGGCTCCTTCGGTTTGGGAGCTGTTGCTGCAGTTGGGCATGTTGGCCGGAGAGTGCTTCTCGGGCCGCGAACTGCAACCTTGCAGGTACCTCCCAGTTCCCAGGACCAACGAAAGCCCCCAGACCCAAATGGAGAGGGGCTGCTTGGGGGCCCCCTGGGGGCCCTTCAGGCCAGCTAGGTCTTTGGGTCCTGGCTCCTTCGGATTGGGAGCTGTTGCTGGACGTTGAGCATGTTGACCGGAGAGTGCTTCTCGGGCTGCGAACTGCAACCTTGCAGGTAGCTCCCAGGTCCCCGGCCCAACGAAAGCCCCCAGACCCAAATGGAGAGGGGCTGCTTGGGGGCCCCCTGGGGCCCCTTCAGGCCAGCTAGGTCTTTGGGTCCTGGCTCCTTCGGTTTGGGAGCTGTTGCTGCAGTTGGGCATGTTGGCCGGAGAGTGGTTCTCGGGCCGTGAACTGCAACCTTGCAGGTAGCTCCCAGGTTCCCGGCCCAACAAAAGCCCCCAGACCCAAATGGAGAGGGGCTGCTTGGGGGCCCCCTGGGGCCCCTTCAGGCCAGCTAGGTCTTTGGGTCCTGGCTCCTTCGGTTTGGGAGCTGTTGCTGGACGTTTGGCATGTTGACCGGAGAGTGCTTCTCGGGCCGTGAACTGCAACCTTGCAGGTATCTCCCAGGTTCCCGGCCCAACGAAAGCCCCCAGACCCAAATGGAGAGGGGCTTCTTGGGGGCCCCCTGGGGGCCCTTCAGGCCAGCTAGGTCTTTGGGTCCTGGCTCCTTCGGTTTGGGAGCTGTTGCTGGACGTTGGGCATGTTGGCCAGAGAGTGCTTCTCAGGCTGCGAACTGCAACCTTGCAGGTAGCTCCCAGGTTCCATGCCCAACGAAAGCCCCCAGACCCAAATTGAGAGGGGCTGTTTCGGGGCCCCCTGGGGACTCTTCAGGCCAGCTAGGTCTTTGGGTCCTGGCTCCTTCGGATTGGGAGCTGTTGCTGGACGTTGGGCATGTTGACCGGAGAGTGCTACTCGGGCTGCGAACTGCAACCTTGCAGGTACCTCCCAGGTCCCAGGCCCAACGAAAGCCCCCAGATCCAAATTGAGAGGGGCTGCTTGGGGGCCCCCTGGGGGCCCTTCAGGCCAGCTAGGTCTTTGGGTCCTGGCTCCTTCGGATTGGGAGCTGTTGCTGGACGTTGGGCATGTTGACCGGAGAGTGCTTCTCAGGCTGCGAACTGCAACCTTGCAGGTACCTCCCAGGTCCCCGGCCCAACGAAAGCCCCCAGACCCAAATGGAGAGGGGCTGCTTGGGGGCCCCCTGGGGGCCCTTCAGGCCAGCTAGGTCTTTGGGTCCTGGCTCCTTCGGTTTGGGAGCTGTTGCTGCAGTTGGGCATGTTGGCCGGAGAGTGCTTCTCGGGCCGCGAACTGCAACCTTGCAGGTAGCTCCCAGGTTCCCGGCCCAACGAAAGCCCCCAGACCCAAATGGAGAGGGGCTGTTTGGGGGCCCCCTGGGGCCCCTTCAGGCCAGCTAGGTCTTTGGGTCCTGGCTCCTTCGGTTTGGGAGCTGTTGCTGGACGTTGGGCATGTTGGCCGGAGAGTGGTTCTCGGGCCGTGAACTGCAACCTTGCAGGTACCTCCCAGGTTCCATGCCCAACGAAAACCCCCAGACCCAAATTGAGAGGGGCTGTTTGGGGGCCCCCTGGGGCCCCTTCAGGCCAGCTAGGTCTTTGGGTCCTGGCTCCTTCGCTTTGGGAGCTGTTGCTGGACGTTGGGCATGTTGGCCGGAGAGTGCTTCTCGGGCTGCGAACTGCAACCTTGCAGGTACCTCCCAGGTCCCAGGCCCAACGAAAGCCCCCAGACCCAAATGGAGAGGGGCTGTTTGGGGGCCCCCTGGGGACTCTTCAGGCCAGATAGGTCTTTGGGTCCTGGCTCCTTGGGTTTGGGAGCTGTTGCTGGACGTTGGGCATGATGGCCGGAGAGTGCTTCTCGGGCCGCGAACTGCAACCTTGCAGGCACCTCCCAGGTTCGCGGCCCAACGAAAGCCCCCAGACCAAAATTGAGAGGGGCTACTTGCGGGCCCACGTGGGACACTCCAGGCCAGCTAGGTCTTTGTGTCCTGGCTCCTTGGGTTTGGGAGCTGTTGCTGCAGTTGGGCATGTTGGCCAGAGAGTGCTTCTCGGTACGTGAACTGCAACCTTGCAGGTAGCTCCCAGGTTCCCGGCCCAAGGAAAGCCCCCAGGCCCAAATTGAGAGGGGCTGCTTGGGGGCTCTTTGGGGCCCCTTCAGGCCAGCTAGGTCTTTGGGTCCTGGCTCCTTCGGTTTGGGAGCTGTTGCTGCAGTTGGGCATGTTGACCGGAGAGTGCTTCTCGGGCTGCGAACTGCAACCTTGCAGGTACCTCCCAGGTTCCCGGCCCAACGAAAGCCCCCAGACCCAAATTGAGAGGGGCAGCTTGGGGGCCCCCAGGGGGCCCTTCAGGCCAGCTAGGTCTTTGGGTCCTGGCTCCTTCGGTTTGGGAGCTGTTGCTGGACGTTGGGCATGTTGACCGGAGAGTGCTTCTCGGGCCGTGAACTGCAACCTTGCAGGTATCTCCCAGGTTCCCGGCCCAACGAAAGCCCCCAGACCCAAATGGAGAGGGGCTGTTTGGGGGCCCCCTGGGGGCCCTTCAGGCCAGCTAGGTCTTTGGGTCCTGGCTCCTTCGGTTTGGGAGCTGTTGCTGGACGTTGGGCATGTTGGCCGGAGAGTGCTTCTCGGGCCGTGAACTGCAACCTTGCAGGTAGCTCCCAGGTTCCACGCCCAACGAAAGCCCCCAGACCCAAATGGAGAGGGGCTGTTTGGGGGCCCCGTGGGGACTCTTCAGGCCAGCTAGGTCTTTGGGTCCTGGCTCCTTGGGTTTGGGAGCTGTTGCTGGACGTTGGGCATGATGGCCGGAGAGTGCTTCTCGGGCCGCGAACTGCAACCTTGCAGACACCTCCCAGGTTCCCGGCCCAACGAAAGCCCCCAGACCCAAATTGAGAGGGGCTGCTTGGGGGCCCCCTGGGGACACTCCAGGCCAGCTAGGTCTTTGGGTCCTGGCTCCTTCGGATTGGGAGCTGTTGCTGGACGTTGGGCATGTTGACCGGAGAGTGCTTCTCAGGCTGCGAACTGCAACCTTGCAGGTACCTCCCAGGTTCCATGCCCAACGAAAGCCCCCAGACCCAAATTGAGAGGGGCTGCTTGGGGGCCCCCTGGGTGCCCTTCAGGCCAGCTAGGTCTTTGGGTCCTGGCTCCTTCGGTTTGGGAGCTGTTGCTGCAGTTGGGCATGTTGGCCGGAGAGTGCTTCTCGGGCCGCGAACTGAAACCTTGCAGGTACCTCCCAGGTCCCCGGCCCAACGAAAGCCCCCAGACCCAAATGGAGAGGGGCTGCTTGGGGGCCCCCTGGGGCCCCTTCAGGCCAGCTAGGTCTTTGGGTCCTGGCTCCTTGGGTTTGGGAGCTGTTGCTGGACGTTGGGCATGATGGCCGGAGAGTGCTTCTCGGGCCGCGAACTGCAACCTTGCAGGCACCTCCCAGGTTCGCGGCCCAACGAAAGCCCCCAGACCAAAATTGAGAGGGGCTACTTGCGGGCCCACGTGGGACACTCCAGGCCAGCTAGGTCTTTGTGTCCTGGCTCCTTGGGTTTGGGAGCTGTTGCTGCAGTTGGGCATGTTGGCCAGAGAGTGCTTCTCGGTACGTAAACTGCAACCTTGCAGGTAGCTCCCAGGTTCCCGGCCCAAGGAAAGCCCCCAGGCCCAAATTGAGAGGGGCTGCTTGGGGGCTCTTTGGGGCCCCTTCAGGCCAGCTAGGTCTTTGGGTCCTGGCTCCTTCGGTTTGGGAGCTGTTGCTGCAGTTGGGCATGTTGACCGGAGAGTGCTTCTCGGGCTGCGAACTGCAACCTTGCAGGTACCTCCCAGGTTCCCGGCCCAACGAAAGCCCCCAGACCCAAATTGAGAGGGGCAGCTTGGGGGCCCGCAGGGGGCCCTTCAGGCCAGCTAGGTCTTTGGGTCCTGGCTCCTTCGGTTTGGGAGCTGTTGCTGGACGTTGGGCATGTTGACCGGAGAGTGCTTCTCGGGCCGTGAACTGCAACGTTGCAGGTATCTCCCAGGTTCCCGGCCCAACGAAAGCCCCCAGACCCAAATTGAGAGGGGCTGTTTGGGGGCCCCCTGGGGGCCCTTCAGGCCAGCTAGGTCTTTGGGTCCTGGCTCATTCGGTTTGGGAGCTGTTGCTGGACGTTGGGCATGTTGGCCGGAGAGTGCTTCTCGGGCCGTGAACTGCAACCTTGCAGGTAGCTCCCAGGTTCCACGCCCAACGAAAGCCCCCAGACCCAAATGGAGAGGGGCTGTTTGGGGGCCCCGTGGGGACTCTTCAGGCCAGCTAGGTCTTTGGGTCCTGGCTCCTTGGGTTTGGGAGCTGTTGCTGGACGTTGGGCATGATGGCCGGAGAGTGCTTCTCGGGCCGCGAACTGCAACCTTGCAGACACCTCCCAGGTTCCCGGCCCAACGAAAGCCCCCAGACCAAAATTGAGAGGGGCTGCTTGGGGGCCCCCTGGGGACACTCCAGGCCAGCTAGGTCTTTGGGTCCTGGCTCCTTCGGATTGGGAGCTGTTGCTGGACGTTGGGCATGTTGACCGGAGAGTGCTTCTCGGGCTGCGAACTGCAACCTTGCAGGTACCTCCCAGGTTCCATGCCCAACGAAAGCCCCCAGACCCAAATTGAGAGGGGCTGCTTGGGGGCCCCCTGGGTGCCCTTCAGGCCAGCTAGGTCTTTGGGTCCTGGCTCCTTCGGTTTGGGAGCTGTTGCTGCAGTTGGGCATGTTGGCCGGAGAGTGCTTCTCGGGCCGCGAACTGAAACCTTGCAGGTACCTCCCAGGTCCCCGGCCCAACGAAAGCCCCCAGACCCAAATGGAGAGGGGCTGCTTGGGGGCCCCCTGGGGCCCCTTCAGGCCAGCTAGGTCTTTGGGTCCTGGCTCCTTCGGTTTGGGAGCTGTTGCTGGACGTTGGGCATGTTGGCCAGAGAGTGGTTCTCGGGCCGTGAACTGCAACCTTGCAGGTACCTCCCAGGTTCCCAGCCCAAGGAAAGCCCCCAGACCCAAATGGAGAGGGGCTGTTTGGGGGCCCCCTGGGGGCCCTTCAGGCCAGCTAGGTCTTTGGGTCCTGGCTCCTTCGCTTTCGGAGCTGTTGCTGCAGTTGGGCATGTTGACCGGAGAGTGCTTCTCGGGCTGCGAACTGCAACCTTGCAGGTACCTCCCAAGTCCCAGGCCCAACGAAAACCCCCAGACCCAAATGGAGAGGGGCTGCTTGGGTTCCCCCTGGGGGCCCTTCAGGCCAGCTAGGTCTTTGGGTCCTGGCTCCTTCGATTTGGGAGCTGTTGCTGGACGTTGGGCATGTTGACCGGAGAGTGCTTCTCGGGCTGCGAACTGCAACCTTGCAGGTAGCTCCCAGGTTCCCGGCCCAACGAAAGCCCCCAGACCCAAATGGAGAGGGGCTGTTTGGGGGCCCCCTGGGGGCCCTTCAGGCCAGCTAGGTCTTTGGGTCCTGGCTCCTTCGGTTTGGGAGCTGTTGCTGAAGTTGGGCATGTTGGCCGGAGAGTGCTTCTCGGGCCGCGAACTGCAACCTTGCAGGTAGCTCCCAGGTTCCCGGCCCAACGAAAGCCCCCAGACCCAAATTGAGAGGGGCTGTTTGGGGTCCCCTGGGGACTCTTCAGGCCAGCTAGGTCTTTGGGTCCTGGCTCCTTGGGTTTGGGAGCTGTTGCTGGACGTTGGGCATGATGGCCGGAAAGTGCTTCTCGGGCCGCAAACTTCAACCTTGCAGGCACCTCCCAGGTTCCCGGCCCAACGAAAGCCCCCAGACCCAAATGGAGAGGGGCTGTTTGGGGGCCCCCTGGGGGCCCTTCAGGCCAGCTATTTCTTTGGGTCCTGGCTCCTTCGGTTTGGGAGCTGTTGCTGGACGTTGGGCATGTTGACCGGAGAGTGCTTCTCGGGCTGCGAACTGCAACCTTGCAGGTACCTCCCAGGTCCCCGGCCCACGAAAGCCCCCAGACCCAAATGGAGAGGGGCTGTTTGGGGGCCCCCTGGGGGCCCTTCAGGCCAGCTAGGTCTTTGGGTCCTGGCTCCTTCCGTTTGGGAGCTGTTGCTGCAGTTGGGCATGTTGGCCGGAGAGTGCTTCTCGGGCTGCGAACTGCAACCTTGCAGGCACCTCCCAGGTCCCCGGCCCACGAAAGGCCCCAGACCCAAATGGAGAGGGGCTGTTTGGGGGCCCCCTCGGGCCCCTTCAGGCCAGCTAGGTCTTTGGGTCCTGGCTCCTTCGGTTTGGGAGCTGTTGCTGGATGTTGGGCATGTTGGCCGGAGAGTGCTTCTCGGGCTGCGAACTGCAACCTTGCAGGTACCTCCCAGGTCCCCGGCCCAACGAAAGCCCCCAGACCCAAATGGAGAGGGGCTGCTTGGGGGCCCCCTGGGGGCCCTTCAGGCCAGCTAGGTCTTTGGGTCCTGGCTCCTTCGCTTTGGGAGCTGTTGCTGGACGTTGGGCAGGTTGGCCGGAGAGTGCTTCTCAGGCTGCAAACTGCAACCTTGCAGGTACCTCCCAGGTTCCCGGCCCAACGAAAGCCCCCAGACCCAAATTGAGAGGGGCTGCTTGGGGGCTCTTTGGGGCCCCTTCAGGCCAGCTAGGTCTTTGTGTCCTGGCTCCTTCGGTTTGGGAGCTGTTGCTGCAGTTGGGCATGTTGACCGGAGAGTGCTTCTCGGGCTGCGAACTGCAACCTTGCAGGTACCTCCCAGGTCCCCGGCCCAACGAAAGACCCAGACCCAAATTGAGAGGGGCTGCTTGGGGGCCCCCAGGGGGCCCTTCAGGCCAGCTAGGTCTTTGGGTCCTGGCTCCTTCGGTTTGGGAGCTGTTGCTGGACGTTGGGCATGTTGACCGGAGAGTGCTTCTCGGTACGTGAACTGCAACCTTGCAGGTACCTCCCAGGTCCCCGGCCCAACGAAAGCCCCCAGACCCAAATGGAGAGGGGCTGTTTGGGGGACCCCTGGGGGCTCTTCAGGCCAGCTATTTCTTTGGGTCCTGGCTCCTTCGGTTTGGGAGCTGTTGCTGCAGTTGGGCATGTTGGCCGGAGAGTGCTTCTCGGGCCGCGAACTGCAACCTTGCAGGAATCTCCCAGGTTCCCGGCCCAACGAAAGCCCCCAGACCCAAATTGAGAGGGGCTGCTTGGGGGCCCCCTGGGGCCCCTTCAGGCCAGCTAGGTCTTTGGGTCCTGGCTCCTTCGGTTTGGGAGCTGTTTCTGCAGTTGGGCATGTTGGCCGGAGAGTGCATCTCGGGCTGCGAACTGCAACCTTGCAGGTAGCTCCCAGGTTCCCGGCCCAACGAAAGCCCCCAGACCCAAATGGAGAGGGGCTGCTTGGGGGCCCCCTGGGGGCCCTTCAGGCCAGCTAGGTCTTTGGGTCCTGGCTCCTTCGGTTTGGGAGCTGTTGCTGCAGTTGGGCATGTTGGCCGGAGAGTGCTTCTCGGGCCGCGAACTGCAACCTTGCAGGATTCTCCCAGGTTCCCGGCCCAACGAAAGCCCCCAGACCCAAATGGAGAGGGGCTGCTTGGGGGCCCCCTGGGGGCAATTCAGGCCAGCTAGGTCTTTGGGTCCTGGCTCCTTCGGTTTGGGAGCTGTTGCTGGACGTTTGGCATGTTGGCCGGAGAGTGCTTCTCGGGCTGCGAACTGCAACCTTGCAGGTTGCTCCCAGGTTCCCAGCCCAACGAAAGCCCCCAGACCAAAATTGAGAGGGGCTGCTTGGGGGCTCTTTGGGGACACTCCAGGTCAGCTAGGTCTTTGGGTCCTGGCTCCTTCGGTTTGGGAGCTGTTGCTGCAGTTGGGCATGTTGGCCGGAGAGTGCTTCTCGGGCCGTGAACTGCAACCTTGCAGGTACCTCCCAGGTTCCCAGCCCAACGAAAGCCCCCAGACCCAAATGGAGAGGGGCTGCTTGGGGGCCCCCTGGGGACCCTTCAGGCCAGCTAGGTCTTTGGGTCCTGGCTCCTTCGATTTGGGAGCTGTTGCTGGACGTTGGGCATGTTGGCCAGAGAGTGGTTCTCGGGCCGTGAACTGCAACCTTGCAGGAACCTCCCAGGTTCCCAGGCCAAGGAAAGCCCCCAGACCCAAAATTGAGAGGGGCTGCTTGGGGGCCGCTTGGGGCCCCTTCAGGCCAGCTAGGTCTTTGGGTCCTGGCTCCTTCGGATTGGGAGCTGTTTCTGCAGTTGGGCATGTTGCCCGGAGAGTGCTTCTCGGGCCGCGAACTGCAACCTTGCAGGTAGCTCCCAGGTTCCCGGC
Source organism: Gallinula chloropus (assembly GCF_964237585.1). Taxonomy (NCBI): domain Eukaryota; kingdom Metazoa; phylum Chordata; class Aves; order Gruiformes; family Rallidae; genus Gallinula; species Gallinula chloropus. Next base: position 148,664 of record NW_028168427.1, read on the forward strand.
CCAACGAAAGCCCCCAGACCAAAATTGAGAGGGGCTGCTTGCGGGCCCCCTGGGGACACTCCAGGCCAGCTAGGTCTTTGGGTCCTGGCTCCTTGGGTTTGGGAGCTGTTGCTGGACGTTGGGCATGTTGACCGGAGAGTGCTTCTCGGGCTGCGAACTGCAACCTTGCAGGTACCTCCCAGGTCCCAGGCAACGAAAGACCCCAGACCCAAATTGAGAGGGGCTGCTTGGGGGCCCCCTGGGGGCCCTTCAGGCCAGCTAGGTCTTTGGGTCCTGGCTCCTTCGGATTGGGAGCTGTTGCTGGACGTTGGGCATGTTGACCGGAGAGTGCTTCTCGGGCTGCGAACTGCAACCTTGCAGGTACCTCCCAGGTCCCCGGCCCAACGAAAGCCCCCAGACCCAAATGGAGAGGGGCTGCTTGGGGGCCCCCTGGGGGCCCTTCAGGCCAGCTAGGTCTTTGGGTCCTGGCTCCTTCGCTTTGGGAGCTGTTGCTGCAGTTGGGCATGTTGGCCGGAGAGTGCTTCTCGGGCCGTGAACTGCAACCTTGCAGGTAGCTCCCAGGTTCCCGGCCCAACGAAAGCCCCCAGACCCAAATGGAGAGGGGCTGCTTGGGGGCCCCCTGGGGCCCCTTCAGGCCAGCTAGGTCTTTGGGTCCTGGCTCCTTCGGTTTGGGAGCTGTTGCTGGACGTTGGGCATGTTGGCCGGAGAGTGGTTCTTGGGCCGTGAACTGCAACCTTGCAGGTATCTCCCAGGTTCCCGGCCCAACGAAAGCCCCCAGACCCAAATGGAGAGGGGCTGCTTGGGGGCCCCCTGGGGCCCCTTCAGGCCAGCTAGGTCTTTGGGTCCTGGCTCCTTCGGTTTGGGAGCTGTTGCTGCAGTTGGGCATGTTGGCCGGAGAGTGCTTCTCGGGCTGCGAACTGCAACCTTGCAGGCACCTCCCAGGTTCCCGGCCCAACGAAAGCCCCCAGACCCAAATGGAGAGGGGCTGCTTGTGGGCCCCCTGGGGGCCCTTCAGGCCAGCTAGGTCTTTGGGTCCTGGCTCCTTCGGTTTGGGAGCTGTTGCTGCAGTTGGGCATGTTGGCCGGAGAGTGCTTCTCGGGCCGCGAACTGCAACCTTGCAGGTACCTCCCAGTTCCCAGGACCAACGAAAGCCCCCAGACCCAAATGGAGAGGGGCTGCTTGGGGGCCCCCTGGGGGCCCTTCAGGCCAGCTAGGTCTTTGGGTCCTGGCTCCTTCGGATTGGGAGCTGTTGCTGGACGTTGGGCATGATGGCCGGAGAGTGCTTCTCGGGCTGCGAACTGCAACCTTGCAGGTACCTCCCAGGTCCCCGGCCCAACGAAAGCCCCCAGACCCAAATGGAGAGGGGCTGCTTGGGGGCCCCCTGGGGGCCCTTCAGGCCAGCTAGGTCTTTGGGTCCTGGCTCCTTCGGTTTGGGAGCTGTTGCTGCAGTTGGGCATGTTGGCCGGAGAGTGGTTCTCGGGCCGTGAACTGCAACCTTGCAGGTAGCTCCCAGGTTCCCGGCCCAACAAAAGCCCCCAGACCCAAATGGAGAGGGGCTGCTTGGGGGCCCCCTGGGGCCCCTTCAGGCCAGCTAGGTCTTTGGGTCCTGGCTCCTTCGGTTTGGGAGCTGTTGCTGGACGTTTGGCATGTTGACCGGAGAGTGCTTCTCGGGCCGTGAACTGCAACCTTGCAGGTATCTCCCAGGTTCCCGGCCCAACGAAAGCCCCCAGACCCAAATGGAGAGGGGCTTCTTGGGGGCCCCCTGGGGGCCCTTCAGGCCAGCTAGGTCTTTGGGTCCTGGCTCCTTCGGTTTGGGAGCTGTTGCTGGACGTTGGGCATGTTGGCCGGAGAGTGCTTCTCAGGCTGCGAACTGCAACCTTGCAGGTAGCTCCCAGGTTCCATGCCCAACGAAAGCCCCCAGACCCAAATTGAGAGGGGCTGTTTCGGGGCCCCCTGGGGACTCTTCAGGCCAGCTAGGTCTTTGGGTCCTGGCTCCTTCGGATTGGGAGCTGTTGCTGGACGTTGGGCATGTTGACCGGAGAGTGCTACTCGGGCTGCGAACTGCAACCTTGCAGGTACCTCCCAGGTCCCAGGCCCAACGAAAGCCCCCAGATCCAAATTGAGAGGGGCTGCTTGGGGGCCCCCTGGGGGCCCTTCAGGCCAGCTAGGTCTTTGGGTCCTGGCTCCTTCGGATTGGGAGCTGTTGCTGGACGTTGGGCATGTTGACCGGAGAGTGCTTCTCGGGCTGCGAACTGCAACCTTGCAGGTACCTCCCAGGTCCCCGGCCCAACGAAAGCCCCCAGACCCAAATGGAGAGGGGCTGCTTGGGGGCCCCCTGGGGGCCCTTCAGGCCAGCTAGGTCTTTGGGTCCTGGCTCCTTCGGTTTGGGAGCTGTTGCTGCAGTTGGGCATGTTGGCCGGAGAGTGCTTCTCGGGCCGTGAACTGCAACCTTGCAGGTAGCTCCCAGGTCCCCGGCCCAACGAAAGCCCCCAGACCCAAATGGAGAGGGGCTGCTTGGGGGCCCCCTGGGGCCCCTTCAGGCCAGCTAGGTCTTTGGGTCCTGGCTCCTTCGGTTTGGGAGCTGTTGCTGCAGTTGGGCATGTTGGCCGGAGAGTGCTTCTCGGGCCGCGAACTGCAACCTTGCAGGTACCTCCCAGGTTCCCGGCCCAACGAAAGCCCCCAGACCAAAATTGAGAGGGGCTGCTTGCGGGCCCCCTGGGGACACTCCAGGCCAGCTAGGTCTTTGGGTCCTGGCTCCTTCGGTTTGGGAGCTGTTGCTGGACGTTGGGCATGTTGGCCGGAGAGTGCTTCTCGGGCTGCGAACTGCAACCTTACAGGTAGCTCCCAGGTCCCCGGCCCAACGAAAGCCCCCAGACCCAAATGGAGAGGGGCTGTTTGGGGGCCCCCTGGGGACTCTTCAGGCCAACTAGTTCTTTGGGTCCTGGCTCCTTGGGTTTGGGAGCTGTTGCTGGACGTTGGGCATGATGGCCGGAGAGTGCTTTTCGGGCCGCGAACTGCAACCTTGCAGACACCTCCCAGGTTCCCGGCCCAACGAAAGCCCCCAGACCAAAATTGAGAGGGGCTGCTTGCGGGCCCCCTGGGGACACTCCAGGCCAGCTAGGTCTTTGGGTCCTGGCTCCTTGGGTTTGGGAGCTGTTGCTGGACGTTGGGCATGTTGACCGGAGAGTGCTTCTCGGGCTGCGAACTGCAACCTTGCAGGTACCTCCCAGGTCCCAGGCCCAACGAAAGCCCCCAGACCCAAATTGAGAGGGGCTGCTTGGGGGCCCCCTGGGGGCCCTTCAGGCCAGCTAGGTCTTTGGGTCCTGGCTCCTTCGGATTGGGAGCTGTTGCTGGACGTTGGGCATGTTGACCGGAGAGTGCTTCTCGGGCTGCGAACTGCAACCTTGCAGGTACCTCCCAGGTCCCCGGCCCAACGAAAGCCCCCAGACCCAAATGGAGAGGGGCTGCTTGGGGGCCCCCTGGGGGCCCTTCAGGCCAGCTAGGTCTTTGGGTCCTGGCTCCTTCGGTTTGGGAGCTGTTGCTGCAGTTGGGCATGTTGGCCGGAGAGTGGTTCTCGGGCCGTGAACTGCAACCTTGCAGGTAGCTCCCAGGTTCCCGGCCCAACGAAAGCCCCCAGACCCAAATGGAGAGGGGCTGCTTGGGGGCCCCCTGGGGCCCCTTCAGGCCATCTAGGTCTTTGGGTCCTGGCTCCTTCGGTTTGGGAGCTGTTGCTGGACGTTTGGCATGTTGGCCGGAGAGTGCTTCTCGGGCCACGAACTGCAACATTGCAGGTACCTCCCAGGTCCCCGGCCCAACGAAAGCCCCCAGACCAAAATTGAGAGGGGCTGCTTGCGGGCCCCCTGGGGACCCTCCAGGCCAGCTATTTCTTTGGGTCCTGGCTCCTTCGGTTTGGGAGCTGTTGCTGCAGTTGGGCATGTTGGCCGGAGAGTGCTTCTCGGGCTGCGAACTGCAACCTTGCAGGTACCTCCCAGGTTCCCAGCCCAACGAAAGCCCCCAGACCCAAATGGAGAGGGGCTGCTTGGGGGCCCCCTGGGGACTCTTCAGGACAGCTAGGTCTTTGGGTCCTGGCTCCTTCGGTTTGGGAGCTGTTGCTGGACGTTGGGCATGATGGCCGGAGAGTGCTTCTCGGGCCGCGAACTGCAACCTTGCAGACACCTCCCAGGTTCCCGGCCCAACGAAAGCCCCCAGACCAAACTTGAGAGGGGCTGCTTGCGGGCCCCCTGGGGACACTCCAGGCCAGCTAGGTCTTTGGGTCCTGGCTCCTTCGGTTTGGGAGCTGTTGCTGCAGTTGGGCATGTTGGCCGGAGAGTGCTTCTCGGGCCGTGAACTGCAACCTTGCAGGTACCTCCCAGGTTCCCGGCCCAACGAAAGCCCCCAGACCCAAATGGAGAGGGGCTGCTTGGGGGCCCCCTGGGGACCCTTCAGGCCAGCTAGGTCTTTGGGTCCTGGCTCCTTCGATTTGGGAGCTGTTGCTGGACGTTGGGCATGTTGGCCAGAGAGTGGTTCTCGGGCCGTGAACTGCAACCTTGCAGGAACCTCCCAGGTTCCCAGCTCAAGGAAAGCCCCCAGACCCAAAATTGAGAGGGGCTGCTTGGGGGCCCCTTGGGGCCCCTTCAGGCCAGCTAGGTCTTTGGGTCCTGGCTCCTTCGGATTGGGAGCTGTTGCTGCAGTTGGGCATGTTGGGCGGAGAGTGCTTCTCGGGCCGCGAACTGCAACCTTGCAGGTAGCTCCCAGGTTCCCGGCCCAACGAAAGCCCCCAGACAAAAATTGAGAGGGGCTGCTTGCGGGCCCCATGGGGACACTCCAGGCCAGCTAGGTCTTTGGGTCCTGGCTCCTTGGGTTTGGGAGCTGTTGCTGGACGTTGGGCATGTTGACCGGAGAGTGCTTCTCGGGCTGCGAACTGCAACCTTGCAGGTTCCTCCCAGGTACCAGGCCCAACGAAAGCCCCCAGACCCAAATTGAGAGGGGCTGCTTGGGGGCCCCCTGGGGGCCCTTCAGGCCAGCTAGGTCTTTGGGTCCTGGCTCCTTCGGATTGGGAGCTGTTGCTGCAGTTGGGCATGTTGACCGGAGAGTGCTTCTCGGGCTGCGAACTGCAACCTTGCAGGTACCTCCCAGGTCCCCGGCCCAACGAAAGCCCCCAGACCCAAATGGAGAGGGGCTGCTTGGGGGCCCCCTGGGGGCCCTTCAGGCCAGCTAGGTCTTTGGGTCCTGGCTCCTTCGCTTTGGGAGCTGTTGCTGCAGTTGGGCATGTTGGCCGGAGAGTGCTTCTCGGGCCGTGAACTGCAACCTTGCAGGTAGCTCCCAGGTTCCCGGCCCAACGAAAGCCCCCAGACCCAAATGGAGAGGGGCTGCTTGGGGGCCCCCTGGGGCCCCTTCAGGCCAGCTAGGTCTTTGGGTCCTGGCTCCTTCGGTTTGGGAGCTGTTGCTGGACGTTGGGCATGTTGGCCGGAGAGTGGTTCTCGGGCCGTGAACTGCAACCTTGCAGGTATCTCCCAGGTTCCCGGCCCAACGAAAGCCCCCAGACCCAAATGGAGAGGGGCTGCTTGGGGGCCCCCTGGGGCCCCTTCAGGCCAGCTAGGTCTTTGGGTCCTGGCTCCTTCGGTTTGGGAGCTGTTGCTGCAGTTGGGCATGTTGGCCGGAGAGTGCTTCTCGGGCTGCGAACTGCAACCTTGCAGGCACCTCCCAGGTTCCCGGCCCAACGAAAGCCCCCAGACCCAAATGGAGAGGGGCTGCTTGTGGGCCCCCTGGGGGCCCTTCAGGCCAGCTAGGTCTTTGGGTCCTGGCTCCTTCGGTTTGGGAGCTGTTGCTGCAGTTGGGCATGTTGGCCGGAGAGTGCTTCTCGGGCCGCGAACTGCAACCTTGCAGGTACCTCCCAGTTCCCAGGACCAACGAAAGCCCCCAGACCCAAATGGAGAGGGGCTGCTTGGGGGCCCCCTGGGGGCCCTTCAGGCCAGCTAGGTCTTTGGGTCCTGGCTCCTTCGGATTGGGAGCTGTTGCTGGACGTTGGGCATGATGGCCGGAGAGTGCTTCTCGGGCTGCGAACTGCAACCTTGCAGGTACCTCCCAGGTCCCCGGCCCAACGAAAGCCCCCAGACCCAAATGGAGAGGGGCTGCTTGGGGGCCCCCTGGGGGCCCTTCAGGCCAGCTAGGTCTTTGGGTCCTGGCTCCTTCGGTTTGGGAGCTGTTGCTGCAGTTGGGCATGTTGGCCGGAGAGTGGTTCTCGGGCCGTGAACTGCAACCTTGCAGGTAGCTCCCAGGTTCCCGGCCCAACAAAAGCCCCCAGACCCAAATGGAGAGGGGCTGCTTGGGGGCCCCCTGGGGCCCCTTCAGGCCAGCTAGGTCTTTGGGTCCTGGCTCCTTCGGTTTGGGAGCTGTTGCTGGACGTTTGGCATGTTGACCGGAGAGTGCTTCTCGGGCCGTGAACTGCAACCTTGCAGGTATCTCCCAGGTTCCCGGCCCAACGAAAGCCCCCAGACCCAAATGGAGAGGGGCTTCTTGGGGGCCCCCTGGGGGCCCTTCAGGCCAGCTAGGTCTTTGGGTCCTGGCTCCTTCGGTTTGGGAGCTGTTGCTGGACGTTGGGCATGTTGGCCGGAGAGTGCTTCTCAGGCTGCGAACTGCAACCTTGCAGGTAGCTCCCAGGTTCCATGCCCAACGAAAGCCCCCAGACCCAAATTGAGAGGGGCTGTTTCGGGGCCCCCTGGGGACTCTTCAGGCCAGCTAGGTCTTTGGGTCCTGGCTCCTTCGGATTGGGAGCTGTTGCTGGACGTTGGGCATGTTGACCGGAGAGTGCTACTCGGGCTGCGAACTGCAACCTTGCAGGTACCTCCCAGGTCCCAGGCCCAACGAAAGCCCCCAGATCCAAATTGAGAGGGGCTGCTTGGGGGCCCCCTGGGGGCCCTTCAGGCCAGCTAGGTCTTTGGGTCCTGGCTCCTTCGGATTGGGAGCTGTTGCTGGACGTTGGGCATGTTGACCGGAGAGTGCTTCTCGGGCTGCGAACTGCAACCTTGCAGGTACCTCCCAGGTCCCCGGCCCAACGAAAGCCCCCAGACCCAAATGGAGAGGGGCTGCTTGGGGGCCCCCTGGGGGCCCTTCAGGCCAGCTAGGTCTTTGGGTCCTGGCTCCTTCGGTTTGGGAGCTGTTGCTGCAGTTGGGCATGTTGGCCGGAGAGTGCTTCTCGGGCCGTGAACTGCAACCTTGCAGGTAGCTCCCAGGTCCCCGGCCCAACGAAAGCCCCCAGACCCAAATGGAGAGGGGCTGCTTGGGGGCCCCCTGGGGCCCCTTCAGGCCAGCTAGGTCTTTGGGTCCTGGCTCCTTCGGTTTGGGAGCTGTTGCTGCAGTTGGGCATGTTGGCCGGAGAGTGCTTCTCGGGCCGCGAACTGCAACCTTGCAGGTACCTCCCAGGTTCCCGGCCCAACGAAAGCCCCCAGACCAAAATTGAGAGGGGCTGCTTGCGGGCCCCCTGGGGACACTCCAGGCCAGCTAGGTCTTTGGGTCCTGGCTCCTTCGGTTTGGGAGCTGTTGCTGGACGTTGGGCATGTTGGCCGGAGAGTGCTTCTCGGGCTGCGAACTGCAACCTTACAGGTAGCTCCCAGGTCCCCGGCCCAACGAAAGCCCCCAGACCCAAATGGAGAGGGGCTGTTTGGGGGCCCCCTGGGGACTCTTCAGGCCAACTAGTTCTTTGGGTCCTGGCTCCTTGGGTTTGGGAGCTGTTGCTGGACGTTGGGCATGATGGCCGGAGAGTGCTTTTCGGGCCGCGAACTGCAACCTTGCAGACACCTCCCAGGTTCCCGGCCCAACGAAAGCCCCCAGACCAAAATTGAGAGGGGCTGCTTGCGGGCCCCCTGGGGACACTCCAGGCCAGCTAGGTCTTTGGGTCCTGGCTCCTTGGGTTTGGGAGCTGTTGCTGGACGTTGGGCATGTTGACCGGAGAGTGCTTCTCGGGCTGCGAACTGCAACCTTGCAGGTACCTCCCAGGTCCCAGGCCCAACGAAAGCCCCCAGACCCAAATTGAGAGGGGCTGCTTGGGGGCCCCCTGGGGGCCCTTCAGGCCAGCTAGGTCTTTGGGTCCTGGCTCCTTCGGATTGGGAGCTGTTGCTGGACGTTGGGCATGTTGACCGGAGAGTGCTTCTCGGGCTGCGAACTGCAACCTTGCAGGTACCTCCCAGGTCCCCGGCCCAACGAAAGCCCCCAGACCCAAATGGAGAGGGGCTGCTTGGGGGCCCCCTGGGGGCCCTTCAGGCCAGCTAGGTCTTTGGGTCCTGGCTCCTTCGGTTTGGGAGCTGTTGCTGCAGTTGGGCATGTTGGCCGGAGAGTGGTTCTCGGGCCGTGAACTGCAACCTTGCAGGTAGCTCCCAGGTTCCCGGCCCAACGAAAGCCCCCAGACCCAAATGGAGAGGGGCTGCTTGGGGGCCCCCTGGGGCCCCTTCAGGCCATCTAGGTCTTTGGGTCCTGGCTCCTTCGGTTTGGGAGCTGTTGCTGGACGTTTGGCATGTTGGCCGGAGAGTGCTTCTCGGGCCACGAACTGCAACATTGCAGGTACCTCCCAGGTCCCCGGCCCAACGAAAGCCCCCAGACCAAAATTGAGAGGGGCTGCTTGCGGGCCCCCTGGGGACCCTCCAGGCCAGCTATTTCTTTGGGTCCTGGCTCCTTCGGTTTGGGAGCTGTTGCTGCAGTTGGGCATGTTGGCCGGAGAGTGCTTCTCGGGCTGCGAACTGCAACCTTGCAGGTACCTCCCAGGTTCCCAGCCCAACGAAAGCCCCCAGACCCAAATGGAGAGGGGCTGCTTGGGGGCCCCCTGGGGACTCTTCAGGACAGCTAGGTCTTTGGGTCCTGGCTCCTTCGGTTTGGGAGCTGTTGCTGGACGTTGGGCATGATGGCCGGAGAGTGCTTCTCGGGCCGCGAACTGCAACCTTGCAGACACCTCCCAGGTTCCCGGCCCAACGAAAGCCCCCAGACCAAACTTGAGAGGGGCTGCTTGCGGGCCCCCTGGGGACACTCCAGGCCAGCTAGGTCTTTGGGTCCTGGCTCCTTCGGTTTGGGAGCTGTTGCTGCAGTTGGGCATGTTGGCCGGAGAGTGCTTCTCGGGCCGTGAACTGCAACCTTGCAGGTACCTCCCAGGTTCCCGGCCCAACGAAAGCCCCCAGACCCAAATGGAGAGGGGCTGCTTGGGGGCCCCCTGGGGACCCTTCAGGCCAGCTAGGTCTTTGGGTCCTGGCTCCTTCGATTTGGGAGCTGTTGCTGGACGTTGGGCATGTTGGCCAGAGAGTGGTTCTCGGGCCGTGAACTGCAACCTTGCAGGAACCTCCCAGGTTCCCAGCTCAAGGAAAGCCCCCAGACCCAAAATTGAGAGGGGCTGCTTGGGGGCCCCTTGGGGCCCCTTCAGGCCAGCTAGGTCTTTGGGTCCTGGCTCCTTCGGATTGGGAGCTGTTGCTGCAGTTGGGCATGTTGGGCGGAGAGTGCTTCTCGGGCCGCGAACTGCAACCTTGCAGGTAGCTCCCAGGTTCCCGGCCCAACGAAAGCCCCCAGACAAAAATTGAGAGGGGCTGCTTGCGGGCCCCATGGGGACACTCCAGGCCAGCTAGGTCTTTGGGTCCTGGCTCCTTGGGTTTGGGAGCTGTTGCTGGACGTTGGGCATGTTGACCGGAGAGTGCTTCTCGGGCTGCGAACTGCAACCTTGCAGGTTCCTCCCAGGTACCAGGCCCAACGAAAGCCCCCAGACCCAAATTGAGAGGGGCTGCTTGGGGGCCCCCTGGGGGCCCTTCAGGCCAGCTAGGTCTTTGGGTCCTGGCTCCTTCGGATTGGGAGCTGTTGCTGCAGTTGGGCATGTTGACCGGAGAGTGCTTCTCGGGCTGCGAACTGCAACCTTGCAGGTACCTCCCAGGTCCCCGGCCCAACGAAAGCCCCCAGACCCAAATGGAGAGGGGCTGCTTGGGGGCCCCCTGGGGGCCCTTCAGGCCAGCTAGGTCTTTGGGTCCTGGCTCCTTCGGTTTGGGAGCTGTTGCTGCAGTTGGGCATGTTGGCCGGAGTGTGCTTCTCGGGCCGTGAACTTCAACCTTGCAGGTAGCTCCCAGGTTCCCGGCCCAACGAAAGCCCCCAGACCCAAATGGAGAGGGGCTGCTTGGGGGCCCCCTGGGGCCCCTTCAGGCCAGCTAGGTCTTTGGGTCCTGGCTCCTTCGGTTTGGGAGCTGTTGCTGGACGTTTGGCATGTTGGCCGGAGAGTGCTTCTCGGGCCACGAACTGCAACATTGCAGGTACCTCCCAGGTCCCCGGCCCAACGAAAGCCCCCAGACCAAAATTGAGAGGGGCTGCTTGCGGGCCCCCTGGGGACCCTCCAGGCCAGCTATTTCTTTGGGTCCTGGCTCCTTCGGTTTGGGAGCTGTTGCTGCCGTTGGGCATGTTGGCCGGAGAGTGCTTCTCGGGCTGCGAACTGCAACCTTGCAGGTTGCTCCCAGGTTCCCAGCCCAACGAAAGCCCCCAGACCCAAATGGAGAGGGGCTGCTTGCGGGCCCCCTGGGGACTCTTCAGGACAGCTAGGTCTTTGGGTCCTGGCTCCTTCGGTTTGGGAGCTGTTGCTGGACGTTGGGCATGATGGCCGGAGAGTGCTTCTCGGGCCGCGAACTGCAACCTTGCAGACACCTCCCAGGTTCCCGGCCCAACGAAAGCCCCCAGACCAAAATTGAGAGGGGCTGCTTGCGGGCCCCCTGGGGACCCTTCAGGCCAGCTAGGTCTTTGGGTCCTGGCTCCTTCGATTTGGGAGCTGTTGCTGGACGTTGGGCATGTTGGCCAGAGAGTGGTTCTCGGGCCGTGAACTGCAACCTTGCAGGAACCTCCCAGGTTCCCAGCCCAAGGAAAGCCCCCAGACCCAAAATTGAGAGGGGCTGCTTGGGGGCCCCCTGGGGGCCCTTCAGGCCAGCTAGGTCTTTGGGTCCTGGCTCCTTCGGTTTGGGAGCTGTTGCTGGACGTTGGGCATGTTGGCCGGAGAGTGCTTCTCGGGCTGCGAACTGCAACCTTGCAGGATTCTCCCAGGTTCCATGCCCAACGAAAGCCCCCAGACCCAAATTGAGAGGGGCTGCTTGCGGGCCCCCTGGGGACACTCCAGGCCAGCTAGGTCTTTGGGTCCTGGCTCCTTGGGTTTGGGAGCTGTTGCTGGACGTTGGGCATGTTGACCGGAGAGTGCTTCTCGGGCTGCGAACTGCAACCTTGCAGGTACCTCCCAGGTCCCCGGCCCAACGAAAGCCCCCAGACCCAAATTGAGAGGGGCTGCTTGGGGGCCCCCTGGGGACTCTTCAGGACAGCTAGGTCTTTGGGTCCTGGCTCCTTCGGATTGGGAGCTGTTGCTGGACGTTGGGCATGATGGCCGGAGAGTGCTTCTCGGGCCGCGAACTGCAACCTTGCAGACACCTCCCAGGTTCCCGGCCCAACGAAAGCCCCCAGACCAAAATTGAGAGGGGCTGCTTGCGGGCCCCCTGGGGACACTCCAGGCCAGCTAGGTCTTTGGGTCCTGGCTCCTTCGGTTTGGGAGCTGTTGCTGCAGTTGGGCATGTTGGCCGGAGAGTGCTTCTCGGGCCGTGAACTGCAACCTTGCAGGTACCTCCCAGGTTCCCAGCCCAACGAAAGCCCCCAGACCCAAATGGAGAGGGGCTGCTTGGGGGCCCCCTGGGGACCCTTCAGGCCAGCTAGGTCTTTGGGTCCTGGCTCCTTCGGTTTGGGAGCTGTTGCTGGACGTTGGGCATGTTGGCCAGAGAGTGGTTCTCGGGCCGTGAACTGCAACCTTGCAGGTACCTCCCAGGTTCCCAGCCCAAGGAAAGCCCCCAGACCCAAAATTGAGAGGGGCTGCTTGGGGGCCCCCTGGGGGCCCTTCAGGCCAGCTAGGTCTTTGGGTCCTGGCTCCTTCGGTTTGGGAGCTGTTGCTGCAGTTGGGCATGTTGACCGGAGAGTGCTTCTCGGGCTGCGAACTGCAACCTTGCAGCTACGTCCCAGGTCCCCGGCCCAACGAAAGCCCCCAGACCCAAATGGAGAGGGGCTGCTTGGGGGCCCCCTGGGGGCCCTTCAGGCCAGCTAGGTCTTTGGGTCCTGGCTCCTTCGGTTTGGGAGCTGTTGCTGCAGTTGGGCATGTTGGCCGGAGAGTGCTTCTCGGGCCGCGAACTTCAACCTTGCAGGTAGCTCCCAGGTTCCCGGCCCAACGAAAGCCCCCAGACCCAAATGGAGAGGGGCTGCTTGGGGGCCCCCTGGGGGCCCTTCAGGCCAGCTAGGTCTTTGGGTCCTGGCTCCTTCGGTTTGGGAGCTGTTGCTGGACGTTGGGCATGTTGGCCGGAGAGTGCTTCTCGGGCCGTGAACTACAACCTTGCAGGTAGCACCCCGGATCCCGGGCCAAGGAAAGCCCCGAGACCCACATGGAGAGGGGCTGCTTGGGGGCCGCTTGGGGCCCCTTCAGGCCAGCTAGGTCTTTGGGTCCTGGCACCTTCGCTTTGGGAGCTGTTGCTGCAGTTGGGCATGTTGACCGGAGAGTGCTTCTCGGGCTGCGAACTGCAACCTTGCAGGTACCTCCCAGGTTCCCGGCCCAACGAAAGCCCCCAGACCCAAATGGAGAGGGGCTGCTTGGGGGCCCCCTGGGGACTCTTCAGGACAGCTAGGTCTTTGGGTCCTGGCTCCTTCGGTTTGGGAGCTGTTGCTGGACGTTGGGCATGATGGCCGTAGAGTGCTTCTCGGGCCACGAACTGCAACCTTGCAGACACCTCCCAGGTTCCCGGCCCAACGAAAGCCCCCAGACCAAAATTGAGAGGGGCTGCTTGCGGGCCCCCTGAGGACACTCCAGGCCAGCTAGGTCATTGGGTCCTGGCTCCTTCGGTTTGGGAGCTGTTGCTGGACGTTGGGCATGTTGGCCGGAGAGTGCTTCTCGGGCCGTGAACTGCAACCTTGCAGGTAGCTCCCAGGTTCCCGGCCCAACGAAAGCCCCCAGACCCAAATGGAGAGGGGCTGCTTGGGGGCCCCCTGGGGACTCTTCAGGCCAGCTAGGTCTTTGGGTCCTGGCTCCTTGGGTTTGGGAGCTGTTGCTGGACGTTGGGCATGTTGGCCGGAGAGTGCTTCTCGGGCTGCTAACTGCAACCTTGCAGCTACGTCCCAGGTCCCAGGCCCAACGACAGCCCCCAGATCCAAATTGAGAGGGGCTGTTTGGGGGCCCCCTGGGGGCCCTTCAGGCCAGCTAGGTCTTTGGGTCCTGGCTCCTTCGGTTTGGGAGCTGTTGCTGCAGTTGGGCATGTTGGCCGGAGAGTGCTTCTCGGGCCGCGAACTGCAACCTTGCAGGATTCTCCCAGGTTCCATGCCCAACGAAAGCCCCCAGACCCAAATTGAGAGGGGCTGTTTGGTGGCCCCCTGGGGACTCTTCAGGCCAGCTAGGTCTTTGGGTCCTGGCTCCTTCGGTTTGGGAGCTGTTTCTGCAGTTGGGCATGTTGGGCGGAGAGTGCTTCTCGGGCTGCGAACTGCAACCTTGCAGGTACCTCCCAAGTCCCAGGCCCAACGAAAGCCCCCAGACCCAAATTGTGATGGGCTGCTTGGGTTCCCCCTGGGGGCCCTTCAGGCCAGCTAGGTCTTTGGGTCCTGGCTCCTTCGGTTTGGGAGCTGTTGCTGGACGTTGGGCATGTTGACCGGAGAGTGCTTCTCGGGCTGCGAACTGCAACCTTGCAGATACCTCCAAGGTTCCCGGCCCAACGAAAGCCCCCAGACCCAAATGGAGAGGGGCTGCTTGGGGGCCCCCTGGGGGCCCTTCAGGCCAGCTAGGTCTTTGGGTCCTGGCTCCTTCGGTTTGGGAGCTGTTGCTGAAGTTGGGCATGTTGGCCGGAGAGTGCTTCTCGGGCCGCGAACTGTAACCTTGCAGGTACCTCCCAGGTTCCATGCCCAACGAAAGCCCCCAGACCCAAATTGAGAGGGGCTGTTTGGGGGCCCCCTGGGGACTCTTCAGGCCAGCTAGGTCTTTGGGTCCTGGCTCCTTGGGTTTGGGAGCTGTTGCTGGACGTTGGGCATGATGGCCGGAGAGTGCTTCTCGGGCCGCGATCTGCAACCTTGCAGGCACCTCCCAGGTTCCCGGCCCAACGAAAGCCCCCAGACCCAAATGGAGAGGGGCTGCTTGGGGGCCCCCTGGGGGCCCTTCAGGCCAGCTAGGTGTTTGGGTCCTGGCTCCTTCGGTTTGGGAGCTGTTGCTGGACGTTGGGCATGTTGACCGGAGAGTGCTTCTCGGGCCGCGAACTGCAACCTTGCAGGTACCTCCCAGGTCCCCGGCCCAACGAAAGCCCCCAGACCCAAATTGAGAGGGGCTGCTTGGGGGCCCCCTGGGGCCCCTTCAGGCCAGTTAGGTCTTTGGGTCCTGGCTCCTTCGGTTTGGGAGCTGTTGCTGCAGTTGGGCATGTTGGCCGGAGAGTGCTTCTCGGGCTGCGAACTGCAACCTTGCAGGTACCTCCCAGGTTCCCGGCCCAACGAAAGCCCCCAGACCCAAATGGAGAGGGGCTGCTTGGGGGCTCCCTGGGGGCCCTTCAGGCCAGCTAGGTCTTTGGGTCCTGGCTCCTTCGGTTTGGGAGCTGTTGCTGCAGTTGGGCATGTTGGCCGGAGAGTGCTTCTCGGGCCGCGAACTGCAACCTTGCAGGTACCTCCCAGGTCCCAGGACCAACGAAAGCCCCCAGACCCAAATGGAGAGGGGCTGCTTGGGGGCCCCCTGGGGCCCCTTCAGGCCAGCTAGGTCTTTGGGTCCTGGCTCCTTCGCTTTGGGAGCTGTTGCTGCAGTTGGGCATGTTGGCCGGAGAGTGCTTCTCGGGCCGCGAACTGCAACCTTGCAGGTAGCTCCCAGGTTCCCGGCCCAACGAAAGCCCCCAGACCCAAATGGAGAGGGGCTGCTTGGGGGCCCCCTGGGGCCCCTTCAGGCCAGCTAGGTCTTTGGGTCCTGGCTCCTTCGGTTTGGGAGCTGTTGCTGGACGTTTGGCATGTTGACCGGAGAGTGCTTCTCGGGCCGTGAACTGCAACCTTGCAGGTAGCTCCCAGGTTCCCGGCCCAACGAAAGCCCCCAGACCCAAATGGAGAGGGGCTGCTTGGGGGCCCCCTGGGGGCCCTTCAGGCCAGCTAGGTCTTTGGGTCCTGGCTCCTTCGGTTTGGGAGCTGTTGCTGGACGTTGGGCATGTTGGCCAGAGAGTGCTTCTCAGGCTGCGAACTGCAACCTTGCAGGTAGCTCCCAGGTTCCATGCCCAACGAAAGCCCCCAGACCCAAATTGAGAGGGGCTGTTTGGGGGCCCCCTGGGGACTCTTCAGGCCAGCTAGGTCTTTGGGTCCTGGCTCCTTCGGATTGGGAGCTGTTGCTGGACGTTGGGCATGTTGACCGGAGAGTGCTTCTCGGGCTGCGAACTGCAACCTTGCAGGTACCTCCCAAGTCCCAGGACCAACGAAAGCCCCCAGATCCAAATTGAGAGGGGCTGCTTGGGGGCCCCCTGGGGGCCCTTCAGGCCAGCTAGGTCTTTGGGTCCTGGCTCCTTCGGATTGGGAGCTGTTGCTGGACGTTGGGCATGTTGACCGGAGAGTGCTTCTCGGGCTGCGAACTGCAACCTTGCAGGTACCTCCCAGGTCCCCGGCCCAACGAAAGCCCCCAGACCAAAATTGAGAGGGGCTGCTTGGGGGCCCCCTGGGGGCCCTTCAGGCCAGCTAGGTCTTTGGGTCCTGGCTCCTTCGGTTTGGGAGCTGTTGCTGCAGTTGGGCATGTTGGCCGGAGAGTGGTTCTCGGGGCGTGAACTGCAACCTTGCAGGTAGCTCCCAGGTTCCCGGCCCAACGAAAGCCCCCAGACCCAAATGGAGAGGGGCTGCTTGGGGGCCCCCTGGGGCCCCTTCAGGCCATCTAGGTCTTTGGGTCCTGGCTCCTTCGGTTTGGGAGCTGTTGCTGGACGTTGGGCATGTTGGCCGGAGAGTGCTTCTCGGGCCGCAAACTGCAACCTTGCAGGTAGCTCCCAGGTTCCCGGCCCAACGAAAGCCCCCAGACCAAAATTGAGAGGGGCTGCTTGGGGGCCCCCTGGGGACACTCCAGGCCAGCTAGGTCTTTGGGTCCTGGCTCCTTCGGTTTGGGAGCTGTTGCTGGACGTTGGGCATGTTGGCCGGAGAGTGCTTCTCGGGCCGTGAACTGCAACCTTGCAGGTAGCTCCCAGGTCCCCGGCCCAACGAAAGCCCCCAGACCCAAATGGAGAGGGGCTGTTTGGGGGCCCCCTGGGGACTCTTCAGGCCATCTAGGTCTTTGGGTCTTGGCTCCTTGGGTTTGGGAGCTGTTGCTGGACGTTGGGCATGATGGCCGGAGAGTGCTTTTCTGGCCGCGAACTGCCACCTTGCAGACACCTCCCAGGTTCCCGGCCCAACGAAAGCCCCCAGACCAAAATTGAGAGGGGCTGCTTGCGGCCCCCTGGGGACACTCCAGGCCAGCTAGGTCTTTGGGTCCTGGCTCCTTGGGTTTGGGAGCTGTTGCTGGACGTTGGGCATGTTGACCGGAGAGTGCTTCTCGGGCTGCGAACTGCAACCTTGCAGGTACCTCCCAGGTCCCAGGCCCAACGAAAGCCCCCAGACCCAAATTGAGAGGGGCTGCTTGGGGGCCCCCTGGGGGCCCTTCAGGCCAGCTAGGTCTTTGGGTCCTGGCTCCTTCGGTTTGGGAGCTGTTGCTGCAGTTGGGCATGTTGGCCGGAGAGTGGTTCTCGGGCCGTGAACTGCAACCTTGCAGGTAGCTCCCAGGTTCCCGGCCCAACGAAAGCCCCCAGACCCAAATGGAGAGGGGCTGCTTGGGGGCCCCCTGGGGCCCCTTCAGGCCAGCTAGGTCTTTGGGTCCTGGCTCCTTCGGTTTGGGAGCTGTTGCTGGACGTTGGGCATGTTGGCCGGAGAGTGCTTCTCGGGCCGCGAACTGCAACCTTGCAGGTACCTCCCAGGTTCCATGCCCAACGAAAGCCCCCAGACCCAAATGGAGAGGGGCTGCTTGGGGGCCCCCTGGGGGCCCTTCAGGCCAGCTAGGTCTTTGGGTCCTGGCTCCTTCGGTTTGGGAGCTGTTGCTGGACGTTTGGCATGTTGGCTGGAGAGTGCTTCTCGGGCCACGAACTGCAACATTGCAGGTACCTCCCAGGTCCCCGGCCCAACGAAAGCCCCCAGACCAAAATTGAGAGGGGCTGCTTGCGGGCCCCCTGGGACCCTTCAGGCCAGCTATTTCTTTGGGTCCTGGCTCCTTCGGTTTGGGAGCTGTTGCTGCAGTTGGGCATGTTGGCCGGAGAGTGCTTCTCGGGCTGCGAACTGCAACCTTGCAGGTTGCTCCCAGGTTCCCAGCCCAACGAAAGCCCCCAGACCCAACTGGAGAGGGGCTGCTTGGGGGCCCCCTGGGGACTCTTCAGGCCAGCTAGGTCTTTGGGTCCTGGCTCCTTCGGTTTGGGAGCTGTTTCTGCAGTTGGGCATGTTGGGCGGAGAGTGCTTCTCGGGCTGCGAACTGCAACCTTGCAGGTACCTCCCAAGTCCCAGGCCCAACGAAAGCCCCCAGACCCAAATTGTGATGGGCTGCTTGGGTTCCCCCTGGGGGCCCTTCAGGCCAGCTAGGTCTTTGGGTCCTGGCTCCTTCGGTTTGGGAGCTGTTGCTGGACGTTGGGCATGTTGACCGGAGAGTGCTTCTCGGGCTGCGAACTGCAACCTTGCAGATACCTCCAAGGTTCCCGGCCCAACGAAAGCCCCCAGACCCAAATGGAGAGGGGCTGCTTGGGGGCCCCCTGGGGGCCCTTCAGGCCAGCTAGGTCTTTGGGTCCTGGCTCCTTCGGTTTGGGAGCTGTTGCTGAAGTTGGGCATGTTGGCCGGAGAGTGCTTCTCGGGCCGCGAACTGTAACCTTGCAGGTACCTCCCAGGTTCCATGCCCAACGAAAGCCCCCAGACCCAAATTGAGAGGGGCTGTTTGGGGGCCCCCTGGGGACTCTTCAGGCCAGCTAGGTCTTTGGGTCCTGGCTCCTTGGGTTTGGGAGCTGTTGCTGGACGTTGGGCATGATGGCCGGAGAGTGCTTCTCGGGCCGCGATCTGCAACCTTGCAGGCACCTCCCAGGTTCCCGGCCCAACGAAAGCCCCCAGACCCAAATGGAGAGGGGCTGCTTGGGGGCCCCCTGGGGGCCCTTCAGGCCAGCTAGGTGTTTGGGTCCTGGCTCCTTCGGTTTGGGAGCTGTTGCTGGACGTTGGGCATGTTGACCGGAGAGTGCTTCTCGGGCCGCGAACTGCAACCTTGCAGGTACCTCCCAGGTCCCCGGCCCAACGAAAGCCCCCAGACCCAAATTGAGAGGGGCTGCTTGGGGGCCCCCTGGGGCCCCTTCAGGCCAGTTAGGTCTTTGGGTCCTGGCTCCTTCGGTTTGGGAGCTGTTGCTGCAGTTGGGCATGTTGGCCGGAGAGTGCTTCTCGGGCTGCGAACTGCAACCTTGCAGGTACCTCCCAGGTTCCCGGCCCAACGAAAGCCCCCAGACCCAAATGGAGAGGGGCTGCTTGGGGGCTCCCTGGGGGCCCTTCAGGCCAGCTAGGTCTTTGGGTCCTGGCTCCTTCGGTTTGGGAGCTGTTGCTGCAGTTGGGCATGTTGGCCGGAGAGTGCTTCTCGGGCCGCGAACTGCAACCTTGCAGGTACCTCCCAGGTCCCAGGACCAACGAAAGCCCCCAGACCCAAATGGAGAGGGGCTGCTTGGGGGCCCCCTGGGGCCCCTTCAGGCCAGCTAGGTCTTTGGGTCCTGGCTCCTTCGCTTTGGGAGCTGTTGCTGCAGTTGGGCATGTTGGCCGGAGAGTGCTTCTCGGGCCGCGAACTGCAACCTTGCAGGTAGCTCCCAGGTTCCCGGCCCAACGAAAGCCCCCAGACCCAAATGGAGAGGGGCTGCTTGGGGGCCCCCTGGGGCCCCTTCAGGCCAGCTAGGTCTTTGGGTCCTGGCTCCTTCGGTTTGGGAGCTGTTGCTGGACGTTTGGCATGTTGACCGGAGAGTGCTTCTCGGGCCGTGAACTGCAACCTTGCAGGTAGCTCCCAGGTTCCCGGCCCAACGAAAGCCCCCAGACCCAAATGGAGAGGGGCTGTTTGGGGGCCCCCTGGGGGCCCTTCAGGCCAGCTAGGTCTTTGGGTCCTGGCTCCTTCGGTTTGGGAGCTGTTGCTGGACGTTGGGCATGTTGGCCAGAGAGTGCTTCTCAGGCTGCGAACTGCAACCTTGCAGGTAGCTCCCAGGTTCCATGCCCAACGAAAGCCCCCAGACCCAAATTGAGAGGGGCTGTTTGGGGGCCCCCTGGGGACTCTTCAGGCCAGCTAGGTCTTTGGGTCCTGGCTCCTTCGGATTGGGAGCTGTTGCTGGACGTTGGGCATGTTGACCGGAGAGTGCTTCTCGGGCTGCGAACTGCAACCTTGCAGGTACCTCCCAAGTCCCAGGACCAACGAAAGCCCCCAGATCCAAATTGAGAGGGGCTGCTTGGGGGCCCCCTGGGGGCCCTTCAGGCCAGCTAGGTCTTTGGGTCCTGGCTCCTTCGGATTGGGAGCTGTTGCTGGACGTTGGGCATGTTGACCGGAGAGTGCTTCTCGGGCTGCGAACTGCAACCTTGCAGGTACCTCCCAGGTCCCCGGCCCAACGAAAGCCCCCAGACCAAAATTGAGAGGGGCTGCTTGGGGGCCCCCTGGGGGCCCTTCAGGCCAGCTAGGTCTTTGGGTCCTGGCTCCTTCGGTTTGGGAGCTGTTGCTGCAGTTGGGCATGTTGGCCGGAGAGTGGTTCTCGGGGCGTGAACTGCAACCTTGCAGGTAGCTCCCAGGTTCCCGGCCCAACGAAAGCCCCCAGACCCAAATGGAGAGGGGCTGCTTGGGGGCCCCCTGGGGCCCCTTCAGGCCATCTAGGTC
The DNA here is from genome assembly GCF_964237585.1 of Gallinula chloropus. NCBI lineage: Eukaryota > Metazoa > Chordata > Aves > Gruiformes > Rallidae > Gallinula > Gallinula chloropus. The sequence continues at coordinate 168,561 of NW_028168427.1, forward strand.
TTTGGGTCCTGGCTCCTTCGGTTTGGGAGCTGTTGCTGGACGTTGGGCATGTTGGCCGGAGAGTGCTTCTCGGGCCGCAAACTGCAACCTTGCAGGTAGCTCCCAGGTTCCCGGCCCAACGAAAGCCCCCAGACCAAAATTGAGAGGGGCTGCTTGGGGGCCCCCTGGGGACACTCCAGGCCAGCTAGGTCTTTGGGTCCTGGCTCCTTCGGTTTGGGAGCTGTTGCTGGACGTTGGGCATGTTGGCCGGAGAGTGCTTCTCGGGCCGTGAACTGCAACCTTGCAGGTAGCTCCCAGGTCCCCGGCCCAACGAAAGCCCCCAGACCCAAATGGAGAGGGGCTGTTTGGGGGCCCCCTGGGGACTCTTCAGGCCATCTAGGTCTTTGGGTCTTGGCTCCTTGGGTTTGGGAGCTGTTGCTGGACGTTGGGCATGATGGCCGGAGAGTGCTTTTCTGGCCGCGAACTGCCACCTTGCAGACACCTCCCAGGTTCCCGGCCCAACGAAAGCCCCCAGACCAAAATTGAGAGGGGCTGCTTGCGGCCCCCTGGGGACACTCCAGGCCAGCTAGGTCTTTGGGTCCTGGCTCCTTGGGTTTGGGAGCTGTTGCTGGACGTTGGGCATGTTGACCGGAGAGTGCTTCTCGGGCTGCGAACTGCAACCTTGCAGGTACCTCCCAGGTCCCAGGCCCAACGAAAGCCCCCAGACCCAAATTGAGAGGGGCTGCTTGGGGGCCCCCTGGGGGCCCTTCAGGCCAGCTAGGTCTTTGGGTCCTGGCTCCTTCGGTTTGGGAGCTGTTGCTGCAGTTGGGCATGTTGGCCGGAGAGTGGTTCTCGGGCCGTGAACTGCAACCTTGCAGGTAGCTCCCAGGTTCCCGGCCCAACGAAAGCCCCCAGACCCAAATGGAGAGGGGCTGCTTGGGGGCCCCCTGGGGCCCCTTCAGGCCAGCTAGGTCTTTGGGTCCTGGCTCCTTCGGTTTGGGAGCTGTTGCTGGACGTTGGGCATGTTGGCCGGAGAGTGCTTCTCGGGCCGCGAACTGCAACCTTGCAGGTACCTCCCAGGTTCCATGCCCAACGAAAGCCCCCAGACCCAAATGGAGAGGGGCTGCTTGGGGGCCCCCTGGGGGCCCTTCAGGCCAGCTAGGTCTTTGGGTCCTGGCTCCTTCGGTTTGGGAGCTGTTGCTGGACGTTTGGCATGTTGGCTGGAGAGTGCTTCTCGGGCCACGAACTGCAACATTGCAGGTACCTCCCAGGTCCCCGGCCCAACGAAAGCCCCCAGACCAAAATTGAGAGGGGCTGCTTGCGGGCCCCCTGGGACCCTTCAGGCCAGCTATTTCTTTGGGTCCTGGCTCCTTCGGTTTGGGAGCTGTTGCTGCAGTTGGGCATGTTGGCCGGAGAGTGCTTCTCGGGCTGCGAACTGCAACCTTGCAGGTTGCTCCCAGGTTCCCAGCCCAACGAAAGCCCCCAGACCCAACTGGAGAGGGGCTGCTTGGGGGCCCCCTGGGGACTCTTCAGGACAGCTAGGTCTTTGGGTCCTGGCTCCTTTGGTTTGGGAGCTGTTGCTGGACTTTTGGCATGATGGCCGGAGAGTGCTTCTCGGGCCGCGAACTGCAACCTTGCAGACTCCTCCCAGGTTCCCGGCCCAACGAAAGCCCCCAGACCAAAATTGAGAGGGGCTGCTTGCGGGCCCCCTGGGGACACTCCAGGCCAGCTAGGTCTTTGGGTCCTGGCTCCTTCGGTTTGGGAGCTGTTGCTGCAGTTGGGCATGTTGGCCGGAGAGTGCTTCTCGGGCCGTGAACTGCAACCTTGCAGGTAGCTCCCAGGTCCCCGGCCCAACGAAAGCCCCCAGACCCAAATGGAGAGGGGCTGTTTGGGGGCCCCCTGGGGACTCTTCAGGCCAGCTAGGTCTTTGGGTCTTGGCTCCTTGGGTTTGGGAGCTGTTGCTGGACGTTGGGCATGATGGCCGGAGAGTGCTTTTCGGGCCGCGAACTGCCACCTTGCAGACACCTCCCAGGTTCCCGGCCCAACGAAAGCCCCCAGACCAAAATTGAGAGGGGCTGCTTGCGGGCCCCCTGGGGACACTCCAGGCCAGCTAGGTCTTTGGGTCCTGGCTCCTTGGGTTTGGGAGCTGTTGCTGGACGTTGGGCATGTTGACCGGAGAGTGCTTCTCGGGCTGCGAACTGCAACCTTGCAGGTACCTCCCAGGTCCCAGGCCCAACGAAAGCCCCCAGACCCAAATGGAGAGGGGCTGCTTGGGGGCCCCCTGGGGGCCCTTCAGGCCAGCTAGGTCTTTGGGTCCTGGCTCCTTCGGATTGGGAGCTGTTGCTGGACGTTGGGCATGTTGACCGGAGAGTGCTTCTCGGGCTGCGAACTGCAACCTTGCAGGTACCTCCCAGGTTCCCGGCCCAACGAAAGCCCCCAGACCCAAATGGAGAGGGGCTGCTTGGGGGCCCCCTGGGGGCCCTTCAGGCCAGCTAGGTCTTTGGGTCCTGGCTCCTTCGGTTTGGGAGCTGTTGCTGCAGTTGGGCATGTTGGCCGGAGAGTGGTTCTCGGGCCGTGAACTGCAACCTTGCAGGTAGCTCCCAGGTTACCGGCCCAACGAAAGCCCCCAGACCCAAATGGAGAGGGGCTGCTTGGGGGCCCCCTGGGGGCCCTTCAGGCCAGCTAGGTCTTTGGGTCCTGGCTCCTTCGGTTTGGGAGCTGTTGCTGCAGTTGGGCATGTTGGCCGGAGAGTGCTTCTCGGGCCGTGAACTGCAACCTTGCAGGTAGCTCCCAGGTTCCCGGCCCAACGAAAGCCCCCAGACCCAAATGGAGAGGGGCTGCTTGGGGGCCCCCTGGGGCCCCTTCAGGCCAGCTAGGTCTTTGGGTCCTGGCTCCTTCGGTTTGGGAGCTGTTGCTGCAGTTGGGCATGTTGGCCGGAGAGTGCTTCTCGGGCCGCGAACTGCAACCTTGCATGTACCTCCCAGGTTCCCGGCCCAACGAAAGCCCCCAGACCCAAATGGAGAGGGGCTGCTTGGGGGCCCCCTGGGGGCCCTTCAGGCCAGCTAGGTCTTTGGGTCCTGGCTCCTTTGGTTTGGGAGCTGTTGCTGGACGTTTGGCATGTTGGCCGGAGAGTGCTTCTCGGGCCACGAACTGCAACATTGCAGGTACCTCCCAGGTCCCCGGCCCAACGAAAGCCCCCAGACCAAAATTGAGAGGGGCTGCTTGCGGGCCCCCTGGGGACCCTTCAGGCCAGCTATTTCTTTGGGTCCTGGCTCCTTCGGTTTGGGAGCTGTTGCTGCAGTTGGGCATGTTGGGCGGAGAGTGCTTCTCGGGCTGCGAACTGCAACCTTGCAGGTTGCTCCCAGGTTCCCAGCCCAACGAAAGCCCCCAGACCCAAATGGAGAGGGGCTGCTTGGGGGCCCCCTGGGGACTCTTCAGGACAGCTAGGTCTTTGGGTCCTGGCTCCTTCGGATTGGGAGCTGTTGCTGGACGTTTGCCGTGATGGCCGGAGAGTGCTTCTCGGGCCGCGAACTGCAACCTTGCAGACTCCTCCCAGGTTCCCGGCCCAACGAAAGCCCCCAGACCAAAATTGAGAGGGGCTGCTTGCGGGCCCCCTGGGGACACTCCAGGCCAGCTAGGTCTTTGGGTCCTGGCTCCTTCGGTTTGGGAGCTGTTGCTGCAGTTGGGCATGTTGGCCGGAGAGTGCTTCTCGGGCCGTGAACTGCAACCTTGCAGGTACCTCCCAGGTTCCCAGCCCAACGAAAGCCCCCAGACCCAAATGGAGAGGGGCTGCTTGGGTTCCCCCTGGGGACCCTTCAGGCCAGCTAGGTCTTTGGGTCCTGGCTCCTTCGATTTGGGAGCTGTTGCTGGACGTTGGGCATGTTGGCCAGAGAGTGGTTCTCGGGCCGTGAACTGCAACCTTGCAGGAACCTCCCAGGTTCCCGGCCCAACGAAAGCCCCCAGACCCAAAATTGGGAGGGGCTGCTTGGGGGCCCCTTGGGGCCCCTTCAGGCCAGCTAGGTCTTTGGGTCCTGGCTCCTTCGGATTGGGAGCTGTTGCTGCAGTTGGGCATGTTGACCGGAGAGTGCTTCTCGGGCCGCGAACTGCAACCTTGCAGGTAGCTCCCAGGTTCCCGGCCCAACGAAAGCCCCCAGACCAAAATTGAGAGGGGCTGCTTGCGGGCCCCCTGGGGACACTCCAGGCCAGCTAGGTCTTTGGGTCCTGGCTCCTTGGGTTTGGGAGCTGTTGCTGGACGTTGGGCATGTTGACCGGAGAGTGCTTCTCGGGCTGCGAACTGCAACCTTGCAGGTACCTCCCAGGTCCCAGGCCCAACGAAAGCCCCCAGACCCAAATTGAGAGGGGCTGCTTGGGGGCCCCCTGGGGGCCCTTCAGGCCAGCTAGGTCTTTGGGTCCTGGCTCCTTCGGATTGGGAGCTGTTGCTGGACGTTGGGCATGTTGACCGGAGAGTGCTTCTTGGGCTGCGAACTGCAACCTTGCAGGTACCTCCCAGGTCCCCGGCCCAACGAAAGCCCCCAGACCCAAATGGAGAGGGGCTGCTTGGGGGCCCCCTGGGGGCCCTTCAGGCCAGCTAGGTCTTTGGGTCCTGGCTCCTTCGGTTTGGGAGCTGTTGCTGCAGTTGGGCATGTTGGCCGGAGAGTGGTTCTCGGGCCGTGAACTGCAACCTTGCAGGTAGCTCCCAGGTCCCCGGCCCAACGAAAGCCCCCAGACCCAAATGGAGAGGGGCTGCTTGGGTGCCCCCTGGGGACACTCCAGGCCAGCTAGGTCTTTGGGTCCTGGCTCCTTCGGTTTGGGAGCTGTTGCTGGACGTTGGGCATGTTGGCCGGAGAGTGCTTCTCGGGCCGCGAACTGCAACCTTGCAGGTAGCTCCCAGGTTCCATGCCCAACGAAAGCCCCCAGACCCAAATGGAGAGGGGCTGCTTGGGGGCCCCCTGGGGACCCTCCAGGCCAGCTATTTCTTTGGGTCCTGGCTCCTTCGGTTTGGGAGCTGTTGCTGCAGTTGGGCATGTTGGCCGGAGAGTGCTTCTCGGGCTGCGAACTGCAACCTTGCAGGTACCTCCCAGGTTCCCAGCCCAACGAAAGCCCCCAGACCCAAATGGAGAGGGGCTGCTTGGGGGCCCCCTGGGGACTCTTCAGGCCAGCTAGGTCTTTGGGTCCTGGCTCCTTCGGTTTGGGAGCTGTTGCTGGACGTTGGGCATGTTGACCGGAGAGTGCTTCTCGGGCCGTGAACTGCAACCTTGCAGGTATCTCCCAGGTTCCATGCCCAACGGAAGCCCCCAGACCCAAATTGAGAGGGGCTGCTTGGGGGCCCCCTGGGGGCCCTTCAGGCCAGCTAGGTCTTTGGGTCCTGGCTCCTTCGGTTTGGGAGCTGTTGCTGCAGTTGGGCATGTTGGCAGGAGAGTGCTTCTCGGGCCGCGAACTGCAACCTTGCAGGTACCTCCCAGGTCCCAGGACCAACGAAAGCCCCCAGACCCAAATGGAGAGGGGCTGCTTGGGGGCCCCCTGGGGCCCCTTCAGGCCAGCTAGGTCTTTGGGTCCTGGCTCCTTCGGATTGGGAGCTGTTGCTGGACGTTGGGCATGTTGACCGGAGAGTGCTTCTCGGGCTGCGAACTGCAACCTTGCAGGTACATCCCAGGTCCCCGGCCCAACGAAAGCCCCCAGACCCAAATGGAGAGGGGCTGCTTGGGGGCCCCCTGGGGGCCCTTCAGGCCAGCTAGGTCTTTGGGTCCTGGCTCCTTCGGTTTGGGAGCTGTTGCTGCAGTTGGGCATGATGGCCGGAAAGTGCTTCTCGGGCCGTGAACTGCAACCTTGCAGGTAGCTCCCAGGTTCCCGGCCCAACGAAAGCCCCCAGATCCAAATTGAGAGGGGCTGCTTGGGGGCCCCCTGGGGGCCCTTCAGGCCAGCTAGGTCTTTGGGTCCTGGCTCCTTCGGTTTGGGAGCTGTTGCTGGACGTTGGGCATGTTGGCCGGAGAGTGCTTCTCGGGCCGCGAACTGCAACCTTGCTGGTACCTCCCAGGTCCCAGGCCCAACGAAAGCCCCCAGACCCAAATGGAGAGGGGCTGCTTGGGGGCCCCCTGGGGCCCCTTCAGGCCAGCTAGGTCTTTGGGTCCTGGCTCCTTCGGTTTGGGAGCTGTTGCTGCAGTTGGGCATGTTGGCCGGAGAGTGCTTCTCGGGCTGCGAACTGCAACCTTGCAGGTACCTCCCAGGTTCCCGGCCCAACGAAAGCCCCCAGACCCAAATGGAGAGGGGCTGCTTGGGGGCCCCCTGGGGGCCCTTCAGGCCAGCTAGGTCTTTGGGTCCTGGCTCCTTCGGTTTGGGAGCTGTTGCTGCAGTTGGGCATGTTGGCCGGAGAGTGCTTCTCGGGCCGCGAACTGCAACCTTGCAGGTACCTCCCAGGTCCCAGGACCAACGAAAGCCCCCAGACCCAAATGGAGAGGGGCTGCTTGGGGGCCCCCTGGGGCCCCTTCAGGCCAGCTAGGTCTTTGGGTCCTGGCTCCTTCGGATTGGGAGCTGTTGCTGGACGTTGGGCATGTTGGCCGGAGAGTGCTTCTCGGGCTGCGAACTGCAACCTTACAGGTAGCTCCCAGGTCCCCGGCCCAACGAAAGCCCCCAGACCCAAATGGAGAGGGGCTGTTTGGGGGCCCCCTGGGGACTCTTCAGGCCAGCTAGGTCTTTGGGTCTTGGCTCCTTGGGTTTGGGAGCTGTTGCTGGACGTTGGGCCTGTTGGCCGGAGAGAGCATTTCGGGCCGCGAACTGCCACCTTGCAGGTACCTCCCAGGTTCCCGGCCCAACGAAAGCCCCCAGACCAAAATTGAGAGGGGCTGCTTGCGGGCCTCCTGGGGACACTCCAGGCCAGCTAGGTCTTTGGGTCCTGGCTCCTTGGGTTTGGGAGCTGTTGCTGGACGTTGGGCATGTTGACCGGAGAGTGCTTCTCGGGCTGCGAACTGCAACCTTGCAGGTACCTCCCAGGTCCCAGGCCCAACGAAAGCCCCCAGACCCAAATGGAGAGGGGCTGCTTGGGGGCCCCCTGGGGGCCCTTCAGGCCAGCTTGGTCTTTGGGTCCTGGCTCCTTCGGATTGGGAGCTGTTGCTGGACGTTGGGCATGTTGACCGGAGAGTGCTTCTCGGGCTGCGAACTGCAACCTTGCAGGTACCTCCCAGGTCCCCGGCCCAACGTTAGCCCCCAGACCCAAATGGAGAGGGGCTGCTTGGGGGCCCCCTGGGGGCCCTTCAGGCCAGCTAGGTCTTTGGGTCCTGGCTCCTTCGGTTTGGGAGCTGTTGCTGGACGTTTGGCATGTTGACCGGAGAGTGCTTCTCGGGCCACGAACTGCAACATTGCAGGTACCTCCCAGGTCCCCGGCCCAACGAAAGCCCCCAGACCAAAATTGAGAGGGGCTGCTTGGGGGCCCCCTGGGGACCCTCCAGGCCAGCTATTTCTTTGGGTCCTGGCTCCTTCGGTTTGGGAGCTGTTGCTGCAGTTGGGCATGTTGGCCGGAGAGTGCTTCTCGGGCTGCGAACTGCAACCTTGCAGGTTGCTCCCAGGTTCCCAGGCCCAACGAAAGCCCCCAGACCCAAATGGAGAGGGGCTGCTTGGGGGCCCCCTGGGGACTCTTCAGGACAGCTAGGTCTTTGGGTCCTGGCTCCTTCGGTTTGGGAGCTGTTGCTGGACGTTGGGCATGATGGCCGGAGAGTGCTTCTCGGGCCGCGAACTGCAACCTTGCAGTTAGCTCCCAGGTTCCCGGCCCAACGAAAGCCCCCAGACCCAAATGGAGAGGGGCTGCTTGGGGGCCCCCTGGGGACACTCCAGGCCAGCTAGGTCTTTGGGTCCTGGCTCCTTCGGTTTGGGAGCTGTTGCTGCAGTTGGGCATGTTGGCCGGAGAGTGCTTCTCGGGCTGTGAACTGCAACCTTGCAGGTACCTCCCAGGTTCCCAGCCCAACGAAAGCCCCCAGACCCAAATGGAGAGGGGCTGCTTGGGGGCCCCCTGGGGCCCCTTCAGGCCATCTAGGTCTTTGGGTCCTGGCTCCTTCGATTTGGGAGCTGTTGCTGGACGTTGGGCATGTTGGCCAGAGAGTGGTTCTCGGGCCGTGAACTGCAACCTTGCAGGAACCTCCCAGGTTCCCAGCCCAAGGAAAGCCCCCAGACCCAAAATTGAGAGGGGCTGCTTGGGGGCCCCTTGGGGCCCCTTCAGGCCAGCTAGGTCTTTGGGTCCTGGCTCCTTCGGATTGGGAGCTGTTGCTGCAGTTGGGCATGTTGGCCGGAGAGTGCTTCTCGGGCCGTGAACTGCAACCTTGCAGGTAGCTCCCAGGTTCCCGGCCCAACGAAAGCCCCCAGACCAAAATTGAGAGGGGCTGCTTGCGGGCCCCCTGGGGACACTCCAGGCCAGCTAGGTCTTTGGGTCCTGGCTCCTTGGGTTTGGGAGCTGTTGCTGGACGTTGGGCATGTTGACCGGAGAGTGCTTCTCGGGCCGCGAACTGCAACCTTGCAGGTAGCTCCCAGGTTCCATGCCCAACGAAAGCCCCCAGACCCAAATGGAGAGGGGCTGCTTGGGGGCCCCCTGCGGACCCTTCAGGCCAGCTAGGTCTTTGGGTCCTGGCTCCTTCGGTTTGGGAGCTGTTGCTGCAGTTGGGCATGTTGGCCGGAGAGTGCTTCTCGGGCTGCGAACTGCAACCTTGCAGGTTGCTCCCAGGTTCCCAGCCCAACGAAAGCCCCCAGACCCAAATGGAGAGGGGCTGCTTGGGGGCCCCCTGGGGACTCTTCAGGACAGCTAGGTCTTTGGGTCCTGGCTCCTTCGGTTTGGGAGCTGTTGCTGGACGTTGGGCATGATGGCCGGAGAGTGCTTCTAGGGCCGCGAACTGCAACCTTGCAGACACCTCCCAGGTTCCCGGCCCAACGAAAGCCCCCAGACCAAAATTGAGAGGGGCTGCTTGCGGGCCTCCTGGGGACACTCCAGGCCAGCTAGGTCTTTGGGTCCTGGCTCCTTCGGTTTGGGAGCTGTTGCTGCAGTTGGGCATGTTGGCCGGAGAGTGCTTCTCGGGCCGTGAACTACAACCTTGCAGGTAGCACCCCGGTTCCCGGGCCAAGGAAAGCCCCCAGACCCACATGGAGAGGGGCTGCTTGGGGGCCGCTTGGGGCCCCTTCAGGCCAGCTAGGTCTTTGGGTCCTGGCTCCTTCGCTTTGGGAGCTGTTGCTGCAGTTGGGCATGTTGACCGGAGAGTGCTTCTCGGGCTGCGAACTGCAACCTTGCAGGTACCTCCCAGGTACCAGGCCCAACGTAAGCCCCCAGATCCAAATTGAGAGGGGCTGCTTGCGGGCCCCCTGGGGGCCCTTCAGGCCAGCTAGGTCTTTGGGTCCTGGCTCCTTCGGTTTGGGAGCTGTTGCTGGACGTTGGGCATGTTGGCCGGAGAGTGCTTCTCGGGCTGCGAACTGCAACCTTGCAGGATTCTCCCAGGTTCCATGCCCAACGAAAGCCCCCAGACCCAAATTGAGAGGGGCTGTTTGGGTGCACCCTGGGGACTCTTCAGGCCAGCTAGGTCTTTGGGTCCTGGCTCCTTCGGTTTGGGAGCTGTTGCTGGACGTTGGGCATGTTGGCCGGAGAGTGCTTCTCGGGCTGCGAACTGCAACCTTGCAGGTACCTCCCATGTCCCCGGCCCAACGAAAGCCCCCAGACCCAAATGGAGAGGGGCTGCTTGGGGGCCCCCTGGGGGCCCTTCAGGCCAGCTAGGTCTTTGGGTCCTGGCTCCTTCGGATTGGGAGCTGTTGCTGGACGTTGGGCATGTTGACCGGAGAGTGCTTCTCGGGCTGCGAACTGCAACCTTGCAGGTACCTCCCAGGTCCCAGGCCCAACGACAGCCCCCAGATCCAAATTGAGAGGGGCTGCTTGGGGGCCCCCTGGGGGCCCTTCAGGCCAGCTAGGTCTTTGGGTCCTGGCTCCTTCGGTTTGGGAGCTGTTGCTGCAGTTGGGCATGTTGGCCGGAGAGTGCTTCTCGGGCCGCGAACTGCAACCTTGCAGGTACCTCCCAGGTCCCCGGCCCAACGAAAGCCCCCAGACCCAAATGGAGAGGGGCTGCTTGGGGGCCCCCTGGGGACACTCCAGGCCAGCTAGGTCTTTGGGTCCTGGCTCCTTCGGTTTGGGAGCTGTTGCTGGACGTTGGGCATGTTGGCCAGAGAGTGGTTCTCGGGCCGTGAACTGCAACCTTGCAGGTACCTCCCAGGTTCCCAGCCCAAGGAAAGCCTCCAGACCCAAAATTGAGAAGGCCTGCTTAGTGGCCCCTTGGGGCCCCTTCAGGCCATCTAGGTCTTTGGGTCCTGGATCCTTCGGTTTGGGAGCTGTTTCTGCAGTTGGGCATGTTGACCGGAGAGTGCTTCTCGGGCTGCGAACTGCAACCTTGCAGGTACGTCCCAGGTACCCGGCCCAACGAAAGCCCCCAGACCCAAATGGAGAGGGGCTGCTTGGGGGCCCCCTGGGGGCCCTTCAGGCCAGCTAGGTCTTTGGGTCCTGGCTCCTTCGGTTTGGGAGCTGTTGCTGCAGTTGGGCATGTTGGCCGGAGAGTGCTTCTCGGGCCGCGAACTGCAACCTTGCAGGTAGCTCCCAGGTTCCCGGCCCAACGAAAGCCCCCAGACCCAAATGGAGAGGGGCTGCTTGGGGGCCCCCTGGGGGCCCTTCAGGCCAGCTAGGTCTTTGGGTCCTGGCTCCTTCGGTTTGGGAGCTGTTGCTGGACGTTGGGCATGTTGGCCGGAGAGTGCTTCTCGGGCCGCGAACTGCAACCTTGCAGGTAGCACCCAGGTTCCCGGGCCAAGGAAAGCCCCCAGACCCACATGGAGAGGGGCTGCTTGGGGGCCGCTTGGGTCCCCTTCAGGCCAGCTAGGTCTTTGGGTCCTGGCTCCTTCGCTTTGGGAGCTGTTGCTGCAGTTGGGCATGTTGACCGGAGAGTGCTTCTCGGGCTGCGAACTGCAACCTTGCAGGTACCTCCCAAGTCCCAGGCCCAACGAAAGCCCCCAGACCCAAATGGAGAGGGGCTGCTTGGGTTCCCCGTGGGGGCCCTTCAGGCCAGCTAGGTCTTTGGGTCCTGGCTCCTTCGATTTGGGAGCTGTTGCTGGACGTTGGGCATGTTGACCGGAGAGTGCTTCTCGGGCTGCGAACTGCAACCTTGCAGATACCTCCCAGGTTCCCGGCCCAACGAAAGCCCCCAGACCCAAATTGAGAGGGGCTGCTTGGGGGCCCCCTGGGGGCCCTTCAGGCCAGCTAGGTCTTTGGGTCCTGGCTCCTTCGGTTTGGGAGCTGTTGCTGAAGTTGGGCATGTTGGCCGGAGAGTGCTTCTCGGGCCGCGAACTGCAACCTTGCAGGTACCTCCCAGGTTCCATTCCCAACGAAAGCCCCCAGACCCAAATGGAGAGGGGCTGTTTGGGGGCCCCCTGGGGACTCTTCAGGCCAGCTAGGTCTTTGGGTCCTGGCTCCTTGGGTTTGGGAGCTGTTGCTGGACGTTGGGCATGATGGCTGGAAAGTGCTTCTCGGGCTGCGAACTGCAACCTTGCAGGCACCTCCCAGGTTCCCGGCCCAACGAAAGCCCCCAGACCCAAATGGAGAGGGGCTGTTTGGGGGCCCCCTGGGGCCCCTTCAGACCAGCTAGGTCTTTGGGTCCTGGCTCCTTCGGTTTGGGAGCTGTTGCTGGACGTTGGGCATGTTGACCGGAGAGTGCTTCTCGGGCTGCGAACTGCAACCTTGCAGGTACCTCCCAGGTCCCCGGCCCACGAAAGCCCCCAGACCCAAATGGAGAGGGGCTGCTTGGGGGCCCCCTGGGGGCCCTTCAGGCCAGCTAGGTCTTTGGGTCCTGGCTCCTTCGGTTTGGGAGCTGTTGCTGCAGTTGGGCATGTTGGCCGGAGAGTGCTTCTCGGGCCGCGAACTGCAACCTTGCAGGTAGCTCCCAGGTTCCCGGCACAACGAAAGGCCCCCAGACCCAAATTGAGAGGGGCTGTTTGGGGGCCCCCTGGGGACTCTTCAGGCCAGCTAGGTCTTTGGGTCCTGGCTCCTTCGCTTTGGGAGCTGTTGCTGCAGTTGGGCATGTTGACCGGAGAGTGCTTCTCGGGCTGCGAACTGCAACCTTGCAGGTACCTCCCAAGTCCCAGGCCCAACGAAAGCCCCCAGACCCAAATGGAGAGGGGCTGCTTGGGTTCCCCCTGGGGGCCCTTCAGGCCAGCTAGGTCTTTGGGTCCTGGCTCCTTCGGTTTGGGAGCTGTTGCTGCAGTTGGGCATGTTGACCGGAGAGTGCTTCTCGGGCTGCGAACTGCAACCTTGCAGGTACCTCCCATGTCCACGGCCCAACATAAGCCCCCAGATCCAAATTGAGAGGGGCTGCTTGGGGGCCCCCTGGGGGCCCTTCAGGCCAGCTAGGGCTTTGGGTCCTGGCTCCTTCGGTTTGGGAGCTGTTGCTGGACGTTGGGCATGTTGGCCGGAGAGTGCTTCTCGGGCTGCGAACTGCAACCTTGCAGGTACCTCCCAAGTCCCAGGCCCAACGAAAGCACCCAGACCCAAATTGTGATGGGCTGCTTGGGTTCCCCCTGGGGGCCCTTCAGGCCAGCTAGGTCTTTGGGTCCTGGCTCCTTCGGTTTGGGAGCTGTTGCTGCAGTTGGGCATGTTGGCCGGAGAGTGCTTCTCGGGCCGCGAACTGCAACCTTGCAGGTAGCTCCCAGGTTCCCGGCCCAACGAAAGCCCCCAGACCCAAATGGAGAGGGGCTGCTTGGGGGCCCCCTGGGGGCCCTTCAGGCCAGCTAGGTCTTTGGGTCCTGGCTCCTTCGGTTTGGGAGCTGTTGCTGGACGTTGGGCATGTTGGCCGGAGAGTGCTTCTCGGGCCGCGAACTGCAACCTTGCAGGTAGCACCCAGGTTCCCGGGCCAAGGAAAGCCCCCAGACCCACATGGAGAGGGGCTGCTTGGGGGCCGCTTGGGTCCCCTTCAGGCCAGCTAGGTCTTTGGGTCCTGGCTCCTTCGCTTTGGGAGCTGTTGCTGGACGTTGGGCATGTTGACCGGAGAGTGCTTCTCGGGCTGCGAACTGCAACCTTGCAGATACCTCCCAGGTCCCCGGCCCAACGAAAGCCCCCAGACCAAAATGGAGAGGGGCTGCTTGGGGGCCCCCTGGGGGCCCTTCAGGCCAGCTAGGTCTTTGGGTCCTGGCTCCTTCGGTTTGGGAGCTGTTGCTGCAGTTGGGCATGTTGGCCGGAGAGTGCTTCTCGGGCCGCGAACTTCAACCTTGCAGGTAGCTCCCAGGTTCCCGGCCCAACGAAAGCCCCCAGACCCAAATGGAGAGGGGCTGCTTGGGGGCCCCCTGGGGGCCCTTCAGGCCAGCTAGGTCTTTGGGTCCTGGCTCCTTCGGTTTGGGAGCTGTTGCTGGACGTTGGGCATGTTGGCCGGAGAGTGCTTCTCGGGCCGTGAACTACAACCTTGCAGGTAGCACCCCGGTTCTCGGGCCAAGGAAAGCCCCCAGACCCACATGGAGAGGGGCTGCTTGGGGGCCGCTTGGGTCCCCTTCAGGCCAGCTAGGTCTTTGGGTCCTGGCTCCTTCGCTTTGGGAGCTGTTGCTGCAGTTGGGCATGTTGACCGGAGAGTGCTTCTCGGGCTGCGAACTGCAACCTTGCAGGTACCTCCCAAGTCCCAGGCCCAACGAAAGCCCCCAGACCCAAATGGAGAGGGGCTGCTTGGGTTCCCCGTGGGGGCCCTTCAGGCCAGCTAGGTCTTTGGGTCCTGGCTCCTTCGGTTTGGGAGCTGTTGCTGCAGTTGGGCATGTTGGCCGGAGAGTGCTTCTCGGGCCGCGAACTGCAACCTTGCAGGTAGCTCCCAGGTTCCCGGCCCAACGAAAGCCCCCAGACCCAAATGGAGAGGGGCTGCTTGGGGGCCCCCTGGGGGCCCTTCAGGCCAGCTAGGTCTTTGGGTCCTGGCTCCTTCGGTTTGGGAGCTGTTGCTGGACGTTGGGCATGTTGGCCGGAGAGTGCTTCTCGGGCCGCGAACTGCAACCTTGCAGGTAGCACCCAGGTTCCCGGGCCAAGGAAAGCCCCCAGACCCACATGGAGAGGGGCTGCTTGGGGGCCGCTTGGGTCCCCTTCAGGCCAGCTAGGTCTTTGGGTCCTGGCTCCTTCGCTTTGGGAGCTGTTGCTGGACGTTGGGCATGTTGACCGGAGAGTGCTTCTCGGGCTGCGAACTGCAACCTTGCAGATACCTCCCAGGTTCCCGGCCCAACGAAAGCCCCCAGACCCAAATTGAGAGGGGCTGCTTGGGGGCCCCCTGGGGGCCCTTCAGGCCAGCTAGGTCTTTGGGTCCTGGCTCCTTCGGTTTGGGAGCTGTTGCTGAAGTTGGGCATGTTGGCCGGAGAGTGCTTCTCGGGCCGCGAACTGCAACCTTGCAGGTACCTCCCAGGTTCCATGCCCAACGAAAGCCCCCAGACCCAAATGGAGAGGGGCTGTTTGGGGGCCCCCTGGGGACTCTTCAGGCCAGCTAGGTCTTTGGGTCCTGGCTCCTTCGGTTTGGGAGCTGTTGCTGGACGTTGGGCATGTTGGCCGGAGAGTGCTTCTCGGTCTGCGAACTGCAACCTTGCAGGTACCTCCCATGTCCCCGGCCCAACGAAAGCCCCCAGACCCAAATGGAGAGGGGCTGCTTGGGGGCCCCCTGGGGGCCCTTCAGGCCAGCTAGGTCTTTGGGTCCTGGCTCCTTCGGATTGGGAGCTGTTGCTGGACGTTGGGCATGTTGACCGGAGAGTGCTTCTCGGGCTGCGAACTGCAACCTTGCAGGTACCTCCCAGGTCCCAGGCCCAACGACAGCCCCCAGATCCAAATGGAGAGGGGCTGCTTGGGGGCCCCCTGGGGGCCCTTCAGGCCAGCTAGGTCTTTGGGTCCTGGCTCCTTCGGTTTGGGAGCTGTTTCTGCAGTTGGGCATGTTGACCGGAGAGTGCTTCTCGGGCCGTGAACTGCAACCTTGCAGCTACGTCCCAGGTCCCTGGCCCAAAGAAAGCCCCCAGACCCAAATGGAGAGGGGCTGCTTGGGGGCCCCCTGGGGGCCCTTCAGGCCAGCTAGGTCTTTGGGTCCTGGCTCCTTCGCTTTGGGAGCTGTTGCTGGACGTTGGGCATGTTGGCCGGAGAGTGCTTCTCGGTCTGCGAACTGCAACCTTGCAGGTACCTCCCATGTTCCCGGCCCAACGAAAGCCCCCAGACCCAAATGGAGAGGGGCTGCTTGGGGGCCCCCTGGGGGCCCTTCAGGCCAGCTAGGTCTTTGGGTCCTGGCTCCTTCGGATTGGGAGCTGTTGCTGGACGTTGGGCATGTTGACCGGAGAGTGCTTCTCGGGCTGCGAACTGCAACCTTGCAGGTACCTCCCAGGTCCCAGGCCCAACGACAGCCCCCAGATCCAAATGGAGAGGGGCTGCTTGGGGGCCCCCTGGGGGCCCTTCAGGCCAGCTAGGTCTTTGGGTCCTGGCTCCTTCGGTTTGGGAGCTGTTTCTGCAGTTGGGCATGTTGACCGGAGAGTGCTTCTCGGGCCGTGAACTGCAACCTTGCAGCTACGTCCCAGGTCCCCGGCCCAACGAAAGCCCCCAGACCAAAATGGAGAGGGGCTGCTTGGGGGCCCCCTGGGGGCCCTTCAGGCCAGCTAGGTCTTTGGGTCCTGGCTCCTTCGGTTTGGGAGCTGTTGCTGCAGTTGGGCATGTTGGCCGGAGAGTGCTTCTCGGGCCGCGAACTGCAACCTTGCAGGTAGCTCCCAGGTTCCCGGCCCAACGAAAGCCCCCAGACCCAAATGGAGAGGGGCTGCTTGGGGGCCCCCTGGGGGCCCTTCAGGCCAGCTAGGTCTTTGGGTCCTGGCTCCTTCGGTTTGGGAGCTGTTGCTGGACGTTGGGCATGTTGGCCGGAGAGTGCTTCTCGGGCCGTGAACTACAACCTTGCAGGTAGCACCCCGGTTCTCGGGCCAAGGAAAGCCCCCAGACCCACATGGAGAGGGGCTGCTTGGGGGCCGCTTGGGTCCCCTTCAGGCCAGCTAGGTCTTTGGGTCCTGGCTCCTTCGCTTTGGGAGCTGTTGCTGCAGTTGGGCATGTTGACCGGAGAGTGCTTCTCGGGCTGCGAACTGCAACCTTGCAGGTACCTCCCAAGTCCCAGGCCCAACGAAAGCCCCCAGACCCAAATGGAGAGGGGCTGCTTGGGTTCCCCGTGGGGGCCCTTCAGGCCAGCTAGGTCTTTGGGTCCTGGCTCCTTCGATTTGGGAGCTGTTGCTGGACGTTTGGCATGTTGACCGGAGAGTGCTTCTCGGGCTGCGAACTGCAACCTTGCAGATACCTCCCAGGTTCCCGGCCCAACGAAAGCCCCCAGACCCAAATTGAGAAAGGCTGCTTGGGGGCCCCCTGGGGGCCCTTCAGGCCAGCTAGGTCTTTGGGTCCTGGCTCCTTCGGTTTGGGAGCTGTTGCTGAAGTTGGGCATGTTGGCCGGAGAGTGCTTCTCGGGCCGCGAACTGCAACCTTGCAGGTACCTCCCAGGTTCCATGCCCAACGAAAGCCCCCAGACCCAAATGGAGAGGGGCTGTTTGGGGGCCCCCTGGGGACTCTTCAGGCCAGCTAGGTCTTTGGGTCCTGGCTCCTTGGGTTTGGGAGCTGTTGCTGGACGTTGGGCATGATGGCCGGAAAGTGCTTCTCGGGCTGCGAACTGCAACCTTGCAGGCACCTCCCAGGTTCCCGGCCCAACGAAAGCCCCCAGACCCAAATGGAGAGGGGCTGTTTGGGGGCCCCCTGGGGCCCCTTCAGACCAGCTAGGTCTTTGGGTCCTGGCTCCTTCGGTTTGGGAGCTGTTGCTGGACGTTGGGCATGTTGACCGGAGAGTGCTTCTCGGGCTGCGAACTGCAACCTTGCAGGTACCTCCCAGGTCCCCGGCCCACGAAAGCCCCCAGACCCAAATGGAGAGGGGCTGCTTGGGGGCCCCCTGGGGGCCCTTCAGGCCAGCTAGGTCTTTGGGTCCTGGCTCCTTCGGTTTGGGAGCTGTTGCTGCAGTTGGGCATGTTGGCCGGAGAGTGCTTCTCGGGCCGCGAACTGCAACCTTGCAGGTAGCTCCCAGGTTCCCGGCCCAACGAAAGGCCCCCAGACCCAAATTGAGAGGGGCTGTTTGGGGGCCCCCTGGGGACTCTTCAGGCCAGCTAGGTCTTTGGGTCCTGGCTCCTTCGCTTTGGGAGCTGTTGCTGCAGTTGGGCATGTTGACCGGAGAGTGCTTCTCGGGCTGCGAACTGCAACCTTGCAGGTACCTCCCAAGTCCCAGGCCCAACGAAAGCCCCCAGACCCAAATGGAGGTGGGCTGCTTGGGTTCCCCCTGGGGGCCCTTCAGGCCAGCTAGGTCTTTGGGTCCTGGCTCCTTCGGTTTGGGAGCTGTTGCTGGACGTTGGGCATGTTGACCGGAGAGTGCTTCTTGGGCTGCGAACTGCAACCTTGCAGATACCTCCCAGGATCCCGGCCCAACAAAAGCCCCCAGACCCAAATGGAGAGGGGCTGCTTGGGGGCCCCCTGGGGGCCCTTCAGGCCAGCTAGGTCTTTGGGTCCTGGCTCCTTCGGTTTGGGAGCTGTTGCTGAAGTTGGGCATGTTGGCCGGAGAGTGCTTCTCGGGCCGCGAACTGTAACCTTGCAGGTACCTCCCAGGTTCCATGCCCAACGAAAGCCCCAGACCCAAATTGAGAGGGGCTGTTTGGGGGCCCCCTGGGGACTCTTCAGGCCAGCTAGGCCTTTGGGTCCTGGCTCCTTCGCTTTGGGAGCTGTTGCTGCAGTTGGGCATGTTGGCCGGAGAGTGCTTCTCGGGCCGCGAACTGCAACCTTGCAGGTAGCTCCCAGGTTCCCGGCCCAACGAAAGCCCCCAGACCCAAATGGAGAGGGGCTGCTTGGGGGCCCCCTGGGGGCCCTTCAGGCCAGCTAGGTCTTTGGGTCCTGGCTCCTTCGGTTTGGGAGCTGTTGCTGGACGTTGGGCATGTTGGCCGGAGAGTGCTTCTCGGGCCGTGAACTACAACCTTGCAGCTAGCACCCTGGTTCCCGGGCCAAGGAAAGCCCCCAGACCCACATGGAGAGGGGCTGCTTGGGGGCCGCTTGGGTCCCCTTCAGGCCAGCTAGGTCTTTGGGTCCTGGCTCCTTCGCTTTGGGAGCTGTTGCTGCAGTTGGGCATGTTGACCGGAGAGTGCTTCTCGGGCTGCGAACTGCAACCTTGCAGGTACCTCCCATGTCCACGGCCCAACATAAGCCCCCAGATCCAAATTGAGAGGGGCTGCTTGGGGGCCCCCTGGGGGCCCTTCAGGCCAGCTAGGGCTTTGGGTCCTGGCTCCTTCGGTTTGGGAGCTGTTGCTGGACGTTGGGCATGTTGGCCGGAGAGTGCTTCTCGGGCTGCGAACTGCAACCTTGCAGGTACCTCCCAAGTCCCAGGCCCAACGAAAGCCCCCAGACCCAAATTGTGATGGGCTGCTTGGGTTCCCCCTGGGGGCCCTTCAGGCCAGCTAGGTCTTTGGGTCCTGGCTCCTTCGGTTTGGGAGCTGTTGCTGCAGTTGGGCATGTTGGCCGGAGAGTGCTTCTCGGGCCGCGAACTGCAAACTTGCAGGTACCTCCCAGGTCCCCGGCCCAACGAAAGCCCCCAGACCCAAATGGAGAGGGGCTGCTTGGGGGCCCCCTGGGGACACTCCAGGCCAGCTAGGTCTTTGGGTCCTGGCTCCTTCGGTTTGGGAGCTGTTGCTGGACGTTGGGCATGTTGGCCAGAGAGTGGTTCTCGGGCCGTGAACTGCAACCTTGCAGGTACCTCCCAGGTTCCCAGCCCAAGGAAAGCCTCCAGACCCAAAATTGAGAAGGGCTGCTTGGGGGCCCCTTGGGGCCCCTTCAGGCCAGCTAGGTCTTTGGGTCCTGGCTCCTTCGGTTTGGGAGCTGTTTCTGCAGTTGGGCATGTTGACCGGAGAGTGCTTCTCGGGCTGCGAACTGCAACCTTGCAGGTACGTCCCAGGTACCCGGCCCAACGAAAGCCCCCAGACCCAAATGGAGAGGGGCTGCTTGGGGGCCCCCTGGGGGCCCTTCAGGCCAGCTAGGTCTTTGGGTCCTGGCTCCTTCGGTTTGGGAGCTGTTGCTGGACGTTGGGCATGTTGGCCGGAGAGTGCTTCTCGGGCCGTGAACTACAACCTTGCAGCTAGCACCCTGGTTCCCGGGCCAAGGAAAGCCCCCAGACCCACATGGAGAGGGGCTGCTTGGGGGCCGCTTGGGTCCCCTTCAGGCCAGCTAGGTCTTTGGGTCCTGGCTCCTTCGGTTTGGGAGCTGTTGCTGCAGTTGGGCATGTTGACCGGAGAGTGCTTCTCGGGCTGCGAACTGCAACCTTGCAGGTACCTCCCATGTCCACGGCCCAACATAAGCCCCCAGATCCAAATTGAGAGGGGCTGCTTGGGGGCCCCCTGGGGGCCCTTCAGGCCAGCTAGGGCTTTGGGTCCTGGCTCCTTCGGTTTGGGAGCTGTTGCTGGACGTTGGGCATGTTGGCCGGAGAGTGCTTCTCGGGCTGCGAACTGCAACCTTGCAGGTACCTCCCAAGTCCCAGGCCCAACGAAAGCCCCCAGACCCAAATTGTGATGGGCTGCTTGGGTTCCCCCTGGGGGCCCTTCAGGCCAGCTAGGTCTTTGGGTCCTGGCTCCTTCGGTTTGGGAGCTGTTGCTGCAGTTGGGCATGTTGGCCGGAGAGTGCTTCTCGGGCCGCGAACTGCAAACTTGCAGGTACCTCCCAGGTCCCCGGCCCAACGAAAGCCCCCAGACCCAAATGGAGAGGGGCTGCTTGGGGGCCCCCTGGGGACACTCCAGGCCAGCTAGGTCTTTGGGTCCTGGCTCCTTCGGTTTGGGAGCTGTTGCTGGACGTTGGGCATGTTGGCCAGAGAGTGGTTCTCGGGCCGTGAACTGCAACCTTGCAGGTACCTCCCAGGTTCCCAGCCCAAGGAAAGCCTCCAGACCCAAAATTGAGAAGGGCTGCTTGGGGGCCCCTTGGGGCCCCTTCAGGCCATCTAGGTCTTTGGGTCCTGGCTCCTTCGGTTTGGGAGCTGTTTCTGCAGTTGGGCATGTTGACCGGAGAGTGCTTCTCGGGCTGCGAACTGCAACCTTGCAGGTACGTCCCAGGTACCCGGCCCAACGAAAGCCCCCAGACCCAAATGGAGAGGGGCTGCTTGGGGGCCCCCTGGGGGCCCTTCAGGCCAGCTAGGTCTTTGGGTCCTGGCTCCTTCGGTTTGGGAGCTGTTGCTGCAGTTGGGCATGTTGGCCGGAGAGTGCTTCTCGGGCCGCGAACTGCAACCTTGCAGGTAGCTCCCAGGTTCCCGGCCCAACGAAAGCCCCCAGACCCAAATGGAGAGGGGCTGCTTGGGGGCCCCCTGGGGGCCCTTCAGGCCAGCTAGGTCTTTGGGTCCTGGCTCCTTCGGTTTGGGAGCTGTTGCTGGACGTTGGGCATGTTGGCCGGAGAGTGCTTCTCGGGCCGCGAACTGCAACCTTGCAGGTAGCACCCAGGTTCCCGGGCCAAGGAAAGCCCCCAGACCCACATGGAGAGGGGCTGCTTGGGGGCCGCTTGGGTCCCCTTCAGGCCAGCTAGGTCTTTGGGTCCTGGCTCCTTCGCTTTGGGAGCTGTTGCTGGACGTTGGGCATGTTGACCGGAGAGTGCTTCTCGGGCTGCGAACTGCAACCTTGCAGATACCTCCCAGGTTCCCGGCCCAACGAAAGCCCCCAGACCCAAATTGAGAGGGGCTGCTTGGGGGCCCCCTGGGGGCCCTTCAGGCCAGCTAGGTCTTTGGGTCCTGGCTCCTTCGGTTTGGGAGCTGTTGCTGAAGTTGGGCATGTTGGCCGGAGAGTGCTTCTCGGGCCGCGAACTGCAACCTTGCAGGTACCTCCCAGGTTCCATGCCCAACGAAAGCCCCCAGACCCAAATGGAGAGGGGCTGTTTGGGGGCCCCCTGGGGACTCTTCAGGCCAGCTAGGTCTTTGGGTCCTGGCTCCTTCGGTTTGGGAGCTGTTGCTGGACGTTGGGCATGTTGGCCGGAGAGTGCTTCTCGGTCTGCGAACTGCAACCTTGCAGGTACCTCCCATGTCCCCGGCCCAACGAAAGCCCCCAGACCCAAATGGAGAGGGGCTGCTTGGGGGCCCCCTGGGGGCCCTTCAGGCCAGCTAGGTCTTTGGGTCCTGGCTCCTTCGGATTGGGAGCTGTTGCTGGACGTTGGGCATGTTGACCGGAGAGTGCTTCTCGGGCTGCGAACTGCAACCTTGCAGGTACCTCCCAGGTACCAGGCCCAACGACAGCCCCCAGATCCAAATGGAGAGGGGCTGCTTGGGGGCCCCCTGGGGGCCCTTCAGGCCAGCTAGGTCTTTGGGTCCTGGCTCCTTCGGTTTGGGAGCTGTTTCTGCAGTTGGGCATGTTGACCGGAGAGTGCTTCTCGGGCCGTGAACTGCAACCTTGCAGCTACGTCCCAGGTCCCCGGCCCAAAGAAAGCCCCCAGACCCAAATGGAGAGGGGCTGCTTGGGGGCCCCCTGGGGGCCCTTCAGGCCAGCTAGGTCTTTGGGTCCTGGCTCCTTCGCTTTGGGAGCTGTTGCTGGACGTTGGGCATGTTGGCCGGAGAGTGCTTCTCGGTCTGCGAACTGCAACCTTGCAGGTACCTCCCATGTTCCCGGCCCAACGAAAGCCCCCAGACCCAAATGGAGAGGGGCTGCTTGGGGGCCCCCTGGGGGCCCTTCAGGCCAGCTAGGTCTTTGGGTCCTGGCTACTTCGGATTGGGAGCTGTTGCTGGACGTTGGGCATGTTGACCGGAGAGTGCTTCTCGGGCTGCGAACTGCAACCTTGCAGGTACGTCCCAGGTCCCCGGCCCAACGAAAGCCCCCAGACCAAAATGGAGAGGGGCTGCTTGGGGGCCCCCTGGGGGCCCTTCAGGCCAGCTAGGTCTTTGGGTCCTGGCTCCTTCGCTTTGGGAGCTGTTGCTGCAGTTGGGCATGTTGGCCGGAGAGTGCTTCTCGGGCCGCGAACTGCAACCTTGCAGGTAGCTCCCAGGTTCCCGGCCCAACGAAAGCCCCCAGACCCAAATGGAGAGGGGCTGCTTGGGGGCCCCCTGGGGGCCCTTCAGGCCAGCTAGGTCTTTGGGTCCTGGCTCCTTCGGTTTGGGAGCTGTTGCTGGACGTTGGGCATGTTGGCCGGAGAGTGCTTCTCGGGCCGTGAACTACAACCTTGCAGGTAGCACCCCGGTTCCCGGGCCAAGGAAAGCCCCCAGACCCACATGGAGAGGGGCTGCTTGGGGGCCGCTTGGGTCCCCTTCAGGCCAGCTAGGTCTTTGGGTCCTGGCTCCTTCGCTTTGGGAGCTGTTGCTGCAGTTGGGCATGTTGACCGGAGAGTGGTTCTCGGGCTGCGAACTGCAACCTTGCAGGTACCTCCCATGTCCACGGCCCAACGTAAGCCCCCAGATCCAAATTGAGAGGGGCTGCTTGCGGGCCCCCTGGGGGCCCTTCAGGCCAGCTAGGGCTTTGGGTCCTGGCTCCTTCGGTTTGGGAGCTGTTGCTGGACGTTGGGCATGTTGGCCGGAGAGTGCTTCTCGGGCTGCGAACTGCAACCTTGCAGGATTCTCCCAGGTTCCATGCCCAACGAAAGCCCCCAGACCCAAATTGAGAGGGGTTGTTTGGGGGCCCCCTGGGGACTCTTCAGGCCAGCTAGGTCTTTGGGTCCTGGCTCCTTCGGTTTGGGAGCTGTTGCTGGACGTTGGGCATGTTGGCCGGAGAGTGCTTCTCGGTCTGCGAACTGCAACCTTGCAGGTACCTCCCATGTCCCCGGCCCAACGAAAGCCCCCAGACCCAAATGGAGAGGGGCTGCTTGGGGGCCCCCTGGGGGCCCTTCAGGCCAGCTAGGTCTTTGGGTCCTGGCTCCTTCGGATTGGGAGCTGTTGCTGGACGTTGGGCATGTTGACCGGAGAGTGCTTCTCGGGCTGCGAACTGCAACCTTGCAGGTACCTCCCAGGTCCCAGGCCCAACGACAGCCCCCAGATCCAAATTGAGAGGGGCTGCTTGGGGGCCCCCTGGGGGCCCTTCAGGCCAGCTAGGTCTTTGGGTCCTGGCTCCTTCGCTTTGGGAGCTGTTGCTGCAGTTGGGCATGTTGGCCGGAGAGTGCTTCTCGGGCCGCGAACTGCAACCTTGCAGGTACCTCCCAGGTCCCCGGCCCAACGAAAGCCCCCAGACCCAAATGGAGAGGGGCTGCTTGGGGGCCCCCTGGGGACACTCCAGGCCAGCTAGGTCTTTGGGTCCTGGCTCCTTCGGTTTGGGAGCTGTTGCTGGACGTTGGGCATGTTGGCCAGAGAGTGGTTCTCGGGCCGTGAACTGCAACATTGCAGGTACCTCCCAGGTTCCCAGCCCAAGGAAAGCCTCCAGACCCAAAATTGAGAAGGGCTGCTTGGGGGCCCCTTGGGGCCCCTTCAGGCCATCTAGGTCTTTGGGTCCTGGCTCCTTCGGTTTGGGAGCTGTTTCTGCAGTTGGGCATGTTGACCAGAGAGTGCTTCTCGGGCTGCGAACTGCAACCTTGCAGGTACGTCCCAGGTACCCGGCCCAACGAAAGCCCCCAGACCCAAATGGAGAGGGGCTGCTTGGGGGCCCCCTGGGGGCCCTTCAGGCCAGCTAGGTCTTTGGGTCCTGGCTCCTTCGGTTTGGGAGCTGTTGCTGCAGTTGGGCATGTTGGCCGGAGAGTGCTTCTCGGGCCGCGAACTGCAACCTTGCAGGTAGCTCCCAGGTTCCCGGCCCAACGAAAGCCCCCAGACCCAAATGGAGAGGGGCTGCTTGGGGGCCCCCTGGGGGCCCTTCAGGCCAGCTAGGTCTTTGGGTCCTGGCTCCTTCGGTTTGGGAGCTGTTGCTGGACGTTGGGCATGTTGGCCGGAGAGTGCTTCTCGGGCCACGAACTGCAACCTTGCAGGTAGCACCCAGGTTCCCGGGCCAAGGAAAGCCCCCAGACCCACATGGAGAGGGGCTGCTTGGGGGCCGCTTGGGTCCCCTTCAGGCCAGCTAGGTCTTTGGGTCCTGGCTCCTTCGGATTGGGAGCTGTTGCTGCAGTTGGGCATGTTGACCGGAGAGTGCTTCTCGGGCTGCGAACTGCAACCTTGCAGGTACCTCCCAAGTCCCAGGCCCAACGAAAGCCCCCAGACCCAAATGGAGAGGGGCTGCTTGGGTTCCCCCTGGGGGCCCTTCAGGCCAGCTAGGTCTTTGGGTCCTGGCTCCTTCGATTTGGGAGCTGTTGCTGGACGTTGGGCATGTTGACCGGAGAGTGCTTCTCGGGCTGCGAACTGCAACCTTGCAGATACCTCCCAGGTTCCCGGCCCAACGAAAGCCCCCAGACCCAAATTGAGAGGGGCTGCTTGCGGGCCCCCTGGGGGCCCTTCAGGCCAGCTAGGTCTTTGGGTCCTGGCTCCTTCGGTTTGGGAGCTGTTGCTGAAGTTGGGCATGTTGGCCGGAGAGTGCTTCTCGGGCCGCGAACTGCAACCTTGCAGGTACCTCCCAGGTTCCATGCCCAACGAAAGCCCCAGACCCAAATTGAGAGGGGCTGTTTGGGGGCCCCCTGGGGACTCTTCAGGCCAGCTAGGCCTTTGGGTCCTGGCTCCTTGGGTTTGGGAGCTGTTGCTGGACGTTGGGCATGATGGCCGTAAAGTGCTTCTCGGGCCGCGAACTGCAACCTTGCAGGCACCTCCCAGGTTCCCGGCCCAACGAAAGCCCCCAGACCCAAATGGAGAGGGGCTGTTTGGGGGCCCCCTGGGGCCCCTTCAGGCCAGCTAGGTCTTTGGGTCCTGGCTCCTTCGGTTTGGGAGCTGTTGCTGGACGTTGGGCATGTTGACCGGAGAGTGCTTCTCGGGCTGCGAACTGCAACCTTGCAGGTACCTCCCAGGTCCCCGGCCCACGAAAGCCCCCAGACCCAAATGGAGAGGGGCTGCTTGGGGGCCCCCTGGGGGCCCTTCAGGCCAGCTAGGTCTTTGGGTCCTGGCTCCTTCGGTTTGGGAGCTGTTGCTGCAGTTGGGCATGTTGGCCGGAGAGTGCTTCTCGGGCTGCGAACTGCAACCTTGCAGGTACCTCCCAGGTTCCCGGCCCAACGAAAGCCCCCAGACCCAAATGGAGAGGGTCTGCTTGGGGGCCCCCTGGGGCCCCTTCAGACCAGCTAGGTCTTTGGGTCCTGGCTCCTTCGGTTTGGGAGCTGTTGCTGGACGTTGGGCATGTTGACCGGAGAGTGCTTCTCGGGCTGCGAACTGCAACCTTGCAGGTACCTCCCAGGTCCCCGGCCCACGAAAGCCCCCAGACCCAAATGGAGAGGGGCTGCTTGGGGGCCCCCTGGGGGCCCTTCAGGCCAGCTAGGTCTTTGGGTCCTGTCTCCTTCGGTTTGGGAGCTGTTGCTGCAGTTGGGCATGTTGGCCGGAGAGTGCTTCTCGGGCCGCGAACTGCAACCTTGCAGGTAGCTCCCAGGTTCCCGGCCCAACGACAGGCCCCCAGACCCAAATTGAGAGGGGCTGTTTGGGGGCCCCCTGGGGACTCTTCAGGCCAGCTAGGTCTTTGGGTCCTGGCTCCTTCGCTTTGGGAGCTGTTGCTGCAGTTGGGCATGTTGGCCGGAGAGTGCTTCTCGGGCCGCGAACTGCAACCTTGCAGGTACCTCCCATGTCCACGGCCCAACGTAAGCCCCCAGATCCAAATTGAGAGGGGCTGCTTGCGGGCCCCCTGGGGGCCCTTCAGGCCAGCTAGGGCTTTGGGTCCTGGCTCCTTCGGTTTGGGAGCTGTTGCTGGACGTTGGGCATGTTGGCCGGAGAGTGCTTCTCGGGCTGCGAACTGCAACCTTGCAGGATTCTCCCAGGTTCCATGCCCAACGAAAGCCCCCAGACCCAAATTGAGAGGGGCTGTTTGGGGGCCCCCTGGGGACTCTTCAGGCCAGCTAGGTCTTTGGGTCCTGGCTCCTTCGGTTTGGGAGCTGTTGCTGCAGTTGGGCATGTTGGCCGGAGAGTGCTTCTCGGTCTGCGAACTGCAACCTTGCAGGTACCTCCCAGGTCCCCGGCCCAACGAAAGCCCCCAGACCCAAATGGAGAGGGGCTGCTTGGGGGCCCCCTGGGGGCCCTTCAGGCCAGCTAGGTCTTTGGGTCCTGGCTCCTTCGGATTGGGAGCTGTTGCTGGACGTTGGGCATGTTGACCGGAGAGTGCTTCTCGGGCTGCGAACTGCAACCTTGCAGGTACCTCCCAGGTCCCAGGCCCAACGACAGCCCCCAGATCCAAATTGAGAGGGGCTGCTTGGGGGCCCCCTGGGGGCCCTTCAGGCCAGCTAGGTCTTTGGGTCCTGGCTCCTTCGGTTTGGGAGCTGTTGCTGCAGTTGGGCATGTTGGCCGGAGAGTGCTTCTCGGGCCGCGAACTGCAACCTTGCAGGATTCTCCCAGGTCCCCGGCCCAACGAAAGCCCCCAGACCCAAATGGAGAGGGGCTGCTTGGGGGCCCCCTGGGGACACTCCAGGCCAGCTAGGTCTTTGGGTCCTGGCTCCTTCGGTTTGGGAGCTGTTGCTGGACGTTGGGCATGTTGGCCAGAGAGTGCTTCTCGGGCCGCGAACTGCAACCTTGCAGGTAGCACCCAGGTTCCCGGGCCAAGGAAAGCCCCCAGACCCACATGGAGAGGGGCTGCTTGGGGGCCGCTTGGGTCCCCTTCAGGCCAGCTAGGTCTTTGGGTCCTGGCTCCTTCGCTTTGGGAGCTGTTGCTGCAGTTGGGCATGTTGACCGGAGAGTGCTTCTCGGGCTGCGAACTGCAACCTTGCAGGTACCTCCCAAGTCCCAGGCCCAACGAAAGCCCCCAGACCCAAATGGAGAGGGGCTGCTTGGGTTCCCCCTGGGGGCCCTTCAGGCCAGCTAGGTCTTTGGGTCCTGGCTCCTTCGATTTGGGAGCTGTTGCTGGACGTTGGGCATGTTGACCGGAGAGTGCTTCTCGGGCTGCGAACTGCAACCTTGCAGATACCTCCCAGGTTCCCGGCCCAACGAAAGCCCCCAGACCCAAATTGAGAGGGGCTGCTTGCGGGCCCCCTGGGGGCCCTTCAGGCCAGCTAGGTCTTTGGGTCCTGGCTCCTTCGGTTTGGGAGCTGTTGCTGAAGTTGGGCATGTTGGCCGGAGAGTGCTTCTCGGGCCGCGAACTGCAACCTTGCAGGTACCTCCCAGGTTCCATGCCCAACGAAAGCCCCCAGACCCAAATGGAGAGGGGCTGTTTGGGGGCCCCCTGGGGACTCTTCAGGCCAGCTAGGTCTTTGGGTCCTGGCTCCTTCGGTTTGGGAGCTGTTGCTGGACGTTGGGCATGTTGGCCGGAGAGTGCTTCTCGGGCTGCGAACTGCAACCTTGCAGGTACCTCCCAGGTCCCCGGCCCAACGAAAGCCCCCAGACCCAAATGGAGAGGGGCTGCTTGGGGGCCCCCTGGGGGCCCTTCAGGCCAGCTAGGTCTTTGGGTCCTGGCTCCTTCGGTTTGGGAGCTGTTGCTGCAGTTGGGCATGTTGGCCGGAGAGTGCTTCTCGGGCCGCGAACTGCAACCTTGCAGGTAGCTCCCAGGTTCCCGGCCCAACGAAAGGCCCCCAGACCCAAATGGAGAGGGGCTGTTTGGGGGCCCCCTGGGGACTCTTCAGGCCAGCTAGGTCTTTGGGTCCTGGCTCCTTCGCTTTGGGAGCTGTTGCTGCAGTTGGGCATGTTGACCGGAGAGTGCTTCTCGGGCTGCGAACTGCAACCTTGCAGGTACGTCCCAGGTACCCGGCCCAACGAAAGCCCCCAGACCCAAATGGAGAGGGGCTGCTTGGGGGCCCCCTGGGGGCCCTTCAGGCCAGCTAGGTCTTTGGGTCCTGGCTCCTTCGGTTTGGGAGCTGTTGCTGCAGTTGGGCATGTTGGCCGGAGAGTGCTTCTCGGGCCGCGAACTGCAACCTTGCAGGTAGCTCCCAGGTTCCCGGCCCAACGAAAGCCCCCAGACCCAAATGGAGAGGGGCTGCTTGGGGGCCCCCTGGGGGCCCTTCAGGCCAGCTAGGTCTTTGGGTCCTGGCTCCTTCGGTTTGGGAGCTGTTGCTGGACGTTGGGCATGTTGGCCGGAGAGTGCTTCTCGGGCCGCGAACTGCAACCTTGCAGGTAGCACCCAGGTTCCCGGGCCAAGGAAAGCCCCCAGACCCACATGGAGAGGGGCTGCTTGGGGGCCGCTTGGGTCCCCTTCAGGCCAGCTAGGTCTTTGGGTCCTGGCTCCTTCGCTTTGGGAGCTGTTGCTGCAGTTGGGCATGTTGACCGGAGAGTGCTTCTCGGGCTGCGAACTGCAACCTTGCAGGTACCTCCCAAGTCCCAGGCCCAACGAAAGCCCCCAGACCCAAATGGAGAGGGGCTGCTTGGGTTCCCCCTGGGGGCCCTTCAGGCCAGCTAGGTCTTTGGGTCCTGGCTCCTTCGATTTGGGAGCTGTTGCTGGACGTTGGGCATGTTGACCGGAGAGTGCTTCTCGGGCTGCGAACTGCAACCTTGCAGATACCTCCCAGGTTCCCGGCCCAACGAAAGCCCCCAGACCCAAATTGAGAGGGGCTGCTTGCGGGCCCCATGGGGGCCCTTCAGGCCAGCTAGGTCTTTGGGTCCTGGCTCCTTCGGTTTGGGAGCTGTTGCTGAAGTTGGGCATGTTGGCCGGAGAGTGCTTCTCGGGCCGCGAACTGTAACCTTGCAGGTACCTCCCAGGTTCCATGCCCAACGAAAGCCCCAGACCCAAATTGAGAGGGGCTGTTTGGGAGCCCCCTGGGGACTCTTCAGGCCAGCTAGGCCTTTGGGTCCTGGCTCCTTGGGTTTGGGAGCTGTTGCTGGACGTTGGGCATGATGGCCGTAAAGTGCTTCTCGGGCCGCGAACTGCAACCTTGCAGGCACCTCCCAGGTTCCCGGCCCAACGAAAGACCCCAGACCCAAATGGAGAGGGGCTGTTTGGGGGCCCCCTGGGGCCCCTTCAGGCCAGCTAGGTCTTTGGGTCCTGGCTCCTTCGGTTTGGGAGCTGTTGCTGGACGTTGGGCATGTTGACCGGAGAGTGCTTCTCGGGCTGCGAACTGCAACCTTGCAGGTACCTCCCAGGTCCCCGGCCCACGAAAGCCCCCAGACCCAAATGGAGAGGGGCTGCTTGGGGGCCCCCTGGGGGCCCTTCAGGCCAGCTAGGTCTTTGGGTCCTGGCTCCTTCGGTTTGGGAGCTGTTGCTGCAGTTGGGCATGTTGGCCGGAGAGTGCTTCTCGGGCCGCGAACTGCAACCTTGCAGGTACCTCCCAGGTTCCCGGCCCAACGAAAGCCCCCAGACCCAAATGGAGAGGGTCTGCTTGGGGGCCCCCTGGGGCCCCTTCAGACCAGCTAGGTCTTTGGGTCCTGGCTCCTTCGGTTTGGGAGCTGTTGCTGGACGTTGGGCATGTTGACCGGAGAGTGCTTCTCGGGCTGCGAACTGCAACCTTGCAGGTACCTCCCAGGTCCCCGGCCCACGAAAGCCCCCAGACCCAAATGGAGAGGGGCTGCTTGCTGGCCCCCTGGGGGCCCTTCAGGCCAGCTAGGTCTTTGGGTCCTGTCTCCTTCGGTTTGGGAGCTGTTGCTGCAGTTGGGCATGTTGGCCGGAGAGTGCTTCTCGGGCCGCGAACTGCAACCTTGCAGGTAGCTCCCAGGTTCCCGGCCCAACGAAAGGCCCCCAGACCCAAATTGAGAGGGGCTGTTTGGGGGCCCCCTGGGGACTCTTCAGGCCAGCTAGGTCTTTGGGTCCTGGCTCCTTCGCTTTGGGAGCTGTTGCTGCAGTTGGGCATGTTGACCGGAGAGTGCTTCTCGGGCTGCGAACTGCAACCTTGCAGGTACCTCCCAAGTCCCAGGCCCAACGAAAGCCCCCAGACCCAAATTGAGAGGGGCTGCTTGGGTTCCCCCTGGGGGCCCTTCAGGCCAGCTAGGTCTTTGGGTCCTGGCTCCTTCGGTTTGGGAGCTGTTGCTGGACGTTGGGCATGTTGACCGGAGAGTGCTTCTCGGTCTGCGAACTGCAACCTTGCAGATACCTCCCAGGTTCCCGGCCCAACAAAAGCCCCCAGACCCAAATGGAGAGGGGCTGCTTGGGGGCCCCCTGGGGGCCCTTCAGGCCAGCTAGGTCTTTGGGTCCTGGCTCCTTCGGTTTGGGAGCTGTTGCTGAAGTTGTGCATGTTGGCCGGAGAGTGCTTCTCGGGCCGCGAACTGTAACCTTGCAGGTACCTCCCAGGTTCCATGCCCAACGAAAGCCCCAGACCCAAATTGAGAGGGGCTGTTTGGGGGCCCCCTGGGGACTCTTCAGGCCAGCTAGGCCTTTGGGTTCTGGCTCCTTGGGTTTGGGAGCTGTTGCTGGACGTTGGGCATGATGGCCGTAAAGTGCTTCTCGGGCCGCGAACTGCAACCTTGCAGGCACCTCCCAGGTTCCCGGCCCAACGAAAGCCCCCAGACCCAAATGGAGAGGGGCTGTTTGGGGGCCCCCTGGGGCCCCTTCAGGCCAGCTAGGTCTTTGGGTCCTGGCTCCTTCGCTTTGGGAGCTGTTGCTGGACGTTGGGCATGTTGACCGGAGAGTGCTTCTCGGGCTGCGAACTGCAACCTTGCAGGTACCTCCCAGGTCCCCGGCCCACGAAAGCCCCCAGACCCAAATGGAGAGGGGCTGCTTGGGGGCCCCCTGGGGGCCCTTCAGGCCAGCTAGGTCGTTGGGTCCTGGCTCCTTCGGTTTGGGAGCTGTTGCTGCAGTTGGGCATGTTGGCCGGAGAGTGCTTCTCGGGCTGCGAACTGCAACCTTGCAGGTACCTCCCAGGTTCCCGGCCCAACGAAAGCCCCCAGACCCAAATGGAGAGGGGCTGCTTGGGGGCCCCCTGGGGGCCCTTCAGGCCAGCTAGGTCTTTGGGTCCTGGCTCCTTCGGTTTGGGAGCTGTTGCTGCAGTTGGGCATGTTGGCCGGAGAGTGCTTCTCGGCCGCGAACTGCAACCTTGCAGGTACCTCCCAGGTCCCAGGCCCAACGAAAGCCCCCAGACCCAAATGGAGAGGGGCTGTTTGGGGGCCCCCTGGGGGCCCTTCAGGCCAGCTAGGTCTTTGGGTCCTGGCTCCTTCGGTTTGGGAGCTGTTGCTGCAGTTGGGCATGTTGGCCGGAGAGTGGTTCTCGGGCCGTGAACTGCAAAAGACCTAGCTGGCCTGAAGGGCCCCCAGGTGGCCCCCAAGCAGCCCCTCTCAATTTGGGTCTGGGGGCTTTCGTTGGGCCGGGAACCTGGGAGGTGCCTGCAAGGTTTCAGTTCGCGGCCCGAGAAGCACTCTCCGGCCATCATGCAAAACGTCCAGCAACAGCTCCCAAATCCAAGGAGCCAGGACCCAAAGACCTAGCTGGCCTGAAGAGTCCCCAGGGGGCCCCCAAACAGCCCCTCTCAATTTGGGTCTGGGGGCTTTCGTTGGGCCGGGGACATGGGAGGTACCTGCAAGGTTGCAGTT
The DNA here is from genome assembly GCF_964237585.1 of Gallinula chloropus. Lineage (NCBI taxonomy): Eukaryota > Metazoa > Chordata > Aves > Gruiformes > Rallidae > Gallinula > Gallinula chloropus. The sequence goes on from NW_028168427.1 coordinate 200,006, forward strand.
CGCAGCCCGAGAAGCACTCTCCGGCCAACATGCCCAACTTCAGCAACAGCTCCCAAACCTAAGGAGCCAGGACCCAAAGACCTAGCTGGCCTGAAGGGCCCCCAGGGGGCCCCCAAGCAGCCCCTCTCAATTTGGGTCTGGGGGCTTTCGTTGGGCCGGGAACCTGGGAGGTACCTGCACGGTTGCAGTTCGCAGTCCGAGAAGCACTCTCCGGTCAACATGCCCAACGTCCAGCAACAGCTCCCAAATCGAAGGAGCCAGGACCCAAAGACCTAGCTGGCCTGAAGGGCCCCCAGGGGGAACCCAAGCAGCCCATCTCCATTTGGGTCTGGGGGCTTTCGTTGGGCCTGGGACTTGGGAGGTACCTGCAAGGTTGCAGTTCGCAGCCCGAGAAGCACTCTCCGGTCAACATGCCCAACTGCAGCAACAGCTCCCAAAGCGAAGGAGCCAGGACCCAAAGACCTAGCTGGCCTGAAGGGGCCACAAGCGGCCCCCAAGCAGCCCCTCTCCATGTGGGCCTGGGGGCTTTCCTTGGCCCGGGAACCTGGGTGCTACCTGCAAGGTTGCAGTTCACGGACCGAGAAGCACTCTCCGGCCAACATGCCCAACGTCCAGCACCAACTCCCAAACCGAAGGAGCCAGGACCCAAAGACCTAGCTGGCCTGAAGGGGCCCCAGGGGGCCCCCAAGCAGCCCCTCTCCATTTGGGTCTGGGGGCTTTCGTTGGGCATGGAACCTGGGAGCTACCTGCAAGTTTGCAGTTCGCGGCCCGAGAAGCACTCTCCGGCCAACATGCCCAACTGCAGCAACAGCAACCAAACCGAAGGAGCCAGGACCCAAAGACCTAGCTGGCCTGAAGGGCCCCCAGGGGGCCCGCAAGCAGCCCCTCTCAATTTGGGTCTGGGGGCTTTCGTTGGGCCGGGGACATGGGAGGTACCTGCAAGGTTGCAGTTCGCAGCCCGAGAAGCACTCTCCGGCCAACATGCCCAACGTCCAGCAACACCTCCCAAAGCGAAGGAGCCAGGACCCAAAGACCTAGCTGGCCTGAAGAGTCCCAAGGGGGCCCCCAAGCAGCCCCTCTCCATTTGGGTCTGGGGGCTTTCGTTGGGCATGGAAACTGGGAGGTACCTGCAAGGTTACAGTTCGCAGCCTGAGAAGCACTCTCCGGCCAACATGCCCAACGTCCAGCAACAGCTCCCAAAGCGAAGGAGCCAGGACCCAAAGACCTAGCTGGCCTGAAGGGCCCCCAGGGGGCCCCCAAGCAGCCCCTCTCCATTTGGGTCTGGGGGCTTTCGTTGGGCCGGGGACAAGGAGGTACCTGCAAGGTTGCAGTTCGCAGCCCGAGAAGCACTCTCCGGCCAACATGCCCAACGTCCAGCAACAGCTCCCAAACCGAAGGAGCCAGGACCCAAAGACCTAGCTGGCCTGAAGGGCCCCCAGGGGGCCCGCAAGCAGCCCCTCTCAATTTGGATCTGGGGGCTTACGTTGGGCCGGGGACATGGGAGGTACCTGCAAGGTTGCAGTTCGCAGCCCGAGAAGCACTCTCCGGTCAACATGCCCAATGTCCAGCAACAGCTCCCAAACCGAAGGAGCCAAGACCCAAAGACCTAGCTGGCCTGAAGGGCCCCCAGGGGGCCCCCAAGCAGCCCCTCTCAATTTGGGTCTGGGGGCTTTCGTTGGGCCGGGGACATGGGAGATTCCTGCAAGTTTGCAGTTCGCAGCCCGAGAAGCACTCTCCAGCCAACATGCCCAACGTCCAGCAACAGCTTCCAAAGCGAAGGAGCCAGGACCCAAAGACCTAGCTGGCCTGAAGAGTCCCAAGGGGGCCCCCAAGCAGCCCCTCTCCATTTGGGTCTGGGGGCTTTCGTTGGGCATGGAACCTGGGAGGTACCTGCAAGCTTACAGTTCGCAGCCTGAGAAGCACTCTCCGGCCAACATGCCCAACGTCCAGCAACAGCTCCCAAACCGAAGGAGCCAGGACCCAAAGACCTAGCTGGCCTGAAGGGCCCCCAGGAGGCCCCCAAGCAGCCCCTCTCCATTTGGGTCTGGGGGCTTTCGTTGGGCCGGGTACCTGGGAGGTACCTGCAAGGTTGCAGTTCGCAGCCCGAGAAGCACTCTCCGGTCATCATGCCGAACGTCCAGCAACAGCTCCCAAAGCGAAGGAGCCAGGACCCAAAGACCTAGCTGGCCTGAAGGGGCCCCAGGGGGCCCCCAAGCAGCCCCTCTCCATTTGGGTCTGGGGGCTTTCGTTGGGCCGGAAACCTGGGAGCTACCTGCAAGGTTGCAGTTCACGGCCCGAGAAGCACTCTCCGGCCAACATGCCCAACTGCAGCAACAGCTCCCAAAGCGAAGGAGCCAGGACCCAAAGACCTAGCTGGCCTGGAGTGTCCCAAGGGGGCCCGCAAGCAGCCCCTCTCCATTTTGGTCTGGGGGCTTTCGTTGGGCCGGGAACCTGGGATGTGTCTGCAAGGTTGCAGTTCGCGGCCCGAGAAGCACTCTCCGGCCATCATGCCCAACGTCCAGCAACAGCTCCCAAACCGAAGGAGCCAGGACCCAAAGACCTAGCTGGCCTGAAGAGTCCCCAGGGGGCCCCCAAGCAGCCCCTCTCCATTTGGGTCTGGGGGCTTTCGTTGGGCATGGAACCTGGGAGCTACCTGCAAGGTTGCAGTTCGCGGCCCGAGAAGCACTCTCCGGCCAACATGCCCAACTGCAGCAACAGCTCCCAAACCGAAGGAGCCAGGACCCAAAGACTTAGCTGGCCTGAAGGGGCCCCAGGAGGCCCCCAAGCAGCCCCTCTCCATTTGGGTCTGGGGGCTTTCGTTGGGCCGGGAACCTGGGAGGTGTCTGCAAGGTTGCAGTTCACGGCCCGAGAAGCACTCTCCGGCCAACATGACCAACGTCCAGCAACAGCTCCCAATCCGAAGGAGCCAGGACCCAAAGACCTAGCTGGCCTGAAGAGTCCCCAGGGGGCCCCCAAACAGCCCCTCTCCATTTGGGTCTGGGGGCTTTCGTTGGGCCGGGAACCTGGGAGGTACCTGCAAGGTTGCAGTTCACGGCCCGAGAAGCACTCTCCGGCCAACATGCCCAACTGCAGCAACAGCTCCCAAACCGAAGGAGCCAGGACCCAAAGACCTAGCTGGCCTGAAGGGCCCCCAGGGGGCCCCCAAGCAGCCCCTCTCCATTTGGGTCTGGGGGCTTTCGTTGGGCCGGGGACCTGGGAAGTACCTGCAAGGTTGCAGTTCGCAGCCCGAGAAGCACTCTCCGGTCAACATGCCCAACGTCCAGCAACAGCTCACAATACGAAGGAGCCAGGACCCAAAGACCTAGCTGGCCTGAAGGGGCCCCAGGGGGCCCCCAAGCAGCCCCTCTCCATTTGGGTCTGGGGGCTTTCGTTGGGCCTGGGACCTGGGAGGTACCTGCAAGGTTGCAGTTCGCAGCCCGAGAAGCACTCTCCGGCCAACATGCCCAACTGCAGCAACAGCTCCCAAACCGAAGGAGCCAGGACCCAAAGACCTAGCTGGCCTGAAGGGCCCCCAGGGGGCCCCCAAGCAGCCCCTCTCAATTTGGGTCTCGGGGCTTTCGTTGGGCCGGGAACCTGGGAGATACCTGCAAGGTTGCAGTTCACGGCCCGAGAAGCACTCTCCGGCCAACATGCCCAACGTCCAGCAACAGCTCCCAAACCGAAGGAGCCAGGACCCAAAAACCTAGTTGGCCTGAAGAGGCCCCAGGGGGCCCCCAAACAGCCCCTCTCCATTTGGGTCTGGGGGCTTTCGTTGGGCCGGGAACCTGGGAGCTACCTGCAAGGTTGCAGTTCGCAGCCCGAGAAGCACTCTCCGGCCAACATGCCCAACGTCCAGCAACAGCTCCCAAATCGAAGGAGCCAGGACCCAAAGATCTAGCTGGCCTGAAGGGCCCCCAGGGGGCCCCCAAGCAGCCCCTCTCCATTTGGGTCTGGGGGCTTTCGTTGGGCCGGGGACCTGGGAGGTACCTGCAAGGTTGCAGTTTGCGGCCCGAGAAGCACTCTCCGGCCAACATGCCCAACTGCAGCAACAGCTCCCAAACCGAAGGAGCCAGGACCCAAAGACCTAGCTGGCCTGAAGGGGCCCCAGGGGGCCCCCAAGCAGCCCCTCTCCATTTGGGTCTGGGGGCTTTCGTTGGGCCGGGAACCTGGGAGGTGTCTGCAAGGTTGCAGTTCACGGCCCGAGAACCACTCTCCGGCCAACATGACCAACGTCCAGCAACAGCTCCCAATCCGAAGGAGCCAGGACCCAAAGACCTAGCTGGCCTGAAGAGTCCCCAGGGGGCCCCCAAACAGCCCCTCTCCATTTGGGTCTGGGGGCTTTCGTTGGGCCGGGAACCTGGGAGGTACCTGCAAGGTTGCAGTTCACGGCCCGAGAAGCACTCTCCGGCCAACATGCCCAACTGCAGCAACAGCTCCCAAACCGAAGGAGCCAGGACCCAAAGACCTAGCTGGCCTGAAGGGCCCCCAGGGGGCCCCCAAGCAGCCCCTCTCCATTTGGGTCTGGGGGCTTTCGTTGGGCCGGGGACCTGGGAAGTACCTGCAAGGTTGCAGTTCGCAGCCCGAGAAGCACTCTCCGGTCAACATGCCCAACGTCCAGCAACAGCTCACAATACGAAGGAGCCAGGACCCAAAGACCTAGCTGGCCTGAAGGGGCCCCAGGGGGCCCCCAAGCAGCCCCTCTCCATTTGGGTCTGGGGGCTTTCGTTGGGCCTGGGACCTGGGAGGTACCTGCAAGGTTGCAGTTCGCAGCCCGAGAAGCACTCTCCGGCCAACATGCCCAACTGCAGCAACAGCTCCCAAACCGAAGGAGCCAGGACCCAAAGACCTAGCTGGCCTGAAGGGCCCCCAGGGGGCCCCCAAGCAGCCCCTCTCAATTTGGGTCTGGGGGCTTTCGTTGGGCCGGGAACCTGGGAGATACCTGCAAGGTTGCAGTTCACGGCCCGAGAAGCACTCTCCGGCCAACATGCCCAACGTCCAGCAACAGCTCCCAAACCGAAGGAGCCAGGACCCAAAAACCTAGTTGGCCTGAAGAGGCCCCAGGGGGCCCCCAAACAGCCCCTCTCCATTTGGGTCTGGGGACTTTCGTTGGGCATGGAACCTGGGAGGTACCTGCAAGGTTGCAGTTCGCAGCCCGAGAAGCACTCTCCGGTCAACATGCCCAACTGCAGCAACAGCTCCCAAACCGAAGGAGCCAGGACCCAAAGAAATAGATGGCCTGGAGGGTCCCCAGGGGGCCCGCAAGCAGCCCCTCTCCATTTGGGTCTGGGGGCTTTCGTTGGGCCGGGAACCTGGGAGGTGCCTGCAAGGTTGCAGTTCGCGGCCGGAGAAGCACTCTCCGGCCAGCATGCCCAACTGCAGCAACAGCTCCCAAATCGAAGGAGCCAGGACCCAAAGATCTAGCTGGCCTGAAGGGCCCCCAGGGGGCCCCCAAGCAGCCCCTCTCCATTTGGGTCTGGGGGCTTTCGTTGGGCATGTATACCTGAGAGGTACCTGCAAGTTACAGTTCGCGGCCCGAGAAGCACTCTCCGGCCAACATGCCCAACTGCAGCAACAGCTCCCAAACCGAAGGAGCCAGGACCCAAAGACCTAGCTGGCCTGAAGTGCCCCCAGGGGGTCCCCAAGCAGCCCCTCTCCATTTGGGTCTGGGGGCTTTCGTTGGGCGGGGAAACTGGGAGATTCATGCAAGGTTGCAGTTCGCGGCCCGAGAAGCACTCTCTGGCCAACATGCCCAACTGCAGCAACAGCTCCCAAAGCGAAGGAGCCAGGACACAAAGACCTAGCTGGCCTGAAGGGCCCCCAGGGGGCCACCAAGCAGCCCCTCTCAATTTGGGTCTGGGGGCTTTCGTTGGGCATGGAACCTGGGAGATTCCTGCAAGGTTGCAGTTCGCGGCCCGAGAAGCACTCTCCGGCCAACATGCCCAACTGCAGCAACAGCTCCCAAAGCGAAGGAGCCAGGACCCAAAGACCTAGCTGGCCTGAAGGGCCCCCAGGGGGGCCCCAAGCAGCCCCTCTCAATTTGGGTCTGGGGGCTTTCGTTGGGCCGGGAACCTGGGAGAATCCTGTAAGGTTGCAGTTCGCGGCCCGAGAAGCACTCTCCGGCCAACATGCCCAACTGCAGCAACAGCTCCCAAAGCGAAGGAGCCAGGACCCAAAGACCTAGCTGGCCTGAAGGGCCCCCAGGGGGCCCCCAAGCAGCCCCTCTCCATTTGGGTCTGGGGGCTTTCGTTGGGCCGGGAACCTGGGAGAATCCTGCAAGTTTGCAGTTCGCGGCCCGAGAAGCACTCTCCGGCCAACATGCCCAACTGCAGCAACAGCTCCCAAACCGAAGGAGCCAGGACCCAAAGACCTAGCTGGCCTGAAGGGCCCCCAGGGGGCCCGCAAGCAGCCCCTCTCAATTTGGGTCTGGGGGCTTTCGTTGGGCCGGGGACATGAGAGGTACCTGCAAGGTTGCAGTTCGCAGCCCGAGAAGCACTCTCCGGCCAACATGCCCAACGTCCAGCAACACCTCCCAAAGCGAAGGAGCCAGGACCCAAAGACCTAGCTGGCCTGAAGAGTCCCAAGGGGGCCCCCAAGCAGCCCCTCTCCATTTGGGTCTGGGGGCTTTCGTTGGGCATGGAAACTGGGAGGTACCTGCAAGGTTACAGTTCGCAGCCTGAGAAGCACTCTCCGGCCAACATGCCCAACGTCCAGCAACAGCTCCCAAAGCGAAGGAGCCAGGACCCAAAGACCTAGCTGGCCTGAAGGGCCCCCAGGGGGCCCCCAAGCAGCCCCTCTCCATTTGGGTCTGGGGGCTTTCGTTGGGCCGGGGACAAGGAGGTACCTGCAAGGTTGCAGTTCGCAGCCCGAGAAGCACTCTCCGGCCAACATGCCCAACGTCCAGCAACAGCTCCCAAACCGAAGGAGCCAGGACCCAAAGACCTAGCTGGCCTGAAGGGCCCCCAGGGGGCCCGCAAGCAGCCCCTCTCAATTTGGATCTGGGGGCTTACGTTGGGCCGGGGACATGGGAGGTACCTGCAAGGTTGCAGTTCGCAGCCCGAGAAGCACTCTCCGGTCAACATGCCCAATGTCCAGCAACAGCTCCCAAACCGAAGGAGCCAAGACCCAAAGACCTAGCTGGCCTGAAGGGCCCCCAGGGGGCCCCCAAGCAGCCCCTCTCAATTTGGGTCTGGGGGCTTTCGTTGGGCCGGGGACATGGGAGATTCCTGCAAGTTTGCAGTTCGCAGCCCGAGAAGCACTCTCCAGCCAACATGCCCAACGTCCAGCAACAGCTTCCAAAGCGAAGGAGCCAGGACCCAAAGACCTAGCTGGCCTGAAGAGTCCCAAGGGGGCCCCCAAGCAGCCCCTCTCCATTTGGGTCTGGGGGCTTTCGTTGGGCATGGAACCTGGGAGGTACCTGCAAGCTTACAGTTCGCAGCCTGAGAAGCACTCTCCGGCCAACATGCCCAACGTCCAGCAACAGCTCCCAAACCGAAGGAGCCAGGACCCAAAGACCTAGCTGGCCTGAAGGGCCCCCAGGAGGCCCCCAAGCAGCCCCTCTCCATTTGGGTCTGGGGGCTTTCGTTGGGCCGGGTACCTGGGAGGTACCTGCAAGGTTGCAGTTCGCAGCCCGAGAAGCACTCTCCGGTCATCATGCCGAACGTCCAGCAACAGCTCCCAAAGCGAAGGAGCCAGGACCCAAAGACCTAGCTGGCCTGAAGGGGCCCCAGGGGGCCCCCAAGCAGCCCCTCTCCATTTGGGTCTGGGGGCTTTCGTTGGGCCGGAAACCTGGGAGCTACCTGCAAGGTTGCAGTTCACGGCCCGAGAAGCACTCTCCGGCCAACATGCCCAACTGCAGCAACAGCTCCCAAAGCGAAGGAGCCAGGACCCAAAGACCTAGCTGGCCTGGAGTGTCCCAAGGGGGCCCGCAAGCAGCCCCTCTCCATTTTGGTCTGGGGGCTTTCGTTGGGCATGGAACCTGGGAGCTACCTGCAAGGTTGCAGTTCACGGCCCGAGAAGCACTCTCCGGCCAACATGCCCAACTGCAGCAACAGCTCCCAAACCGAAGGAGCCAGGACCCAAAGACCTAGCTGGCCTGAAGGGGCCCCAGGAGGCCCCCAAGCAGCCCCTCTCCATTTGGGTCTGGGGGCTTTCGTTGGGCCGGGAACCTGGGAGGTGTCTGCAAGGTTGCAGTTCACGGCCCGAGAAGCACTCTCCGGCCAACATGACCAACGTCCAGCAACAGCTCCCAATCCGAAGGAGCCAGGACCCAAAGACCTAGCTGGCCTGAAGAGTCCCCAGGGGGCCCCCAAACAGCCCCTCTCCATTTGGGTCTGGGGGCTTTCGTTGGGCCGGGAACCTGGGAGGTACCTGCAAGGTTGCAGTTCACGGCCCGAGAAGCACTCTCCGGCCAACATGCCCAACTGCAGCAACAGCTCCCAAACCGAAGGAGCCAGGACCCAAAGACCTAGCTGGCCTGAAGGGCCCCCAGGGGGCCCCCAAGCAGCCCCTCTCCATTTGGGTCTGGGGGCTTTCGTTGGGCCGGGGACCTGGGAAGTACCTGCAAGGTTGCAGTTCGCAGCCCGAGAAGCACTCTCCGGTCAACATGCCCAACGTCCAGCAACAGCTCACAATACGAAGGAGCCAGGACCCAAAGACCTAGCTGGCCTGAAGGGGCCCCAGGGGGCCCCCAAGCAGCCCCTCTCCATTTGGGTCTGGGGGCTTTCGTTGGGCCTGGGACCTGGGAGGTACCTGCAAGGTTGCAGTTCGCAGCCCGAGAAGCACTCTCCGGCCAACATGCCCAACTGCAGCAACAGCTCCCAAACCGAAGGAGCCAGGACCCAAAGACCTAGCTGGCCTGAAGGGCCCCCAGGGGGCCCCCAAGCAGCCCCTCTCAATTTGGGTCTCGGGGCTTTCGTTGGGCTGGGAACCTGGGAGATACCTGCAAGGTTGCAGTTCACGGCCCGAGAAGCACTCTCCGGCCAACATGCCCAACGTCGAGCAACAGCTCCCAAACCGAAGGAGCCAGGACCCAAAAACCTAGCTGGCCTGAAGAGGCCCCAGGGGGCCCCCAAACAGCCCCTCTCCATTTGGGTCTGGGGGCTTTCGTTGGGCCGGGAACCTGGGAGGTACCTGCAAGGTTGCAGTTCGCAGCCCGAGAAGCACTCTCCGGCCAACATGCCCAACGTCCAGCAACAGCTCCCAAATCGAAGGAGCCAGGACCCAAAGATCTAGCTGGCCTGAAGGGCCCCCAGGGGGCCCCCAAGCAGCCCCTCTCCATTTGGGTCTGGGGGCTTTCGTTGGGCATGGAACCTGGGAGCTACCTGCAAGGTTGCAGTTCGAGGCCCGAGAAGCACTCTCCGGCCAACATGCCCAACTGCAGCAACAGCTCCCAAACCGAAGGAGCCAGGACCCAAAGACCTAGCTGGCCTGAAGGGGCCCCAGGGGGCCCCCAAGCAGCCCCTCTCCATTTGGGTCTGGGGGCTTTCGTTGGGCCGGGAACCTGGGAGGTGTCTGCAAGGTTGCAGTTCACGGCCCGAGAACCACTCTCCGGCCAACATGACCAACGTCCAGCAACAGCTCCCAATCCGAAGGAGCCAGGACCCAAAGACCTAGCTGGCCTGAAGAGTCCCCAGGGGGCCCCCAAACAGCCCCTCTCCATTTGGGTCTGGGGGCTTTCGTTGGGCCGGGAACCTGGGAGGTACCTGCAAGGTTGCAGTTCACGGCCCGAGAAGCACTCTCCGGCCAACATGCCCAACTGCAGCAACAGCTCCCAAACCGAAGGAGCCAGGACCCAAAGACCTAGCTGGCCTGAAGGGCCCCCAGGGGGCCCCCAAGCAGCCCCTCTCCATTTGGGTCTGGGGGCTTTCGTTGGGCCGGGGACCTGGGAAGTACCTGCAAGGTTGCAGTTCGCAGCCCGAGAAGCACTCTCCGGTCAACATGCCCAACGTCCAGCAACAGCTCCCAATACGAAGGAGCCAGGACCCAAAGACCTAGCTGGCCTGAAGGGGCCCCAGGGGGCCCCCAAGCAGCCCCTCTCCATTTGGGTCTGGGGGCTTTCGTTGGGCCTGGGACCTGGGAGGTACCTGCAAGGTTGCAGTTCGCAGCCCGAGAAGCACTCTCCGGCCAACATGCCCAACTGCAGCAACAGCTCCCAAAGCGAAGGAGCCAGGACCCAAAGACCTAGCTGGCCTGAAGGGCCCCCAGGGGGGCCCCAAGCAGCCCCTCTCAATTTGGGTCTGGGGGCTTTCGTTGGGCCGGGAACCTGGGAGAATCCTGTAAGGTTGCAGTTCGCGGCCCGAGAAGCACTCTCCGGCCAACATGCCCAACTGCAGCAACAGCTCCCAAAGCGAAGGAGCCAGGACCCAAAGACCTAGCTGGCCTGAAGGGCCCCCAGGGGGCCCCCAAGCAGCCCCTCTCCATTTGGGTCTGGGGGCTTTCGTTGGGCCGGGAACCTGGGAGAATCCTGCAAGTTTGCAGTTCGCGGCCCGAGAAGCACTCTCCGGCCAACATGCCCAACTGCAGCAACAGCTCCCAAACCGAAGGAGCCAGGACCCAAAGACCTAGCTGGCCTGAAGGGCCCCCAGGGGGCCCGCAAGCAGCCCCTCTCAATTTGGGTCTGGGGGCTTTCGTTGGGCCGGGGACATGGGAGGTACCTGCAAGGTTGCAGTTCGCAGCCCGAGAAGCACTCTCCGGCCAACATGCCCAACGTCCAGCAACACCTCCCAAAGCGAAGGAGCCAGGACCCAAAGACCTAGCTGGCCTGAAGAGTCCCAAGGGGGCCCCCAAGCAGCCCCTCTCCATTTGGGTCTGGGGGCTTTCGTTGGGCATGGAAACTGGGAGGTACCTGCAAGGTTACAGTTCGCAGCCTGAGAAGCACTCTCCGGCCAACATGCCCAACGTCCAGCAACAGCTCCCAAAGCGAAGGAGCCAGGACCCAAAGACCTAGCTGGCCTGAAGGGCCCCCAGGGGGCCCCCAAGCAGCCCCTCTCCATTTGGGTCTGGGGGCTTTCGTTGGGCCGGGGACAAGGAGGTACCTGCAAGGTTGCAGTTCGCAGCCCGAGAAGCACTCTCCGGCCAACATGCCCAACGTCCAGCAACAGCTCCCAAACCGAAGGAGCCAGGACCCAAAGACCTAGCTGGCCTGAAGGGCCCCCAGGGGGCCCGCAAGCAGCCCCTCTCAATTTGGATCTGGGGGCTTACGTTGGGCCGGGGACATGGGAGGTACCTGCAAGGTTGCAGTTCGCAGCCCGAGAAGCACTCTCCGGTCAACATGCCCAATGTCCAGCAACAGCTCCCAAACCGAAGGAGCCAAGACCCAAAGACCTAGCTGGCCTGAAGGGCCCCCAGGGGGCCCCCAAGCAGCCCCTCTCAATTTGGGTCTGGGGGCTTTCGTTGGGCCGGGGACATGGGAGATTCCTGCAAGTTTGCAGTTCGCAGCCCGAGAAGCACTCTCCAGCCAACATGCCCAACGTCCAGCAACAGCTTCCAAAGCGAAGGAGCCAGGACCCAAAGACCTAGCTGGCCTGAAGAGTCCCAAGGGGGCCCCCAAGCAGCCCCTCTCCATTTGGGTCTGGGGGCTTTCGTTGGGCATGGAACCTGGGAGGTACCTGCAAGCTTACAGTTCGCAGCCTGAGAAGCACTCTCCGGCCAACATGCCCAACGTCCAGCAACAGCTCCCAAACCGAAGGAGCCAGGACCCAAAGACCTAGCTGGCCTGAAGGGCCCCCAGGAGGCCCCCAAGCAGCCCCTCTCCATTTGGGTCTGGGGGCTTTCGTTGGGCCGGGTACCTGGGAGGTACCTGCAAGGTTGCAGTTCGCAGCCCGAGAAGCACTCTCCGGTCATCATGCCGAACGTCCAGCAACAGCTCCCAAAGCGAAGGAGCCAGGACCCAAAGACCTAGCTGGCCTGAAGGGGCCCCAGGGGGCCCCCAAGCAGCCCCTCTCCATTTGGGTCTGGGGGCTTTCGTTGGGCCGGAAACCTGGGAGCTACCTGCAAGGTTGCAGTTCACGGCCCGAGAAGCACTCTCCGGCCAACATGCCCAACTGCAGCAACAGCTCCCAAAGCGAAGGAGCCAGGACCCAAAGACCTAGCTGGCCTGGAGTGTCCCAAGGGGGCCCGCAAGCAGCCCCTCTCCATTTTGGTCTGGGGGCTTTCGTTGGGCATGGAACCTGGGAGCTACCTGCAAGGTTGCAGTTCACGGCCCGAGAAGCACTCTCCGGCCAACATGCCCAACTGCAGCAACAGCTCCCAAACCGAAGGAGCCAGGACCCAAAGACCTAGCTGGCCTGAAGGGGCCCCAGGAGGCCCCCAAGCAGCCCCTCTCCATTTGGGTCTGGGGGCTTTCGTTGGGCCGGGAACCTGGGAGGTGTCTGCAAGGTTGCAGTTCACGGCCCGAGAAGCACTCTCCGGCCAACATGACCAACGTCCAGCAACAGCTCCCAATCCGAAGGAGCCAGGACCCAAAGACCTAGCTGGCCTGAAGAGTCCCCAGGGGGCCCCCAAACAGCCCCTCTCCATTTGGGTCTGGGGGCTTTCGTTGGGCCGGGAACCTGGGAGGTACCTGCAAGGTTGCAGTTCACGGCCCGAGAAGCACTCTCCGGCCAACATGCCCAACTGCAGCAACAGCTCCCAAACCGAAGGAGCCAGGACCCAAAGACCTAGCTGGCCTGAAGGGCCCCCAGGGGGCCCCCAAGCAGCCCCTCTCCATTTGGGTCTGGGGGCTTTCGTTGGGCCGGGGACCTGGGAAGTACCTGCAAGGTTGCAGTTCGCAGCCCGAGAAGCACTCTCCGGTCAACATGCCCAACGTCCAGCAACAGCTCACAATACGAAGGAGCCAGGACCCAAAGACCTAGCTGGCCTGAAGGGGCCCCAGGGGGCCCCCAAGCAGCCCCTCTCCATTTGGGTCTGGGGGCTTTCGTTGGGCCTGGGACCTGGGAGGTACCTGCAAGGTTGCAGTTCGCAGCCCGAGAAGCACTCTCCGGCCAACATGCCCAACTGCAGCAACAGCTCCCAAACCGAAGGAGCCAGGACCCAAAGACCTAGCTGGCCTGAAGGGCCCCCAGGGGGCCCCCAAGCAGCCCCTCTCAATTTGGGTCTCGGGGCTTTCGTTGGGCTGGGAACCTGGGAGATACCTGCAAGGTTGCAGTTCACGGCCCGAGAAGCACTCTCCGGCCAACATGCCCAACGTCGAGCAACAGCTCCCAAACCGAAGGAGCCAGGACCCAAAAACCTAGCTGGCCTGAAGAGGCCCCAGGGGGCCCCCAAACAGCCCCTCTCCATTTGGGTCTGGGGGCTTTCGTTGGGCCGGGAACCTGGGAGGTACCTGCAAGGTTGCAGTTCGCAGCCCGAGAAGCACTCTCCGGCCAACATGCCCAACGTCCAGCAACAGCTCCCAAATCGAAGGAGCCAGGACCCAAAGATCTAGCTGGCCTGAAGGGCCCCCAGGGGGCCCCCAAGCAGCCCCTCTCCATTTGGGTCTGGGGGCTTTCGTTGGGCATGGAACCTGGGAGCTACCTGCAAGGTTGCAGTTCGCGGCCCGAGAAGCACTCTCCGGCCAACATGCCCAACTGCAGCAACAGCTCCCAAACCGAAGGAGCCAGGACCCAAAGACCTAGCTGGCCTGAAGGGGCCCCAGGGGGCCCCCAAGCAGCCCCTCTCCATTTGGGTCTGGGGGCTTTCGTTGGGCCGGGAACCTGGGAGGTGTCTGCAAGGTTGCAGTTCACGGCCCGAGAACCACTCTCCGGCCAACATGACCAACGTCCAGCAACAGCTCCCAATCCGAAGGAGCCAGGACCCAAAGACCTAGCTGGCCTGAAGAGTCCCCAGGGGGCCCCCAAACAGCCCCTCTCCATTTGGGTCTGGGGGCTTTCGTTGGGCCGGGAACCTGGGAGGTACCTGCAAGGTTGCAGTTCACGGCCCGAGAAGCACTCTCCGGCCAACATGCCCAACTGCAGCAACAGCTCCCAAACCGAAGGAGCCAGGACCCAAAGACCTAGCTGGCCTGAAGGGCCCCCAGGGGGCCCCCAAGCAGCCCCTCTCCATTTGGGTCTGGGGGCTTTCGTTGGGCCGGGGACCTGGGAAGTACCTGCAAGGTTGCAGTTCGCAGCCCGAGAAGCACTCTCCGGTCAACATGCCCAACGTCCAGCAACAGCTCCCAATACGAAGGAGCCAGGACCCAAAGACCTAGCTGGCCTGAAGGGGCCCCAGGGGGCCCCCAAGCAGCCCCTCTCCATTTGGGTCTGGGGGCTTTCGTTGGGCCTGGGACCTGGGAGGTACCTGCAAGGTTGCAGTTCGCAGCCCGAGAAGCACTCTCCGGCCAACATGCCCAACTGCAGCAACAGCTCCCAAACCGAAGGAGCCAGGACCCAAAGACCTAGCTGGCCTGAAGGGCCCCCAGGGGGCCCCCAAGCAGCCCCTCTCAATTTGGGTCTCGGGGCTTTCGTTGGGCCGGGAACCTGGGAGATACCTGCAAGGTTGCAGTTCACGGCCCGAGAAGCACTCTCCGGCCAACATGCCCAACGTCCAGCAACAGCTCCCAAACCGAAGGAGCCAGGACCCAAAAACCTAGTTGGCCTGAAGAGGCCCCAGGGGGCCCCCAAACAGCCCCTCTCCATTTGGGTCTGGGGGCTTTCGTTGGGCCGGGAACCTGGGAGAATCCTGCAAGTTTGCAGTTCGCGGCCCGAGAAGCACTCTCCGGCCAACATGCCCAACTGCAGCAACAGCTCCCAAACCGAAGGAGCCAGGACCCAAAGACCTAGCTGGCCTGAAGGGCCCCCATGGGGCCCCCAAGGAGCCCCTCTCCATTTGGGTCTGGGGGCTTTCGTTGGGCGGGGAACCTGGGAGATTCCTGCAAGGTTGCATTTCGCGGCCGGAGAAGCACTCTCCGGCCAACATGCCCAACTGCAGCAACAGCTCCCAAACCGAAGGAGCCAGGACCCAAAGACCTAGCTGGCCTGAAGGGCCCCCAGGGGGCCCCCAAGCAGCCCCTCTCCATTTGGGTCTGGGGGCTTTTGTTGGGCCGGGAACCTGGGAGATTCCTGCAAGGTTGCAGTTCGAGGCCCGAGAAGCACTCTCCGGCCAACATGCCCAACTGCAGCAACAGCTCCCAAACCGAATGAGCCAGGACCCAAAGACCTAGCTGGCCTGAAGTGCCCCCAGGGGGCCCCCAAGCAGCCCCTCTCCATTTGGGTCTGGGGGCTTTCGTTCGGCATGTATACCTGGGAGGTACCTGCAAGGTTACAGTTCGCGGCCCGAGAAGCACTCTCCGGCCAACATGCCCAACTGCAGCAACAGCTCCCAAAGCGAAGGAGCCAGGACCCAAAGACCTAGCTGGCCTGAAGGGCCCCCAGAAGGCCACCAAGCAGCCCCTCTCCATTTGGGTCTGGGGGCTTTCGTTGGGCATGTATACCTGAGAGGTACCTGCAAGTTACAGTTCGCGGCCCGAGAAGCACTCTCCGGCCAACATGCCCAACTGCAGCAACAGCTCCCAAACCGAAGGAGCCAGGACCCAAAGACCTAGCTGGCCTGAAGGGCCCCCAGGGGGTCCCCAAGCAGCCCCTCTCCATTTGGGTCTGGGGGCTTTCGTTGGGCGGGGAAACTGGGAGATTCATGCAAGGTTGCAGTTCGCGGCCCGAGAAGCACTCTCTGGCCAACATGCGCAACTGCAGCAACATCAAATAAAGCAAAGGAGCCAGGACCCAAAGACCTAGCTGGCCTGAAGGGCCCCCAGGGGGTCCCCAAGCAGCCCCTCTCCATTTGGGTCTGGGGGCTTTAGTTGGGCTGGGAACCTGGGAGGTACCTGCAAGGTTGCAGTTCGCGGCCGGAGAAGCACTCTCCGGCCAGCATGCCCAACTGCAGCAACATCAAATAAAGCAAAGGAGCCAGGACCCAAAGACCTAGATGGCCTGAAGGGCCCCCATGGGGCCCCCAAGCAGCCCCTCTCAATTTGGGTCTGGGGGCTTTCGTTGGGCATGTATACCTGGGAGGTACCTGCAAGGTTACAGTTCGCTGCCCGAGAAGCACTGTCCGGCCAACATGCCCAACTGCAGCAACAGCTCCCAAAGCGAAGGAGCCAGGACCCAAAGACCTAGCTGGCCTGAAGGGCCCCCAGGGGGTCCCCAAGCAGCCCATCTCCATTTGGGTCTAGGGGCTTTCGTTGGGCGGGGAACCTGGGAGATTCATGCAAGGTTGCAGTTCGCGGCCCGAGAAGCACTCTCCGGCCGACATGCCCAACTGCAGCAACAGCTCCCAAAGCGAAGGAGCCAGGACCCAAAGACCTAGCTGGCCTGAAGGGCCCCCAGGGGGCCACCAAGCATCCCCTCTCAATTTGGGTCTGGGGGCTTTCGTTGGGCCGGGAACCTGGGAGATTCCTGCAAGGTTGCAGTTCGCGGCCGGAGAAGCACTCTCCGGCCAACATGCCCAACTGCAGCAACAGCTCCCAAACCGAAGGAGCCAGGACCCAAAGACCTAGCTGGCCTGAAGGGCCCCCAGGGGGCCCCTAAGCAGCCCCTCTCCATTTGGGTCTGGGGGCTTTCTTTAGGCTGAGAACCTGGGAGATACCAGCAAGGTTGCAGTTCGCGGCCCGAGAAGCACTCTCCGGCCAACATGCCCAATATCCAGCAACAGCTCCGAAAGCGAAGGAGCCAGGACCCAAAGACCTAGCTGGCCTGAAGGGCCCCCAGAAGGCCACCAAGCAGCCCCTCTCGATTTGGGTCTGGGGGCTTTCGTTGGGCATGTATACCTGAGAGGTACCTGCAAGGTTACAGTTCGCGGCCCGAGAAGCACTCTCCGGCCAACATGCCCAACTGCAGCAACAGCTCCCAAAGCGAAGGAGTCAGGACCCAAAGACCTAGCTGGCCTGAAGGGCCCCCAGGGGGCCCCCAAGCAGCCCCTCTCCATTTGGGTCTGGGGGTTTTCGTTGGGCCGGGAACCTGGGAGGTACCTGAAAGGTTGCAGTTCGCGGCCCGAGAAGCACTCTCCGGCCAACATGCCCAACTGCAGCAACAGCTCCCAAACCGAAGGAGCCAGGACCCAAAGACCTAGCTGGCCTGAAGGGCCTCCAGGGGGGCCCCAAGCAGCCCCTCTCAATTTGGGTCTGGGGGCTTTTGTTGGGCCGGGAACCTGGGAGAATCCTGCAAGGTTGCTGTTCGCGGCCCGAGAAGCACTCTCCGGCCAACATGCCCAACTGCAGCAACAGCTCCCAAAGCGAAGGAGCCAGGACCCAAAGACCTAGCTGGCCTGAAGGGCCCCCAGGGGGCCCCCAAGCAGCCCCTCTCAATTTGGGTCTGGGGGCTTTCGTTGGGCATGGAACCTGGGAGATTCATGCAAGGTTGCAGTTCGCGGCCCGAGAAGCACTCTCCGGCCAACATGCCCAACTGCAGCAACAGCTCCCAAACCGAAGGAGCCAGGACCCAAAGACCTAGCTGGCCTGAAGGGCCCCCAGGGGGCCCCCAAACAGCCCCTCTCCATTTGGGTCTGGGGGCTTTCGTTGGGCATGGAACCTGGGAGATTCCTGCAAGGTTGCAGTTCGCGGCCCGAGAAGCACTCTCCGGCCAACATGCCCAACTGCAGCAACAGCTCCCAAAGCGAAGGAGCCAGGACCCAAAGACCTAGCTGGCCTGAAGGGCCCCCAGGGGGCCCCCAAGCAGCCCCTCTCAATTTGGGTCTGGGGGCTTTAGTTGGGCCGGGAACCTGGGAGTTACCTGCAAGGTTGCAGTTTGTGGCCGGAGAAGCACTCTCCGGCCAACATGCCCAACTGCAGCAACAGCTCCCAAACCGAAGGAGCCAGGACCCAAAGACCTAGCTGGCCTGAAGGGCCCCCAGGGGGCCCCCAAGCAGCCCCTCTCCATTTGGTTCTGGGGGCTTTCGTTGGGCCGGGAACCTGGGAGATTCCTGCAAGGTTGCAGTTCGAGGCCCGAGAAGCACTCTCCGGCCAACATGCCCAACTGCAGCAACAGCTCCCAAACCGAATGAGCCAGGACCCAAAGACCTAGCTGGCCTGAAGGGCCTCCAGGGGGCCCCAAGTAGCCCCTCTCCATTTGGGTCTGGGGGCTTTCTTTAGGCTGAGAACCTGGGAGATACCAGCAAGGTTGCAGTTCGCGGCCCGAGAAGCACTCTCCGGCCAACATGCCCAATATCCAGCAACAGCTCCCAAAGCGAAGGAGCCAGGACCCAAAGACCTAGCTGGCCTGAAGGGCCTGCAGAAGGCCCCCAAGTAGCCCCTCTCAATTTGGGTCTGGGGGCTTTCGTTGGGCCGGGAACTTGGGAGGTACCTGCAAGGTTGCAGTTCGCGGCCCGAGAAGCACTCTCCGGCCAACATGCCAAATATTCAGCAACAGCTCCCAAAGCGAAGGAGCCAGGACCCAAAGACCTAGCTGGCCTGAAGGGCCCCCAGGGGGCCTCCAAGCAGCCCCTCTCAATTTGGGTCTGGGGGCTTTCGTTGGGCCGGGAACCTGGGAGAATCCTGCAAGGTTGCAGTTCGCGGCCCGAGAAGCACTCTCCGGCCAACATGCCCAACTGCAGCAACAGCTCCCAAACCGAAGGAGCCAGGACACAAAGACCTAGCTGGCCTGAAGGGCCCCCAGGGGGCCCCAAAGCAGCCCCTCTCAATTTGGGTCTGGGGGCTTTCGTTGGGCGGGGAAACTGGGAGATTCATGCAAGGTTGCAGTTCGCGGCCCGAGAAGCACTCTCTGGCCAACATGCCCAACTGCAGCAACAGCTCCCAAAGCGAAGGAGCCAGGACCCAAAGACCTAGCTGGCCTGAAGGGCCCCCATGGGGCCCCCAAGGAGCCCCTCTCAATTTGGGTCTGGGGTCTTTCGTTGGGCCGGGAACCTGGGAAATTCCTGCAAGGTTGCAGTTCGCGGCCCGAGAAGCACTCTCCGGCCAACATGCCCAACTGCAGCAACAGCTCCCAAACCGAAGGAGCCAGGACCCAAAGACCTAGCTGGCCTGAAGGGCCCCCAGGGGGCCCCCAAGCAGCCCCTCTCCATTTGGGTCTGGGGGCTTTCGTTGGGCATGGAACCTGGGAGATTCCTGCAATGTTGCAGTTCGCGGCCCGAGAAGCACTCTCCGGCCAACATGCCCAACTGCAGCAACAGCTCCCAAACCGAAGGAGCCAGGACCCAAAGACCTAGCTGGCCTGAAGGGCCCCCAGGGGGCCCCCAAGCAGCCCCTTCAATTTGGGTCTGGGGGCTTTCGTTGGGCCGGGAACCTGGGATAATCCTGCAAGGTTGCAGTTCGCGGCCCGAGAAGCACTCTCCGGCCAACATGCCCAACTGCAGCAACAGCTCCCAAACCGAAGGAGCCAGGACCCAAAGACCTAGCTGGCCTGAAGGGCCCCCAGGGGGCCCCCAAGCAGCCCCTCTCCATTTGGGTCTGGGGGCTTTCGTTGGGCCGGGAACCTGGGAGAATCCTGCAAGGTTGCAGTTCACGGCCCGAGAAGCACTCTCCGGCCAACATGCCCAACTGCAGCAACAGCTCCCAAAGCGAAGGAGCCAGGACCCAAAGACCTAGCTGGCCTGAAGGGCCCCCAGGGGGCCCCCAAGCAGCCCCTCTCAATTTGGGTCTGGGGGCTTTCGTTGGGCTGGGAACCTGGGAGATTCCTGCGAGGTTGCAGTTCGCGGCCCGAGAAGCACTCTCCAGCCAACATGCCCAACTGCAGCAACAGCTCCCAAAGCGAAGGAGCGAGGACCCAAAGACCTAGCTGGCCTGAAGGGCCCCCATGGGGCCCCGAAGGAGCTCCTCTCCATTTGGGTCTGGGGGCTTTAGTTGGGCCGGGAACCTGGGAGGTACCTGCAAGGTTGCAGTTCGCGGCCGGAGAAGCACTCTCCGGCCAGCATGCCCAACTGCAGCAACAGCTCCCAAAGCGAAGGAGCCAGGACACAAAGACCTAGCTGGCCTGAAGGGCCCCCAGGGGGTCCCCAAGCAGCCCCTCTCCATTTGGGTCTAGGGGCTTTCGTTGGGCGGGGAAACTGGGAGATTCATGCAAGGTTGCAGTTCGCGGCCCGAGAAGCACTCTCTGGCCAACATGCCCAACTGCAGCAACAGCTCCCAAAGCGAAGGAGCCAGGACCCAAAGACCTAGCTGGCCTGAAGGGCCCCCATGGGGCCCCCAAGGAGCCCCTCTCAATTTGGGTCTGGGGTCTTTCGTTGGGCCGGGAACCTGGGAAATTCCTGCAAGGTTGCAGTTCGCGGCCCGAGAAGCACTCTCCGGCCAACATGCCCAACTGCAGCAACAGCTCCCAAACCGAAGGAGCCAGGACCCAAAGACCTAGCTGGCCTGAAGGGCCCCCAGGGGGCCCCCAAGCAGCCCCTCTCCATTTGGGTCTGGGGGCTTTCGTTGGGCATGGAACCTGGGAGATTCCTGCAATGTTGCAGTTCGCGGCCCGAGAAGCACTCTCCGGCCAACATGCCCAACTGCAGCAACAGCTCCCAAACCGAAGGAGCCAGGACCCAAAGACCTAGCTGGCCTGAAGGGCCCCCAGGGGGCCCCCAAGCAGCCCCTCTCAATTTGGGTCTGGGGGCTTTCGTTGGGCCGGGAACCTGGGAGAATCCTGCAAGGTTGCAGTTCGCAGCCCGAGAAGCACTCTCCGGCCAACATGCCCAACTGCAGCAACAGCTCCCAAACCGAAGGAGCCAGGACCCAAAGACCTAGCTGGCCTGAAGGGCCCCCAGGGGGCCCCCAAGCAGCCCCTCTCCATTTGGGTCTGGGGGCTTTCGTTGGGCCGGGAACCTGGGAGAATCCTGCAAGGTTGCAGTTCACGGCCCGAGAAGCACTCTCCGGCCAACATGCCCAACTGCAGCAACAGCTCCCAAAGCGAAGGAGCCAGGACCCAAAGACCTAGCTGGCCTGAAGGGCCCCCAGGGGGCCCCCAAGCAGCCCCTCTCAATTTGGGTCTGGGGGCTTTCGTTGGGCTGGGAACCTGGGAGATTCCTGCGAGGTTGCAGTTCGCGGCCCGAGAAGCACTCTCCAGCCAACATGCCCAACTGCAGCAACAGCTCCCAAACCGAAGGAGCCAGGACCCAAAGACCTAGCTGGCCTGAAGGGCCCCCATGGGGCCCCCAAGGAGCTCCTCTCCATTTGGGTCTGGGGGCTTTAGTTGGGCCGGGAACCTGGGAGGTACCTGCAAGGTTGCAGTTCGCGGCCGGAGAAGCACTCTCCGGCCAGCATGCCCAACTGCAGCAACAGCTCCCAAAGCGAAGGAGCCAGGACCCAAAGACCTAGCTGGCCTGAAGGGCCCCCAGGGGGTCCCCAAGCAGCCCCTCTCCATTTGGGTCTAGGGGCTTTCGTTGGGCGGGGAACCTGGGAGATTCATGCAAGGTTGCAGTTCGCGGCCCGAGAAGCACTCTCCGGCCGACATGCCCAACTGCAGCAACAGCTCCCAAAGCGAAGGAGCCAGGACCCAAAGACCTAGCTGGCCTGAAGGGCCCCCAGGGGGCCACCAAGCATCCCCTCTCAATTTGGGTCTGGGGGCTTTCGTTGGGCCGGGAACCTGGGAGATTCCTGCAAGGTTGCAGTTCGCGGCCGGAGAAGCACTCTCCGGCCAACATGCCCAACTGCAGCAACAGCTCCCAAACCGAAGGAGCCAGGACCCAAAGACCTAGCTGGCCTGAAGGGCCCCCAGGGGGCCCCTAAGCAGCCCCTCTCAATTTGGGTCTGGGGGCTTTCTTTAGGCTGAGAACCTGGGAGATACCAGCAAGGTTGCAGTTCGCGGCCCGAGAAGCACTCTCCGGCCAACATGCCCAATATCCAGCAACAGCTCCGAAAGCGAAGGAGCCAGGACCCAAAGACCTAGCTGGCCTGAAGGGCCCCCAGAAGGCCACCAAGCAGCCCCTCTCCATTTGGGTCTGGGGGCTTTCGTTGGGCATGTATACCTGAGAGGTACCTGCAAGGTTACAGTTCGCGGCCCGAGAAGCACTCTCCGGCCAACATGCCCAACTGCAGCAACAGCTCCCAAAGCGAAGGAGTCAGGACCCAAAGACCTAGCTGGCCTGAAGGGCCCCCAGGGGGCCCCCAAGCAGCCCCTCTCAATTTGGGTCTGGGGGTTTTCGTTGGGCCGGGAACCTGGGAGGTACCTGAAAGGTTGCAGTTCGCGGCCCGAGAAGCACTCTCCGGCCAACATGCCCAACTGCAGCAACAGCTCCCAAACCGAAGGAGCCAGGACACAAAGACCTAGCTGGCCTGAAGGGCCTCCAGGGGGGCCCCAAGCAGCCCCTCTCAATTTGGGTCTGGGGGCTTTCGTTGGGCCGGGAACCTGGGAGAATCCTGCAAGGTTGCTGTTCGCGGCCCGAGAAGCACTCTCCGGCCAACATGCCCAACTGCAGCAACAGCTCCCAAAGCGAAGGAGCCAGGACCCAAAGACCTAGCTGGCCTGAAGGGCCCCCAGGGGGCCCCCAAGCAGCCCCTCTCAATTTGGGTCTGGGGGCTTTCGTTGGGCATGGAACCTGGGAGATTCATGCAAGGTTGCAGTTCGCGGCCCGAGAAGCACTCTCCGGCCAACATGCCCAACTGCAGCAACAGCTCCCAAACCGAAGGAGCCAGGACCCAAAGACCTAGCTGGCCTGAAGGGCCCCCAGGGGGCCCCCAAACAGCCCCTCTCCATTTGGGTCTGGGGGCTTTCGTTGGGCATGGAACCTGGGAGATTCCTGCAAGGTTGCAGTTCGCGGCCCGAGAAGCACTCTCCGGCCAACATGCCCAACTGCAGCAACAGCTCCCAAACCGAAGGAGCCAGGACCCAAAGACCTAGCTGGCCTGAAGGGCCCCCAGGGGGCCCCCAAGCAGCCCCTCTCAATTTGGGTCTGGGGGCTTTAGTTGGGCCGGGAACCTGGGAGGTACCTGCAAGGTTGCAGTCCGTGGCCGGAGAAGCACTCTCCGGCCAACATGCCCAACTGCAGCAACAGCTCCCAAACCGAAGGAGCCAGGACCCAAAGACCTAGCTGGCCTGAAGGGCCCCCAGGGGGCCCCCAAGCAGCCCCTCTCCATTTGGTTCTGGGGGCTTTCGTTGGGCCGGGAACCTGGGAGATTCCTGCAAGGTTGCAGTTCGAGGCCCGAGAAGCACTCTCCGGCCAACATGCCCAACTGCAGCAACAGCTCCCAAACCGAATGAGCCAGGACACAAAGACCTAGCTGGCCTGAAGGGCCTCCAGGGGGCCCCAAGTAGCCCCTCTCCATTTGGGTCTGGGGGCTTTCTTTAGGCTGAGAACCTGGGAGATACCAGCAAGGTTGCAGTTCGCGGCCCGAGAAGCACTCTCCGGCCAACATGCCCAATATCCAGCAACAGCTCCCAAAGCGAAGGAGCCAGGACCCAAAGACCTAGCTGGCCTGAAGGGCCCCCAGAAGGCCCCCAAGCAGCCCCTCTCAATTTGGGTCTGGGGGCTTTCGTTGGGCCGGGAACTTGGGAGGTACCTGCAAGGTTGCAGTTCGCGGCCCGAGAAGCACTCTCCGGCCAACATGCCAAATATTCAGCAACAGCTCCCAAAGCGAAGGAGCCAGGACCCAAAGACCTAGCTGGCCTGAAGGGCCCCCAGGGGGCCCCCAAGCAGCCCCTCTCAATTTGGGTCTGGGGGCTTTCGTTGGGCCGGGAACCTGGGAGAATCCTGCAAGGTTGCAGTTCGCGGCCCGAGAAGCACTCTCCGGCCAACATGCCCAACTGCAGCAACAGCTCCCAAACCGAAGGAGCCAGGACACAAAGACCTAGCTGGCCTGAAGGGCCCCCAGGGGGCCCCAAAGCAGCCCCTCTCAATTTGGGTCTGGGGGCTTTCGTTGGGCGGGGAAACTGGGAGATTCATGCAAGGTTGCAGTTCGCGGCCCGAGAAGCACTCTCTGGCCAACATGCCCAACTGCAGCAACAGCTCCCAAAGCGAAGGAGCCAGGACCCAAAGACCTAGCTGGCCTGAAGGGCCCCCATGGGGCCCCCAAGGAGCCCCTCTCAATTTGGGTCTGGGGTCTTTCGTTGGGCCGGGAACCTGGGAAATTCCTGCAAGGTTGCAGTTCGCGGCCCGAGAAGCACTCTCCGGCCAACATGCCCAACTGCAGCAACAGCTCCCAAACCGAAGGAGCCAGGACCCAAAGACCTAGCTGGCCTGAAGGGCCCCCAGGGGGCCCCCAAGCAGCCCCTCTCCATTTGGGTCTGGGGGCTTTCGTTGGGCATGGAACCTGGGAGATTCCTGCAATGTTGCAGTTCGCGGCCCGAGAAGCACTCTCCGGCCAACATGCCCAACTGCAGCAACAGCTCCCAAACCGAAGGAGCCAGGACCCAAAGACCTAGCTGGCCTGAAGGGCCCCCATGGGGCCCCCAAGGAGCTCCTCTCCATTTGGGTCTGGGGGCTTTAGTTGGGCCGGGAACCTGGGAGGTACCTGCAAGGTTGCAGTTCGCGGCCCGAGAAGCACTCTCCGGCCAGCATGCCCAACTGCAGCAACAGCTCCCAAAGCGAAGGAGCCAGGACACAAAGACCTAGCTGGCCTGAAGGGCCCCCAGGGGGTCCCCAAGCAGCCCCTCTCCATTTGGGTCTAGGGGCTTTCGTTGGGCGGGGAAACTGGGAGATTCATGCAAGGTTGCAGTTCGCGGCCCGAGAAGCACTCTCTGGCCAACATGCCCAACTGCAGCAACAGCTCCCAAAGCGAAGGAGCCAGGACCCAAAGACCTAGCTGGCCTGAAGGGCCCCCATGGGGCCCCCAAGGAGCCCCTCTCAATTTGGGTCTGGGGTCTTTCGTTGGGCCGGGAACCTGGGAAATTCCTGCAAGGTTGCTGTTCGCGGCCCGAGAAGCACTCTCCGGCCAACATGCCCAACTGCAGCAACAGCTCCCAAACCGAAGGAGCCAGGACCCAAAGACCTAGCTGGCCTGAAGGGCCCCCAGGGGGCCCCCAAGCAGCCCCTCTCCATTTGGGTCTGGGGGCTTTCGTTGGGCATGGAACCTGGGAGATTCCTGCAATGTTGCAGTTCGCGGCCCGAGAAGCACTCTCCGGCCAACATGCCCAACTGCAGCAACAGCTCCCAAACCGAAGGAGCCAGGACCCAAAGACCTAGCTGGCCTGAAGGGCCCCCAGGGGGCCCCCAAGCAGCCCCTCTCAATTTGGGTCTGGGGGCTTTCGTTGGGCCGGGAACCTGGGAGAATCCTGCAAGGTTGCAGTTCGCGGCCCGAGAAGCACTCTCCGGCCAACATGCCCAACTGCAGCAACAGCTCCCAAACCGAAGGAGCCAGGACCCAAAGACCTAGCTGGCCTGAAGGGCCCCCAGGGGGCCCCCAAGCAGCCCCTCTCCATTTGGGTCTGGGGGCTTTCGTTGGGCCGGGAACCTGGGAGAATCCTGCAAGGTTGCAGTTCACGGCCCGAGAAGCACTCTCCGGCCAACATGCCCAACTGCAGCAACAGCTCCCAAAGCGAAGGAGCCAGGACCCAAAGACCTAGCTGGCCTGAAGGGCCCCCAGGGGGCCCCCAAGCAGCCCCTCTCAATTTGGGTCTGGGGGCTTTCGTTGGGCTGGGAACCTGGGAGATTCCTGCGAGGTTGCAGTTCGCGGCCCGAGAAGCACTCTCCAGCCAACATGCCCAACTGCAGCAACAGCTCCCAAAGCGAAGGAGCGAGGACCCAAAGACCTAGCTGGCCTGAAGGGCCCCCATGGGGCCCCCAAGGAGCTCCTCTCCATTTGGGTCTGGGGGCTTTAGTTGGGCCGGGAACCTGGGAGGTACCTGCAAGGTTGCAGTTCGCGGCCGGAGAAGCACTCTCCGGCCAGCATGCCCAACTGCAGCAACAGCTCCCAAACCGAAGGAGCCAGGACCCAAAGACCTAGCTGGCCTGAAGGGCCCCCAGGGGGCCCCCAAGCAGCCCCTCTCCATTTGGGTCTGGGGGCTTTCGTTGGGCCGGGAACCTGGGAGAATCCTGCAAGGTTGCAGTTCACGGCCCGAGAAGCACTCTCCGGCCAACATGCCCAACTGCAGCAACAGCTCCCAAAGCGAAGGAGCCAGGACCCAAAGACCTAGCTGGCCTGAAGGGCCCCCAGGGGGCCCCCAAGCAGCCCCTCTCAATTTGGGTCTGGGGGCTTTCGTTGGGCTGGGAACCTGGGAGATTCCTGCGAGGTTGCAGTTCGCGGCCCGAGAAGCACTCTCCAGCCAACATGCCCAACTGCAGCAACAGCTCCCAAAGCGAAGGAGCGAGGACCCAAAGACCTAGCTGGCCTGAAGGGCCCCCAGGGGGCCCCCAAGGAGCTCCTCTCCATTTGGGTCTGGGGGCTTTAGTTGGGCCGGGAACCTGGGAGGTACCTGCAAGGTTGCAGTTCGCGGCCGGAGAAGCACTCTCCGGCCAGCATGCCCAACTGCAGCAACAGCTCCCAAAGCGAAGGAGCCAGGACCCAAAGACCTAGCTGGCCTGAAGGGCCCCCAGGGGGCCCCCAAGCAGCCCCTCTCCATTTGGGTCTGGGGGCTTTTGTTGGGCCGGGAACCTGGGAGATTCCTGCAAGGTTGCAGTTCGAGGCCAGAGAAGCACTCTCCGGCCAACATGCCCAACTGCAGCAACAGCTCCCAAAGCGAAGGAGCCAGGACCCAAAGACCTAGCTGGCCTGAAGGGGCCCCAGGGGGCCCCCAAGCAGCCCCTCTCCATTTGGGTCTGGGGGCTTTCGTTGGGCATGTATACCTGGGAGGTACCTGCAAGGTTACAGTTCGCGGCCCGAGAAGCACTCTCCGGCCAACATGCCCAACTGCAGCAACAGCTCCCAAACCGAAGGAGCCAGGAACCAAAGACCTAGCTGGCCTGAAGGGCCTCCAGGGGGGCCCCAAGCAGCCCCTCTCCATTTGGGTCTGGGGGCTTTCGTTGGGCCGGAAACCTGGGAGAATCCTGCAAGGTTGCAGTTCGCGGCCCGAGAAGCACTCTCCGGCCAACATGCCCAACTGCAGCAACAGCTCCCAAAGCGAAGGAGCCAGGACCCAAAGACCTAGCTGGCCTGAAGGGCCCCCAGGGGGCCCCCAAACAGCCCCTCTCCATTTGGGTCTGGGGGCTTTCGTTGGGCATGGAACCTGGGAGAATCCTGCAAGGTTGCAGTTCGCGGCCCGAGAAGCACTCTCCGGCCAACATGCCCAACTGCAGCAACAGCTCCCAAACCGAAGGAGCCAGGACCCAAAGACCTAGCTGGCCTGAAGGGCCCCCAGGGGGCCCCCAAGCAGCCCCTCTCCATTTGGGTCTGGGGGCTTTCGTTGGGCATGTATACCTGAGAGGTGCCTGCAAGGTTACAGTTCGCAGCCCGAGAAGCACTCTCCGGCCAACATGCCCAACTGCAGCAACAGCTCCCAAACCGAATGAGCCAGGACACAAAGACCTAGCTGGCCTGAAGGGCCTCCAGGGGGCCCCAAGTAGCCCCTCTCCATTTGGGTCTGGGGTCTTTCTTTAGGCTGAGAACCTGGGAGATACCAGCAAGGTTGCAGTTCGCGGCCCGAGAAGCACTCTCCGGCCAACATGCCAAATATCCAGCAACAGCTCCCAAAGCGAAGGAGCCAGGACCCAAAGACCTAGCTGGCCTGAAGGGCCCCCAGGGGGCCCCCAAGCAGCCCCTCTCAATTTGGGTCTGGGGGCTTTCGTTGGGCCGGGAACCTGGGAGAATCCTGCAAGGTTGCAGTTCGCGGCCCGAGAAGCACTCTCCGGCCAACATGCCCAACTGCAGCAACAGCTCCCAAAGCGAAGGAGCCAGGACACAAAGACCTAGCTGGCCTGAAGGGCCCCCAGGGGGCCCCAAAGCAGCCCCTCTCCATTTGGGTCTGGGGGCTTTCGTTGGGCCGGGAACCTGGGAGATTCATGCAAGGTTGCAGTTCGCGGCCCGAGAAGCACTCTCCGGCCAACATGCCCAACTGCAGCAACAGCTCCCAAACCGAAGCAGCCAGGACCCAAAGACCTAGCTGGCCTGAAGGGCCCCCATGGGGCCCCCAAGGAGCTCCTCTCCATTTGGGTCTGGGGGCTTTAGTTGGGCCGGGAACCTGGGAGGTACCTGCAAGGTTGCAGTTCGCGGCCCGAGAAGCACTCTCCGGCCAGCATGCCCAACTGCAGCAACAGCTCCCAAAGCGAAGGAGCCAGGACCCAAAGACCTAGCTGGCCTGAAGGGCCCCCAGGGGGCCCCCAAGCAGCCCCTCTCCATTTGGGTCTGGGGGCTTTTGTTGGGCCGGGAACCTGGGAGATTCCTGCAAGGTTGCAGTTCGAGGCCAGAGAAGCACTCTCCGGCCAACATGCCCAACTGCAGCAACAGCTCCCAAACCGAATGAGCCAGGACCCAAAGACCTAGCTGGCCTGAAGTGCCCCCAGGGGGCCCCCAAGCAGCCCCTCTCAATTTGGGTCTGGGGGCTTTCGTTGGGCATGTATACCTGGGAGGTACCTGCAAGGTTGCAGTTCGCGGCCGGAGAAGCACTCTCCGGCCAACATGCCCAACTGCAGCAACAGCTCCCAAAGCGAAGGAGCCAGGACCCAAAGACCTAGCTGGCCTGAAGTGCCCCCAGGGGGTCCCCAAGCAGCCCCTCTCAATTTGAGTCTGGGGGCTTTCGTTGGGCGGGGAACTTGGGAGATTCATGCAAGGTTGCAGTTTGCGGCCTGAGAAGCACTCTCCGGCCAACATGCCCAACTGCAGCAACAGCTCCCAAACCGAAGGAGCCAGGACCCAAAGACCTAGCTGGCCTGAAGGGCCCCCATGGGGCCCCCAAGCAGCCCCTCTCAATTTGGGTCTGGGGTCTTTCGTTGGGCCGGGAACCTGGGAAATTCCTGCAAGGTTGCAGTTCGCGGCCCGAGAAGCACTCTCCGGCCAACATGCCCAACTGCAGCAACAGCTCCCAAACCGAAGGAGCCAGGACCCAAAGACCTAGCTGGCCTGAAGGGCCCCCAGGGGGCCCCCAAGCAGCCCCTCTCCATTTGGGTCTGGGGGCTTTCGTTGGGCATGGAACCTGGGAGAATCCTGCAAGGTTGCAGTTCGCGGCCCGAGAAGCACTCTCCGGCCAACATGCCCAACTGCAGCAACAGCTCCCAAACCGAAGGAGCCAGGACCCAAAGACCTAGCTGGCCTGAAGGGCCCCCAGGGGGCCCCCAAGCAGCCCCTCTCCATTTGGGTCTGGGGGCTTTCGTTGGGCATGTATACCTGAGAGGTGCCTGCAAGGTTACAGTTCGCGGCCCGAGAAGCACTCTCCGGCCAACATGCCCAACTGCAGCAACAGCTCCCAAACCGAATGAGCCAGGACACAAAGACCTAGCTGGCCTGAAGGGCCTCCAGGGGGCCCCAAGTAGACCCTCTCCATTTGGGTCTGGGGTCTTTCTTTAGGCTGAGAACCTGGGAGATACCAGCAAGGTTGCAGTTCGCGGCCCGAGAAGCACTCTCCGGCCAACATGCCAAATATCCAGCAACAGCTCCCAAAGCGAAGGAGCCAGGACCCAAAGACCTAGCTGGCCTGAAGGGCCCCCAGGGGGCCCCCAAGCAGCCCCTCTCAATTTGGGTCTGGGGGCTTTCGTTGGGCCGGGAACCTGGGAGAATCCTGCAAGGTTGCAGTTCGCGGCCCGAGAAGCACTCTCCGGCCAACATGCCCAACTGCAGCAACAGCTCCCAAAGCGAAGGAGCCAGGACCCAAAGACCTAGCTGGCCTGAAGGGCCCCCATGGGGCCCCCAAGGAGCTCCTCTCCATTTGGGTCTGGGGGCTTTAGTTGGGCCGGGAACCTGGGAGGTACCTGCAAGGTTGCAGTTCGCGGCCCGAGAAGCACTCTCCGGCCAGCATGCCCAACTGCAGCAACAGCTCCCAAAGCGAAGGAGCCAGGACCCAAAGACCTAGCTGGCCTGAAGGGCCCCCAGGGGGCCCCCAAGCAGCCCCTCTCCATTTGGGTCTGGGGGCTTTTGTTGGGCCGGGAACCTGGGAGATTCCTGCAAGGTTGCAGTTCGAGGCCAGAGAAGCACTCTCCGGCCAACATGCCCAACTGCAGCAACAGCTCCCAAACCGAATGAGCCAGGACCCAAAGACCTAGCTGGCCTGAAGGGCCCCCAGGGGGCCCCCAAGCAGCCCCTCTCAATTTGGGTCTGGGGGCTTTCGTTGGGCATGTATACCTGGGAGGTACCTGCAAGGTTGCAGTTCGCGGCCCGAGAAGCACTCTCCGGCCAACATGCCCAACTGCAGCAACAGCTCCCAAACCGAATGAGCCAGGACCCAAAGACCTAGCTGGCCTGAAGGGCCTCCAGGGGGGCCCCAAGCAGCCCCTCTCAATTTGGGTCTGGGGGCTTTCGTTGGGCCGGGAACCTGGGAGAATCCTGCAAGGTTGCAGTTCGCGGCCCGAGAAGCACTCTCCGGCCAACATGCCCAACTGCAGCAACAGCTCCCAAAGCGAAGGAGCCAGGACCCAAAGACCTAGCTGGCCTGAAGGGCCCCCATGGGGCCCCCAAGGAGCCCCTCTCAATTTGGGTCTGGGGTCTTTCGTTGGGCCGGGAACCTGGGAAATTCCTGCAAGGTTGCAGTTCGCGGCCGGAGAAGCACTCTCCGGCCAGCATGCCCAACTGCAGCAACAGCTCCCAAACCGAAGGAGCCAGGACCCAAAGACCTAGCTGGCCTGAAGGGCCCCCATGGGGCCCCCAAGGAGCTCCTCTCCATTTGGGTCTGGGGGCTTTAGTTGGGCCGGGAACCTGGGAGGTACCTGCAAGGTTGCAGTTCGCGGCCGGAGAAGCACTCTCCGGCCAGCATGCCCAACTGCAGCAACAGCTCCCAAAGCGAAGGAGCCAGGACCCAAAGACCTAGATGGCCTGAAGGGCCCCCAGGGGGCCCCCAAGCAGCCCCTCTCAATTTGGGTCTGGGGGCTTTCGTTGGGCATGTATACCTGGGAGGTACCTGCAAGGTTACAGTTCGCGGCCCGAGAAGCACTGTCCGGCCAACATGCCCAACTGCAGCAACAGCTTCCAAAGCGAAGGAGCCAGGACCCAAAGACCTAGCTGGCCTGAAGGGCCCCCAGGGGGCCCCCAAGCAGCCCCTCTCCATTTGGGTCTGGGGGCTTTCGTTGGGCCGGAACCTGGGAGAATCCTGCAAGGTTGCAGTTCGCGGCCTGAGAAGCACTCTCCGGCCAACATGCCCAACTGCAGCAACAGCTCCCAAAGCGAAGGAGCCAGGACCCAAAGACCTAGCTGGCCTGAAGGGCCCCCAGGGGGCCCCCAAGCAGCCCCTCTCAATTTGGGTCTGGGGGCTTTCGTTGGGCATGGAACCTGGGAGATTCCTGCAAGGTTGCAGTTCGCGGCCCGAGAAGCACTCTCCGGCCAACATGCCCAACTGCAGCAACAGCTCCCAAAGCGAAGGAGCCAGGACCCAAAGACCTAGCTGGCCTGAAGGGCCCCCAGGGGGCCCCCAAGTAGCCCCACTCAATTTGGGTCTGGGGGCTTTCGTTGGGCATGTATACCTGGGAGGTACTTGCAAGGTTACAGTTCGCGGCCCGAGAAGCACTCTCCGGCCAACATGCCCAACTGCAGCAACAGCTCCCAAAGCGAAGGAGCCAGGACCCAAAGACCTAGATGGCCTGAAGTGCCCCCAGGGGGTCCCCAAGCAGCCCCTCTCCATTTGGGTCTGGGGGCTTTCGTTGGGCGGGGAACCTGGGAGATTCATGCAAGGTTGCAGTTCGCGGCCCGAGAAGCACTCTCCGGCCGAAATGCCCAACTGCAGCAACAGCTCCCAAAGCGAAGGAGCCAGGACCCAAAGACCTAGCTGGCCTGAAGGGCCCCCAGGGGGCCCGCAAGCAGCCCCTCTCAATTTGGGTCTGGGGGCTTTCGTTGGGCCGGGAACCTGGGAGATTCCTGCAAGGTTGCAGTTCGCGGCCGGAGAAGCACTCTCCGGCCAACATGCCCAACTGCAGCAACAGCTCCCAAAGCGAAGGAGCCAGGACCCAAAGACCTAGCTGGCCTGAAGGGCCCCCAGGGGGCCCCCAAGCAGCCCCTCTCAATTTGGGTCTGGGGGCTTTCTTTAGGCTGAGAACCTGGGAGATACCAGCAAGGTTGCAGTTCGCGGCCCAAGAAGCACTCTCCGGCCAACATGCCCAATATCCAGCAACAGCTCCCAAAGCGAAGGAGCCAGGACCCAAAGACCTAGCTGGCCTGAAGGGCCCCCAGAAGGCCACCAAGCAGCCCCTCTCCATTTGGGTCTGGGGGCTTTCGTTGGGCATGTATACCTGAGAGGTACCTGCAAGGTTACAGTTCGCGGCCCGAGAAGCACTCTCCGGCCAACATGCCCAACTGCAGCAACAGCTCCCAAAGCGAAGGAGCCAGGACCCAAAGACCTAGCTGGCCTGAAGGGCCCCCAGGGGCCCCCCAAGCAGCCCCTCTCCATTTGGGTCTGGGGGCTTTCGTTGGGCCGGGAACCTGGGAGGTACCTGCAAGGTTGCAGTTCGCGGCCCGAGAAGCACTCTCCGGCCAACATGCCCAACTGCAGCAACAGCTCCCAAACCGAATGAGCCAGCACCCAAAGACCTAGCTGGCCTGAAGGGCCTCCAGGGGGGCCCCAAGCAGCCCCTCTCAATTTGGGTCTGGGGGCTTTCGTTGGGCCGGGAACCTGGGAGAATCCTGCAAGGTTGCAGTTCGCGGCCCGAGAAGCACTCTCCGGCCAACATGCCCAACTGCAGCAACAGCTCCCAAAGCGAAGGAGCCAGGACCCAAAGACCTAGCTGGCCTGAAGGGCCCCCATGGGGCCCCCAAGGAGCCCCTCTCAATTTGGGTCTGGGGTCTTTCGTTGGGCCGGGAACCTGGGAGATTCATGCAAGGTTGCAGTTCGCGGCCCGAGAAGCACTCTCCGGCCAACATGCCCAACTGCAGCAACAGCTCCCAAACCGAAGGAGCCAGGACCCAAAGACCTAGCTGGCCTGAAGGGCCCCCAGGGGGCCCCCAAGCAGCCCCTCTCCATTTGGGTCTGGGGGCTTTCGTTGGGCATGGAACCTGGGAGATTCCTGCAATGTTGCAGTTCGCGGCCCGAGAAGCACTCTCCGGCCAACATGCCCAACTGCAGCAACAGCTCCCAAACCGAAGGAGCCAGGACCCAAAGACCTAGCTGGCCTGAAGGGCCCCCAGGGGGCCCCCAAGCAGCCCCTCTCAATTTGGGTCTGGGGGCTTTCGTTGGGCCGGGAACCTGGGAGAATCCTGCAAGGTTGCAGTTCGCAGCCCGAGAAGCACTCTCCGGCCAACATGCCCAACTGCAGCAACAGCTCCCAAACCGAAGGAGCCAGGACCCAAAGACCTAGCTGGCCTGAAGGGCCCCCAGGGGGCCCCCAAGCAGCCCCTCTCCATTTGGGTCTGGGGGCTTTCGTTGGGCCGGGAACCTGGGAGAATCCTGCAAGGTTGCAGTTCACGGCCCGAGAAGCACTCTCCGGCCAACATGCCCAACTGCAGCAACAGCTCCCAAAGCGAAGGAGCCAGGACCCAAAGACCTAGCTGGCCTGAAGGGCCCCCAGGGGGCCCCCAAGCAGCCCCTCTCAATTTGGGTCTGGGGGCTTTCGTTGGGCTGGGAACCTGGGAGATTCCTGCGAGGTTGCAGTTCGCGGCCCGAGAAGCACTCTCCAGCCAACATGCCCAACTGCAGCAACAGCTCCCAAACCGAAGGAGCCAGGACCCAAAGACCTAGCTGGCCTGAAGGGCCCCCATGGGGCCCCCAAGGAGCTCCTCTCCATTTGGGTCTGGGGGCTTTAGTTGGGCCGGGAACCTGGGAGGTACCTGCAAGGTTGCAGTTCGCGGCCGGAGAAGCACTATCCGGCCAGCATGCCCAACTGCAGCAACAGCTCCCAAAGCGAAGGAGCCAGGACCCAAAGACCTAGATGGCCTGAAGGGCCCCCAGGGGGCCCCCAAGCAGCCCCTCTCAATTTGGGTCTGGGGGCTTTCGTTGGGCATGTATACCTGGGAGGTACCTGCAAGGTTACAGTTCGCGGCCCGAGAAGCACTGTCCGGCCAACATGCCCAACTGCAGCAACAGCTCCCAAAGCGAAGGAGCCAGGACCCAAAGACCTAGCTGGCCTGAAGTGCCCCCAGGGGGTCCCCAAGCAGCCCCTCTCCATTTGGGTCTGGGGGCTTTCGTTGGGCGGGGAACCTGGGAGATTCCTGCAAGGTTGCAGTTCGCGGCCCGAGAAGCACTCTCCGGCCGACATGCCCAACTGCAGCAACAGCTCCCAAAGCGAAGGAGCCAGGACCCAAAGACCTAGCTGGCCTGAAGGGCCCCCAGGGTGCCCCCAAGCAGCCCCTCTCAATTTGGGTCTGGGGGCTTTCGTTGGGCCGGGAACCTGGGAGATTCCTGCAAGGTTGCAGTTCGCGGCCGGAGAAGCACTCTCTGGCAAACATGCCCAACTGCAGCAACAGCTCCCAAAGCGAAGGAGCCAGGACCCAAAGACCTAGCTGGCCTGAAGGGCCCCCAGGGGGCCCCCAAGCAGCCCCTCTCAATTTGGGTCTGGGGGCTTTCGTTGGGCCGGGAACCTGGGAAATTCCTGCAAGGTTGCAGTTCGCGGCCCGAGAAGCACTCTCCGGCCAACATGCCCAACTGCAGCAACAGCTCCCAAACCGAAGGAGCCAGGACCCAAAGACCTAGCTGGCCTGAAGGGCCCCCAGGGGGCCCCCAAGCAGCCCCTCTGCATTTGGGTCTGGGGGCTTTCGTTGGGCATGGAACCTGGGAGATTCCTGCAATGTTGCAGTTCGCGGCCCGAGAAGCACTCTCCGGCCAACATGCCCAACTGCAGCAACAGCTCCCAAACCGAAGGAGCCAGGACCCAAAGACCTAGCTGGCCTGAAGGGCCCCCAGGGGGCCCCCAAGCAGCCCCTCTCAATTTGGGTCTGGGGGCTTTCGTTGGGCCGGGAACCTGGGAGAATCCTGCAAGGTTGCAGTTCGCAGCCCGAGAAGCACTCTCCGGCCAACATGCCCAACTGCAGCAACAGCTCCCAAACCGAAGGAGCCAGGACCCAAAGACCTAGCTGGCCTGAAGGGCCCCCAGGGGGCCCCCAAGCAGCCCCTCTCCATTTGGGTCTGGGGGCTTTCGTTGGGCCGGGAACCTGGGAGAATCCTGCAAGGTTGCAGTTCACGGCCCGAGAAGCACTCTCCGGCCAACATGCCCAACTGCAGCAACAGCTCCCAAAGCGAAGGAGCCAGGACCCAAAGACCTAGATGGCCTGAAGGGCCCCCAGGGGGCCCCCAAGCAGCCCCTCTCCATTTGGGTCTGGGGGCTTTCGTTGGGCTGGGAACCTGGGAGATTCCTGCGAGGTTGCAGTTCGCGGCCCGAGAAGCACTCTCCAGCCAACATGCCCAACTGCAGCAACAGCTCCCAAACCGAAGGAGCCAGGACCCAAAGACCTAGCTGGCCTGAAGGGCCCCCATGGGGCCCCCAAGGAGCTCCTCTCCATTTGGGTCTGGGGGCTTTAGTTGGGCCGGGAACCTGGGAGGTACCTGCAAGGTTGCAGTTCGCGGCCGGAGAAGCACTCTCCGGCCAGCATGCCCAACTGCAGCAACAGCTCCCAAAGCGAAGGAGCCAGGACCCAAAGACCTAGATGGCCTGAAGGGCCCCCAGGGGGCCCCCAAGCAGCCCCTCTCAATTTGGGTCTGGGGGCTTTCGTTGGGCATGTATACCTGGGAGGTACCTGCAAGGTTACAGTTCGCGGCCCGAGAAGCACTGTCCGGCCAACATGCCCAACTGCAGCAACAGCTCCCAAAGCGAAGGAGCCAGGACCCAAAGACCTAGCTGGCCTGAAGGGCCCCCAGGGGGCCCCCAAGCAGCCCCTCTCAATTTGGGTCTGGGGGCATTCGTTGGGCGGGGAACCTGGGAGATTCATGCAAGGTTGCAGTTCGCGGCCCGAGAAGCACTCTCCGGCCGACATGCCCAACTGCAGCAACAGCTCCCAAAGCGAAGGAGCCAGGACCCAAAGACCTAGCTGGCCTGAAGGGCCCCCAGGGGGCCCCCAAGCAGCCCCTCTCAATTTGGGTCTGGGGGCATTCGTTGGGCCGGGAACCTGGGAGATTCCTGCAAGGTTGCAGTTCGCGGCCGGAGAAGCACTCTCCGGCCAACATGCCCAACTGCAGCAACAGCTCCCAAAGCGAAGGAGCCAGGACCCAAAGACCTAGCTGGCCTGAAGGGCCCCCAGGGGGCCCCCAAGCAGCCCCTCTCAATTTGGGTCTGGGGGCTTTCTTTAGGCGGAGAACCTGGGAGATTCATGCAAGGTTGCAGTTCGCGGCCCGAGAAGCACTCTCCGGCCAACATGCCCAATATCCAGCAACAGCTCCCAAACCGAAGGAGCCAGGACCCAAAGACCTAGCTGGCCTGAAGGGCCCCCAGGGGGCCCCCAAGCAGCCCCTCTCAATTTGGGTCTGGGGGCTTTCGTTGGGCTGGGAACCTGGGAGATTCCTGCGAGGTTGCAGTTCGCGGCCCGAGAAGCACTCTCCAGCCAACATGCCCAACTGCAGCAACAGCTCCCAAACCGAAGGAGCCAGGACCCAAAGACCTAGCTGGCCTGAAGGGCCCCCATGGGGCCCCCAAGGAGCTCCTCTCCATTTGGGTCTGGGGGCTTTAGTTGGGCCGGGAACCTGGGAGGTACCTGCAAGGTTGCAGTTCGCGGCCGGAGAAGCACTATCCGGCCAGCATGCCCAACTGCAGCAACAGCTCCCAAAGCGAAGGAGCCAGGACCCAAAGACCTAGATGGCCTGAAGGGCCCCCAGGGGGCCCCCAAGCAGCCCCTCTCAATTTGGGTCTGGGGGCTTTCGTTGGGCATGTATACCTGGGAGGTACCTGCAAGGTTACAGTTCGCGGCCCGAGAAGCACTGTCCGGCCAACATGCCCAACTGCAGCAACAGCTCCCAAAGCGAAGGAGCCAGGACCCAAAGACCTAGCTGGCCTGAAGTGCCCCCAGGGGGTCCCCAAGCAGCCCCTCTCCATTTGGGTCTGGGGGCTTTCGTTGGGCGGGGAACCTGGGAGATTCCTGCAAGGTTGCAGTTCGCGGCCCGAGAAGCACTCTCCGGCCGACATGCCCAACTGCAGCAACAGCTCCCAAAGCGAAGGAGCCAGGACCCAAAGACCTAGCTGGCCTGAAGGGCCCCCAGGGTGCCCCCAAGCAGCCCCTCTCAATTTGGGTCTGGGGGCTTTCGTTGGGCCGGGAACCTGGGAGATTCCTGCAAGGTTGCAGTTCGCGGCCGGAGAAGCACTCTCTGGCAAACATGCCCAACTGCAGCAACAGCTCCCAAAGCGAAGGAGCCAGGACCCAAAGACCTAGCTGGCCTGAAGGGCCCCCAGGGGGCCCCCAAGCAGCCCCTCTCAATTTGGGTCTGGGGGCTTTCGTTGGGCCGGGAACCTGGGAAATTCCTGCAAGGTTGCAGTTCGCGGCCCGAGAAGCACTCTCCGGCCAACATGCCCAACTGCAGCAACAGCTCCCAAACCGAAGGAGCCAGGACCCAAAGACCTAGCTGGCCTGAAGGGCCCCCAGGGGGCCCCCAAGCAGCCCCTCTGCATTTGGGTCTGGGGGCTTTCGTTGGGCATGGAACCTGGGAGATTCCTGCAATGTTGCAGTTCGCGGCCCGAGAAGCACTCTCCGGCCAACATGCCCAACTGCAGCAACAGCTCCCAAACCGAAGGAGCCAGGACCCAAAGACCTAGCTGGCCTGAAGGGCCCCCAGGGGGCCCCCAAGCAGCCCCTCTCAATTTGGGTCTGGGGGCTTTCGTTGGGCCGGGAACCTGGGAGAATCCTGCAAGGTTGCAGTTCGCAGCCCGAGAAGCACTCTCCGGCCAACATGCCCAACTGCAGCAACAGCTCCCAAACCGAAGGAGCCAGGACCCAAAGACCTAGCTGGCCTGAAGGGCCCCCAGGGGGCCCCCAAGCAGCCCCTCTCCATTTGGGTCTGGGGGCTTTCGTTGGGCCGGGAACCTGGGAGAATCCTGCAAGGTTGCAGTTCACGGCCCGAGAAGCACTCTCCGGCCAACATGCCCAACTGCAGCAACAGCTCCCAAAGCGAAGGAGCCAGGACCCAAAGACCTAGATGGCCTGAAGGGCCCCCAGGGGGCCCCCAAGCAGCCCCTCTCCATTTGGGTCTGGGGGCTTTCGTTGGGCTGGGAACCTGGGAGATTCCTGCGAGGTTGCAGTTCGCGGCCCGAGAAGCACTCTCCAGCCAACATGCCCAACTGCAGCAACAGCTCCCAAACCGAAGGAGCCAGGACCCAAAGACCTAGCTGGCCTGAAGGGCCCCCATGGGGCCCCCAAGGAGCTCCTCTCCATTTGGGTCTGGGGGCTTTAGTTGGGCCGGGAACCTGGGAGGTACCTGCAAGGTTGCAGTTCGCGGCCGGAGAAGCACTCTCCGGCCAGCATGCCCAACTGCAGCAACAGCTCCCAAAGCGAAGGAGCCAGGACCCAAAGACCTAGATGGCCTGAAGGGCCCCCAGGGGGCCCCCAAGCAGCCCCTCTCAATTTGGGTCTGGGGGCTTTCGTTGGGCATGTATACCTGGGAGGTACCTGCAAGGTTACAGTTCGCGGCCCGAGAAGCACTGTCCGGCCAACATGCACAACTGCAGCAACAGCTCCCAAAGCGAAGGAGCCAGGACCCAAAGACCTAGCTGGCCTGAAGGGCCCCCAGGGGGCCCCCAAGCAGCCCCTCTCCATTTGGGTCTGGGGGCATTCGTTGGGCGGGGAACCTGGGAGATTCATGCAAGGTTGCAGTTCGCGGCCCGAGAAGCACTCTCCGGCCGACATGCCCAACTGCAGCAACAGCTCCCAAAGCGAAGGAGCCAGGACCCAAAGACCTAGCTGGCCTGAAGGGCCCCCAGGGGGCCCCCAAGCAGCCCCTCTCAATTTGGGTCTGGGGGCATTCGTTGGGCCGGGAACCTGGGAGATTCCTGCAAGGTTGCAGTTCGCGGCCGGAGAAGCACTCTCCGGCCAACATGCCCAACTGCAGCAACAGCTCCCAAAGCGAAGGAGCCAGGACCCAAAGACCTAGCTGGCCTGAAGGGCCCCCAGGGGGCCCCCAAGCAGCCCCTCTCAATTTGGGTCTGGGGGCTTTCTTTAGGCGGAGAACCTGGGAGATTCCTGCAAGGTTGCAGTTCGCGGCCCGAGAAGCACTCTCCGGCCAACATGCCCAATATCCAGCAACAGCTCCCAAACCGAAGGAGCCAGGACCCAAAGACCTAGCTGGCCTGAAGGGCCCCCAGAAGGCCCCCAAGCAGCCCCTCTCCATTTGGGTCTGGGGGCTTTCGTTGGGCATGTATACCTGAGAGGTACCTGCAAGGTTGCAGTTCGCGGCCCGAGAAGCACTCTCCGGCCAACATGCCCAACTGCAGCAACAGCTCCCAAACCGAAGGAGCCAGGACCCAAAGACCTAGCTGGCCTGAAGGGCCCCCAGGGGGCCCCCAAGCAGCCCCTCTCAATTTGGGTCTGGGGGTTTTCGTTGGGCCGG
This sequence comes from Gallinula chloropus, assembly GCF_964237585.1. NCBI lineage: Eukaryota > Metazoa > Chordata > Aves > Gruiformes > Rallidae > Gallinula > Gallinula chloropus. The sequence goes on from NW_028168427.1 coordinate 239,368, forward strand.
GAACCTGGGAGGTACCTGCAAGGTTGCAGTTCGCGGCCCGAGAAGCACTCTCCGGCCAACATGCCCAACTGCAGCAACAGCTCCCAAAGCGAAGGAGCCAGGACCCAAAGACCTAGCTGGCCTGAAGGGCCCCCAGGGGGCCCCCAAGCAGCCCCTCTCAATTTGGGTCTGGGGGCTTTCGTTGGGCATGGAACCTGGGAGAATCCTGCAAGGTTGCAGTTCGCGGCCCGAGAAGCACTCTCCGGCCAACATGCCCAACTGCAGCAACAGCTCCAAAACCGAAGGAGCCAGGACCCAAAGACCTAGCTGGCCTGAAGGGCCCCCAGGGGGGCCCCAAGCAGCCCCTCTCAATTTGGGCCTGGGGGCTTTATTTGGGCCGGGAACCTGGGAGTTACCTGCAAGGTTGCAGTTCGTGGCCGGAGAAGCACTCTCCGGCCAACATGCCCAACTGCAGCAACAGCTCCCAAACCGAAGGAGCCAGGACCCAAAGACCTAGCTGGCCTGAAGGGCCCCCAGGGGGCCCCCAAGCCGCCCCTCTCCATTTGATTCTGGGGGCTTTCGTTGGGCCGGGAACCTGGGAGATTCCTGCTTGGTTGCAGTTCGAGGGTCGAGAAGCACTCTCCGGCCAACATGCCCAACTGCAGCAACAGCTCCCAAACCGAATGAGCCAGGACACAAAGACCTAGCTGGCCTGAAGGGCCTCCAGGGGGCCCCAAGTAGCCCCTCTCCATTTGGGTCTGGGGTCTTTCTTTAGGCTGAGAACCTGGGAGATACCAGCAAGGTTGCAGTTCGCGGCCCGAGAAGCACTCTCCGGCCAACATGCCCAATATCCAGCAACAGCTCCCAAAGCGAAGGAGCCAGGACCCAAAGACCTAGCTGGCCTGAAGGGCCCCCAGGGGGCCCCAAAGCAGCCCCTCTCAATTTGGGTCTGGGGGCTTTCGTTGGGCCGGGAACCTGGGAGATTCATGCAAGGTTGCAGTTCACGGCCCGAGAACCACTCTCCGGCCAACATGCCCAACTGCAGCAACAGCTCCCAAACCGAAGGAGCCAGGACCCAAAGACCTAGCTGGCCTGAAGTGCCCCCATGGGGCCCCCAAGGAGCTCCTCTCCATTTGGGTCTGGGGGCTTTAGTTGGGCCGGGAACCTGGGAGGTGCCTGCAAGGTTGCAGTTCGCGGCCGGAGAAGCACTCTCCGGCCAGCATGCCCAACTGCAGCAACAGCTCCCAAAGCGAAGGAGCCAGGACCCAAAGACCTAGCTGGCCTGAAGGGCCCCCAGGGGGCCCCCAAGCAGCCCCTCTCCATTTGGGTCTGGGGGCTTTTGTTGGGCCGGGAACCTGGGAGATTCCTGCAAGGTTGCAGTTCGAGGCCAGAGAAGCACTCTCCGGCCAACATGCCCAACTGCAGCAACAGCTCCCAAACCGAATGAGCCAGGACCCAAAGACCTAGCTGGCCTGAAGGGCCCCCAGGGGGCCCCCAAGCAGCCCCTCTCCATTTGGGTCTGGGGGCTTTCGTTGGGCATGTATACCTGGGAGGTACCTGCAAGGTTACAGTTCGCGGCCCGAGAAGCACTCTCCGGCCAACATGCCCAACTGCAGCAACAGCTCCCAAAGCGAAGGAGCCAGGACCCAAAGACCTAGCTGGCCTGAAGTGCCCCCAGGGGGTCCCCAAGCAGCCCCTCTCAATTTGGGTCTGGGGGCTTTCGTTGGGCGGGGAACCTGGGAGATTCATGCAAGGTTGCAGTTTGCGGCCCGAGAAGCACTCTCCGGCCAACATGCCCAATATCCAGCAACAGCTCCCAAAGCGAAGGAGCCAGGACCCAAAGACCTAGCTGGCCTGAAGGGCCCCCAGAAGGCCACCAAGCAGCCCCTCTCCATTTGGGTCTGGGGGCTTTCGTTGGGCATGTATACCTGAGAGGTACCTGCAAGTTACACTTCGCGGCCCGAGAAGTACTCTCCGGCCGACATGCCCAACTGCAGCAACAGCTCCCAAACCGAAGGAGCCAGGACCCAAAGACCTAGCTGGCCTGAAGGGCCCCCAGGGGGCCCCCAAGCAGCCCCTCTCCATTTGGGTCTGGGGGTTTTCGTTGGGCCGGGAACCTGGGAGGTACCTGCAAGGTTGCAGTTCGCGGCCCGAGAAGCACTCTCCGGCCAACATGCCCAACTGCAGCAACAGCTCCCAAACCGAAGGAGCCAGGACCCAAAGACCTAGCTGGCCTGAAGGGCCCCTAGGGGGGCCCCAAGCAGCCCCTCTCCAGTTGGGTCTGGGGGCTTTCGTTGGGCCGGTAACCTGGGAGAATCCTGCAAGGTTGTAGTTCGCGGCCCGAGAAGCACTCTCCGGCCAACATGCCCAACTGCAGCAACAGCTCCCAAACCGAAGGAGCCAGGACCCAAAGACCTAGCTGGCCTGAAGGGCCCCCAGGGGGCCCCCAAGCAGCCCCTCTCCATTTGGGTCTGGGGGCTTTCGTTGGGCATGTAACCTGGGAGGTACCTGCAAGGTTGCAGTTCGCGGCCCGAGAAGCACTCTCCGGCCAACATGCCCAACTGCAGCAACAGCTCCCAAACCGAATGAGCCAGGACCCAAAGACCTAGCTGGCCTGAAGGGCCCCCAGGGGGCCCCCAAGCAGCCCCTCTCAATTTGGGTCTGGGGGCTTTCGTTGGGCCGGGAACCTGGGAGAATCCTGCAAGGTTGCAGTTCGCGGCCCGAGAAGCACTCTCCGGCCAACATGCCCAACTGCAGCAACAGCTCCCAAACCGAAGGAGCCAGGACCCAAAGACCTAGCTGGCCTGAAGGGCCCCCAGGGGGCCCCCAAGCAGCCCCTCTCAATTTGGGTCTGGAGGCTTTCGTTGGGCATGGAACCTGGGAGATTCCTGCAAGGTTGCAGTTCGCGGCCCGAGAAGCACTCTCCGGCCAACATGCCCAACTGCAGCAACAGCTCCCAAATCGAATGAGCCAGGACACAAAGACCTAGCTGGCCTGAAGTGCCCCCAGGGGGTCCCCAAGCAGCCCCTCTCCATTTGGGTCTGGGGGCTTTCGTTGGGCGGGGAACCTGGGAAAATCCTGCAAGGTTGCAGTTCGCGGCCCGAGAAGCACTCTCCGGCCGACATGCCCAACTGCAGCAACAGCTCCCAAACCGAAGGAGCCAGGACCCAAAGACCTAGCTGGCCTGAAGGGCCCCCAGGGGGCCCCCAAGCAGCCCCTCTCCATTTGGGTCTGGGGGCTTTCGTTGGGCCGGGAACCTGGGAGATTCCTGCAAGGTTGCAGTTCGCGGCCGGAGAAGCACTCTCCGGCCAACATGCCCAACTGCAGCAACAGCTCCCAAACCGAAGGAGCCAGGACCCAAAGACCTAGCTGGCCTGAAGGGCCCCCAGGGGGCCCCCAAGCAGCCCCTCTCCATTTGGGTCTGGGGGCTTTCTTTAGGCTGAGAACCTGGGAGATACCAGCAAGGTTGCAGTTCGCGGCCCGAGAAGCACTCTCCGGCCAACATGCCCAATATCCAGCAACAGCTCCCAAACCGAAGGAGCCAGGACCCAAAGACCTAGCTGGCCTGAAGGGCCCCCAGAAGGCCACCAAGCAGCCCCTCTCCATTTGGGTCTGGGGGCTTTCGTTGGGCATGTATACCTGAGAGGTACCTGCAAGTTACAGTTCGCGGCCCGAGAAGCACTCTCCGCCCAATATGCCCAACTGCAGCAACAGCTCCCAAAGCGAAGGAGCCAGGACCCAAAGACCTAGCTGGCCTGAAGGGCCCCCAGGGGGTCCCCAAGCAGCCCCTCTCAATTTGGGTCTGGGGGCTTTCTTTGGGCCGGGAACCTGGGAGAATCCTGCAACGTTGCAGTTCGCGGCCCGAGAAGCACTCTCCGGCCAACATGCACAACTGCAGCAACAGCTCCCAAACCGAAGGAGCCAGGACCCAAAGACCTAGCTGGCCTGAAGGGCCCCCAGGTGGCCCCCAAGCAGCCCCTCTCCATTTGGGTCTGGGGGTTTTCGTTGGGCCGGGAACCTGGGAGAATCCTGCAAGGTTGCAGTTCGCGGCCCGAGAAGCACTCTCCGGCCAACATGCCCAACTGCAGCAACAGCTCCCAAAGCGAAGGAGCCAGGACCCAAAGACCTAGCTGGCCTGAAGGGCCCCCATGGGGCCCCCAAGGAGCCCCTCTCAATTTGGGTCTGGGGTCTTTCGTTGGGCCGGGAACCTGGGAAATTCCTGCAAGGTTGCAGTTCGCGGCCGGAGAAGCACTCTCCGGCCAGCATGCCCAACTGCAGCAACAGCTCCCAAACCGAAGGAGCCAGGACCCAAAGACCTAGCTGGCCTGAAGGGCCCCCATGGGGCCCCCAAGGAGCTCCTCTCCATTTGGGTCTGGGGGCTTTAGTTGGGCCGGGAACCTGGGAGGTACCTGCAAGGTTGCAGTTCGCGGCCGGAGAAGCACTCTCCGGCCAGCATGCCCAACTGCAGCAACAGCTCCCAAAGCGAAGGAGCCAGGACCCAAAGACCTAGATGGCCTGAAGGGCCCCCAGGGGGCCCCCAAGCAGCCCCTCTCAATTTGGGTCTGGGGGCTTTCGTTGGGCATGTATACCTGGGAGGTACCTGCAAGGTTACAGTTCGCGGCCCGAGAAGCACTGTCCGGCCAACATGCCCAACTGCAGCAACAGCTCCCAAAGCGAAGGAGCCAGGACCCAAAGACCTAGCTGGCCTGAAGTGCCCCCAGGGGGTCCCCAAGCAGCCCCTCTCCATTTGGGTCTGGGGGCTTTCGTTGGGCGGGGAACCTGGGAGATTCATGCAAGGTTGCAGTTCGCGGCCCGAGAAGCACTCTCCGGCCGACATGCCCAACTGCAGCAACAGCTCCCAAAGCGAAGGAGCCAGGACCCAAAGACCTAGCTGGCCTGAAGGGCCCCCAGGGGGCCCCCAAGCAGCCCCTCTCAATTTGGGTCTGGGGGCTTTCGTTGGGCCGGGAACCTGGGAGATTCCTGCAAGGTTGCAGTTCGCGGCCGGAGAAGCACTCTCCGGCCAACATGCCCAACTGCAGCAACAGCTCCCAAAGCGAAGGAGCCAGGACCCAAAGACCTAGCTGGCCTGAAGGGCCCCCAGGGGGCCCCCAAGCAGCCCCTCTCCATTTGGGTCTGGGGGCTTTAGTTGGGCATGGAACCTGGGAGGTACCTGCAAGGTTGCAGTTCGCAGCCCGAGAAGCACTCTCCGGCCAACATGCCCAACTGCAGCAACAGCTTCCAAAGCGAAGGAGCCAGGACCCAAAGACCTAGCTGGCCTGAAGGGCCCCCAGGGGGCCCCCAAGCAGCCCCTCTCAATTTGGGTCTGGGGGCTTTCGTTGGGCCGGAACCTGGGAGAATCCTGCAAGGTTGCAGTTCGCGGCCTGAGAAGCACTCTCCGGCCAACATGCCCAACTGCAGCAACAGCTCCCAAACCGAAGGAGCCAGGACCCAAAGACCTAGCTGGCCTGAAGGGCCCCCAGGGGGCCCCCAAGCAGCCCCTCTCAATTTGGGTCTGGGGGCTTTCGTTGGGCATGGAACCTGGGAGATTCCTGCAAGGTTGCTGTTCGCGGCTGGAGAAGCACTCTCCGGCCAACATGCCCAACTGCAGCAACAGCTCCCAAAGCGAAGGAGCCAGGACCCAAAGACCTAGCTGGCCTGAAGGGCCCCCAGGGGGCCCCCAAGTAGCCCCACTCAATTTGGGTCTGGGGGCTTTCGTTGGGCATGTATACCTGGGAGGTACCTGCAAGGTTACAGTTCGCGGCCCGAGAAGCACTCTCCGGCCAACATGCCCAACTGCAGCAACAGCTCCCAAAGCGAAGGAGCCAGGACCCAAAGACCTAGATGGCCTGAAGTGCCCCCAGGGGGTCCCCAAGCAGCCCCTCTCCATTTGGGTCTGGGGGCTTTCGTTGGGCGGGGAACCTGGGAGATTCATGCAAGGTTGCAGTTCGCGGCCCGAGAAGCACTCTCCGGCCGACATGCCCAACTGCAGCAACAGCTCCCAAAGCGAAGGAGCCAGGACCCAAAGACCTAGCTGGCCTGAAGGGCCCCCAGGGGGCCCGCAAGCAGCCCCTCTCAATTTGGGTCTGGGGGCTTTCGTTTGGCCGGGAACCTGGGAGATTCCTGCAAGGTTGCAGTTCGCGGCCGGAGAAGCACTCTCCGGCCAACATGCCCAACTGCAGCAACAGCTCCCAAAGCGAAGGAGCCAGGACCCAAAGACCTAGCTGGCCTGAAGGGCCCCCAGGGGGCCCCCAAGCAGCCCCTCTCAATTTGGGTCTGGGGGCTTTCTTTAGGCTGAGAACCTGGGAGATACCAGCAAGGTTGCAGTTCGCGGCCCGAGAAGCACTCTCCGGCCAACATGCCCAATATCCAGCAACAGCTCCCAAAGCGAAGGAGCCAGGACCCAAAGACCTAGCTGGCCTGAAGGGCCCCCAGAAGGCCACCAAGCAGCCCCTCTCCATTTGGGTCTGGGGGCTTTCGTTGGGCATGTATACCTGAGAGGTACCTGCAAGGTTACAGTTCGCGGCCCGAGAAGCACTCTCCGGCCAACATGCCCAACTGCAGCAACATCTCCCAAAGCGAAGGAGCCAGGACCCAAAGACCTAGCTGGCCTGAAGGGCCCCCAGGGGCCCCCCAAGCAGCCCCTCTCCATTTGGGTCTGGGGGCTTTCGTTGGGCATGGAACCTGGGAGATTCCTGCAATGTTGCAGTTCGCGGCCCGAGAAGCACTCTCCGGCCAACATGCCCAACTGCAGCAACAGCTCCCAAACCGAAGGAGCCAGGACCCAAAGACCTAGCTGGCCTGAAGGGCCCCCAGGGGGCCCCCAAGCAGCCCCTCTCAATTTGGGTCTGGGGGCTTTCGTTGGGCCGGGAACCTGGGAGAATCCTGCAAGGTTGCAGTTCGCGGCCCGAGAAGCACTCTCCGGCCAACATGCCCAACTGCAGCAACAGCTCCCAAACCGAAGGAGCCAGGACACAAAGACCTAGCTGGCCTGAAGGGCCCCCAGGGGGCCCCAAAGCAGCCCCTCTCAATTTGGGTCTGGGGGCTTTCGTTGGGCCGGGAACCTGGGAGATTCATGCAAGGTTGCAGTTCGCGGCCCGAGAAGCACTCTCCGGCCAACATGCCCAACTGCAGCAACAGCTCCCAAAGCGAAGGAGCCAGGACCCAAAGACCTAGCTGGCCTGAAGGGCCCCCATGGGGCCCTCAAGGAGATCCTCTCCATTTGGGTCTGGGGGCTTTAGTTGGGCCGGGAACCTGGGAGGTACCTGCAAGGTTGCAGTTCGCGGCCGGAGAAGCACTCTCCGGCCAGCATGCCCAACTGCAGCAACAGCTCCCAAAGCGAAGGAGCCAGGACCCAAAGACCTAGCTGGCCTGAAGGGCCCCCAGGGGGCCCCCAAGCAGCCCCTCTCCATTTGGGTCTGGGGGCTTTTGTTGGGCCGGGAACCTGGGAGATTCCTGCAAGGTTGCAGTTCGAGGCCAGAGAAGCACTCTCCGGCCAACATGCCCAACTGCAGCAACAGCTCCCAAACCGAAGGAGCCAGGACCCAAAGACCTAGCTGGCCTGAAGGGCCCCCAGGGGGCCCCCAAGCAGCCCCTCTCCATTTGGGTCTGGGGGCTTTCGTTGGGCATGTATACCTGGGAGGTACCTGCAAGGTTACAGTTCGCGGCCCGAGAAGCACTCTCCGGCCAACATGCCCAACTGCAGCAACAGCTCCCAAAGCGAAGGAGCCAGGACCCAAAGACCTAGCTGGCCTGAAGTGCCCCCAGGGGGTCCCCAAGCAGCCCCTCTCAATTTGGGTCTGGGGGCTTTCGTTGGGCGGGGAACCTGGGAGATTCATGCAAGGTTGCAGTTTGCGGCCCGAGAAGCACTCTCCGGCCAACATGCCCAATATCCAGCAACAGCTCCCAAAGCGAAGGAGCCAGGACCCAAAGACCTAGCTGGCCTGAAGGGCCCCCAGAAGGCCACCAAGCAGCCCCTCTCCATTTGGGTCTGGGGGCTTTCGTTGGGCATGTATACCTGAGAGGTACCTGCAAGTTACACTTCGCGGCCCGAGAAGTACTCTCCGGCCGACATGCCCAACTGCAGCAACAGCTCCCAAAGCGAAGGAGCCAGGACCCAAAGACCTAGCTGGCCTGAAGGGCCCCCAGGGGGCCCCCAAGCAGCCCCTCTCCATTTGGGTCTGGGGGCTTTCGTTGGGCCGGGAACCTGGGAGATTCCTGCAAGGTTGCAGTTCGCGGCCGGAGAAGCACTCTCCGGCCAACATGCCCAACTGCAGCAACAGCTCCCAAACCGAAGGAGCCAGGACCCAAAGACCTAGCTGGCCTGAAGGGCCCCCAGGGGGCCCCCAAGCAGCCCCTCTCCATTTGGGTCTGGGGGCTTTCTTTAGGCTGAGAACCTGGGAGATACCAGCAAGGTTGCAGTTCGCGGCCCGAGAAGCACTCTCCGGCCAACATGCCCAATATCCAGCAACAGCTCCCAAACCGAAGGAGCCAGGACCCAAAGACCTAGCTGGCCTGAAGGGCCCCCAGAAGGCCACCAAGCAGCCCCTCTCCATTTGGGTCTGGGGGCTTTCGTTGGGCATGTATACCTGAGAGGTACCTGCAAGTTACAGTTCGCGGCCCGAGAAGCACTCTCCGCCCAATATGCCCAACTGCAGCAACAGCTCCCAAAGCGAAGGAGCCAGGACCCAAAGACCTAGCTGGCCTGAAGGGCCCCCAGGGGGTCCCCAAGCAGCCCCTCTCAATTTGGGTCTGGGGGCTTTCTTTGGGCCGGGAACCTGGGAGAATCCTGCAACGTTGCAGTTCACGGCCCGAGAAGCACTCTCCGGCCAACATGCACAACTGCAGCAACAGCTCCCAAACCGAAGGAGCCAGGACCCAAAGACCTAGCTGGCCTGAAGGGCCCCCAGGTGGCCCCCAAGCAGCCCCTCTCCATTTGGGTCTGGGGGTTTTCGTTGGGCCGGGAACCTGGGAGAATCCTGCAAGGTTGCAGTTCGCGGCCCGAGAAGCACTCTCCGGCCAACATGCCCAACTGCAGCAACAGCTCCCAAAGCGAAGGAGCCAGGACCCAAAGACCTAGCTGGCCTGAAGGGCCCCCAGGGGGCCCCCAAGCAGCCCCTCTCAATTTGGGTCTGGGGGCTTTCGTTGGGCCGGGAAAATGGGAGATTCCTGCGAGGTTGCAGTTCGCGGTCCGAGAAGCACTCTCCGCCCAACATGCCCAACGGCAGCAACAGCTCCCAAAGCGAAGGAGCCAGGACACAAAGACCTAGCTGGCCTGAAGGGCCCCCATGGGGCCCCCAAGGAGCTCCTCTCCATTTGGGTCTGGGGGCTTTCGTTGGGCCGGGAACCTGGGAGGTACCTGCAAGGTTGCAGTTCGCGGCCGGAGAAGCACTCTCCGGCCAGCATGCCCAACTGCAGCAACCGCTCCCAAAGCGAAGGAGCCAGGACCCAAAGACCTAGCTGGCCTGAAGGGCCCCCAGGGGGCCCCCAAGCAGCCCCTCTCAATTTGGGTCTGGGGGCTTTCGTTGGGCATGTATACCTGGGAGGTACCTGCAAGGTTACAGTTCGCGGCCCGAGAAGCACTCTCCGGCCAACATGCCCAACTGCAGCAACAGCTCCCAAAGCGAAGGAGCCAGGACCCAAAGACCTAGCTGGCCTGAAGGGCCCCCTGGGGGCCCCCAAGCAGCCCCTCTCAATTTGGGTCTGGGGGCTTTCTTTAGGCTGAGAACCTGGGAGATACCAGCAAGGTTGCAGTTCGCGGCCCGAGAAGCACTCTCCGGCCAACATGCCCAATATCCAGCAACAGCTCCCAAAGCGAAGGAGCCAGGACACAAAGACCTAGCTGGCCTGAAGGGCCCCCAGAAGGCCACCAAGCAGCCCCTCTCCATTTGGGTCTGGGGGCTTTCGTTGGGCATGTATACCTGAGAGGTACCTGCAAGTTACAGTTCGCGGCCCGAGAAGCACTCTCCGGCCAAAATGCCCAACTGCAGCAACAGCTCCCAAAGCGAAGGAGCCAGGACCCAAAGACCTAGCTGGCCTGAAGGGCCCCCAGGGGGCCCCCAAGCAGCCCCTCTCCATTTGGGTCTGGGGGTTTTCGTTGGGCCGGGAACCTGGGAAATTCCTGCAAGGTTGCAGTTCGCGGCCCGAGAAGCACTCTCCGGCCAACATGCCCAACTGCAGCAACAGCTCCCAAAGCGAAGGAGCCAGGACCCAAAGACCTAGCTGGCCTGAAAGGCATCCAGGGGGGCCCCAAGCAGCCCCTCTCAATTTGGGTCTGGGGGCTTTCGTTGGGCCGGGAACCTGGGAGAATCCTGCAAGGTTGCAGTTCGCGGCCCGAGAAGCACTCTCCGGCCAACATGCCCAACTGCAGCAACAGCTCCCAAAGCGAAGGAGCCAGGACCCAAAGACCTAGCTGGCCTGAAGGGCCCCCAGGGGGCCCCCAAGCAGCCCCTCTCAATTTGGGTCTGGGGGCTTTCGTTGGGCATGGAACCTGGGAGAATCCTGCAAGGTTGCAGTTCGCGGCCCGAGAAGCACTCTCCGGCCAACATGCCCAACTGCAGCAACAGCTCCCAAACCGAAGGAGCCAGGACCCAAAGACCTAGCTGGCCTGAAGGGCCCCCAGGGGGCCCCCAAGCAGCCCCTCTCAATTTGGGTCTGGGGGCTTTCGTTGGGCCGGGAACCTGGGAGAATCCTGCAAGGTTGCAGTTCGCGGCCCGAGAAGCACTCTCCGGCCAACATGCCCAACTGCAGCAACAGCTCCCAAAGCGAAGGAGCCAGGACCCAAAGACCTAGCTGGCCTGAAGGGCCCCCAGGGGGCCCCCAAGCAGCCCCTCTCCATTTGGGTCTGGGGGCTTTCGTTGGGCCGGGAACCTGGGAGATTCCTGCTTGGTTGCAGTTCGCGGCCCGAGAAGCACTCTCCGGCCAACATGCCCAACTGCAGCAACAGCTCCCAAACCGAATGAGCCAGGACACAAAGACCTAGCTGGCCTGAAGGGCCTCCAGGGGGCCCCAAGTAGCCCCTCTCCATTTGGGTCTGGGGGCTTTCTTTAGGCTGAGAACCTGGGAGATACCAGCAAGGTTGCAGTTCGCGGCCCGAGAAGCACTCTCCGGCCAACATGCCCAATATCCAGCAACAGCTCCCAAAGCGAAGGAGCCAGGACCCAAAGACCTAGCTGGCCTGAAGGGCCCCCAGAAGGCCCCCAAGCAGCCCCTCTCCAGTTGGGTCTGGGGGCTTTCGTTGGGCCGGGAACCTGGGAGGTACCTGCAAGGTTGCAGTTCGCGGCCCGAGAAGCACTCTCCGGCCAACATGCCCAACTGCAGCAACAGCTCCCAAAGCGAAGGAGCCAGGACACAAAGACCTAGCTGGCCTGAAGGGCCTCCAGGGGGCCCCAAGTAGCCCCTCTCCATTTGGGTCTGGGGGCTTTCTTTAGGCTGAGAACCTGGGAGATACCAGCAAGGTTGCAGTTCGCGGCCCGAGAAGCACTCTCCGGCCAACATGCCCAATATCCAGCAACAGCTCCCAAAGCGAAGGAGCCAGGACCCAAAGACCTAGCTGGCCTGAAGGGGCCCCAGGGGGCCCCCAAGCAGCCCCTCTCCAGTTGGGTCTGGGGGCTTTCGTTGGGCCGGGAACCTGGGAGGTACCTGCAAGGTTGCAGTTCGCGGCCCGAGAAGCACTCTCCGGCCAACATGCCCAACTGCAGCAACAGCTCCCAAACCGAAGGAGCCAGGACCCAAAGACCTAGCTGGCCTGAAGGGCCCCCAGGGGGCCACCAAGCAGCCCCTCTCCAGTTGGGTCTGGGGGCTTTCGTTGGGCATGTATACCTGAGAGGTACCTGCAAGTTACAGTTCGCGGCCCGAGAAGCACTCTCCGGCCAACATGCCCAACTGCAGCAACAGCTCCCAAACCGAAGGAGCCAGGACCCAAAGACCTAGCTGGCCTGAAGGGGCCCCAGGGGGCCCCCAAGCAGCCCCTCTCCATTTGGGTCTGGGGGCTTTCGTTGGGCCGGGAACCTGGGAGAATCCTGCAAGGTTGCAGTTCGCGGCCCGAGAAGCACTCTCCGGCCAACATGCCCAACTGCAGCAACAGCTCCCAAACCGAAGGAGCCAGGACACAAAGACCTAGCTGGCCTGAAGGGCCCCCAGGGGGCCCCCAAGCAGCCCCTCTCAATTTGGGTCTGGGGGCTTTCGTTGGGCATGTATACCTGGGAGGTACCTGCAAAGTTACAGTTCGCGGCCCGAGAAGCACTCTCCGGCCAACATGCCCAACTGCAGCAACAGCTCCCAAACCGAAGGAGCCAGGACCCAAAGACCTAGCTGGCCTGAAGGGCCCCCTGGGGGCCGCCAAGCAGCCCCTCTCAATTTGGGTCTGGGGGCTTTCTTTAGGCTGAGAACCTGGGAGATACCAGCAAGGTTGCAGTTCGCGGCCCGAGAAGCACTCTCCGGCCAACATGCCCGATATCCAGCAACAGCTCCCAAAGCGAAGGAGCCAGGACACAAAGACCTAGCTGGCCTGAAGGGCCCCCAGAAGGCCACCAAGCAGCCCCTCTCCATTTGGGTCTGGGGGCTTTCGTTGGGCATGTATACCTGAGGTACCTGCAAGTTACAGTTCGCGGCCCGAGAAGCACTCTCCGGCCAAAATGCACAACTGCAGCAACAGCTCCCAAAGCGAAGGAGCCAGGACCCAAAGACCTAGCTGGCCTGAAGGGCCCCCAGGGGGCCCCCAAGCAGCCCCTCTCCATTTGGGTCTGGGGGTTTTCGTTGGGCCGGGAACCTGGGAGGTACCTGCAAGGTTGCAGTTCGCGGCCCGAGAAGCACTCTCCGGCCAACATGCCCAACTGCAGCAACAGCTCCCAAAGCGAAGGAGCCAGGACCCAAAGACCTAGCTGGCCTGAAAGGCATCCAGGGGGGCCCCAAGCAGCCCCTCTCAATTTGGGTCTGGGGGCTTTCGTTGGGCCGGGAACCTGGGAGAATCCTGCAAGGTTGCAGTTCGCGGCCCGAGAAGCACTCTCCGGCCAACATGCCCAACTGCAGCAACAGCTCCCAAACCCAAGGAGCCAGGACCCAAAGACCTAGCTGGCCTGAAGGGCCCCCATGGGGCCCCCAAGGAGCTCCTCTCCATTTGGGTCTGGGGGCTTTAGTTGGGCCGGGAACCTGGGAGGTACCAGCAAGGTTGCAGTTCGCGGCCCGAGAAGCACTCTCCGGCCAACATGCCCAACTGCAGCAACAGCTCCCAAACCGAAGGAGCCAGGACCCAAAGACCTAGCTGGCCTGAAGGGCCCCCAGGGGGCCCCCAAGCAGCCCCTCTCCATTTGGGTCTGGGGGCTTTTGTTGGGCCGGGAACCTGGGAGATTCCTGCAAGGTTGCAGTTCGAGGCCCGAGAAGCACTCTCCGGCCAACATGCCCAACTGCAGCAACAGCTCCCAAACCGAATGAGCCAGGACACAAAGACCTAGCTGGCCTGAAGGGCCCCCAGGGGGCCCCCAAGCAGCCCCTCTCACTTTGGGTCTGGGGGCTTTTGTTGGGCCGGGAACCTGGGAGATTCCTGCAAGGTTGCAGTTCGCGGCCCGAGAAGCACTCTCCGCCCAACATGCCCAACTGCAGCAACAGCTCCCAAAGCGAAGGAGCCAGGACCCAAAGACCTAGCTGGCCTGAAGGGCCCCCAGGGGGCCACCAAGCAGCCCCTCTCAATTTGGGTCTGGGGGCTTTCGTTGGGCATGGATACCTGAGAGGTACCTGCAAGGTTACAGTTCGCGGCCCGAGAAGCACTCTCCGGCCAACATGCTCAACTGCAGCAACAGCTCCCAAACCGAAGGAGCCAGGACCCAAAGACCTAGCTGGCCTGAAGGGCCCCCAGGGGGCCCCCAAGCAGCCCCTCTCCATTTGGGTCTGGGGGCTTTCGTTGGGCCGGGAACCTGGGAGATTCATGCAAGGTTGCAGTTCGCGGCCCGAGAAGCACTCTCCGGCCAACATGCCCAACTGCAGCAACAGCTCCCAAACCGAAGGAGCCAGGACCCAAAGACCTAGCTGGCCTGAAGGGCCCCCATGGGGCCCCCAAGTAGCTCCTCTCCATTTGGGTCTGGGGGCTTTCGTTGGGCCGGGAACCTGGGGGAATCCTGCAAGGTTGCAGTTCGCCGCCGGAGAAGCACTCTCCGGCCAACATGCCCAACTGCAGCAACAGCTCCCAAACCGAAGGAGCCAGGACCCAAAGACCTAGCTGGCCTGAAGGGCCCCCAGGGGGCCCCCAAGCAGCCCCTCTCCATTTGGGTCTGGGGGTTTTCGTAGGGCCGGGAACCTGGGAGGTACCTGCAAGGTTGCAGTTCGCGGCCCGAGAAGCACTCTCCGGCCAACATGCCCAACTGCAGCAACAGCTCCCAAACCGAAGGAGCCAGGACCCAAAGACCTAGCTGGCCTGAAGGGCCCCCATGGGGCCCCCAAGGAGCTCCTCTCCATTTGGGTCTGGGGGCTTTAGTTGGGCCGGGAACCTGGGAGGTACCAGCAAGGTTGCAGTTCGCGGCCCGAGAAGCACTCTCCGGCCAACATGCCCAACTGCAGCAACAGCTCCCAAACCGAAGGAGCCAGGACCCAAAGACCTAGCTGGCCTGAAGGGCCCCCAGGGGGCCCCCAAGCAGCCCCTCTCCATTTGGGTCTGGGGGCTTTTGTTGGGCCGGGAACCTGGGAGATTCCTGCAAGGTTGCAGTTCGAGGCCCGAGAAGCACTCTCCGGCCAACATGCCCAACTGCAGCAACAGCTCCCAAACCGAATGAGCCAGGACACAAAGACCTAGCTGGCCTGAAGGGCCCCCAGGGGGCCCCCAAGCAGCCCCTCTCCATTTGGGTCTGGGGGCTTTTGTTGGGCCGGGAACCTGGGAGATTCCTGCAAGGTTGCAGTTCGTGGCCCGAGAAGCACTCTCCGCCCAACATGCCCAACTGCAGCAACAGCTCCCAAAGCGAAGGAGCCAGGACCCAAAGACCTAGCTGGCCTGAAGGGCCCCCAGGGGGCCCCCAAGCAGCCCCTCTCCATTTGGGTCTGGGGGCTTTCGTTGGGCCGGGAACCTGGGAGGTGCCTGCAAGGTTGCAGTTCGCGGCCCGAGAAGCACTCTCCGGCCAACATGCCCAACTGCAGCAACAGCTCCCAAACCGAAGGAGCCAGGACCCAAAGACCTAGCTGGCCTGAAGTGCCCCCAGGGGGCCACCAAGCAGCCCCTCTCAATTTGGGTCTGGGGGCTTTCGTTGGGCATGGATACCTGAGAGGTACCTGCAAGGTTACAGTTCGCGGCCGGAGAAGCACTCTCCGGCCAACATGCTCAACTGCAGCAACAGCTCCCAAACCGAAGGAGCCAGGACCCAAAGACCTAGCTGGCCTGAAGGGCCCCCAGGGGGCCCCCAAGCAGCCCCTCTCAATTTGGGTCTGGGGGCTTTCGTTGGGCGGGGAACCTGGGAGATTCATGCAAGGTTGCAGTTCAGGGCCCGAGAAGCACTCTCCGCCCAACATGCCCAACTGCAGCAACAGCTCCCAAAGCGAAGGAGCCAGGACCCAAAGACCTAGCTGGCCTGAAGGGCCCCCAGGGGGCCCCCAAGCAGCCCCTCTCCATTTGGGTCTGGGGGCTTTCGTTGGGCCGGGAACCTGGGAGGTACCTGCAAGGTTGCAGTTCGCGGCCCGAGAAGCACTCTCCGGCCAACATGCCCAACTGCAGCAACAGCTCCCAAAGCGAAGGAGCCAGGACCCAAAGACCTAGCTGGCCTGAAGGGCCCCCAGGGGGCCACCAAGCAGCCCCTCTCAATTTGGGTCTGTGGGCTTTCGTTGGGCATGGATACCTGAGAGGTACCTGCAAGGTTGCAGTTCGCGGCCCGAGAAGCACTCTCCGGCCAACATGCTCAACTGCAGCAACAGCTCCCAAAGCGAAGGAGCCAGGACCCAAAGACCTAGCTGGCCTGAAGGGCCCCCATGGGGCCCCCAAGCAGCACCTCTCAATTTGGGTCTGGGGGCTTTCTTTGGGCCGGGAAACTGGGAGATTCCTGCAAGGTTGCAGTTCGCGGCCCGAGAAGCACTCTCCGGCCAACATGCCCAACTGCAGCAACAGCTCCCAAACCGAAGGAGCCAGGACCCAAAGACCTAGCTGGCCTGAAGGGCCCCCAGGGGGCCCCCAAGCAGCCCCTCTCAATTTGGGTCTGGGGGCTTTCGTTGGGCCGGGAACCTGGGAGAATCCTGCAAGGTTGCAGTTCGCGGCCCGAGAAGCACTCTCCGGCCAACATGCCCAACTGCAGCAACAGCTCCCAAACCGAAGGAGCCAGGACCCAAAGACCTAGCTGGCCTGAAGGGCCCCCAGGGGGCCCCCAAGCAGCCCCTCTCAATTTGGGTCTGGGGGGTTTTGTTGGGCCGGGAACCTGGGAGATTCATGCAAGGTTGCAGTTCGAGGCCCCAGAAGCACTCTCCGGCCAACATGCACAACTGCAGCAACGGCTCCCAAACCGAAGGAGCCAGGACCCAAAGACCTAGCTGGCCTGAAGGGCCCCCAGGGGGCCCCCAAGTAGCCCCTCTCCATTTGGGTCTGGGGGCTTTCGTTGGGCATGTATACCTGAGAGGTACCTGCAAGGTTACAGTTCGCGGCCCGAGAAGCACTCTCCGGCCAACATGCCCAACTGCAGCAACAGCTCCCAAACCGAAGGAGCCAGGACCCAAAGACCTAGCTGGCCTGAAGGGCCCCCAGGGGGTCCCCAAGCAGCCCCTCTCCATTTGGGTCTGGGGGCTTTCGTTGGGCGGGGAACCTGGGAGATTCATGCAAGGTTGCAGTTCGCGGCCCGAGAAGCACTCTCCGGCCAACATGCCCAACTGCAGCAACAGCTCCCAAACCGAAGGAGCCAGGACCCAAAGACCTAGCTGGCCTGAAGGGCCCCCAGGGGGCCCCAAAGCAGCCCCTCTCCATTTGGGTCTGGGGGCTTTCGTTGGGCGGGGAACCTGGGAGATTCATGCAAGGTTGCAGTTCGCCGCCGGAGAAGCACTCTCCGGCCAACATGCCCAACTGCAGCAACAGCTCCCAAACCGAATGAGCCAGGACACAAAGACCTAGCTGGCCTGAAGGGCCCCCATGGGGCCCCCAAGCAGCCCCTCTCAATTTGGGTCTGGGGGCTTTCGTTGGGCCGGGAACCTGGGAGATTCCTGCAAGGTTGCAGTTCGCCGCCGGAGAAGCACTCTCCGGCCAACATGCCCAACTGCAGCAACAGCTCCCAAAGCGAAGGAGCCAGGACCCAAAGACCTAGCTGGCCTGAAGGGCCCCCAGGGGGGCCCCAAGCAGCCCCTCTCCATTTGGGTCTGGGGGTTTTCGTAGGGCCGGGAACCTGGGAGGTACCTGCAAGGTTGCAGTTCGCGGCCCGAGAAGCACTCTCCGGCCAACATGCCCAACTGCAGCAACAGCTCCCAAACCGAAGGAGCCAGGACCCAAAGACCTAGCTGGCCTGAAGGGCCCCCAGGGGGCCCCCAAGGAGCTCCTCTCCATTTGGGTCTGGGGGCTTTAGTTGGGCCGGGAACCTGGGAGGTACCAGCAAGGTTGCAGTTCGCGGCCCGAGAAGCACTCTCCGGCCAACATGCCCAACTGCAGCAACAGCTCCCAAACCGAATGAGCCAGGACACAAAGACCTAGCTGGCCTGAAGGGCCCCCAGGGGGCCCCCAAGCAGCCCCTCTCCATTTGGGTCTGGGGGCTTTTGTTGGGCCGGGAACCTGGGAGATTCCTGCAAGGTTGCAGTTCGCGGCCCGAGAAGCACTCTCCGCCCAACATGCCCAACTGCAGCAACAGCTCCCAAAGCGAAGGAGCCAGGACCCAAAGACCTAGCTGGCCTGAAGGGCCCCCAGGGGGCCCCCAAGCAGCCCCTCTCCATTTGGGTCTGGGGGCTTTCGTTGGGCCGGGAACCTGGGAGAATCCTGCAAGGTTGCAGTTCGCGGCCCGAGAAGCACTCTCCGGCCAACATGCCCAACTGCAGCAACAGCTCCCAAAGCGAAGGAGCCAGGACCCAAAGACCTAGCTGGCCTGAAGGGCCCCCAGGGGGCCACCAAGCAGCCCCTCTCAATTTGGGTCTGGGGGCTTTCGTTGGGCATGGATACCTGAGAGGTACCTGCAAGGTTTACAGTTCGCGGCCGGAGAAGCACTCTCCGGCCAACATGCTCAACTGCAGCAACAGCTCCCAAACCGAAGGAGCCAGGACCCAAAGACCTAGCTGGCCTGAAGGGCCCCCAGGGGGCCCCCAAGCAGCCCCTCTCAATTTGGGTCTGGGGGCTTTCGTTGGGCCGGGAACCTGGGAGATTCCTGCAAGGTTGCAGTTCGCGGCCCGAGAAGCACTCTCCGGCCAACATGCCCAACTGCAGCAACAGCTCCCAAAGCGAAGGAGCCAGGACCCAAAGACCTAGCTGGCCTGAAGGGCCCCCAGGGGGCCCCCAAGTAGCTCCTCTCCATTTGGGTCTGGGGGCTTTAGTTGGGCTGGGAACCTGGGAGAATCCTGCAAGGTTGCAGTTCGTGGCCGGAGAAGCACTCTCCAGCCAACATGCCCAACTGCAGCAACAGCTCCCAAACCGAATGAGCCAGGACACAAAGACCTAGCTGGCCTGAAGGGCCCCCAGGGGGCCCCCAAGCAGCCCCTCTCAATTTGGGTCTGGGGGCTTTCGTTGGGCCGGGAACCTGGGAGATTCATGCAAGGTTGCAGTTCAGGGCCCGAGAAGCACTCTCCGGCCAACATGCCCAACTGCAGCAACAGCTCCCAAACCGAAGGAGCCAGGACCCAAAGACCTAGCTGGCCTGAAGGGCCCCCAGGGGGCCCCCAAGCAGCCCCTCTCCATTTGGGTCTGGGGGCTTTCGTTGGGCCGGGAACCTGGGAGGTACCTGCAAGGTTGCACTTCGCGGCCCGAGAAGCACTCTCCGGCCAACATGCCCAACTGCAGCAACAGCTCCCAAAGCGAAGGAGCCAGGACCCAAAGACCTAGCTGGCCTGAAGGGCCCCCAGGGGGCCACCAAGCAGCCCCTCTCAATTTGGGTCTGGGGGCTTTCGTTGGGCATGGATACCTGAGAGGTACCTGCAAGGTTGCAGTTCGCGGCCCGAGAAGCACTCTCCGGCCAACATGCTCAACTGCAGCAACAGCTCCCAAACCGAAGGAGCCAGGACCCAAAGACCTAGCTGGCCTGAAGGGCCCCCATGGGGCCCCCAAGCAGCACCTCTCAATTTGGGTCTGGGGGCTTTCGTTGGGCCGGGAAACTGGGAGATTCCTGCAAGGTTGCAGTTCGCGGCCCGAGAAGCACTCTCCGGCCAACATGCCCAACTGCAGCAACAGCTCCCAAACCGAAGGAGCCAGGACCCAAAGACCTAGCTGGCCTGAAGGGCCCCCAGGGGGCCCCCAAGCAGCCCCTCTCAATTTGGGTCTGGGGGCTTTCGTTGGGCCGGGAACCTGGGAGAATCCTGCAAGGTTGCAGTTCGCGGCCCGAGAAGCACTCTCCGGCCAACATGCCCAACTGCAGCAACAGCTCCCAAACCGAAGGAGCCAGGACCCAAAGACCTAGCTGGCCTGAAGGGCCCCCAGGGGGCCCCCAAGCAGCCCCTCTCAATTTGGGTCTGGGGGCTTTCGTTGGGCCGGGAACCTGGGAGATTCCTGCAAGGTTGCAGTTCGCGGCCGGAGAAGCACTCTCCGGCCAACATGCCCAACTGCAGCAACAGCTCCCAAAGCGAAGGAGCCAGGACCCAAAGACCTAGCTGGCCTGAAGGGCCCCCAGGGGGCCCCCAAGCAGCCCCTCTCCATTTGGGTCTGGGGGGTTTTGTTGGGCCGGGAACCTGGGAGAATCCTGCAAGGTTGCAGTTCGAGGCCCCAGAAGCACTCTCCGGCCAACATGCACAACTGCAGCAACGGCTCCCAAACCGAAGGAGCCAGGACCCAAAGACCTAGATGGCCTGAAGGGCCCCCAGGGGGCCCCCAAGTAGCCCCTCTCCATTTGGGTCTGGGGGCTTTAGTTGGGCATGTATACCTGAGAGGTACCTGCAAGGTTACAGTTCGCGGCCCGAGAAGCACTCTCCGGCCAACATGCCCAACTGCAGCAACAGCTCCCAAACCGAAGGAGCCAGGACCCAAAGACCTAGCTGGCCTGAAGGGCCCCCAGGGGGTCCCCAAGCAGCCCCTCTCCATTTGGGTCTGGGGGCTTTCGTTGGGCGGGGAACCTGGGAGATTCATGCAAGGTTGCAGTTCGCGGCCTGAGAAGCACTCTCCGGCCAACATGCCCAACTGCAGCAACAGCTCCCAAACTGAAGGAGCCAGGACCCAAAGACCTAGCTGGCCTGAAGTGCCCCCATGGGGCCCCCAAGGAGCTCCTCTCCATTTGGGTCTGGGGCCTTTATTTGGGCCGGGAACCTGGGAGGTACCAGCAAGGTTGCAGTTCGCGGCCGGAGAAGCACTCACCGGCCAACATGCCCAACTGCAGCAACAGCTCCCAAAGCGAACGAGCCAGGACCCAAAGACCTAGCTGGCCTGAAGGGCCCCCAGGGGGCCCCCAAGCAGCCCCTCTCCATTTGGGTCTGGGGGCTTTCGTTGGGCCGGGAACCTGGGAGATTCCTACAAGGTTGCAGTTCGAGGCCCGAGAAGCACTCTCCGGCCAACATGCCCAACTGCAGCAACAGCTCCCAAACCGAATGAGCCAGGACCCAAAGACCTAGCTGGCTTGAAGAGCCCCCAGGGGGCCCCCAAGCAGCCCCTCTCAATTTGGGTCTGGGGGCTTTCGTTGGGCCGGGAACCTGGGAGAATCCTGCAAGGTTGCAGTTCGCGGCCCGAGAAGCACTCTCCGGCCAACATGCCCAACTGCAGCAACAGCTCCCAAAGCGAAGGAGCCAGGACCCAAAGACCTAGCTGGCCTGAAGGGCCCCCAGGGGGCCCCCAAGCAGCCCCTCTCCATTTGGGTCTGGGGGCTTTCGTTGGGCCGGGAACCTGGGAGAATCCTGCAAGGTTGCAGTTCGCGGCCCGAGAAGCACTCTCCGGCCAACATGCCCAACTGCAGCAACAGCTCCCAAACCGAAGGAGCCAGGACCCAAAGACCTAGCTGGCCTGAAGGGCCCCCAGGGGGCCCCCAAGCAGCCCCTCTCCATTTGGGTCTGGGGGCTTTCGTTGGGCCGGGAACCTGGGAGAATCCTGCAAGGTTGCAGTTCGCGGCCCGAGAAGCACTCTCCGGCCAACATGCCCAACTGCAGCAACAGCTCCCAAAGCGAAGGAGCCAGGACCCAAAGACCTAGCTGGCCTGAAGGGCCCCCAGGGGGCCCCCAAGCAGCCCCTCTCCATTTGGGTCTGGGGGCTTTTGTTGGGCCGGGAACCTGGGAGAATCCTGCAAGGTTGCAGTTCGCGGCCCGAGAAGCACTCTCCGGCCAACATGCCCAATATCCAGCAACAGCTCCCAAACCGAAGGAGCCAGGACCCAAAGACCTAGCTGGCCTGAAGGGCCCCCAGAAAGCCACCAAGCAGCCCCTCTCCATTTGGGTCTGGGGGCTTTCGTTGGGCATGTATACCTGAGAGGTTCCTGCAAGTTACAGTTCGCGGCCCGAGAAGCACTCTCCGGCCAACATGCCCAACTGCAGCAACAGCTCCCAAACCGAAGGAGCCAGGACCCAAAGACCTAGCTGGCCTGAAGGGCCCCCAGGGGGCCCCCAAGCAGCCCCTCTCCATTTGGGTCTGGGGGCTTTCGTTGGGCCGGGAACCTGGGAGGTACCTGCAAGGTTGCAGTTCGCGGCCCGAGAAGCACTCTCCGGCCAACATGCCCAACTGCAGCAACAGCTCCCAAACCGAAGGAGCCAGGACCCAAAGACCTAGCTGGCCTGAAGGGCCCCCAGGGGGCCACCAAGCAGCCCCTCTCAATTTGGGTCTGGGGGCTTTCGTTGGGCATGGATACCTGAGAGGTACCTGCAAGGTTACAGTTCGCGGCCCGAGAAGCACTCTCCGGCCAACATGCTCAACTGCAGCAACAGCTCCCAAACCGAAGGAGCCAGGACCCAAAGACCTAGCTGGCCTGAAGGGCCCCCAGGGGGCCCCCAAGCAGCCCCTCTCCATTTGGGTCTGGGGGCTTTCGTTGGGTCGGGAACCTGGGAGATTCCTGCAAGGTTGCAGTTCGCGGCCCGAGAAGCACTCTCCGGCCAACATGCCCAACTGCAGCAACAGCTCCCAAACCGAAGGAGCCAGGACCCAAAGACCTAGCTGGCCTGAAGGGCCCCCAGGGGGCCCCCAAGCAGCCCCTGTCAATTTGGGTCTGGGGGCTTTCATTGGGCCGGGAAACTGGGAGAATCCTGCAAGGTTGCAGTTCGCGGCCCGAGAAGCACTCTCCGGCCAACATGCGCAACTGCAGCAACAGCTCCCAAAGCGAAGGAGCCAGGATCCAAAGACCTAGCTGGCCTGAAGGGCCCCCAGGGGGCCCCCAAGCAGCCCCTCTCCATTTGGGTCTGGGGGCTTTTGTTGGGCCGGGAACCTGGGAGAATCCTGCAAGGTTGCAGTTCGAGGCCCGAGAAGCACTCTCCGGCCAACATGCCCAACTGCAGCAACGGCTCCCAAACCGAAGGAGCCAGGACACAAAGACCTAGCTGGCCTGAAGGGCCCCCAGGGGGCCCCCAAGTAGCCCCTCTCCATTTGGGTCTGGGGGCTTTCGTTGGGCATGGATACCTGAGAGGTACCTGCAAGGTTACAGTTCGCGGCCCGAGAAGCACTCTCCGGCCAACATGCCCAACTGCAGCAACAGCTCCCAAACCGAAGGAGCCAGGACCCAAAGACCTAGCTGGCCTGAAGGGCCCCCAGGGGGTCCCCAAGCAGCCCCTCTCCATTTGGGTCTGGGGGCTTTCTTTGGGCCGGGAACCTGGGAGATTCATGCAAGGTTGCAGTTCGCGGCCCGAGAAGCACTCTCCGGCCAACATGCACAACTGCAGCAACGGCTCCCAAACCGAAGGAGCCAGGACCCAAAGACCTAGCTGGCCTGAAGTGCCCCCAGGGGGCCCCCAAGCAGCCCCTCTCCATTTGGGTCTGGGGGCTTTCGTTGGGCATGTATACCTGGGAGGTACCTGCAAGGTTACAGTTCGCGGCCCGAGAAGCACTCTCCGGCCAACATGCCCAACTGCAGCAACAGCTCCCAAACCGAAGGAGCCAGGACCCAAAGACCTAGCTGGCCTGAAGTGCCCCGAGGGTGTCCCCAAGCAGCCCCTCTCAATTTGGGTCTGGGGGCTTTGGTTGGGCGGGGAACCTGGGAGATTCATGCAAGGTTGCAGTTCGCGGCCCGAGAAGCACTCTCCGGCCAACATGCCCAACTGCAGCAACAGCTCCCAAACCGAAGGAGCCAGGACCCAAAGACCTAGCTGGCCTGAAGTGCCCCGAGGGTGTCCCCAAGCAGCCCCTCTCCATTTGGGTCTGGGGGCTTTCGTTGGGCGGGGAACCTGGGAGAATCCTGCAAGGTTGCAGTTCGCGGCCCGAGAAGCACTCTCCGGCCAACATGCCCAACTGCAGCAACAGCTCCCAAACCGAAGGAGCCAGGACCCAAAGACCTAGCTGGCCTGAAGGGCCCCCAGGGGGCCCCCAAGCAGCCCCTCTCCATTTGGGTCTGGGGGCTTTCGTTGGGCGCGGAACCTGGGAGATTCATGCAAGGTTGCAGTTCGCGGCCCGAGAAGCACTCTCCGGCCAACATGCCCAACTGCAGCAACAGCTCCCAAAGCGAAGGAGCCAGGACCCAAAGACCTAGCTGGCCTGAAGGGCCCCCAGGGGGCCCCCAAGCAGCCCCTCTCAATTTGGGTCTGGGGGCTTTCGTTGGGCCGGGAACCTGGGAGCTACCTGCAAGGTTGCAGTTCGCGGCCCGAGAAGCACTCTCCGGCCAACATGCCCAACTGCAGCAACAGCTCCGAAACCGAAGGAGCCAGGACCCAAAGACCTAGCTGGCCTGAAGGGCCCCCAGGGGGCCCCCAAGCAGCCCCTCTCCATTTGGGTCTGGGGGTTTTCGTTGGGCCGGGAACCTGGGAGGTACCTGCAAGGTTGCAGTTCGCGGCCCGAGAAGCACTCTCCGGCCAACATGCCCAACTGCAGCAACAGCTCCCAAACCGAAGGAGCCAGGACCCAAAGACCTAGCTGGCCTGAAGGGCCCCCAGGGGGGCCCCAAGCAGCCCCTCTCAATTTGGGTCTGGGGGCTTTTGTTGGGCCGGGAACCTGGGAGAATCCTGCAAGGTTGCAGTTCGCGGCCCGAGAAGCACTCTCCGGCCAACATGCCCAACTGCAGCAACAGCTCCCAAACCGAAGGAGCCAGGCCCCAAAGACCTAGCTGGCCTGAAGGGCCCCCAGGGGGGCCCCAAGCAGCCCCTCTCAATTTGGGTCTGGGGGCTTTCGTTGGGCATGTATACCTGGGAGGTACCTGCAAGGTTACAGTTCGCGGCCCGAGAAGCACTCTCCGGCCAACATGCCCAACTGCAGCAACAGCTCCCAAACCGAAGGAGCCAGGACCCAAAGACCTACCTGGCCTGAAGTGCCCCGAGGGTGTCCCCAAGCAGCCCCTCTCAATTTGGGTCTGGGGGCTTTCGTTGGGCGGGGAACCTGGGAGAATCCTGCAAGGTTGCAGTTCGCGGCCCGAGAACCACTCTCCGGCCAAAATGCCCAACTGCAGCAACAGCTCCCAAACCGAAGGAGCCAGGACCCAAAGACCTAGCTGGCCTGAAGGGCCCCCAGGGGGCCCCCAAGCAGCCCCTCTCCATTTGGGTCTGGGGGCTTTCGTTGGGCGCGGAACCTGGGAGATTCATGCAAGGTTGCAGTTCGCGGCCCGAGAAGCACTCTCCGGCCAACATGCCCAACTGCAGCAACAGCTCCCAAAGCGAAGGAGCCAGGACCCAAAGACCTAGCTGGCCTGAAGGGCCCCCAGGGGGCCACCAAGCAGCCCCTCTCAATTTGGGTCTGGGGGCTTTCGTTGGGCCGGGAACCTGGGAGAATCCTGCAAGGTTGCAGTTCGCGGCCCGAGAAGCACTCTCCGCCCAACATGCCCAACTGCAGCAACAGCTCCCAAACCGAAGGAGCCAGGACCCAAAGACCTAGCTGGCCTGAAGGGCCCCCAGGGGGCCCCCAAGCAGCCCCTCTCCATTTGGGTCTGGGGGTTTTCGTTGGGCCGGGAACCTGGGAGGTACCTGCAAGGTTGCAGTTCGCGGCCCGAGAAGCACTCTCCGGCCAACATGCCCAACGTCAACAACAGCTCCCAAACCGAAGGAGCCAGGACCCAAAGACCTAGCTGGCCTGAAGGGCCCCCAGGGGGGCCCCAAGCAGCCCCTCTCAATTTGGGTCTGGGGGCTTTCGTTGGGCCGGGAACCTGGGAGAATCCTGCAAGGTTACAGTTCGCGGCCCGAGAAGCACTCTCCGGCCAACATGCCCAACTGCAGCAACAGCTCCCAAACCGAAGGAGCCAGGACCCAAAGACCTAGCTGGCCTGAAGGGCCCCCAGGGGGGCCCCAAGCAGCCCCTCTCAATTTGGGTCTGGGGGCTTTCGTTGGGCCGGGAACCTGGGAGAATCCTGCAAGGTTGCAGTTCGCGGCCCAAGAAGCACTCTCCGGCCAACATGCCCAACTGCAGCAACAGCTCACAAACCGAAGGAGCCAGGACCCAAAGACCTAGCTGGCCTGAAGGGCCCCCAGGGGGCCCCCAAGCAGCCCCTCTCCATTTGGGTCTGGGGGCTTTCGTTGGGCCGGGAACCTGGGAGAATCCTGCAAGGTTGCAGTTCGCGGCCCGAGAAGCACTCTCCGGCCAACATGCCCAACTGCAGCAACAGCTCCCAAACCGAAGGAGCCAGGACCCAAAGACCTAGCTGGCCTGAAGGGCCCCCAGGGGGGCCCCAAGCAGCCCCTCTCCATTTGGGTCTGGGGGCTTTCGTTGGGCGCGGAACCTGGGAGATTCATGCAAGGTTGCAGTTCGCGGCCGGAGAAGCACTCTCCGGCCAACATGCCCAACTGCAGCAACAGCTCCCAAAGCGAAGGAGCCAGGACCCAAAGACCTAGCTGGCCTGAAGGGCCCCCAGGGGGCCCCCAAGCAGCCCCTCTGAATTTGGGTCTGGGGGCTTTCGTTGGGCCGGGAACCTGGGAGAATCCTGCAAGGTTGCAGTTCGCGGCCCGAGAAGCACTCTCCGGCCAACATGCCCAACTGCAGCAACAGCTCCCAAAGCGAAGGAGCCAGGACCCAAAGACCTAGCTGGCCTGAAGGGCCCCCAGGGGGCCCCCAAGCAGCCCCTCTCCATTTGGGTCTGGGGGCTTTCGTTGGGCCGGGAACCTGGGAGAATCCTGCAAGTTTGCAGTTCGCGGCCCGAGAAGCACTCTCCGGCCAACATGCCCAACTGCAGCAACAGCTCCCAAACCGAAGGAGCCAGGACCCAAAGACCTAGCTGGCCTGAAGGGCCCCCAGGGGGGCCCCAAGCAGCCCCTCTCAATTTGGGTCTGGGGGCTTTCGTTGGGCCGGGAACCTGGGAGAATCCTGCAAGGTTGCAGTTCGCGGCCCAAGAAGCACTCTCCGGCCAACATGCCCAACTGCAGCAACAGCTCCCAAAGCGAAGGAGCCAGGA
This sequence comes from Gallinula chloropus, assembly GCF_964237585.1. Lineage (NCBI taxonomy): Eukaryota > Metazoa > Chordata > Aves > Gruiformes > Rallidae > Gallinula > Gallinula chloropus. Next base: position 265,905 of record NW_028168427.1, read on the forward strand.
CCCAAAGACCTAGCTGGCCTGAAGGGCCCCCAGGGGGCCCCCAAGCAACCCCTCTCCATTTGGGTCTGGGGGCTTTCGTTGGGCCGGGAACCTGGGAGAATCCTGCAAGGTTGCAGTTCGCGGCCCGAGAAGCACTCTCCGGCCAACATGCCCAACTGCAGCAACAGCTCCCAAACCGAAGGAGCCAGGACCCAAAGACCTAGCTGGCCTGAAGGGCCCCCAGGGGGGCCCCAAGCAGCCCCTCTCAATTTGGGTCTGGGGGCTTTTGTTGGGCCGGGAACCTGGGAGAATCCTGCAAGGTTGCAGTTCGCGGCCCGAGAAGCACTCTCCGGCCAACATGCCCAACTGCAGCAACAGCTCCCAAACCGAAGGAGCCAGGCCCCAAAGACCTAGCTGGCCTGAAGGGCCCCCAGGGGGGCCCCAAGCAGCCCCTCTCAATTTGGGTCTGGGGGCTTTCGTTGGGCATGTATACCTGGGAGGTACCTGCAAGGTTACAGTTCGCGGCCCGAGAAGCACTCTCCGGCCAACATGCCCAACTGCAGCAACAGCTCCCAAACCGAAGGAGCCAGGACCCAAAGACCTACCTGGCCTGAAGTGCCCCGAGGGTGTCCCCAAGCAGCCCCTCTCAATTTGGGTCTGGGGGCTTTCGTTGGGCGGGGAACCTGGGAGAATCCTGCAAGGTTGCAGTTCGCGGCCCGAGAACCACTCTCCGGCCAAAATGCCCAACTGCAGCAACAGCTCCCAAACCGAAGGAGCCAGGACCCAAAGACCTAGCTGGCCTGAAGGGCCCCCAGGGGGCCCCCAAGCAGCCCCTCTCCATTTGGGTCTGGGGGCTTTCGTTGGGCGCGGAACCTGGGAGATTCATGCAAGGTTGCAGTTCGCGGCCCGAGAAGCACTCTCCGGCCAACATGCCCAACTGCAGCAACAGCTCCCAAAGCGAAGGAGCCAGGACCCAAAGACCTAGCTGGCCTGAAGGGCCCCCAGGGGGCCACCAAGCAGCCCCTCTCAATTTGGGTCTGGGGGCTTTCGTTGGGCCGGGAACCTGGGAGAATCCTGCAAGGTTGCAGTTCGCGGCCCGAGAAGCACTCTCCGCCCAACATGCCCAACTGCAGCAACAGCTCCCAAACCGAAGGAGCCAGGACCCAAAGACCTAGCTGGCCTGAAGGGCCCCCAGGGGGCCCCCAAGCAGCCCCTCTCCATTTGGGTCTGGGGGTTTTCGTTGGGCCGGGAACCTGGGAGGTACCTGCAAGGTTGCAGTTCGCGGCCCGAGAAGCACTCTCCGGCCAACATGCCCAACGTCAACAACAGCTCCCAAACCGAAGGAGCCAGGACCCAAAGACCTAGCTGGCCTGAAGGGCCCCCAGGGGGGCCCCAAGCAGCCCCTCTCAATTTGGGTCTGGGGGCTTTCGTTGGGCCGGGAACCTGGGAGAATCCTGCAAGGTTACAGTTCGCGGCCCGAGAAGCACTCTCCGGCCAACATGCCCAACTGCAGCAACAGCTCCCAAACCGAAGGAGCCAGGACCCAAAGACCTAGCTGGCCTGAAGGGCCCCCAGGGGGGCCCCAAGCAGCCCCTCTCAATTTGGGTCTGGGGGCTTTCGTTGGGCCGGGAACCTGGGAGAATCCTGCAAGGTTGCAGTTCGCGGCCCAAGAAGCACTCTCCGGCCAACATGCCCAACTGCAGCAACAGCTCACAAACCGAAGGAGCCAGGACCCAAAGACCTAGCTGGCCTGAAGGGCCCCCAGGGGGCCCCCAAGCAGCCCCTCTCCATTTGGGTCTGGGGGCTTTCGTTGGGCTGGGAACCTGGGAGAATCCTGCAAGGTTGCAGTTCGCGGCCCGAGAAGCACTCTCCGGCCAACATGCCCAACTGCAGCAACAGCTCCCAAACCGAAGGAGCCAGGACCCAAAGACCTAGCTGGCCTGAAGGGCCCCCAGGGGGGCCCCAAGCAGCCCCTCTCCATTTGGGTCTGGGGGCTTTCGTTGGGCGCGGAACCTGGGAGATTCATGCAAGGTTGCAGTTCGCGGCCGGAGAAGCACTCTCCGGCCAACATGCCCAACTGCAGCAACAGCTCCCAAAGCGAAGGAGCCAGGACCCAAAGACCTAGCTGGCCTGAAGGGCCCCCAGGGGGCCCCCAAGCAGCCCCTCTGAATTTGGGTCTGGGGGCTTTCGTTGGGCCGGGAACCTGGGAGAATCCTGCAAGGTTGCAGTTCGCGGCCCGAGAAGCACTCTCCGGCCAACATGCCCAACTGCAGCAACAGCTCCCAAAGCGAAGGAGCCAGGACCCAAAGACCTAGCTGGCCTGAAGGGCCCCCAGGGGGCCCCCAAGCAGCCCCTCTCCATTTGGGTCTGGGGGCTTTCGTTGGGCCGGGAACCTGGGAGAATCCTGCAAGTTTGCAGTTCGCGGCCCGAGAAGCACTCTCCGGCCAACATGCCCAACTGCAGCAACAGCTCCCAAACCGAAGGAGCCAGGACCCAAAGACCTAGCTGGCCTGAAGGGCCCCCAGGGGGGCCCCAAGCAGCCCCTCTCAATTTGGGTCTGGGGGCTTTCGTTGGGCCGGGAACCTGGGAGAATCCTGCAAGGTTGCAGTTCGCGGCCCAAGAAGCACTCTCCGGCCAACATGCCCAACTGCAGCAACAGCTCCCAAAGCGAAGGAGCCAGGACCCAAAGACCTAGCTGGCCTGAAGGGCCCCCAGGGGGCCCCCAAGCAACCCCTCTCCATTTGGGTCTGGGGGCTTTCGTTGGGCCGGGAACCTGGGAGAATCCTGCAAGGTTGCAGTTCGCGGCCCGAGAAGCACTCTCCGGCCAACATGCCCAACTGCAGCAACAGCTCCCAAACCGAAGGAGCCAGGACCCAAAGACCTAGCTGGCCTGAAGGGCCCCCAGGGGGGCCCCAAGCAGCCCCTCTCCATTTCGGTCTGGGGGATTTCGTTGGGCGCGGAACCTGGGAGATTCATGCAAGGTTGCAGTTCGCGGCCCGAGAAGCACTCTCCGGCCAACATGCCCAACTGCAGCAACAGCTCCCAAAGCGAAGGAGCCAGGACCCAAAGACCTAGCTGGCCTGAAGGGCCCCCAGGGGGCCCCCAAGCAGCCCCTCTCAATTTGGGTCTGGGGGCTTTCGTTGGGCCGGGAACCTGGGAGAATCCTGCAAGGTTGCAGTTCGCGGCCCGAGAAGCACTCTCCGGCCAACATGCCCAACTGCAGCAACAGCTCCCAAAGCGAAGGAGCCAGGACCCAAAGACCTAGCTGGCCTGAAGGGCCCCCAGGGGGCCCCCAAGCAGCCCCTCTCCATTTGGGTCTGGGGGCTTTCGTTGGGCCGGGAACCTGGGAGATTCATGCAAGGTTGCAGTTCGCGGCCCGAGAAGCACTCTCCGGCCAACATGCCCAACTGCAGCAACAGCTCCGAAACCGAAGGAGCCAGGACCCAAAGACCTAGCTGGCCTGAAGGGCCCCCAGGGGGGCCCCAAGCAGCCCCTCTCCATTTGGGTCTGGGGGCTTTCGTTGGGCCGGGAACCTGGGAGATTCCTGCAAGGTTGCAGTTCGCGGCCCGAGAAGCACTCTCCGGCCAACATGCACAACTGCAGCAACAGCTCCCAAAGCGAAGGAGCCAGGACCCAAAGACCTAGCTGGCCTGAAGGGCCCCCATGGGGCCCCCAAGGAGCTCCTCTCCATTTGGGTCTGGGGGCTTTAGTTGGGCCGGGAACCTGGGAGATTCCTGCAAGGTTGCAGTTCGCGGCCCGAGAAGCACTCTCCGGCCAACATGCCCAACTGCAGCAACAGCTCCCAAACCGAAGGAGCCAGGACCCAAAGACCTAGCTGGCCTGAAGGGCCCCCAGGGGGGCCCCAAGCAGCCCCTCTCAATTTGGGTCTGGGGGTTTTCGTTGGGCCGGGAACCTGGGAGGTACCTGCAAGGTTGCAGTTCGCGGCCCGAGAAGCACTCTCCGGCCAACATGCCCAACTGCAGCAACAGCTCCCAAACCGAAGGAGCCAGGACCCAAAGACCTAGCTGGCCTGAAGGGCCCCCAGGGGGGCCCCAAGCAGCCCCTCTCAATTTGGGTCTGGGGGCTTTCGTTGGGCCGGGAACCTGGGAGAATCCTGCAAGGTTGCAGTTCGCGGCCCGAGAAGCACTCTCCGCCCAACATGCCCAACTGCAGCAACAGCTCCCAAACCGAAGGAGCCAGGACCCAAAGACCTAGCTGGCCTGAAGGGCCCCCAGGGGGCCCCCAAGCAGCCCCTCTCAATTTGGGTCTGGGGGCTTTCGGTGGGCATGGAACCTGGGAGATTCCTGCAAGGTTGCAGTTCACGGCCCGAGAAGCACTCTCCGGCCAACATGCCCAACTGCAGCAACAGCTCCCAAACCGAATGAGCCAGGACCCAAAGACCTAGCTGGCCTGAAGGGCCCCCATGGGGCCCCCAAGGAGCTCCTCTCCATTTGGGTCTGGGGGCTTTTGTTGGGCCGGGAACCTGGGAGATTCCTGCAAGGTTGCAGTTCGCGTCCCGAGAAGCACTCTCCGGCCAACATGCCCAACTGCAGCAACGGCTCCCAAAGCGAATGAGCCAGGACACAAAGACCTAGCTGGCCTGAAGGGCCCCCATGGGGCCCCCAAGTAGACCCACTCAATTTGGGTCTGGGGGCTTTCGTTGGGCATGTATACCTGAGAGGTACCTGCAAGGTTACAGTTCGCGGCCCGAGAAGCACTCTCCGGCCAACATGCCCAACTGCAGCAACAGCTCCCAAAGCGAAGGAGCCAGGACCCAAAGACCTAGCTGGCCTGAAGGGCCCCCAGGGCGTCCCCAAGCAGCCCCTCTCCATTTGGGTCTGGGGGCTTTCGTTGGGCGGGGAACCTGGGAGATTCATGCAAGGTTGCAGTTCGCGGCCCGAGAAGCACTCTCCGGCCAACATGCCCAACTGCAGCAACAGCTCCCAAACCGAAGGAGCCAGGACACAAAGACCTAGCTGGCCTGAAGGGCCCCCAGGGGGCCCCCAAGGAGCTCCTCTCCATTTGGGTCTGGGGGCTTTCGTTGGGCCGGGAACCTGGGAGAATCCTGCAAGGTTGCAGTTCGCGGCCCGAGAAGCACTCTCCGGCCAACATGCCCAACTGCAGCAACAGCTCCCAAACCGAAGGAGCCAGGACCCAAAGACCTAGCTGGCCTGAAGGGCCCCCAGGGGGGCCCCCAAACAGCCCCTCTCAATTTGGGTCTGGGGGCTTTCGTTGGGCCGGGAACCTGGGAGAATCCTGCAAGGTTGCAGTTCGCGGCCCGAGAAGCACTCTCCGGCCAACATGCACAACTGCAGCAACAGCTCCCAAAGCGAAGGAGCCAGGACCCAAAGACCTAGCTGGCCTGAAGGGCCCCCATGGGGCCCCCAAGGAGCTCCTCTCCATTTGGGTCTGGGGGCTTTAGTTGGGCATGGAACCTGGGAGATTCCTGCAAGGTTGCAGTTCGCGGCCCGAGAAGCACTCTCCGGCCAACATGCCCAACTGCAGCAACAGCTCCCAAAGCGAAGGAGCCAGGACCCAAAGACCTAGCTGGCCTGAAGGGCCCCCAGGGGGGCCCCAAGCAGCCCCTCTCAATTTGGGTCTGGGGGCTTTCGTTGGGCCGGGAACCTGGGAGGTACCTGCAAGGTTGCAGTTCGCGGCCCGAGAAGCACTCTCCGGCCAACATGCCCAACTGCAGCAACAGCTCCCAAACCGAAGGAGCCAGGACCCAAAGACCTAGCTGGCCTGAAGGGCCCCCAGGGGGCCCCCAAGCAGCCCCTCTCCATTTGGGTCTGGGGGCTTTCGTTGGGCCGGGAACCTGGGAGAATCCTGCAAGGTTGCAGTTCGCGGCCCGAGAAGCACTCTCCGCCCAACATGCCCAACTGCAGCAACAGCTCCCAAACCGAAGGAGCCAGGACCCAAAGACCTAGCTGGCCTGAAGGGCCCCCAGGGGGCCCCCAAGCAGCCCCTCTCAATTTGGGTCTGGGGGCTTTCGGTGGGCATGGAACCTGGGAGATTCCTGCAAGGTTGCAGTTCACGGCCCGAGAAGCACTCTCCGGCCAACATGCCCAACTGCAGCAACAGCTCCCAAACCGAATGAGCCAGGACCCAAAGACCTAGCTGGCCTGAAGGGCCCCCAGGGGGCCCCCAAGGAGCTCCTCTCCATTTGGGTCTGGGGGCTTTTGTTGGGCCGGGAACCTGGGAGATTCCTGCAAGGTTGCAGTTCGAGGCGCGAGAAGCACTCTCCGGCCAACATGCCCAACTGCAGCAACGGCTCCCAAAGCGAATGAGCCAGGACACAAAGACCTAGCTGGCCTGAAGGGCCCCCATGGGGCCCCCAAGTAGACCCACTCAATTTGGGTCTGGGGGCTTTCGTTGGGCATGTATACCTCAGAGGTACCTGCAAGGTTACAGTTCGCGGCCCGAGAAGCACTCTCCGGCCAACATGCCCAACTGCAGCAACAGCTCCCAAAGCGAAGGAGCCAGGACCCAAAGACCTAGCTGGCCTGAAGGGCCCCCAGGGCGTCCCCAAGCAGCCCCTCTCCATTTGGGTCTGGGGGCTTTCGTTGGGCGGGGAACCTGGGAGATTCATGCAAGGTTGCAGTTCGCGGCCCGAGAAGCACTCTCCGGCCAACATGCCCAACTGCAGCAACAGCTCCCAAACCGAAGGAGCCAGGACACAAAGACCTAGCTGGCCTGAAGGGCCCCCAGGGGGCCCCCAAGGAGCTCCTCTCCATTTGGGTCTGGGGGCTTTCGTTGGGCCGGGAACCTGGGAGAATCCTGCAAGGTTGCAGTTCGCGGCCCGAGAAGCACTCTCCGGCCAACATGCCCAACTGCAGCAACAGCTCCCAAACCGAAGGAGCCAGGACCCAAAGACCTAGCTGGCCTGAAGGGCCCCCAGGGGGGCCCCCAAACAGCCCCTCTCAATTTGGGTCTGGGGGCTTTCGTTGGGCCGGGAACCTGGGAGAATCCTGCAAGGTTGCAGTTCGCGGCCCGAGAAGCACTCTCCGGCCAACATGCACAACTGCAGCAACAGCTCCCAAAGCGAAGGAGCCAGGACCCAAAGACCTAGCTGGCCTGAAGGGCCCCCAGGGGGCCCCCAAGCAGCCCCTCTCCATTTGGGTCTGGGGGCTTTCGTTGGGCCGGGAACCTGGGAGAATCCTGCAAGGTTGCAGTTCGTGTCCGGAGAAGCACTCTCCGGCCAACATGCACAACTGCAGCAACAGCTCCCAAACCGAATGAGCCAGGACCCAAAGACCTAGCTGGCCTGAAGGGCCTCCAGGGGGCCCCCAAGCAGCCCCTCTCCATTTGGGTCTGGGGGCTTTTGTTGGGCCGGGAACCTGGGAGAATCCTGCAAGGTTGCAGTTCGAGGCCCGAGAAGCACTCTCCGGCCAACATGCACAACTGCAGCAACAGCTCCCAAAGCGAAGGAGCCAGGACCCAAAGACCTAGCTGGCCTGAAGGGCCCCCAGGGGGCCCCCAAGCAGCACCTCTCAATTTGGGTCTGGGGGCTTTCGTTAGGCCGGGAACCTGGGAGAATCCTGCAAGGTTGCAGTTCGCGGCCGGAGAAGCACTCTCCGGCCAACATGCACAACTGCAGCAACAGCTCCGAAACCGAAGGAGCCAGGACCCAAAGACCTAGCTGGCCTGAAGGGCCCCCAGGGGGTCCCCAAGCAGCCCCTCTCCATTTGGGTCTGGGGGCTTTCGTTGGGCCGGGAACCTGGGAGAATCCTGCAAGGTTGCAGTTCGCGGCCCAAGAAGCACTCTCCGGCCAACATGCCCAACTGCAGCAACAGCTCCCAAAGCGAAGGAGCCAGGACCCAAAGACCTAGCTGGCCTGAAGGGCCCCCAGGGGGCCCCCAAGGAGCTCCTCTCCATTTGGGTCTGGGGGCTTTAGTTGGGCCGGGAACCTGGGAGAATCCTGCAAGGTTGCAGTTCGTGGCCGGAGAAGCACTCTCCGGCCAACATGCACAACTGCAGCAACAGCTCCCAAACCGAATGAGCCAGGACCCAAAGACCTAGCTGGCCTGAAGGGCCTCCAGGGGGCCCCCAAGCAGCCCCTCTCCATTTGGGTCTGGGGGCTTTTGTTGGGCCGGGAACCTGGGAGAATCCTGCAAGGTTGCAGTTCGAGGCCCGAGAAGCACTCTCCGGCCAACATGCCCAACTGCAGCAACAGCTCCCAAACCGAATGAGCCAGGACACAAAGACCTAGCTGGCCTGAAGTGCCCCAGGGGGCCCCCAAGCAGCCCCTCTCAATTTGGGTCTGGGGGCTTTCGTTGGGCATGTATACCTGGGAGGTTCCTGCAAGGTTGCAGTTCGCGGCCCGAGAAGCACTCTCCGGCCAACATGCCCAACTGCAGCAACAGCTCCCAAAGCGAAGGAGCCAGGACCCAAAGACCTAGCTGGCCTGAAGGGCCCCCAGGGGGCCCCCAAGCAGCCCCTCTCCATTTGGGTCTGGGGGCTTTCGTTGGGCCGGGAACCTGGGAGGTACCTGCAAGGTTGCAGTTCGCGGCCCGAGAAGCACTCTCCGGCCAACATGCCCAACTGCAGCAACAGCTCCCAAACCGAAGGAGCCAGGACCCAAAGACCTAGCTGGCCTGAAGGGCCCCCATGGGGCCCCCAAGCAGCCCCTCTCAATTTGGGTCTGGGGGCTTTCGTTGGGCCGGGAACCTGGGAGATTCCTGCAAGGTTGCAGTTCGCGGCCCGAGAAGCACTCTCCGGCCAACATGCCCAACTGCAGCAACAGCTCCCAAACCGAAGGAGCCAGGACCCAAAGACCTAGCTGGCCTGAAGGGCCCCCAGGGGGACCCCAAGGAGCCCCTCTCCATTTGGGTCTGGGGGCTTTAGTTGGGCCGGGAACCTGGGAGGTACCTGCAAGGTTGCAGTTCGTGGCCGGAGAAGCACTCTCCGGCCAACATGCCCAACTGCAGCAACAGCTCCCAAAGCGAAGGAGCCAGGACACAAAGACCTAGCTGGCCTGAAGGGCCCCCAGGGGGCCCCCAAGTAGCCCCACTCAATTTGGGTCTGGGGGCTTTCGTTGGGCATGTATACCTGAGAGGTACCTGCAAGGTTACAGTTCGCGGCCCGAGAAGCACTCTCCGGCCAACATGCCCATCTGCAGCAACAGCTCCCAAACCGAAGGAGCCAGGACCCAAAGACCCAGCTGGCCTGAAGGGCCCCCAGGGGGCCCCCAAGGAGCTCCTCTCCATTTGGGTCTGGGGGCTTTCGTTGGGCATGTATACCTGAGAGGTACCTGCAAGGTTACAGTTCGCGGCCCGAGAAGCACTCTCCGGCCAACATGCAAAACTGCAGCAACAGCTCCCAAAGCGAAGGAGCCAGGACCCAAAGACCTAGCTGGCCTGAAGGGCCCCCAGGGGGCCACCAAGCAGCCCCTCTCCATTTGGGTCTGGGGGCTTTCGTTGGGCCGGGAACCTGGGAGATTCCTGCAAGGTTGCAGTTCGCGGCCCGAGAAGCACTCTCCGGCCAACATGCCCAACTGCAGCAACAGCTCCCAAAGCGAAGGAGCCAGGACCCAAAGACCTAGCTGGCCTGAAGGGCCCCCAGGGGGCCCCCAAGCAGCCCCTCTCAATTTGGGTCTGGGGGCTTTCGTTGGGCGGGGAATCTGGGAGATTCATGCAAGGTTGCAGTTCGAGGCCCGAGAAGCACTCTCCGCCCAACATGCCCAACTGCAGCAACAGCTCCCAAAGCGAAGGAGCCAGGACCCAAAGACCTAGCTGGCCTGAAGGGCCCCCAGGGGGCCCCCAAGCAGCCCCTCTCCATTTGGGTCTGGGGGCTTTCGATGGGCCGGGAACCTGGGAGGTACCTGCAAGGTTGCAGTTCGCGGCCCGAGAAGCACTCTCCGGCCAACATGCCCAACTGCAGCAACAGCTCCCAAACCGAAGGAGCCAGGACCCAAAGACCTAGCTGGCCTGAAGGGCCCCCAGGGGGCCCCCAAGGAGCTCCTCTCCATTTGGGTCTCGGGGCTTTAGTTGGGCCGGGAACCTGGGAGGTACCTGCAAGGTTGCAGTTCGCGGCCGGAGAAGCACTCTCCGGCCAGCATGCCCAACTGCAGCAACAGCTCCCAAAGCGAAGGAGCCAGGACACAAAGACCTAGCTGGCCTGAAGGGCCCCCAGGGGGCCCCCAAGCAGCCCCTCTCCATTTGGGTCTGGGGGCTTTTGTTGGGCCGGGAACCTGGGAGATTCATGCAAGGTTGCAGTTCGAGGCCCGAGAAGCACTCTCCGGCCAACATGCCCAACTGCAGCAACAGCTCCCAAACCGAATGAGCCAGGACACAAAGACCTAGCTGGCCTGAAGTGCCCCCAGGGGGCCCTCAAGCAGCCCCTCTCAATTTGGGTCTGGGGGCTTTCGTTGGGCATCTATACCTGGGAGGTACCTGCAAGGTTACAGTTCGCGGCCCGAGAAGCACTCTCCGGCCAACATGCCCAACTGCAGCAACAGCTCCCAAAGCGAAGGAGCCAGGACCCAAAGACCTAGCTGGCCTGAAGGGCCCCCAGGCGGTCCCCAAGCAGCCCCTCTCCATTTGGGTCGGGGGCTTTCGTTGGGCATGTATACCTGAGAGGTACCTGCAAGTTAGAGTTCGCGGCCCGAGAAGCACTCTCCGCCCAACATGCCCAACTGCAGCAACAGCTCCCAAACCGAAGGAGCCAGGACCCAAAGACCTAGCTGGCCTGAAGGGCCTCCAGGGGGCCCCCAAGCAGCCCCTCTCCATTTGGGTCTGGGGGCTTTTGTTGGGCCGGGAACCTGGGAGAATACTGCAAGGTTGCAGTTCGAGGCCCGAGAAGCACTCTCCGGCCAACATGCCCAACTGCAGCAACAGCTCCCAAACCGAATGAGCCAGGACACAAAGACCTAGCTGGCCTGAAGTGCCCCCAGGGGTCCCCCAAGCAGCCCCTCTCCATTTGGGTCTGGGGGCTTTCGTTGGGCATGTATACCTGGGAGGTACCTGCAAGGTTACAGTTCGCGGCCCGAGAAGCACTCTCCGGCCAACATGCCCAACTGCAGCAACAGCTCCCAAACCGAAGGAGCCAGGACCCAAAGACATAGCTGGCCTGAAGTGCCCCGAGGGGGTCCCCAAGCAGCCCCTCTCAATTTGGGTCTGGGGGCATTCGTTGGGCGGGGAACCTGGGAGATTCATGCAAGGTTGCAGTTCGCGGCCCGAGAAGCACTCTCCGGCCAACATGCCCAACTGCAGCAACAGCTCCCAAAGCGAAGGAGCCAGGACCCAAAGACCTAGCTGGCCTGAAGGGCCCCCAGGGGGCCACCAAGCAGCCCCTCTCCATTTGGGTGTGGGGGCTTTCGTTGGGCGGGGAACCTGGGAGATTCATGCAAGGTTGCAGTTCGCGGCCCGAGAAGCACTCTCCGGCCAACATGCCCAACTGCAGCAACAGCTCCCAAACCGAAGGAGCCAGGACCCAAAGACCTAGCTGGCCTGAAGGGCCCCCAGGGGGCCCCCAAGCAGCCCCTCTCAATTTGGGTCTGGGGGCTTTCGTTGGGCCGGGAACCTGGGAGAATCCTGCAAGTTTGCAGTTCGCGGCCCGAGAAGCACTCTCCGGCCAACATGCCCAACTGCAGCAACAGCTCCCAAAGCGAAGGAGCCAGGACCCAAAGACCTAGCTGGCCTGAAGGGCCCCCAGGGGGCCCCCAAGCAGCCCCTCTCCATTTGGGTCTGGGGGCTTTCTTTAGGCTGAGAACCTGGGAGATACCAGTAAGGTTGCAGTTCGCGGCCTGAGAAGCACTCTCCGGCCAACATGCCCAATATCCAGCAACAGCTCCCAAAGCGAAGGAGCCAGGACCCAAAGACCTAGCTGGCCTGAAGGGCCCCCAGAAGGCCACCAAGAAGCCCCTCTCCATTTGGGTCTGGGGGCTTTCGTTGGGCATGTATACCTGAGAGGTACCTGCAAGGTTACAGTTCGCGGCCCGAGAAGCACTCTCCGGCCAACATGCCCAACTGCAGCAACAGCTCCCAAACCGAATGAGCCAGGACACAAAGACCTAGCTGGCCTGAAGGGCCCCCAGGGGGCCCCCAAGCAGCCCCTCTCAATTTGGGTCTGGGGGCTTTCGTTGGGCCGGGAACCTGGGAGATTCCTGCAAGGTTGCAGTTCGCGGCCCGAGAAGCACTCTCCGCCCAACATGCCCAACTGCAGCAACAGCTCCCAAAGCGAAGGAGCCAGGACCCAAAGACCTAGCTGGCCTGAAGGGCCCCCAGGGGGCCCCCAAGCAGCCCCTCTCCATTTGGGTCTGGGGGCTTTCGTTGGGCCGGGAACCTGGGAGAATCCTGCAAGGTTGCAGTTCGCGGCCCGAGAAGCACTCTCCGGCCAACATGCCCAACTGCAGCAACAGCTCACAAACCGAAGGAGCCAGGACCCAAAGACCTAGCTGGCCTGAAGGGCCCCCAGGGGGCCCCCAAGCAGCCCCTCTCAATTTGGGTCTGGGGGCTTTCGTTGGGCATGGATACCTGAGAGGTACCTGCAAGGTTACAGTTCGCGGCCGGAGAAGCACTCTCCGGCCAACATGCTCAACTGCAGCAACAGCTCCCAAACCGAAGGAGCCAGGACCCAAAGACCTAGCTGGCCTGAAGGGCCCCCAGGGGGCCCCCAAGCAGCCCCTCTCAATTTGGGTCTGGGGGCTTTCGTTGGGCCGGGAACCTGGGAGATTCCTGCAAGGTTGCAGTTCGCGGCCCGAGAAGCACTCTCCGGCCAACATGCCCAACTGCAGCAACAGCTCCCAAACCGAAGCAGCCAGGACCCAAAGACCTAGCTGGCCTGAAGGGGCCCCAGGGGGCCCCCAAGCAGCCCCTCTCAATTTGGGTCTGGGGGCTTTCGTTGGGCATGGAACCTGGGAGATTCCTGCAAGGTTGCAGTTCGCGGCCGGAGAAGCACTCTCCGGCCAACATGCCCAACTGCAGCAACAGCTCCCAAAGCGAAGGAGCCAGGACCCAAAGACCTAGCTGGCCTGAAGGGCCCCCAGGGGGCCCCCAAGCAGCCCCTCTCCATTTGGGTCTGGGGGCTTTTGTTGGGCCGGGAACCTGGGAGATTCCTGCAATGTTGCAGTTCGAGGCCCGAGAAGCACTCTCTGGCCAACATGCCCAACTGTAGCAACGGCTCCCAAACCGAATGAGCCAGGACACAAAGACCTAGCTGGCCTGAAGGGCCCCCAGGGGGCCCCCAAGTAGCCCCTCTCCATTTGGGTCTGGGGGCTTTCGTTGGGCATGTATACCTGAGAGGTACCTGCAAGGTTACAGTTCGCGGCCCGAGAAGCACTCTCCGGCCAACATGCCCAACTGCAGCAACAGCTCCCAAAGCGAAGGAGCCAGGACCCAAAGACCTAGCTGGCCTGAAGGGCCCCCAGGGGGCCCCCAAGGAGCTCCTCTCCATTTGGGTCTGGGGGCTTTAGTTGGGCCGGGAACCTGGGAGGTACCTGCAAGGTTGCAGTTCGTGGCCGGAGAAGCACTCTCCGGCCAACATGCCCAACTGCAGCAACAGCTCCCAAACCGAAGGAGCCAGGACCCAAAGACCTAGCTGGCCTGAAGGGCCTCCAGGGGGCCCCCAAGCAGCCCCTCTCCATTTGGGTCTGGCGGCTTTTGTTGGGCCGGGAACCTGGGAGAATACTGCAAGGTTGCAGTTCGAGGCCCGAGAAGCACTCTCCGGCCAACATGCCCAACTGCAGCAACAGCTCCCAAACCGAATGAGCCAGGACACAAAGACCTAGCTGGCCTGAAGTGCCCCCAGGGGGCCCCCAAGCAGCCCCTCTCAATTTGGGTCTGGGGGCTTTCGTTGGGCATGTATACCTGGGAGGTACCTGCAAGGTTGCAGTTCGCGGCCCGAGAAGCACTCTCCGGCCAACATGCCCAACTGCAGCAACAGCTCCCAAACCGAAGGAGCCAGGACCCAAAGACATAGCTGGCCTGAAGTGCCCCGAGGGGGTCCCCAAGCAGCCCCTCTCAATTTGGGTCTGGGGGCTTTCGTTGGGCGGGGAACCTGGGAGATTCATGCAAGGTTGCAGTTCGCGGCCCGAGAAGCACTCTCCGGCCAACATGCCCAACTGCAGCAACAGCTCCCAAACCGAAGGAGCCAGGACCCAAAGACCTAGCTGGCCTGAAGGGCCCCCAGGGGGCCACCAAGCAGCCCCTCTCCATTTGGGTCTGGGGGCTTTCGTTGGGCGGGGAACCTGGGAGATTCATGCAAGGTTGCAGTTCGCGGCCCGAGAAGCACTCTCCGGCCAACATGCCCAACTGCAGCAACAGCTCCCAAACCGAAGGAGCCAGGACCCAAAGACCTAGCTGGCCTGAAGGGCCCCCAGGGGGCCCCCAAGCAGCCCCTCTCCATTTGGGTCTGGGGGCTTTCGTTGGGCATGTATACCTGAGAGGTACCTGCAAGTTACAGTTCGCGGCCCGAGAAGCACTCTCTGCCCAACATGCCCAACTGCAGCAACAGCTCCCAAACCGAAGGAGCCAGGACCCAAAGACCTAGCTGGCCTGAAGGGCCCCCAGGGGGCCCCCAAGCAGCCCCTCTCCATTTGGGTCTGGGGGCTTTCGTTGGGCCGGGAACCTGGGAGAATCCTGCAAGGTTGCAGTTTGCGGCCCGAGAAGCACTCTCCGGCCAACATGCCCAACTGCAGCAACAGCTCCCAAAGCGAAGGAGCCAGGACCCAAAGACCTAGCTGGCCTGAAGGGCCCCCAGGGGGCCCCCAAGCAGCCCCTCTCCATTTGGGTCTGGGGGCTTTCGTTGGGCCGGGAACCTGGGAGAATCCTGCAAGGTTGCAGTTCGCGGCCCGAGAAGCACTCTCCGGCCAACATGCCCAACTGCAGCAACAGCTCCCAAACCGAAGGAGCCAGGACCCAAAGACCTAGCTGGCCTGAAGGGCCCCCAGAAGGCCACCAAGCAGCCCCTCTCCATTTGGGTCTGGGGGCTTTCGTTGGGCATGTATACCTGAGAGGTACCTGCAAGTTAGAGTTCGCGGCCCGAGAAGCACTCTCCGGCCAACATGCCCAACTGCAGCAACAGCTCCCAAACCGAAGGAGCCAGGACCCAAAGACCTAGCTGGCCTGAAGGGCCCCCAGGGGGCCCCCAAGCAGCCCCTCTCCATTTGGGTCTGGGGGTTTTCGTTGGGCCGGGAACCTGGGAGGTACCTGCAAGGTTGCAGTTCGCGGCCCGAGAAGCACTCTCCGGCCAACATGCCCAACTGCAGCAACAGCTCCCAAACGGAAGGAGCCAGGACCCAAAGACCTAGCTGGCCTGAAGGGCCCCCAGGGGGCCCCCAAGCAGCACCTCTCCATTTGGGTCTGGGGGCTTTCGTTGGGCATGTATACCTGAGAGGTACCTGCAAGGTTACAGTTCGCGGCCCGAGAAACACTCTCCGGCCAACATGCCCAACTGCAGCAACAGCTCCCAAAGCGAAGGAGCCAGGACCCAAAGACCTAGCTGGCCTGAAGGGCCCCCAGGGGGTCCCCAAGCAGCCCCTCTCCATTTGGGTCTGGGGGCTTTCGTTGGGCGGGGAACCTGGGAGATTCATGCAAGGTTGCAGTTCGCGGCCCGAGAAGCACTCTCCGGCCAACATGCACAACTGCAGCAACAGCTCCCAAACCGAAGGAGCCAGGACCCAAAGACCTAGCTGGCCTGAAGGGCCCCCAGGGGGCCCCAAAGCAGCCCCTCTCAATTTGGGTCTGGGGGCTTTCGTTGGGCCGGGAACCTGGGAGATTCCTGCAAGGTTGCAGTTCGCGGCCGGAGAAGCACTCTCCGGCCAACATGCCCAACTGCAGCAACAGCTCCCAAAGCGAAGGAGCCAGGACCCAAAGACCTAGCTGGCCTGAAGGGCCCCCAGGGGGCCCCCAAGCAGCCCCTCTCCATTTGGGTCTGGGGGTTTTCGTAGGGCCGGGAACCTGGGAGGTACCTGCAAGGTTGCAGTTCGCGGCCCGAGAAGCACTCTCCGGCCAACATGCCCAACTGCAGCAACAGCTCCCAAAGCGAAGGAGCCAGGACCCAAAGACCTAGCTGGCCTGAAGGGCCCCCATGGGGCCCCCAAGGAGCTCCTCTCCATTTGGGTCTGGGGGCTTTAGTTGGGCCGGGAACCTGGGAGGTACCTGCAAGGTTGCAGTTCGTGGCCGGAGAAGCACTCTCCGGCCAACATGCACAACTGCAGCAACAGCTCCCAAACCGAATGAGCCAGGACCCAAAGACCTAGCTGGCCTGAAGGGCCTCCAGGGGGCCCCCAAGCAGCCCCTCTCCATTTGGGTCTGGGGGCTTTTGTTGGGCCGGGAACCTGGGAGAATACTGCAAGGTTGCAGTTCGCGGCCCGAGAAGCACTCTCCGGCCAACATGCCCAACTGCAGCAACAGCTCCCAAACCGAATGAGCCAGGACCCAAAGCCCTAGCTGGCCTGAAGTGCCCCCAGGGGGCCCCCAAGCAGCCCCTCTCAATTTGGGTCTGGGGGCTTTCGTTGGGCATGTATACCTGGGAGGTACCTGCAAGGTTACAGTTCGCGGCCCGAGAAGCACTCTCCGGCCAACATGCCCAACTGCAGCAACAGCTCCCAAACCGAAGGAGCCAGGACCCAAAGACCTAGCTGGCCTGAAGGGCCCCCAGGGGGCCCCCAAGCAGCCCCTCTCAATTTGGGTCTGGGGGCTTTCGTTGGGCCGGGAACCTGGGAGAATCCTGCAAGGTTGCAGTTCGCGGCCCGAGAAGCACTCTCCGGCCAACATGCCCAACTGCAGCAACAGCTCCCAAACCGAAGGAGCCAGGACCCAAAGACCTAGCTGGCCTGAAGGGCCCACAGGGGGCCCCCAAGCAGCCCCTCTCCATTTGGGTCTGGGGGCTTTTGTTGGGCCGGGAACCTGGGAGATTCCTGCAAGGTTGCAGTTCGAGGCCCGAGAAGCACTCTCCGGCCAACATGCACATCGTCAACAACAGCTCCCAAACCGAATGAGCCAGGACCCAAAGACCTAGCTGGCCTGAAAGGCCCCCAGGGGGCCCCCAAGCAGCCCCTCTCCATTTGGGTCTGGGGGCTTTCTTTAGGCTGAGAACCTGGGAGATACCAGTAAGGTTGCAGTTCGCGGCCCGAGAAGCACTCTCCGGCCAACATGCCCAATATCCAGCAACAGCTCCCAAAGCGAAGGAGCCAGGACCCAAAGACCTAGCTGGCCTGAAGGGCCCCCAGAAGGCCACCAAGCAGCCCCTCTCCATTTGGGTCTGGGGGCTTTCGTTGGGCATGTATACCTGAGAGGTACCTGCAAGTTACAGTTCGCGGCCCGAGAAGCACTCTCCGGCCAACATGCCCAACTGCAGCAACAGCTCCCAAACCGAAGGAGCCAGGACCCAAAGACCTAGCTGGCCTGAAGGGCCCCCAGGGGGCCCCCAAGCAGCCCCTCTCCATTTGGGTCTGGGGGCTTTCGTTGGGCCGGGAACCTGGGAGAATCCTGCAAGGTTGCAGTTCGCGGCCCGAGAAGCACTCTCCGGCCAACATGCCCAATATCCAGCAACAGCTCCCAAAGCGAAGGAGCCAGGACCCAAAGACCTAGCTGGCCTGAAGGGCCCCCAGGGGGCCCCCAAGCAGCCCCTCTCCATTTGGGTCTGGGGGCTTTCGTTGGGCCGGGAACCTGGGAGAATCCTGCAAGGTTGCAGTTCGAGGCCCGAGAAGCACTCTCCGGCCAACATGCCCAACTGCAGCAACAGCTCCCAAACCGAAGGAGCCAGGACCCAAAGACCTAGCTGGCCTGAAGGGCCCCCAGAAGGCCACCAAGCAGCCCCTCTCCATTTGGGTCTGGGGGCTTTCGTTGGGCATGTATACCTGAGAGGTACCTGCAAGTTAGAGTTCGCGGCCCGAGAAGCACTCTCCGGCCAACATGCCCAACTGCAGCAACAGCTCCCAAACCGAAGGAGCCAGGACCCAAAGACCTAGCTGGCCTGAAGGGCCCCCAGGGGGCCCCCAAGCAGCCCCTCTCCATTTGGGTCTGGGGGCTTTCGTTGGGCCGGGAACCTGGGAGAATCCTGCAAGGTTGCAGTTCGCGGCCCGAGAAGCACTCTCCGGCCAACATGCCCAACTGCAGCAACAGCTCCCAAAGCGAAGGAGCCAGGACCCAAAGACCTAGCTGGCCTGAAGGGCCCCCAGGGGGCCCCCAAGCAGCACCTCTCCATTTGGGTCTGGGGGCTTTCGTTGGGCATGTATACCTGAGAGGTACCTGCAAGGTTACAGTTCGCGGCCCGAGAAGCACTCTCCGGCCAACATGCCCAACTGCAGCAACAGCTCCCAAACCGAAGGAGCCAGGACCCAAAGACCTAGCTGGCCTGAAGGGCCCCCAGGGGGTCCCCAAGCAGCCCCTCTCCATTTGGGTCTGGGGGCTTTCGTTGGGCGGGGAACCTGGGAGATTCATGCAAGGTTGCAGTTCGCGGCCCGAGAAGCACTCTCCGGCCAACATGCCCAACTGCAGCAACAGCTCCCAAAGCGAAGGAGCCAGGACCCAAAGACCTAGCTGGCCTGAAGGGCCCCCAGGGGGCCACCAAGCAGCCCCTCTCCATTTGGGTCTGGGGGCTTTCGTTGGGCGGGGAACCTGGGAGATTCATGCAAGGTTGCAGTTCGCGGCCCGAGAAGCACTCTCCGGCCAACATGCCCAACTGCAGCAACAGCTCCCAAACCGAAGGAGCCAGGACCCAAAGACCTAGCTGGCCTGAAGGGCCCCCAGGGGGCCCCCAAGCAGCCCCTCTCAATTTGGGTCTGGGGGCTTTCGTTGGGCCGGGAACCTGGGAGAATCCTGCAAGGTTGCAGTTCGCGGCCCGAGAAGCACTCTCCGGCCAACATGCCCAACTGCAGCAACAGCTCCCAAAGCGAAGGAGCCAGGACCCAAAGACCTAGCTGGCCTGAAGGGCCCCCAGGGGGCCCCCAAGCAGCCCCTCTCCATTTGGGTCTGGGGGCTTTTGTTGGGCCGGGAACCTGGGAGATTCCTGCAAGGTTGCAGTTCGAGGCCCGAGAAGCACTCTCCGGCCAACATGCCCAACGTCAACAACAGCTCCCAAACCGAATGAGCCAGGACACAAAGACCTAGCTGGCCTGAAAGGCCCCCAGGGGGCCCCCAAGCAGCCCCTCTCCATTTGGGTCTGGGGGCTTTCTTTAGGTTGAGAACCTGGGAGAAACCAGTAAGGTTGCAGTTCGCGGCCCGAGAAGCACTCTCCGGCCAACATGCCCAATATCCAGCAACAGCTCCCAAAGCGAAGGAGCCAGGACCCAAAGACCTAGCTGGCCTGAAGGGCCCCCAGAAGGCCACCAAGAAGCCCCTCTCCATTTGGGTCTGGGGGCTTTCGTTGGGCATGTATACCTGAGAGGTACCTGCAAGTTACAGTTCGCGGCCCGAGAAGCACTCTCCGCCCAACATGCCCAACTGCAGCAACAGCTCCCAAACCGAAGGAGCCAGGACCCAAAGACCTAGCTGGCCTGAAGGGCCCCCAGGGGGCCCCCAAGCAGCCCCTCTCCATTTGGGTCTGGGGGCTTTCGTTGGGCCGGGAACCTGGGAGAATCCTGCAAGGTTGCAGTTCGCGGCCCGAGAAGCACTCTCCGGCCAACATGCCCAACTGCAGCAACAGCTCCCAAAGCGAAGGAGCCAGGACCCAAAGACCTAGCTGGCCTGAAGGGCCCCCAGGGGGCCCCCAAGCAGCCCCTCTCAATTTGGGTCTGGGGGCTTTCGTTGGGCCGGGAACCTGGGAGAATCCTGCAAGGTTGAAGTTCGCGGCCCGAGAAGCACTCTCCGGCCAACATGCCCAACTGCAGCAACAGCTCCCAAACCGAAGGAGCCAGGCCCCAAAGACCTAGCTGGCCTGAAGGGCCCCCAGAAGGCCACCAAGAAGCCCCTCTCCATTTGGGTCTGGGGGCTTTCGTTGGGCATGTATACCTGAGAGGTACCTGCAAGGTTACAGTTCGCGGCCCGAGAAGCACTCTCCGGCCAACATGCCCAACTGCAGCAACAGCTCCCAAACCGAAGGAGCCAGGACCCAAAGACCTAGCTGGCCTGAAGGGCCCCCAGGGGGTCCCCAAGCAGCCCCTCTCCATTTGGGTCTGGGGGCTTTCGTTGGGCGGGGAACCTGGGAGATTCATGCAAGGTTGCAGTTCGCGGCCCGAGAAGCACTCTCCGGCCAACATGCACAACTGCAGCAACAGCTCCCAAACCGAAGGAGCCAGGACCCAAAGACCTAGCTGGCCTGAAGGGCCCCCAGGGGGCCCCAAAGCAGCCCCTCTCCATTTGGGTCTGGGGGCTTTCGTTGGGCCGGGAACCTGGGAGATTCCTGCAAGGTTGCAGTTCGCGGCCGGAGAAGCACTCTCCGGCCAACATGCCCAACTGCAGCAACAGCTCCCAAAGCGAAGGAGCCAGGACCCAAAGACCTAGCTGGCCTGAAGGGCCCCCAGGGGGCCCCCAAGCAGCCCCTCTCCATTTGGGTCTGGGGGTTTTCGTAGGGCCGGGAACCTGGGAGGTACCTGCAAGGTTGCAGTTCGCGGCCCGAGAAGCACTCTCCGGCCAACATGCCCAACTGCAGCAACAGCTCCCAAACCGAAGGAGCCAGGACCCAAAGACCTAGCTGGCCTGAAGGGCCCCCATGGGGCCCCTAAGGAGCTCCTCTCCATTTGGGTCTGGGGGCTTTAGTTGGGCCGGGAACCTGGGAGGTACCTGCAAGGTTGCAGTTCGTGGCCGGAGAAGCACTCTCCGGCCAACATGCACAACTGCAGCAACAGCTCCCAAACCGAATGAGCCAGGACCCAAAGACCAAGCTGGCCTGAAGGGCCCCCAGGGGGCCCCCAAGCAGCCCCTCTCCATTTGGGTCTGGGGGCTTTTGTTGGGCCGGGAACCTGGGAGAATACTGCAAGGTTGCAGTTCGAGGCCCGAGAAGCACTCTCCGGCCAACATGCCCAACTGCAGCAACAGCTCCCAAACCGAATGAGCCAGGACACAAAGACCTAGCTGGCCTGAAGTGCCCCCAGGGGGCCCCCAAGCAGCCCCTCTCCATTTGGGTCTGGGGGCTTTCGTTGGGCATGTATACCTGGGAGGTACCTGCAAGGTTACAGTTCGCGGCCCGAGAAGCACTCTCCGGCCAACATGCCCAACTGCAGCAACAGCTCCCAAACCGAAGGAGCCAGGACCCAAAGACCTAGCTGGCCTGAAGTGCCCCGAGGGGGTCCCCAAGCAGCCCCTCTCAATTTGGGTCTGGGGGCTTTCGTTGGGCGGGGAACCTGGGAGATTCATGCAAGGTTGCAGTTCGCGGCCCGAGAAGCACTCTCCGGCCAACATGCCCAACTGCAGCAACAGCTCCCAAACCGAAGGAGCCAGGACCCAAAGACCTAGCTGGCCTGAAGGGCCCCCAGGGGGCCACCAAGCAGCCCCTCTCCATTTGGGTCTGGGGGCTTTCGTTGGGCGGGGAACCTGGGAGATTCATGCAAGGTTGCAGTTCGCGGCCCGAGAAGCACTCTCCGGCCAACATGCCCAACTGCAGCAACAGCTCCCAAAGCGAAGGAGCCAGGACCCAAAGACCTAGCTGGCCTGAAGGGCCCCCAGGGGCCCCCAAGCAGCCCCTCTCCATTTGGGTCTGGGGGCTTTCGTTGGGCCGGGAACCTGGGAGAATCCTGCAAGGTTGCAGTTCGCGGCCCGAGAAGCACTCTCCGGCCAACATGCCCAACTGCAGCAACAGCTCCCAAAGCGAAGGAGCCAGGACCCAAAGACATAGCTGGCCTGAAGGGCCCCCAGGGGGCCCCCAAGCAGCCCCTCTCCATTTGGGTCTGGGGGCTTTTGTTGGGCCGGGAACCTGGGAGATTCCTGCAAGGTTGCAGTTCGAGGCCCGAGAAGCACTCTCCGGCCAACATGCCCAACGTCAACAACAGCTCCCAAACCGAATGAGCCAGGACACAAAGACCTAGCTGGCCTGAAAGGCCCCCAGGGGGCCCCCAAGCAGCCCCTCTCCATTTGGGTCTGGGGGCTTTCTTTAGGTTGAGAACCTGGGAGAAACCAGTAAGGTTGCAGTTCGCGGCCCGAGAAGCACTCTCCGGCCAACATGCCCAATATCCAGCAACAGCTCCCAAAGCGAAGGAGCCAGGACCCAAAGACCTAGCTGGCCTGAAGGGCCCCCAGAAGGCCACCAAGAAGCCCCTCTCCATTTGGGTCTGGGGGCTTTCGTTGGGCATGTATACCTGAGAGCTACCTGCAAGGTTGCAGTTCGCGGCCCGAGAAGCACTCTCCGCCCAACATGCCCAACTGCAGCAACAGCTCCCAAAGCGAAGGAGCCAGGACCCAAAGACCTAGCTGGCCTGAAGGGCCCCCAGGGGGCCCCCAAGCAGCCCCTCTCCATTTGGGTCTGGGGGCTTTCGTTGGGCCGGGAACCTGGGAGAATCCTGCAAGGTTGCAGTTCGCGGCCCGAGAAGCACTCTCCGGCCAACATGCCCAACTGCAGCAACAGCTCCCAAAGCGAAGGAGCCAGGACCCAAAGACCTAGCTGGCCTGAAGGGCCCCCAGGGGGCCCCCAAGCAGCCCCTCTCAATTTGGGTCTGGGGGCTTTCGTTGGGCCGGGAACCTGGGAGAATCCTGCAAGGTTGCAGTTCGCGGCCCGAGAAGCACTCTCCGGCCAACATGCCCAACTGCAGCAACAGCTCCCAAACCGAAGGAGCCAGGACCCAAAGACCTAGCTGGCCTGAAGGGCCCCCAGGGGGGCCCCAAGCAGCCCCTCTCCATTTGGGTCTGGGGGCTTTCGTTGGGCCGGGAACCTGGGAGAATCCTGCAAGGTTGCAGTTCGCGGCCCAAGAAGCACTCTCCTGAAAACATGCCCAACTGCAGCAACAGCTCCCAAACCGAATGAGCTAGGACCCAAAGACCTAGCTGGCCTGAAGGGCCCCCAGGGGGCCCCCATGCAGCCCCTCTCCATTTGGGTCTGGGGGTTTTCGTTGGGCCGGGAACCTGGGAGGTACCTGCAAGGTTGCAGTTCGCGGCCCGAGAAGCACTCTCCGGCCAACATGCCCAACTGCAGCAACAGCTCCCAAAGCGAAGCAGCCAGGACCCAAAGACCTAGCTGGCCTGAAAGGCCCCCAGGGGGCCCCCAAGCAGCCCCTCTCCATTTGGGTCTGGGGGCTTTCTTTAGGCTGAGAACCTGGGAGATACCAGTAAGGTTGCAGTTCGCGGCCCGAGAAGCACTCTCCGGCCAACATGCCCAATATCCAGCAACAGCTCCCAAAGCGAAGGAGCCAGGACCCAAAGACCTAGCTGGCCTGAAGGGCCCCCAGAAGGCCACCAAGCAGCCCCTCTCCATTTGGGTCTGGGGGCTTTCGTTGGGCATGTATACCTGAGAGGTACCTGCAAGTTACAGTTCGCGGCCCGAGAAGCACTCTCCGCCCAACATGCCCAACTGCAGCAACAGCTCCCAAAGCGAAGGAGCCAGGACCCAAAGACCTAGCTGGCCTGAAGGGCCCCCAGGGGGCCCCCAAGCAGCCCCTCTCCATTTGGGTCTGGGGGTTTTCGTTGGGCCGGGAACCTGGGAGGTACCTGCAAGGTTGCAGTTCGCGGCCCGAGAAGCACTCTCCGGCCAACATGCCCAACTGCAGCAACAGCTCCCAAACCGAAGGAGCCAGGACCCAAAGACCTAGCTGGCCTGAAGGGCCCCCAGGGGGCCCCCAAGCAGCACCTCTCCATTTGGGTCTGGGGGCTTTCGTTGGGCATGTATACCTGAGAGGTACCTGCAAGGTTACAGTTCGCGGCCCGAGAAGCACTCTCCGGCCAACATGCCCAACTGCAGCAACAGCTCCCAAACCGAAGGAGCCAGGACCCAAAGACCTAGCTGGCCTGAAGGGCCCCCAGGGGGTCCCCAAGCAGCCCCTCTCCATTTGGGTCTGGGGGCTTTCGTTGGGCGGGGAACCTGGGAGATTCATGCAAGGTTGCAGTTCGCGGCCCGAGAAGCACTCTCCGGCCAACATGCACAACTGCAGCAACAGCTCCCAAACCGAAGGAGCCAGGACCCAAAGACCTAGCTGGCCTGAAGGGCCCCCAGGGGGCCCCAAAGCAGCCCCTCTCAATTTGGGTCTGGGGGCTTTCGTTGGGCCGGGAACCTGGGAGGTACCTGCAAGGTTGCAGTTCGCGGCCGGAGAAGCACTCTCCGGCCAACATGCCCAACTGCAGCAACAGCTCCCAAAGCGAAGGAGCCAGGACCCAAAGACCTAGCTGGCCTGAATGGCCCCCAGGGGGCCCCCAAGCAGCCCCTCTCCATTTGGGTCTGGGGGTTTTCGTAGGGCCGGGAACCTGGGAGGTACATGCAAGGTTGCAGTTCGCGGCCCGAGAAGCACTCTCCGGCCAACATGCCCAACTGCAGCAACAGCTCCCAAAGCGAAGGAGCCAGGACCCAAAGACCTAGCTGGCCTGAAGGGCCCCCATGGGGCCCCCAAGCAGCCCCTCTCCATTTGGGTCTGGGGGCTTTAGTTGGGCCGGGAACCTGGGAGGTACCTGCAAGGTTGCAGTTCGTGGCCGGAGAAGCACTCTCCGGCCAACATGCACAACTGCAGCAACAGCTCCCAAACCGAATGAGCCAGGACCCAAAGACCTAGCTGGCCTGAAGGGCCTCCAGGGGGCCCCCAAGCAGCCCCTCTCCATTTGGGTCTGGGGGCTTTTGTTGGGCCGGGAACCTGGGAGAATACTGCAAGGTTGCAGTTCGAGGCCCGAGAAGCACTCTCCGGCCAACATGCCCAACTGCAGCAACAGCTCCCAAACCGAATGAGCCAGGACACAAAGACCTAGCTGGCCTGAAGTGCCCCCAGGGGGCCCCCAAGCAGCCCCTCTCAATTTGGGTCTGGGGGCTTTCGTTGGGCATGTATACCTGGGTGGTACCTGCAAGGTTACAGTTCGCGGCCCGAGAAGCACTCTCCGGCCAACATGCCCAACTGCAGCAACAGCTCCCAAACCGAAGGAGCCAGGACCCAAAGACCTAGCTGGCCTGAAGTGCCCCGAGGGGGTCCCCAAGCAGCCCCTCTCAATTTGGGTCTGGGGGCTTTCGTTGGGCGGGGAACCTGGGAGATTCATGCAAGGTTGCAGTTCGCGGCCCGAGAAGCACTCTCCGGCCAACATGCCCAACTGCAGCAACAGCTCCCAAACCGAAGGAGCCAGGACCCAAAGACCTAGCTGGCCTGAAGGGCCCCCAGGGGGCCACCAAGCAGCCCCTCTCCATTTGGGTCTGGGGGCTTTCGTTGGGCGGGGAACCTGGGAGATTCATGCAAGGTTGCAGTTCGCGGCCCGAGAAGCACTCTCCGGCCAACATGCCCAACTGCAGCAACAGCTCCCAAACCGAAGGAGCCAGGACCCAAAGACCTAGCTGGCCTGAAGGGCCCCCAGGGGGCCCCCAAGCAGCCCCTCTCAATTTGGGTCTGGGGGCTTTCGTTGGGCCGGGAACCTGGGAGAATCCTGCAAGGTTGCAGTTCGCGGCCCGAGAAGCACTCTCCGGCCAACATGCCCAACTGCAGCAACAGCTCCCAAAGCGAAGGAGCCAGGACCCAAAGACCTAGCTGGCCTGAAGGGCCCCCAGGGGGCCCCCAAGCAGCCCCTCTCCATTTGGGTCTGGGGGCTTTTGTTGGGCCGGGAACCTGGGAGATTCCTGCAAGGTTGCAGTTCGAGGCCCGAGAAGCACTCTCCGGCCAACATGCCCAACGTCAACAACAGCTCCCAAACCGAATGAGCCAGGACACAAAGACCTAGCTGGCCTGAAAGGCCCCCAGGGGGCCCCCAAGCAGCCCCTCTCCAGTTGGGTCTGGGGGCTTTATTTAGGCTGAGAACCTGGGAGAAACCAGTAAGGTTGCAGTTCGCGGCCCTAGAAGCACTCTCCGGCCAACATGCCCAATATCCAGCAACAGCTCCCAAAGCGAAGGAGCCAGGACCCAAAGACCTAGCTGGCCTGAAGGGCCCCCAGAAGGCCACCAAGAAGCCCCTCTCCATTTGGGTCTGGGGGCTTTCGTT
Source organism: Gallinula chloropus (assembly GCF_964237585.1). Taxonomy (NCBI): domain Eukaryota; kingdom Metazoa; phylum Chordata; class Aves; order Gruiformes; family Rallidae; genus Gallinula; species Gallinula chloropus. The sequence continues at coordinate 291,851 of NW_028168427.1, forward strand.
GGGCATGTATACCTGAGAGGTACCTGCAAGTTACAGTTCGCGGCCCGAGAAGCACTCTCCGCCCAACATGCCCAACTGCAGCAACAGCTCCCAAACCGAAGGAGCCAGGACCCAAAGACCTAGCTGGCCTGAAGGGCCCCCAGGGGGCCCCCAAGCAGCCCCTCTCCATTTGGGTCTGGGGGCTTTCGTTGGGCCGGGAACCTGGGAGAATCCTGCAAGGTTGCAGTTCGCGGCCCGAGAAGCACTCTCCGGCCAACATGCCCAACTGCAGCAACAGCTCCCAAAGCGAAGGAGCCAGGACCCAAAGACCTAGCTGGCCTGAATGGCCCCCAGGGGGCCCCCAAGCAGCCCCTCTCAATTTGGGTCTGGGGGCTTTCGTTGGGCCGGGAACCTGGGAGAATCCTGCAAGGTTGCAGTTCGCGGCCCGAGAAGCACTCTCCGGCCAACATGCCCAATATCCAGCAACAGCTCCCAAAGCGAAGGAGCCAGGACCCAAAGACCTAGCTGGCCTGAAGGGCCCCCAGAAGGCCACCAAGCAGCCCCTCTCCATTTGGGTCTGGGGGCTTTCGTTGGGCATGTATACCTGAGAGGTACCTGCAAGTTAGAATTCGCGGCCCGAGAAGCACTCTCCGGCCAACATGCCCAACTGCAGCAACAGCTCCCAAACCGAAGGAGCCAGGACCCAAAGACCTAGCTGGCCTGAAGGGCCCCCAGGGGGCCCCCAAGCAGCCCCTCTCCATTTGGGTCTGGGGGTTTTCGTTGGGCCGGGAACCTGGGAGGTACCTGCAAAGTTGCAGTTCGCGGCCCGAGAAGCACTCTCCGGCCAACATGCCCAACTGCAGCAACAGCTCCCAAACCGAAGGAGCCAGGACCCAAAGACCTAGCTGGCCTGAAGGGCCCCCAGGGGGCCCCCAAGCAGCCCCTCTCAATTTGGTTCTGGGGGCTTTCGTTGGGCCGGGAACCTGGGAGAATCCTGCAAGGTTGCAGTTCGCGGCCCGAGAAGCACTCTCCGGCCAACATGCCCAACTGCAGCAACAGCTCCCAAACCGAAGGAGCCAGGACCCAAAGACCTAGCTGGCCTGAAGGGCCCCCAGGGGGGCCCCAAGCAGCCCCTCTCAATTTGGGTCTGGGGGCTTTCGTTGGGCCGGGAACCTGGGAGAATCCTGCAAGGTTGCAGTTCGCGGCCCAAGAAGCACTCTCCTGAAAACATGCCCAACTGCAGCAACAGCTCCCAAACCGAATGAGCCAGGACCCAAAGACCTAGCTGGCCTGAAGGGCCCCCAGGGGGCCCCCATGCAGCCCCTCTCCATTTGGGTCTGGGGGTTTTCGTTGGGCCGGGAACCTGGGAGGTACCTGCAAGGTTGCAGTTCGCGGCCCGAGAAGCACTCTCCGGCCAACATGCCCAACTGCAGCAACAGCTCCCAATGCGAAGGAGCCAGGACCCAAAGACCTAGCTGGCCTGAAGGGCCCCCAGGGGGCCCCCAAGCAGCCCCTCTCCATTTGGGTCTGGGGGCTTTCGTTGGGCCGGGAACCTGGGAGAATCCTGCAAGGTTGCAGTTCGCGGCCCGAGAAGCACTCTCCGGCCAACATGCCCAACTGCAGCAACAGCTCCCAAACCGAAGGAGCCAGGACCCAAAGACCTAGCTGGCCTGAAGGGCCCCCAGGGGGGCCCCAAGCAGCCCCTCTCCATTTGGGTCTGGGGGCTTTCGTTGGGCCGGGAACCTGGGAGAATCCTGCAAGGTTGCAGTTCGCGGCCCAAGAAGCACTCTCCGGCCAACATGCCCAACTGCAGCAACAGCTCCCAAACCGAAGGAGCCAGGACCCAAAGACCTAGCTGGCCTGAAGGGCCCCCAGGGGGCCCCCAAGCAGCCCCTCTCCATTTGGGTCTGGGGGCTTTAGTTGGGCCGGGAACCTGGGAGAATCCTGCAAGGTTGCAGTTTGTGGCCCGAGAAGCACTCTCCGGCCAACATGCACAACTGCAGCAACAGCTCCCAAACCGAATGAGCCAGGACCCAAAGACCTAGCTGGCCTGAAGTGCCCCCAGGGGGCCCCCAAGCAGCCCCTCTCCATTTGGGTCTGGGGGCTTTAGTTGGGCCGGGAACCTGGGAGAATCCTGCAAGGTTGCAGTTCGTGGCCGGAGAAGCACTCTCCGGCCAACATGCCCAACTGCAGCAACAGCTCCCAAACCGAAGGAGCCAGGACCCAAAGACCTAGCTGGCCTGAAGTGCCCCGAGGGTGTCCCCAAGCAGCCCCTCTCAATTTGGGTCTGGGGGCTTTCGTTGGGCGGGGAACCTGGGAGATTCATGCAAGGTTGCAGTTCGCGGCCCGAGAAGCACTCTCCGGCCAACATGCCCAACTGCAGCAACAGCTCCCAAACCGAAGGAGCCAGGACCCAAAGACCTAGCTGGCCTGAAGGGCCCCCAGGGGGCCCCCAAGCAGCCCCTCTCCATTTGGGTCTGGGGGCTTTCGTTGGGCGCGGAACCTGGGAGATTCATGCAAGGTTGCAGTTCGCGGCCCGAGAAGCACTCTCCGGCCAACATGCCCAACTGCAGCAACAGCTCCCAAACCGAAGGAGCCAGGACCCAAAGACCTAGCTGGCCTGAAGGGCCCCCAGGGGGCCCCCAAGCAGCCCCTCTCCATTTGGGTCTGGGGGCTTTCGTTGGGCCGGGAACCTGGGAGATTCCTGCAAGGTTGCAGTTCGCGGCCCGAGAAGCACTCTCCGGCCAACATGCCCAACTGCAGCAACAGCTCCCAAAGCGAAGGAGCCAGGACCCAAAGACCTAGCTGGCCTGAAGGGCCCCCAGGGGGCCCCCAAGCAGCCCCTCTCCATTTGGGTCTGGGGGCTTTTGTTGGGCCGGGAACCTGGGAGATTCCTGCAAGGTTGCAGTTCGAGGCCCGAGAAGCACTCTCCGGCCAACATGCCCAACGTCAACAACAGCTCCCAAACCGAATGAGCCAGGACACAAAGACCTAGCTGGCCTGAAGGGCCCCCAGAAGGCCCCCAAGCAGCCCCTCTCCATTTGGGTCTGGGGGCTTTCTTTAGGCTGAGAACCTGGGAGATACCAGTAAGGTTGCAGTTCGCGGCCCGAGAAGCACTCTCCGGCCAACATGCCCAATATCCAGCAACAGCTCCCAAAGCGAAGGATCCAGGACCCAAAGACCTAGCTGGCCTGAAGGGCCCCCAGAAGGCCACCAAGAAGCCCCTCTCCATTTGGGTCTGGGGGCTTTCGTTGGGCATGTATACCTGAGAGGTACCTGCAAGTTACAGTTCGCGGCCCGAGAAGCACTCTCCGGCCAACATGCCCAACTGCAGCAACAGCTCCCAAACCAAAGGAGCCAGGACCCAAAGACCTAGCTGGCCTGAAGGGCCCCCAGGGGGCCCCCAAGCAGCCCCTCTCAATTTGGGTCTGGGGGCTTTCGTTGGGCCGGGAACCTGGGAGGTACCTGCAAGGTTGCAGTTCGCGGCCCGAGAAGCACTCTCCGGCCAACATGCCCAACTGCAGCAACAGCTCCCAAAGCGAAGGAGCCAGGACCCAAAGACCTAGCTGGCCTGAAGGGCCCCCAGGGGGCCCCCAAGCAGCCCCTCTCCATTTGGGTCTGGGGGCTTTCGTTGGGCCGGGAACCTGGGAGATTCCTGCAAGGTTGCAGTTCGAGGCCCGAGAAGCACTCTCCGGCCAACATGCCCAACTGCAGCAACAGCTCCCAAAGCGAAGGAGCCAGGACCCAAAGACCTAGCTGGCCTGAAGGGCCCCCAGGGGGCCCCCAAGCAGCCCCTCTCCATTTGGGTCTGGGGGCTTTCGTTGGGCCGGGAACCTGGGAGGATCCTGCAAGGTTGCAGTTCGCGGCCCGAGAAGCACTCTCCGGCCAACATGCCCAACTGCAGCAACAGCTCCCAAAGCGAAGGAGCCAGGACCCAAAGACCTAGCTGGTCTGAAGGGCCCCCAGAAGGCCACCAAGCAGCCCCTCTCCATTTGGGTCTGGGGGCTTTCGTTGGGCATGTATACCTGAGAGGTACCTGCAAGTTACAGTTCGCGGCCCGAGAAGCACTCTCCGGCCAACATGCCCAACTGCAGCAACAGCTCCCAAACCGAAGGAGCCAGGACCCAAAGACCTAGCTGGCCTGAAGGGCCCCCAGGGGGCCCCCAAGCAGCCCCTCTCAATTTGGGTCTGGGGGCTTTTGTTGGGCCGGGAACCTGGGAGATTCCTGCAAGGTTGCAGTTCGAGGCCCGAGAAGCACTCTCCGGCCAACATGCCCAACGTCAACAACAGCTCCCAAACCGAATGAGCCAGGACACAAAGACCTAGCTGGCCTGAAGGGCCCCCAGAAGGCCCCCAAGCAGCCCCTCTCCATTTGGGTCTGGGGGCTTTCTTTAGGCTGAGAACCTGGGAGATACCAGTAAGGTTGCAGTTCGCGGCCCGAGAAGCACTCTCCGGCCAACATGCCCAATATCCAGCAACAGCTCCCAAAGCGAAGGATCCAGGACCCAAAGACCTAGCTGGCCTGACGGGCCCCCAGAAGGCCACCAAGAAGCCCCTCTCCATTTGGGTCTGGGGGCTTTCGTTGGGCATGTATACCTGAGAGGTACCTGCAAGTTACAGTTCGCGGCCCGAGAAGCACTCTCCGGCCAACATGCCCAACTGCAGCAACAGCTCCCAAACCGAAGGAGCCAGGACCCAAAGACCTAGCTGGCCTGAAGGGCCCCCAGGGGGCCCCCAAGCAGCCCCTCTCCATTTGGGTCTGGGGGTTTTCGTTGGGCCGGGAACCTGGGAGGTACCTGCAAGGTTGCAGTTCGCGGCCCGAGAAGCACTCTCCGGCCAACATGCCCAACTGCAGCAACAGCTCCCAAAGCGAAGGAGCCAGGACCCAAAGACCTAGCTGGCCTGAAGGGCCCCCAGGGGGCCCCCAAGCAGCCCCTCTCCATTTGGGTCTGGGGGCTTTCTTTAGGCTGAGAACCTGGGAGATACCAGTAAGGTTGCAGTTCGCGGCCCGAGAAGCACTCTCCGGCCAACATGCCCAATATCCAGCAACAGCTCCCAAAGCGAAGGAGCCAGGACCCAAAGACCTAGCTGGCCTGAAGGGCCCCCAGAAGGCCACCAAGAAGCCCCTCTCCATTTGGGTCTGGGGGCTTTCGTTGGGCATGTATACCTGAGAGGTACCTGCAAGTTACAGTTCGCGGCCCGAGAAGCACTCACCGCCAAACATGCCCAACTGCAGCAACAGCTCCCAAAGCGAAGGAGCCAGGACCCAAAGACCTAGCTGGCCTGAAGGGCCCCCAGGGGGCCCCCAAGCAGCCCCTCTCCATTTGGGTCTGGGGGCTTTCGTCGGGCCGGGAACCTGGGAGAATCCTGCAAGGTTGCAGTTCGCGGCCCGAGAAGCACTCTCCGGCCAACATGCCCAACTGCAGCAACAGCTCCCAAAGCGAAGGAGCCAGGACCCAAAGACCTAGCTGGCCTGAAGGGCCCCCAGGGGGGCCCCAAGCAGCCCCTCTCCATTTGGGTCTGGGGGCTTTCGTTGGGCCGGGAACCTGGGAGATTCCTGCAAGGTTGCAGTTCGAGGCCCGAGAAGCACTCTCCGGCCAACATGCCCAACGTCAACAACAGCTCCCAAACCGAATGAGCCAGGACACAAAGACCTAGCTGGCCTGAAGGGCCCCCAGGGGGCCCCCAAGCAGCCCCTCTCCATTTGGGTCTGGGGGCTTTCGTTGGGCCGGGAACCTGGGAGAATCCTGCAAGGTTGCAGTTCGCGGCCCGAGAAGCACTCTCCGGCCAACATGCCCAACTGCAGCAACAGCTCCCAAAGCGAAGGAGCCAGGACCCAAAGACCTAGCTGGCCTGAAGGGCCCCCAGGGGGCTCCCAAGCAGCCCCTCTCAATTTGGGTCTGGGGGCTTTCGTTGGGCATGGAACCTGGGAGATTCCTGCAAGGTTGCAGTTCACGGCCCGAGAAGCACTCTCCGGCCAACATGCCCAACTGCAGCAACAGCTCCCAAACCGAAGGAGCCAGGACCCAAAGACCTAGCTGGCCTGAAGGGCCCCCAGGGGGCCCCCAAGCAGCCCCTCTCCATTTGGGTCTGGGGGCTTTCGTTGGGCCGGGAACCTGGGAGAATCCTGCAAGGTTGCAGTTCGCGGCCCGAGAAGCACTCTCCGGCCAACATGCCCAACTGCAGCAACAGCTCCCAAACCGAAGGAGCCAGGACCCAAAGACCTAGCTGGCCTGAAGGGCCCCAGGGGGCCCCCAAGCAGCCCCTCTCCATTTGGGTCTGGGGGCTTTCGTTGGGCATGGAACCTGGGAGATTCCTGCAAGGTTGCAGTTCGCGGCCCGAGAAGCATTCTCCGGCCAATATACACAACTGCAGCAACAGCTCCCAAACCGAAGGAGCCAGGACCCAAAGACCTAGCTGGCCTGAAGGGCCCCCAGGGGGTCCCCAAGCAGCCCCTCTCCATTTGGGTCTGGGGGCTTTCGTTGGGCCGGGAACCTGGGAGATTCCTGCAAGGTTGCAGTTCGAGGCCCGAGAAGCACTCTCCGGCCAACATGCCCAACGTCAACAACAGCTCCCAAACCGAATGAGCCAGGACACAAAGACCTAGCTGGCCTGAAGGGCCCCCAGGGGGTCCCCAAGCAGCCCCTCTCCATTTGGGTCTGGGGGCTTTCGTTGGGCGGGGAACCTGGGAGATTCATGCAAGGTTGCAGTTCACGGCCCGAGAAGCACTCTCCGGCCAACATGCACAACTACAGCAACAGCTCCCAAAGCGAAGGAGCCAGGACCCAAAGACCTAGCTGGCCTGAAGGGCCCCCAGGGGGCCCCCAAGCAGCCCCTCTCCATTTGGGTCTGGGGGCTTTCGTTGGGCGGGGAACCTGGGAGATTCATGCAAGGTTGCAGTTCGCGGCCCGAGAAGCACTCTCCGGCCAACATGCCCAATATCCAGCAACAGCTCCCAAACCGAAGGAGCCAGGACCCAAAGACCTAGCTGGCCTGAAGGGCCCCCAGGGGGCCCCCAAGCAGCCCCTCTCCATTTGGGTCTGGGGGTTTTCGTTGGGCTGAGAACCTGGGAGGTACCTGCAAGGTTACAGTTCGCGGCCCGAGAAGCACTCTCCGGCCAACATGCCCAACTGCAGCAACAGCTCCCAAACCGAAGGAGCCAGGACCCAAAGACCTAGCTGGCCTGAAGGGCCCCCAGAAGGCCCCCAAGCAGCCCCTCTCCATTTGGGTCTGGGGGCTTTCTTTAGGCTGAGAACCTGGGAGATACCAGTAAGGTTGCAGTTCGCGGCCCGAGAAGCACTCTCCGGCCAACATGCCCAATATCCAGCAACAGCTCCCAAAGCGAAGGAGCCAGGACCCAAAGACCTAGCTGGCCTGAAGGGCCCCCAGAAGGCCACCAAGAAGCCCCTCTCCATTTGGGTCTGGGGGCTTTCGTTGGGCATGTATACCTGAGAGGTACCTGCAAGTTACAGTTCGCGGCCCGAGAAGCACTCTCCGGCCAACATGCCCAACTGCAGCAACAGCTCCCAAACCGAAGGAGCCAGGACCCAAAGACCTAGCTGGCCTGAAGGGCCCCCAGGGGGCCCCCAAGCAGCCCCTCTCCATTTGGGTCTGGGGGCTTTCGTTGGGCCGGGAACCTGGGAGGTACCTGCAAGGTTGCAGTTCGCGGCCCGAGAAGCACTCTCCGGCCAACATGCCCAACTGCAGCAACAGCTCCCAAAGCGAAGGAGCCAGGACCCAAAGACCTAGCTGGCCTGAAGGGCCCCCAGGGGGCCCCCAAGCAGCCCCTCTCCATTTGGGTCTGGGGGCTTTCTTTAGGCTTAGAACCTGGGAGATACCAGTAAGGTTGCAGTTCGCGGCCCGAGAAGCACTCTCCGGCCAACATGCCCAATATCCAGCAACAGCTCCCAAAGCGAAGGAGCCAGGACCCAAAGACCTAGCTGGCCTGAAGGGCCCCCAGAAGGCCACCAAGAAGCCCCTCTCCATTTGGGTCTGGGGGCTTTCGTTGGGCATGTATACCTGAGAGGTACCTGCAAGTTACAGTTCGCGGCCCGAGAAGCACTCACCGCCAAACATGCCCAACTGCAGCAACAGCTCCCAAAGCGAAGGAGCCAGGACCCAAAGACCTAGCTGGCCTGAAGGGCCCCCAGGGGGCCCCCAAGCAGCCCCTCTCCATTTGGGTCTGGGGGCTTTCGTCGGGCCGGGAACCTGGGAGAATCCTGCAAGGTTGCAGTTCGCGGCCCGAGAAGCACTCTCCGGCCAACATGCCCAACTGCAGCAACAGCTCCCAAACCGAAGGAGCCAGGACCCAAAGACCTAGCTGGCCTGAAGGGCCCCCAGGGGGCCCCCAAGCAGCACCTCTCAATTTGGGTCTGGGGGCTTTCGTTGGGCCGGGAACCTGGGAGAATCCTGCAAGGTTGCAGTTCGCGGCCCGAGAAGCACTCTCCGGCCAACATGCCCAACTGCAGCAACAGCTCCCAAACCGAAGGAGCCAGGACCCAAAGACCTAGCTGGCCTGAAGGGCCCCCAGGGGGGCCCCAAGCAGCCCCTCTCAATTTGGGTCTGGGGGCTTTCGTTGGGCCGGGAACCTGGGAGAATCCTGCAAGGTTGCAGTTCGCGGCCCGAGAAGCACTCTCCGGCCAACATGCTCAACTGCAGCAACAGCTCCCAAACCGAAGGAGCCAGGTCCCAAAGACCTAGCTGGCCTGAAGGGCCCCCAGGAGGCCCCCAAGCAGCCCCTCTCCATTTGGGTCTGGGGGCTTTCGTTGGGCCGGGAACCTGGGAGAATCCTGCAAGGTTGCAGTTCGCGGCCCGAGAAGCACTCTCCGGCCAACATGCCCAATTGCAGCAACAGCTCCCAAAGCGAAGGAGCCAGGACCCAAAGACCTAGCTGGCCTGAAGGGCCCCCAGGGGGCCCCCAAGCAGCCCCTCTCAATTTGGGTCTGGGGGCTTTCGTTGGGCCGGGAACCTGGGAGAATCCTGCAAGGTTGCAGTTCGCGGCCGGAGAAGCACTCTCCGGCCAACATGCCCAACTGCAGCAACAGCTCCCAAAGCGAAGGAGCCAGGACCCAAAGACCTAGCTGGCCTGAAGGGCCCCCAGGGGGCCCCCAAGCAGCCCCTCTCCATTTGGGTCTGGGGGCTTTTGTTGGGCCGGGAACCTGGGAGATTCCTGCAAGGTTGCAGTTCGAGGCCCGAGAAGCACTCTCCGGCCAACATGCCCAACGTCAACAACAGCTCCCAAACCGAATGAGCCAGGACACAAAGACCTAGCTGGCCTGAAGGGCCCCCAGGGGGCCCCCAAGCAGCCCCTCTCCAGTTGGGTCTGGGGGCTTTCTTTAGGCTGAGAACCTGGGAGATACCAGCAAGGTTGCAGTTCGCGGCCCGAGAAGCACTCTCCGGCCAACATGCCCAATATCCAGCAACAGCTCCCAAAGCGAAGGAGCCAGGACCCAAAGACCTAGCTGGCCTGAAGGGCCCCCAGAAGGCCACCAAGAAGCCCCTCTCCATTTGGGTCTGGGGGCTTTCGTTGGGCATGTATACCTGAGAGGTACCTGCAAGTTACAGTTCGCGGCCCGAGAAGCACTCTCCGGCCAACATGCCCAACTGCAGCAACAGCTCCCAAACCGAAGGAGCCAGGACCCAAAGACCTAGCTGGCCTGAAGGGCCCCCAGGGGGCCCCCAAGCAGCCCCTCTCAATTTGGGTCTGGGGGCTTTCGTTGGGCCGGGAACCTGGGAGAATCCTGCAAGGTTGCAGTTCGCGGCCCGAGAAGCACTCTCCGGCCAACATGCCCAACTGCAGCAACAGCTCCCAAACCGAAGGAGCCAGGACCCAAAGACCTAGCTGGCCTGAAGGGCCCCCAGGGGGCGCCCAAGCAGCCCCTCTCCATTTGGGTCTGGGGGCTTTCGTTGGGCCGGGAACCTGGGAGAATCCTGCAAGGTTGCAGTTCGCGGCCCGAGAAGCACTCTCCGGCCAACATGCCCAACTGCAGCAACAGCTCCCAAAGCGAAGGAGCCAGGACCCAAAGACCTAGCTGGCCTGAAGGGCCCCCAGGGGGCCCCCAAGCAGCCCCTCTCCATTTGCGTCTGGGGCCTTTCGTTGGCCATGTATACCTGAGAGGTACCTGCAAGTTACAGTTCGCGGCCAAAGAAGCACTCTCCGGCCAACATGCCCAATATCCAGCAACAGCTCCCAAAGCGAAGGAGCCAGGACCCAAAGACCTAGCTGGCCTGAAGGGCCCCCAGGGGGCCCCCAATAGCCCCTCTCCATTTGGGTCTGGGGGTTTTCGTTGGGCCGGGAACCTGGGAGGTACCTGCAAGGTTGCAGTTCACGGCCCGAGAAGCACTCTCCGGCCAACATGCCCAACTGCAGCAACAGCTCCCAAAGCGAAGGAGCCAGGACCCAAAGACCTAGCTGGCCTGAAGGGCCCCCAGGGGGCCCCCAAGCAGCACCTCTCAATTTGGGTCTGGGGGCTTTCGTTGGGCCGGGAACCTGGGAGAATCCTGCAAGGTTGCAGTTCGCGGCCCGAGAAGCACTCTCCGGCCAACATGCCCAACTGCAGCAACAGCTCCCAAACCGAAGGAGCCAGGACCCAAAGACCTAGCTGGCCTGAAGGGCCCCCAGGGGGGCCCCAAGCAGCCCCTCTCAATTTGGGTCTGGGGGCTTTCGTTGGGCATGGAACCTGGGAGAATCCTGCAAGGTTGCAGTTCGCGGCCCGAGAAGCACTCTCCGGCCAACATGCCCAACTGCAGCAACAGCTCCCAAACCGAAGGAGCCAGGACCCAAAGACCTAGCTGGCCTGAAGGGCCCCCATGGGGCCCCCAAGGAGCTCCTCTCCATTTGGGTCTGGGGGCTTTAGTTGGGGCGGGAACCTGGGAGGTACCTGCAAGGTTGCAGTTCGTGGCCGGAGAAGCACTCTCCGGCCAACATGCCCAACTGCAGCAACAGCTCCCAAACCGAATGAGCCAGGACCCAAAGACCTAGCTGGCCTGAAGGGCCTCCAGAGGGCCCCCAAGCAGCCCCTCTCCATTTGGGTCTGGGGGCTTTCGTTGGGCATGTATAGCTGAGAGGTACCTGCAAGTTACAGTTCGCGGCCCGAGAAGCACTCTCCGGCCAACATGCCCAACTGCAGCAACAGCTCCCAAAGCGAAGGAGCCAGGACCCAAAGACCTAGCTGGCCTGAAGGGCCTCCAGGGGGCCCCCAAGCAGCCCCTCTCCATTTGGGTCTGGGGGTTTTCGTTGGTCCGGGAACCTGGGAGGTACCTGCAAGGTTGCAGTTCGCGGCCCGAGAAGCACTCTCCGGCCAACATGCCCAACTGCAGCAACAGCTCCCAAACCGAAGGAGCCAGGACCCAAAGACCTAGCTGGCCTGAAGGGCCCCCAGGGGGGCCCCAAGCAGCCCCTCTCCATTTGGGTCTGGGGGCTTTCGTTGGGCCGGGAACCTGGGAGAATCCTGCAAGGTTGCAGTTCGCGGCCCGAGAAGCACTCTCCGGCCAACATGCCCAACTGCAGCAACAGCTCCCAAAGCGAAGGAGCCAGGACCCAAAGACCTAGCTGGCCTGAAGGGCCCCAGGGGGCCCCCAAGCAGCCCCTCTCCATTTGGGTCTGGGGGCTTTCGTTGGGCATGGAACCTGGGAGATTCCTGCAAGGTTGCAGTTCGCGGCCCGAGAAGCACTCTCCGGCCAACATGCCCAATATCCAGCAACAGCTCCCAAAGCGAAGGAGCCAGGACCCAAAGACCTAGCTGGCCTGAAGGGCCCCCAGGGGGCCCCCAATAGCCCCTCTCCATTTGGGTCTGGGGGTTTTCGTTGGGCCGGGAACCTGGGAGGTACCTGCAAGGTTGCAGTTCACGGCCCGAGAAGCACTCTCCGGCCAACATGCCCAACTGCAGCAACAGCTCCCAAAGCGAAGGAGCCAGGACCCAAAGACCTAGCTGGCCTGAAGGGCCCCCAGGGGGCCCCCAAGCAGCACCTCTCAATTTGGGTCTGGGGGCTTTCGTTGGGCCGGGAACCTGGGAGAATCCTGCAAGGTTGCAGTTCGCGGCCCGAGAAGCACTCTCCGGCCAACATGCCCAACTGCAGCAACAGCTCCCAAACCGAAGGAGCCAGGACCCAAAGACCTAGCTGGCCTGAAGGGCCCCCAGGGGGGCCCCAAGCAGCCCCTCTCAATTTGGGTCTGGGGGCTTTCGTTGGGCATGGAACCTGGGAGAATCCTGCAAGGTTGCAGTTCGCGGCCCGAGAAGCACTCTCCGGCCAACATGCCCAACTGCAGCAACAGCTCCCAAACCGAAGGAGCCAGGACCCAAAGACCTAGCTGGCCTGAAGGGCCCCCATGGGGCCCCCAAGGAGCTCCTCTCCATTTGGGTCTGGGGGCTTTAGTTGGGCCGGGAACCTGGGAGGTACATGCAAGGTTGCAGTTCGTGGCCGGAGAAGCACTCTCCGGCCAACATGCCCAACTGCAGCAACAGCTCCCAAACCGAATGAGCCAGGACCCAAAGACCTAGCTGGCCTGAAGGGCCTCCAGAGGGCCCCCAAGCAGCCCCTCTCCATTTGGGTCTGGGGGCTTTCGTTGGGCCGGGAACCTGGGAGATTCCTGCAAGGTTGCAGTTCGAGGCCCGAGAAGCACTCTCCGGCCAACATGCCCAACTGCAGCAACAGCTCCCAAACCGAATGAGCCAGGACACAAAGACCTAGCTGGCCTGAAGGGCCTCCAGGGGGCCCCCAAGTAGCCCCTCTCCATTTGGGTCTGGGGGCTTTCTTTAGGCTGAGAACCTGGGAGATACCAGCAAGGTTGCAGTTCGCGGCCCGAGAAGCACTCTCCGGCCAACATGCCCAATATCCAGCAACAGCTCCCAAAGCGAAGGAGCCAGGACCCAAAGACCTAGCTGGCCTGAAGGGCCCCCAGAAGGCCACCAAGCAGCCCCTCTCCATTTGGGTCTGGGGGCTTTCGTTGGACATGTATAGCTGAGAGGTACCTGCAAGTTACATTTCGCGGCCCGAGAAGCACTCTCCGGCCAACATGCCCAACTGCAGCAACAGCTCCCAAAGCGAAGGAGCCAGGACCCAAAGACCTAGCTGGCCTGAAGGGCCCCCAGGGGGCCCCCAAGCAGCCCCTCTCCATTTGGGTCTGGGGGTTTTCGTTGGTCCGGGAACCTGGGAGGTACCTGCAAGGTTGCAGTTCGCGGCCCGAGAAGCACTCTCCGGCCAACATGCCCAACTGCAGCAACAGCTCCCAAAGCGAAGGAGCCAGGACCCAAAGACCTAGCTGGCCTGAAGGGCCCCCAGGGGGGCCCCAAGCAGCCCCTCTCCATTTGGGTCTGGGGGCTTTCGTTGGGCCGGGAACCTGGGAGAATCCTGCAAGGTTGCAGTTCGCGGCCCGAGAAGCACTCTCCGGCCAACATGCCCAACTGCAGCAACAGCTCCCAAAGCGAAGGAGCCAGGACCCAAAGACCTAGCTGGCCTGAAGGGCCCCCAGGGGGCCCCCAAGCAGCCCCTCTCCATTTGGGTCTGGGGGCTTTCGTTGGGCATGGAACCTGGGAGATTCCTGCAAGGTTGCAGTTCGCGGCCCGAGAAGCACTCTCCGGCCAACATGCCCAATATCCAGCAACAGCTCCCAAAGCGAAGGAGCCAGGACCCAAAGACCTAGCTGGCCTGAAGGGCCCCCAGAAGGCCACCAAGAAGCCCCTCTCCATTTGGGTCTGGGGGCTTTCGTTGGGCATGTATACCTGAGAGGTACCTGCAAGTTACAGTTCGCGGCCCGAGAAGCACTCTCCGGCCAACATGCCCAACTGCAGCAACAGCTCCCAAAGCGAAGGAGCCAGGACCCAAAGACCTAGCTGGCCTGAAGGGCCCCAGGGGGCCCCCAAGCAGCCCCTCTCCATTTGGGTCTGGGGGCTTTCGTTGGGCCGGGAACCTGGGAGATTCCTGCAAGGTTGCAGTTCGCGGCCCGAGAAGCACTCTCCGGCCAACATGCCCAATATCCAGCAACAGCTCCCAAAGCGAAGGAGCCAGGACCCAAAGACCTAGCTGGCCTGAAGGGCCCCCAGAAGGCCCCCAAGCAGCCCCTCTCCATTTGGGTCTGGGGGCTTTCGTTGGGCATGTATACCTGAGAGGTACCTGCAAGTTACAGTTCGCGGCCCGAGAAGCACTCTCTGGCCAACATGCCCAACTGCAGCAACAGCTCCCAAAGCGAAGGAGCCAGGACCCAAAGACCTAGCTGGCCTGAAGGGCCCCAGGGGGCCCCCAAGCAGCCCCTCTCCATTTGGGTCTGGGGGCTTTCGTTGGGCATGGAACCTGGGAGATTCCTGCAAGGTTGCAGTTCGCGGCCCGAGAAGCACTCTCCGGCCAACATGCCCAACTGCAGCAACAGCTCCCAAACCGAAGGAGCCAGGACCCAAAGACCTAGCTGGCCTGAAGGGCCCCCAGGGGGGCCCCCAAGCAGCCCCTCTCAATTTGGGTCTGGGGGCTTTTGTTGGGCCGGGAACCTGGGAGATTCCTGCAAGGTTGCAGTTCGAGGCCCGAGAAGCACTCTCCGGCCAACATGCCCAACTGCAGCAACAGCTCCCAAACCGAATGAGCCAGGACACAAAGACCTAGCTGGCCTGAAGGGCCCCCAGGGGGTCCCCAAGCAGTCCCTCTCCAGTTGGGTCTGGGGGCTTTCTTTAGGCTGAGAACCTGGGAGATACCAGCAAGGTTGCAGTTCGCGGCCCGAGAAGCACTCTCCGCCCAACATGCCCAACTGCAGCAACAGCTCCCAAACCGAAGGAGCCAGGACCCAAAGACCTAGCTGGCCTGAAGGGCCCCCAGGGGGCTCCCAAGCAGCCCCTCTCAATTTGGGTCTGGGGGCTTTCGTTGGGCCGGGAACCTGGGAGAATCCTGCAAGGTTTCAGTTCGCGGCCCGAGAAGCACTCTCCGGCCAACATGCCCAACTGCAGCAACAGCTCCCAAAGCGAAGGAGCCAGGACCCAAAGACCTAGCTGGCCTGAAGGGCCCCCAGGGGGCCCCCAAGCAGCCCCTCTCAATTTGGGTCTGGGGGCTTTCGTTGGGCCGGGAACCTGGGAGAATCCTGCAAGGTTGCAGTTCGCGGCCCGAGAAGCACTCTCCGGCCAACATGCCCAACTGCAGCAACAGCTCCCAAACCGAAGGAGCCAGGACCCAAAGACCTAGGTGGCCTGAAGGGCCCCCAGGGGGCCCCCAAGCAGCCCCTCTCCATTTGGGTCTGGGGGCTTTTGTTGGGCCGGGAACCTGGGAGATTCCTGCAAGGTTGCAGTTCGAGGCCCGAGAAGCACTCTCCGGCCAACATGCCCAACTGCAGCAACAGCTCCCAAAGCGAAGGAGCCAGGACCCAAAGACCTAGCTGGCCTGAAGGGCCCCCAGGGGGCCCCCAAGCAGCCCCTCTCAATTTGGGTCTGGGGGCTTTCGTTGGGCCGGGAACCTGGGAGAATCCTGCAAGGTTGCAGTTCGCGGCCCGAGAAGCACTCTCCGGCCAACATGCCCAACTGCAGCAACAGCTCCCAAAGCGAAGGAGCCAGGACCCAAAGACCTAGCTGGCCTGAAGGGCCCCCAGGGGGTCCCCAAGCAGCCCCTCTCCATTTGGGTCTGGGGGCTTTCGTTGGGCCGGGAACCTGGGAGATTCATGCAAGGTTGCAGTTCACGGCCCGAGAAGCACTCTCCGCCCAACATGCACAACTACAGCAACAGCTCCCAAAGCGAAGGAGCCAGGTCCCAAAGACCTAGCTGGCCTGAAGGGCCCCCAGGGGGCCCCCAAGCAGCCCCTCTCCATTTGGGTCTGGGGGCTTTCGTTGGGCCGGGAACCTGGGAGAATCCTGCAAGGTTGCAGTTCGCGGCCCGAGAAGCACTCTCCGGCCAACATGCCCAACTGCAGCAACAGCTCCCAAACCGAAGGAGCCAGGACCCAAAGACCTAGCTGGCCTGAAGGGCCCCCATGGGCCCCCAAGCAGCCCCTCTCCATTTGGGTCTGGGGGCTTTCGTTGGGCCGGGAACCTGGGAGAATCCTGCAAGGTTGCAGTTCGCGGCCCGAGAAGCACTCTCCGGCCAACATGCCCAACTGCAGCAACAGCTCCCAAAGCGAAGGAGCCAGGACCCAAAGACCTAGCTGGCCTGAAGGGCCCCCAGGGGGTCCCCAAGCAGCCCCTCTCCATTTGGGTCTGGGGGCTTTTGTTGGGCCGGGAACCTGGGAGAATCCTGCAAGGTTGCAGTTCGCGGCCCGAGAAGCACTCTCCGGCCAACATGCCCAACTGCAGCAACAGCTCCCAAACCGAAGGAGCCAGGACCCAAAGACCTAGCTGGCCTGAAGGGCCCCCAGAGGGGCCCCAAGCAGCCCCTCTCCATTTGGGTCTGGGGGCTTTCGTTGGGCCGGGAACCTGGGAGAATCCTGCAAGGTTGCAGTTCGCGGCCCGAGAAGCACTCTCCGGCCAACATGCCCAACTGCAGCAACAGCTCCCAAAGCGAAGGAGCCAGGACCCAAAGACCTAGCTGGCCTGAAGGGCCCCCAGGGGGCCCCCAAGCAGCCCCTCTCCATTTGGGTCTGGGGGCTTTCTTTAGGCTGAGAACCTGGGAGATACCAGCAAGGTTGCAGTTCGCGGCCCGAGAAGCACTCTCCGGCCAACATGCCCAATATCCAGCAACAGCTCCCAAAGCGAAGGAGCCAGGACCCAAAGACCTAGCTGGCCTGAAGGGCCCCCAGGGGGCCACCAAGAAGCCCCTCTCCATTTGGGTCTGGGGGCTTTCGTTGGGCATGTATACTTGAGAGGTACCTGCAAGTTACAGTTCGCGGCCCGAGAAGCACTCTCCGGCCAACATGCCCAACTGCAGCAACAGCTCCCAAAGCGAAGGAGCCAGGACCCAAAGACCTAGCTGGCCTGAAGGGCCCCAGGGGGCCCCCAAGCAGCCCCTCTCCATTTGGGTCTGGGGGCTTTCGTTGGGCCGGGAACCTGGGAGATTCCTGCAAGGTTGCAGTTCGCGGCCCGAGAAGCACTCTCCGGCCAACATGCCCAATATCCAGCAACAGCTCCCAAAGCGAAGGAGCCAGGACCCAAAGACCTAGCTGGCCTGAAGGGCCCCCAGAAGGCCCCCAAGCAGCCCCTCTCCATTTGGGTCTGGGGGCTTTCGTTGGGCATGTATACCTGAGAGGTACCTGCAAGTTACAGTTCGCGGCTCGAGAAGCACTCTCCGCCCAACATGCCCAACTGCAGCAACAGCTCCCAAAGCGAAGGAGCCAGGACCCAAAGACCTAGCTGGCCTGAAGGGCCCCAGGGGGCCCCCAAGCAGCCCCTCTCAATTTGGGTCTGGGGGCTTTCGTTGGGCCGGGAACCTGGGAGAATCCTGCAAGGTTTCAGTTCGCGGCCCGAGAAGCACTCTCCGGCCAACATGCCCAACTGCAGCAACAGCTCCCAAAGCGAAGGAGCCAGGACCCAAAGACCTAGCTGGCCTGAAGGGCCCCCAGGGGGCCCCCAAGCAGCCCCTCTCCATTTGGGTCTGGGGGCTTTTGTTGGGCCGGGAACCTGGGAGATTCCTGCAAGGTTGCAGTTCGCGGCCCGAGAAGCACTCTCCGGCCAACATGCCCAACGTCAACAACAGCTCCCAAACCGAATGAGCCAGGACACAAAGACCTAGCTGGCCTGAAGGGCCCCCAGGGGGTCCCCAAGCAGTCCCTCTCCAGTTGGGTCTGGGGGCTTTCTTTAGGCTGAGAACCTGGGAGATACCAGCAAGGTTGCAGTTCGCGGCCCGAGAAGCACTCTCCGGCCAACATGCCCAACTGCAGCAACAGCTCCCAAACCGAAGGAGCCAGGACCCAAAGACCTAGCTGGCCTGAAGGGCCCCCAGGGGGCCCCCAAGCAGCCCCTCTCAATTTGGGTCTGGGGGCTTTCGTTGGGCATGGAACCTGGGAGCTACCTGCAAGGTTGCAGTTCGCGGCCCGAGAAGCACTCTCCGGCCAACATGCACAACTGCAGCAACAGCTCCCAAACCGAAGGAGCCAGGACCCAAAGACCTAGCTGGCCTGAAGGGCCCCCAGGGGGGCCCCCAAGCAGCCCCTCTCAATTTGGGTCTGGGGGCTTTCGTTGGGCCGGGAACCTGGGAGATTCCTGCAAGGTTGCAGTTCGCGGCCCGAGAAGCACTCTCCGGCCAACATGCCCAACTGCAGCAACAGCTCCCAAACCGAAGGAGCCAGGACCCAAAGACCTAGCTGGCCTGAAGGGCCCCCAGGGGGCCCCCAAGCAGCCCCTCTCAATTTGGGTCTGGGGGCTTTCGTTGGGCCGGGAACCTGGGAGAATCCTGCAAGGTTGCAGTTCGCGGCCCGAGAAGCACTCTCCGGCCAACATGCCCAACTGCAGCAACAGCTCCCAAACCGAAGGAGCCAGGACCCAAAGACCTAGCTGGCCTGAAGGGCCCCCAGGGGGCCCCCAAGCAGCCCCTCTCCATTTGGGTCTGGGGGCTTTTGTTGGGCCGGGAACCTGGGAGATTCCTGCAAGGTTGCAGTTCGAGGCCCGAGAAGCACTCTCCGGCCAACATGCCCAACTGCAGCAACAGCTCCCAAACCGAAGGAGCCAGGACCCAAAGACCTAGCTGGCCTGAAGGGCCCCCAGGGGGCCCCCAAGCAGCCCCTCTCAATTTGGGTCTGGGGGCTTTCGTTGGGCCGGGAACCTGGGAGAATCCTGCAAGGTTGCAGTTCGCGGCCCGAGAAGCACTCTCCGGCCAACATGCCCAACTGCAGCAACAGCTCCCAAAGCGAAGGAGCCAGGACCCAAAGACCTAGCTGGCCTGAAGGGCCCCCAGGGGGTCCCCAAGCAGCCCCTCTCCATTTGGGTCTGGGGGCTTTCGTTGGGCCGGGAACCTGGGAGATTCATGCAAGGTTGCAGTTCACGGCCAGAGAAGCACTCTCGGCCCAACATGCACAACTACAGCAACAGCTCCCAAAGCGAAGGAGCCAGGACCAAAAGACCTAGCTGGCCTGAAGGGCCCCCAGGGGGCCCCCAAGCAGCCCCTCTCCATTTGGGTCTGGGGGCTTTCGTTGGGCCGGGAACCTGGGAGAATCCTGCAAGGTTGCAGTTCGCGGCCCGAGAAGCACTCTCTGGCCAACATGCTCAACTGCAGCAACAGCTCCCAAACCGAAGGAGCCAGGTCCCAAAGACCTAGCTGGCCTGAAGGGCCCCCACGGGGCCCCCAAGCAGCCCCTCTCAATTTGGGTCTGGGGGCTTTCGTTGGGCCGGGAACCTGGGAGAATCCTGCAAGGTTGCAGTTCGCGGCCCGAGAAGCACTCTCCGGCCAACATGCCCAACTGCAGCAACAGCTCCCAAACCGAAGGAGCCAGGACCCAAAGACCTAGCTGGCCTGAAGGGCCCCCATGGGCCCCCAAGCAGCCCCTCTCCATTTGGGTCTGGGGGCTTTCGTTGGGCCGGGAACCTGGGAGAATCCTGCAAGGTTGCAGTTCGCGGCCCGAGAAGCACTCTCCGGCCAACATGCCCAACTGCAGCAACAGCTCCCAAAGCGAAGGAGCCAGGACCCAAAGACCTAGCTGGCCTGAAGGGCCCCCAGGGGGTCCCCAAGCAGCCCCTCTCCATTTGGGTCTGGGGGCTTTTGTTGGGCCGGGAACCTGGGAGAATCCTGCAAGGTTGCAGTTCGCGGCCCGAGAAGCACTCTCCGGCCAACATGCCCAACTGCAGCAACAGCTCCCAAACCGAAGGAGCCAGGACCCAAAGACCTAGCTGGCCTGAAGGGCCCCCAGGGGGCCCCCAAGCAGCCCCTCTCCATTTGGGTCTGGGGGCTTTCTTTAGGCTGAGAACCTGGGAGATACCAGCAAGGTTGCAGTTCGCGGCCCGAGAAGCACTCTCCGGCCAACATGCCCAATATCCAGCAACAGCTCCCAAAGCGAAGGAGCCAGGACCCAAAGACCTAGCTGGCCTGAAGGGCCCCCAGAAGGCCACCAAGAAGCCCCTCTCCATTTGGGTCTGGGGGCTTTCGTTGGGCATGTATACCTGAGAGGTACCTGCAAGTTACAGTTCGCGGCCCGAGAAGCACTCTCCGCCCAACATGCCCAACTGCAGCAACAGCTCCCAAACCGAAGGAGCCAGGACCCAAAGACCTAGCTGGCCTGAAGGGCCCCCAGGGGGCCCCCAAGCAGCCCCTCTCAATTTGGGTCTGGGGGCTTTCGTTGGGCCGGGAACCTGGGAGAATCCTGCAAGGTTGCAGTTCGCGGCCCGAGAAGCACTCTCCGGCCAACATGCCCAACTGCAGCAACAGCTCCCAAACCGAAGGAGCCAGGACCCAAAGACCTAGCTGGCCTGAAGGGCCCCCAGGGGGCCCCCAAGCAGCCCCTCTCCATTTGGGTCTGGGGGCTTTCGTTGGGCCGGGAACCTGGGAGAATCCTGCAAGGTTGCAGTTCGCGGCCCGAGAAGCACTCTCCGGCCAACATGCCCAACTGCAGCAACAGCTCCCAAACCGAAGGAGCCAGGACCCAAAGACCTAGCTGGCCTGAAGGGCCCCCAGGGGGCCCCCAAGCAGCCCCTCTCCATTTGCGTCTGGGGCCTTTCGTTGGCCATGTATACCTGAGAGGTACCTGCAAGTTACAGTTCGCGGCCCAAGAAGCACTCTCCGGCCAACATGCCCAATATCCAGCAACAGCTCCCAAAGCGAAGGAGCCAGGACCCAAAGACCTAGGTGGCCTGAAGGGCCCCCAGGGGGCCCCCAAGCAGCCCCTCTCCATTTGGGTCTGGGGGTTTTCGTTGGGCCGGGAACCTGGGAGGTACCTGCAAGGTTGCAGTTCACGGCCCGAGAAGCACTCTCCGGCCAACATGCACAACTGCAGCAACAGCTCCCAAAGCGAAGGAGCCAGGACCCAAAGACCTAGCTGGCCTGAAGGGCCCCCAGGGGGCCCCCAAGCAGCACCTCTCAATTTGGGTCTGGGGGCTTTCGTTGGGCCGGGAACCTGGGAGAATCCTGCAAGGTTGCAGTTCGCGGCCCGAGAAGCACTCTCCGGCCAACATGCCCAACTGCAGCAACAGCTCCCAAACCGAAGGAGCCAGGACCCAAAGACCTAGCTGGCCTGAAGGGCCCCCAGGGGGGCCCCAAGCAGCCCCTCTCAATTTGGGTCTGGGGGCTTTCGTTGGGCATGGAACCTGGGAGAATCCTGCAAGGTTGCAGTTCGCGGCCCGAGAAGCACTCTCCGGCCAACATGCCCAACTGCAGCAACAGCTCCCAAACCGAAGGAGCCAGGACCCAAAGACCTAGCTGGCCTGAAGGGCCCCCATGGGGCCCCCAAGGAGCTCCTCTCCATTTGGGTCTGGGGGCTTTAGTTGGGCCGGGAACCTGGGAGGTACCTGCAAGGTTGCAGTTCGTGGCCGGAGAAGCACTCTCCGGCCAACATGCCCAACTGCAGCAACAGCTCCCAAACCGAATGAGCCAGGACCCAAAGACCTAGCTGGCCTGAACGGCCTCCAGAGGGCCCCCAAGCAGCCCCTCTCCATTTGGGTCTGGGGGCTTTCGTTGGGCCGGGAACTGGGAGATTCCTCCCAGTTCGAGGCCCGAGAAGCACTCTCCGGCCAACATGCCCAACTGCAGCAACAGCTCCCAAAGCGAAGGAGCCAGGACCCAAAGACCTAGCTGGCCTGAAGGGCCCCCAGAAGGCCACCAAGCAGCCCCTCTCCATTTGGGTCTGGGGGCTTTCGTTGGGCATGTATAGCTGAGAGGTACCTGCAAGTTACAGTTCGCGGCCCGAGAAGCACTCTCCGGCCAACATGCCCAACTGCAGCAACAGCTCCCAAAGCGAAGGAGCCAGGACCCAAAGACCTAGCTGGCCTGAAGGGCCCCCAGGGGGCCCCCAAGCAGCCCCTCTCCATTTGGGTCTGGGGGTTTTCGTTGGTCCGGGAACCTGGGAGGTACCTGCAAGGTTGCAGTTCGCGGCCCGAGAAGCACTCTCCGGCCAACATGCCCAACTGCAGCAACAGCTCCCAAAGCGAAGGAGCCAGGACCCAAAGACCTAGCTGGCCTGAAGGGCCCCCAGGGGGGCCCCAAGCAGCCCCTCTCCATTTGGGTCTGGGGGCTTTCGTTGGGCCGGGAACCTGGGAGAATCCTGCAAGGTTGCAGTTCGCGGCCCGAGAAGCACTCTCCGGCCAACATGCCCAACTGCAGCAACAGCTCCCAAAGCGAAGGAGCCAGGACCCAAAGACCTAGCTGGCCTGAAGGGCCCCCAGGGGGCCCCCAAGCAGCCCCTCTCCATTTGGGTCTGGGGGCTTTCGTTGGGCATGGAACCTGGGAGATTCCTGCAAGGTTGCAGTTCGCGGCCCGAGAAGCACTCTCCGGCCAACATGCCCAATATCCAGCAACAGCTCCCAAAGCGAAGGAGCCAGGACCCAAAGACCTAGCTGGCCTGAAGGGCCCCCAGAAGGCCACCAAGAAGCCCCTCTCCATTTGGGTCTGGGGGCTTTCGTTGGGCATGTATACCTGAGAGGTACCTGCAAGTTAGAGTTCGCGGCCCGAGAAGCACTCTCCGCCCAAAATGCCCAACTGCAGCAACAGCTCCCAAAGCGAAGGAGCCAGGACCCAAAGACCTAGCTGGCCTGAAGGGCCCCAGGGGGCCCCCAAGCAGCCCCTCTCCATTTGGGTCTGGGGGCTTTCGTTGGGCCGGGAACCTGGGAGATTCCTGCAAGGTTGCAGTTCGCGGCCCGAGAAGCACTCTCCGGCCAACATGCCCAATATCCAGCAACAGCTCCCAAAGCGAAGGAGCCAGGACCCAAAGACCTAGCTGGCCTGAAGGGCCCCCAGAAGGCCCCCAAGCAGCCCCTCTCCATTTGGGTCTGGGGGCTTTCGTTGGGCATGTATACCTGAGAGGTACCTGCAAGTTACAGTTCGCGGCCCGAGAAGCACTCTCCGCCCAACATGCCCAACTGCAGCAACAGCTCCCAAAGCGAAGGAGCCAGGACCCAAAGACCTAGCTGGCCTGAAGGGCCCCAGGGGGCCCCCAAGCAGCCCCTCTCCATTTGGGTCTGGGGGCTTTCGTTGGGCATGGAACCTGGGAGATTCCTGCAAGGTTGCAGTTCGCGGCCCGAGAAGCACTCTCCGGCCAACATGCCCAATATCCAGCAACAGCTCCCAAAGCGAAGGAGCCAGGACCCAAAGACCTAGCTGGCCTGAAGGGCCCCCAGGGGGCCCCCAATAGCCCCTCTCCATTTGGGTCTGGGGGTTTTCGTTGGGCCGGGAACCTGGGAGGTACCTGCAAGGTTGCAGTTCACGGCCCGAGAAGCACTCTCCGGCCAACATGCCCAACTGCAGCAACAGCTCCCAAAGCGAAGGAGCCAGGACCCAAAGACCTAGCTGGCCTGAAGGGCCCCCAGGGGGCCACCAAGCAGCCCCTCTCAATTTGGGTCTGGGGGCTTTCGTTGGGCATGGAACCTGGGAGAATCCTGCAAGGTTGCAGTTCGCGGCCCGAGAAGCACTCTCCGGCCAACATGCCCAACTGCAGCAACAGCTCCCAAACCGAAGGAGCCAGGACCCAAAGACCTAGCTGGCCTGAAGGGCCCCCATGGGGCCCCCAAGGAGCTCCTCTCCATTTGGGTCTGGGGGCTTTAGTTGGGCCGGGAACCTGGGAGGTACCTGCAAGGTTGCAGTTCGCGGCCCGAGAAGCACTCTCCGGCCAACATGCCCAACTGCAGCAACAGCTCCCAAACCGAATGAGCCAGGACCCAAAGACCTAGCTGGCCTGAAGGGCCTCCAGAGGGCCCCCAAGCAGCCCCTCTCCATTTGGGTCTGGGGGCTTTCTTTAGGCTGAGAACCTGGGAGATACCAGCAAGGTTGCAGTTCGCGGCCCGAGAAGCACTCTCCGGCCAACATGCCCAATATCCAGCAACAGCTCCCAAAGCGAAGGAGCCAGGACCCAAAGACCTAGCTGGCCTGAAGGGCCCCCAGAAGGCCACCAAGCAGCCCCTCTCCATTTGGGTCTGGGGGCTTTCGTTGGGCATGTATAGCTGAGAGGTACCTGCAAGTTACAGTTCGCGGCCCGAGAAGCACTCTCCGGCCAACATGCCCAACTGCAGCAACAGCTCCCAAAGCGAAGGAGCCAGGACCCAAAGACCTAGCTGGCCTGAAGGGCCCCCAGGGGGCCCCCAAGCAGCCCCTCTCCATTTGGGTCTGGGGGTTTTCGTTGGTCCGGGAACCTGGGAGGTACCTGCAAGGTTGCAGTTCGCGGCCCGAGAAGCACTCTCCGGCCAACATGCCCAACTGCAGCAACAGCTCCCAAAGCGAAGGAGCCAGGACCCAAAGACCTAGCTGGCCTGAAGGGCCCCCAGGGGGGCCCCAAGCAGCCCCTCTCCATTTGGGTCTGGGGGCTTTCGTTGGGCGGGGAACCTGGGAGAATCCTGCAAGGTTGCAGTTCGCGGCCCGAGAAGCACTCTCCGGCCAACATGCCCAACTGCAGCAACAGCTCCCAAACCGAAGGAGCCAGGACCCAAAGACCTAGCTGGCCTGAAGGGCCCCCAGGGGGCCCCCAAGCAGCCCCTCTCCATTTGGGTCTGGGGGCTTTCGTTGGGCATGGAACCTGGGAGATTCCTGCAAGGTTGCAGTTCGCGGCCCGAGAAGCACTCTCCAGCCAACATGCCCAATATCCAGCAACAGCTCCCAAAGCGAAGGAGCCAGGACCCAAAGACCTAGCTGGCCTGAAGGGCCCCCAGAAGGCCACCAAGAAGCCCCTCTCCATTTGGGTCTGGGGGCTTTCGTTGGGCATGTATACCTGAGAGGTACCTGCAAGTTACAGTTCGCGGCCCGAGAAGCACTCTCCGGCCAACATGCCCAACTGCAGCAACAGCTCCCAAACCGAAGGAGCCAGGACCCAAAGACCTAGCTGGCCTGAAGGGCCCCAGGGGGCCCCCAAGCAGCCCCTCTCCATTTGGGTCTGGGGGCTTTCGTTGGGCCGGGAACCTGGGAGATTCCTGCAAGGTTGCAGTTCGCGGCCCGAGAAGCACTCTCCGGCCAACATGCCCAATATCCAGCAACAGCTCCCAAAGCGAAGGAGCCAGGACCCAAAGACCTAGCTGGCCTGAAGGGCCCCCAGAAGGCCCCCAAGCAGCCCCTCTCCATTTGGGTCTGGGGGCTTTCGTTGGGCATGTATACCTGAGAGGTACCTGCAAGTTACAGTTCGCGGCCCGAGAAGCACTCTCCGCCCAACATGCCCAACTGCAGCAACAGCTCCCAAAGCGAAGGAGCCAGGACCCAAAGACCTAGCTGGCCTGAAGGGCCCCAGGGGGCCCCCAAGCAGCCCCTCTCCATTTGGGTCTGGGGGCTTTCGTTGGGCATGGAACCTGGGAGATTCCTGCAAGGTTGCAGTTCGCGGCCCGAGAAGCACTCTCCGGCCAACATGCCCAACTGCAGCAACAGCTCCCAAACCGAAGGAGCCAGGACCCAAAGACCTAGCTGGCCTGAAGGGCCCCCAGGGGGGCCCCCAAGCAGCCCCTCTCAATTTGGGTCTGGGGGCTTTCGTTGGGCCGGGAACCTGGGAGAATCCTGCAAGGTTGCAGTTCGCGGCCCGAGAAGCACTCTCCGGCCAACATGCCCAACTGCAGCAACAGCTCCCAAACCGAAGGAGCCAGGACCCAAAGACCTAGCTGGCCTGAAGGGCCCCCAGGGGGCCCCCAAGCAGCCCCTCTCAATTTGGGTCTGGGGGCTTTCGTTGGGCCGGGAACCTGGGAGAATCCTGCAAGGTTGCAGTTCGCGGCCCGAGAAGCACTCTCCGGCCAACATGCCCAACTGCAGCAACAGCTCCCAAAGCGAAGGAGCCAGGACCCAAAGACCTAGCTGGCCTGAAGGGCCCCCAGGGGGCCCCCAAGCAGCCCCTCTCCATTTGGGTCTGGGGGCTTTTGTTGGGCCGGGAACCTGGGAGATTCCTGCAAGGTTGCAGTTCGAGGCCCGAGAAGCACTCTCCGGCCAACATGCCCAACGTCAACAACAGCTCCCAAACCGAATGAGCCAGGACCCAAAGACCTAGCTGGCCTGAAGGGCCCCCAGGGGGTCCCCAAGCAGCCCCTCTCCAGTTGGGTCTGGGGGCTTTCTTTAGGCTGAGAACCTGGGAGATACCAGCAAGGTTGCAGTTCGCGGCCCGAGAAGCACTCTCCGGCCAACATGCCCAACTGCAGCAACAGCTCCCAAACCGAAGGAGCCAGGACCCAAAGACCTAGCTGGCCTGAAGGGCCCCCAGGGGGCTCCCAAGCAGCCCCTCTCAATTTGGGTCTGGGGGCTTTCGTTGGGCATGGAACCTGGGAGCTACCTGCAAGGTTGCAGTTCGCGGCCCGAGAAGCACTCTCCGGCCAACATGCCCAACTGCAGCAACAGCTCCCAAACCGAAGGAGCCAGGACCCAAAGACCTAGCTGGCCTGAAGGGCCCCCAGGGGGGCCCCCAAGCAGCCCCTCTCAATTTGGGTCTGGGGGCTTTCGTTGCGCCGGGAACCTGGGAGAATCCTGCAAGGTTTCAGTTCGCGGCCCGAGAAGCACTCTCCGGCCAACATGCCCAACTGCAGCAACAGCTCCCAAACCGAAGGAGCCAGGACCCAAAGACCTAGCTGGCCTGAAGGGCCCCCAGGGGGCCCCCAAGCAGCCCCTCTCAATTTGGGTCTGGGGGCTTTCGTTGGGCCGGGAACCTGGGAGAATCCTGCAAGGTTGCAGTTCGCGGCCCGAGAAGCACTCTCCGGCCAACATGCCCAACTGCAGCAACAGCTCCCAAACCGAAGGAGCCAGGACCCAAAGACCTAGGTGGCCTGAAGGGCCCCCAGGGGGCCCCCAAGCAGCCCCTCTCCATTTGGGTCTGGGGGCTTTTGTTGGGCCGGGAACCTGGGAGATTCCTGCAAGGTTGCAGTTCGAGGCCCGAGAAGCACTCTCCGGCCAACATGCCCAACTGCAGAAACAGCTCCCAAACCGAAGGAGCCAGGACCCAAAGACCTAGCTGGCCTGAAGGGCCCCCAGGGGGCCCCCAAGCAGCCCCTCTCAATTTGGGTCTGGGGGCTTTCGTTGGGCCGGGAACCTGGGAGAATCCTGCAAGGTTGCAGTTCGCGGCCCGAGAAGCACTCTCCGGCCAACATGCCCAACTGCAGCAACAGCTCCCAAAGCGAAGGAGCCAGGACCCAAAGACCTAGCTGGCCTGAAGGGCCCCCAGGGGGTCCCCAAGCAGCCCCTCTCCATTTGGGTCTGGGGGCTTTCGTTGGGCCGGGAACCTGGGAGATTCATGCAAGGTTGCAGTTCACGGCCCGAGTAGCACTCTCCGCCCAACATGCACAACTACAGCAACAGCTCCCAAAGCGAAGGAGCCAGGACCAAAAGACCTAGCTGGCCTGAAGGGCCCCCAGGGGGCCCCCAAGCAGCCCCTCTCCATTTGGGTCTGGGGGCTTTCGTTGGGCATGGAACCTGGGAGAATCCTGCAAGGTTGCAGTTCGCGGCCCGAGAAGCACTCTCTGGCCAACATGCTCAACTGCAGCAACAGCTCCCAAACCGAAGGAGCCAGGTCCCAAAGACCTAGCTGGCCTGAAGGGCCCCCACGGGGCCCCCAAGCAGCCCCTCTCAATTTGGGTCTGGGGGCTTTCGTTGGGCCGGGAACCTGGGAGAATCCTGCAAGGTTGCAGTTCGCGGCCCGAGAAGCACTCTCCGGCCAACATGCCCAACTGCAGCAACAGCTCCCAAACCGAAGGAGCCAGGACCCAAAGACCTAGCTGGCCTGAAGGGCCCCCAGTGGGCCCCCAAGCAGCCCCTCTCAATTTGGGTCTGGGGGCTTTCGTTGGGCCGGGAACCTGGGAGAATCCTGCAAGGTTGCAGTTCGCGGCCCGAGAAGCACTCTCCGGCCAACATGCACAACTACAGCAACAGCTCCCAAACCGAAGGAGCCAGGACCCAAAGACCTAGCTGGCCTGAAGGGCCCCCAGGGGGCCCCCAAGCAGCCCCTCTCCATTTGGGTCTGGGGGCTTTCGTTGGGCCGGGAACCTGGGAGAATCCTGCAAGGTTGCAGTTTGCGGCCCGAGAAGCACTCTCCGGCCAACATGCCCAACTGCAGCAACAGCTCCCAAACCGAAGGAGCCAGGACCCAAAGACCTAGCTGGCCTGAAGGGCCCCCAGGTGGGCCCCCAAGCAGCCCCTCTCAATTTGGGTCTGGGGGCTTTCGTTGGGCCGGGAACCTGGGAGAATCCTGAAAGGTTTCAGTTCGCGGCCCGAGAAGCACTCTCCGGCCAACATGCCCAACTGCAGCAACAGCTCCCAAAGCGAAGGAGCCAGGACCCAAAGACCTAGCTGGCCTGAAGGGCCCCCAGGGGGCCCCCAAGCAGCCCCTCTCAATTTGGGTCTGGGGGCTTTCGTTGGGCCGGGAACCTGGGAGAATCCTGCAAGGTTGCAGTTCGCGGCCCGAGAAGCACTCTCCGGCCAACATGCCCAACTGCAGCAACAGCTCCCAAAGCGAAGGAGCCAGGACCCAAAGACCTAGCTGGCCTGAAGGGCCCCCAGGGGGCCCCCAAGCAGCCCCTCTCCATTTGGGTCTGGGGGCTTTCGTTGGGCCGGGAACCTGGGAGAATCCTGCAAGGTTGCAGTTCGCGGCCCGAGAAGCACTCTCCGGCCAACATGCCCAACTGCAGCAACAGCTCCCAAACCGAAGGAGCCAGGACCCAAAGACCTAGCTGGCCTGAAGGGCCCCCAGAAGGCCACCAAGCAGCCCCTCTCCATTTGGGTCTGGGGCCTTTCGTTGGGCATGTATACCTGAGAGGTACCTGCAAGTTACAGTTCGCGGCCCGAGAAGCACTCTCCGGCCAACATGCCCAATATCCAGCAACAGCTCCCAAAGCGAAGGAGCCAGGACCCAAAGACTTAGCTGGCCTGAAGGGCCCCCAGGGGGCCCCCAAGCAGCCCCTCTCCATTTGGGTCTGGGGGTTTTCGTTGGGCCGGGAACCTGGGAGGTACCTGCAAGGTTGCAGTTCGCGGCCCGAGAAGCACTCTCCGGCCAACATGCCCAACTGCAGCAACAGCTCCCAAAGCGAAGGAGCCAGGACCCAAAGACCTAGCTGGCCTGAAGGGCCCCCAGGGGGCCCCCAAGCAGCACCTCTCAATTTGGGTCTGGGGGCTTTTGTTGGGCCGGGAACCTGGGAGAATCCTGCAAGGTTGCAGTTCGCGGCCCGAGAAGCACTCTCCGGCCAACATGCCCAACTGCAGCAACAGCTCCCAAACCGAAGGAGCCAGGACCCAAAGACCTAGCTGGCCTGAAGGGCCTCCAGGGGGCCCCCAAGCAGCCCCTCTCAATTTGGGTCTGGGGGCTTTCTTTGGGCATGGAACCTGGGAGAATCCTGCAAGGTTGCAGTTCGCGGCCCGAGAAGCACTCTCCGGCCAACATGCACAACTGCAGCAACAGCTCCCAAACCGAAGGAGCCAGGACCCAAAGACCTAGCTGGCCTGAAGGGCCCCCATGGGGCACCCAAGGAGCTCCTCTCCATTTGGGTCTGGGGGCTTTCGTTGGGCCGGGAACCTGGGAGGTACCTGCAAGGTTGCAGTTCGTGGCCGGAGAAGCACTCTCCGGCCAACATGCACAACTGCAGCAACAGCTCCCAAACCGAATGAGCCAGGACCCAAAGACCTAGCTGGCCTGAAGGGCCTCCAGGGGGCCCCCAAGCAGCCCCTCTCCATTTGGGTCTGGGGGCTTTCGTTGGGCCGGGAACCTGGGAGATTCCTGCAAGGTTGCAGTTCGAGGCCCGAGAAGCACTCTCCGGCCAACATGCCCAACTGCAGCAACAGCTCCCAAACCGAATGAGCCAGGACACAAAGACCTAGCTGGCCTGAAGGGCCTCCACGGGGCCCCCAAGTAGCCCCTCTCCATTTGGGTCTGGGGGCTTTCTTTAGGCTGAGAACCTGGGAGATACCAGCAAGGTTGCAGTTCGAGGCCCGAGAAGCACTCTCCGGCCAACATGCCCAATATCCAGCAACAGCTCCCAAAGCGAAGGAGCCAGGACCCAAAGACCTAGCTGGCCTGAAGGGCCCCCAGGGGGCCCCCAAGCAGCCCCTCTCCATTTGGGTCTGGGGCCTTTCGTTGGGCATGTATACCTGAGAGGTACCTGCAAGGTTGCAGTTCGCGGCCGGAGAAGCACTCTCCGGCCAACATGCCCAACTGCAGCAACAGCTCCCAAAGCGAAGGAGCCAGGACCCAAAGACCTAGCTGGCCTGAAGGGCCCCCAGGGGGCCCCCAAGTAGCCCCTTTCCATTTGGGTCTGGGGGCTTTCGTTGGGCATGTATACATGAGAGGTACCTGCAAGGTTACAGTTCGCGGCCCGAGAAGCACTCTCCGGCCAACATGCCCAACTGCAGCAACAGCTCCCAAAGCGAAGGAGCCAGGACCCAAAGACCTAGCTGGCCTGAAGGGCCCCCAGGGGGCCCCCAAGCAGCCCCTCTCCATTTGGGTCTGGGGGTTTTCGTTGGGCCGGGAACCTGGGAGGTACCTGCAAGGTTGCAGTTCGCGGCCCGAGAAGCACTCTCCGGCCAACGTGCCCAACTGCAGCAACAGCTCCCAAACCGAAGGAGCCAGGACCCAAAGACCTAGCTGGCCTGAAGGGCCCCCAGGGGGCCCCCAAGCAGCCCCTCTCAATTTGGGTCTGGGGGCTTTCGTTGGGCATGGAACCTGGGAGAATCCTGCAAGGTTGCAGTTCGCGGCCCGAGAAGCACTCTCCGGCCAACATGCACAACTGCAGCAACAGCTCCCAAACCGAAGGAGCCAGGACCCAAAGACCTAGCTGGCCTGAAGGGCCCCCATGGGGCCCCCAAGGAGCTCCTCTCCATTTGGGTCTGGGGGCTTTCGTTGGGCCGGGAACCTGGGAGGTACCTGCAAGGTTGCAGTTCGTGGCCGGAGAAGCACTCTCCGGCCAACATGCACAACTGCAGCAACAGCTCCCAAACCGAATGAGCCAGGACCCAAAGACCTAGCTGGCCTGAAGGGCCTCCAGGGGGCCCCCAAGCAGCCCCTCTCCATTTGGGTCTGGGGGCTTTCGTTGGGCCGGGAACCTGGGAGATTCCTGCAAGGTTGCAGTTCGAGGCCCGAGAAGCACTCTCCGGCCAACATGCCCAACTGCAGCAACAGCTCCCAAACCGAATGAGCCAGGACACAAAGACCTAGCTGGCCTGAAGGGCCTCCACGGGGCCCCCAAGTAGCCCCTCTCCATTTGGGTCTGGGGGCTTTCTTTAGGCTGAGAACCTGGGAGATACCAGCAAGGTTGCAGTTCGAGGCCCGAGAAGCACTCTCCGGCCAACATGCCCAATATCCAGCAACAGCTCCCAAAGCGAAGGAGCCAGGACCCAAAGACCTAGCTGGCCTGAAGGGCCCCCAGGGGGCCCCCAAGCAGCCCCTCTCCATTTGGGTCTGGGGCCTTTCGTTGGGCATGTATACCTGAGAGGTACCTGCAAGGTTGCAGTTCGCGGCCGGAGAAGCACTCTCCGGCCAACATGCCCAACTGCAGCAACAGCTCCCAAACCGAAGGAGCCAGGTCCCAAAGACCTAGCTGGCCTGAAGGGCCCCCAGGGGGCCCCCAAGCAGCCCCTCTCAATTTGGGTCTGGGGGCTTTCGTTGGGCCGGGAACCTGGGAGATTCCTGCAAGGTTGCAGTTCGCGGCCCGAGAAGCACTCTCCGGCCAACATGCCCAACTGCAGCAACAGCTCCCAAACCGAAGGAGCCAGGACCCAAAGACCTAGCTGGCCTGAAGGGCCCCAGGGGGCCCCCAAGCAGCCCCTCTCAATTTGGGTCTGGGGGCTTTCGTTGGGCCGGGAACCTGGGAGATTCCTGCAAGGTTGCAGTTCGCGGCCCGAGAAGCACTCTCCGGCCAACATGCCCAATATCCAGCAACAGCTCCCAAACCGAAGGAGCCAGGACCCAAAGACCTAGCTGGCCTGAAGGGCCCCCAGAAGGCCACCAAGAAGCCCCTCTCCATTTGGGTCTGGGGGCTTTCGTTGGGCATGTATACCTGAGAGGTACCTGCAAGTTACAGTTCGCGGCCCGAGAAGCACTCTCCGGCCAACATGCCCAACTGCAGCAACAGCTCCCAAAGCGAAGGAGCCAGGACCCAAAGACCTAGCTGGCCTGAAGGGCCCCCAGGGGGCCCCCAAGCAGCCCCTCTCCATTTGGGTCTGGGGGCTTTCATTGGGCCGGGAACCTGGGAGATTCCTGCAAGGTTGCAGTTCGAGGCCCGAGAAGCACTCTCCGGCCAACATGCCCAACTGCAGCAACAGCTCCCAAACCGAATGAGCCAGGACACAAAGACCTAGCTGGCCTGAAGGGCCTCCACGGGGCCCCCAAGTAGCCCCTCTCCATTTGGGTCTGGGGGCTTTCTTTAGGCTGAGAACCTGGGAGATACCAGCAAGGTTGCAGTTCGAGGCCCGAGAAGCACTCTCCGGCCAACATGCCCAATATCCAGCAACAGCTCCCAAAGCGAAGGAGCCAGGACCCAAAGACCTAGCTGGCCTGAAGGGCCCCCAGGGGGCCCCCAAGCAGCCCCTCTCCATTTGGGTCTGGGGCCTTTCGTTGGGCATGTATACCTGAGAGGTACCTGCAAGGTTGCAGTTCGCGGCCGGAGAAGCACTCTCCGGCCAACATGCCCAACTGCAGCAACAGCTCCCAAACCGAAGGAGCCAGGACCCAAAGACCTAGCTGGCATGAAGGGCCCCCAGGGGGCCCCCAAGCAGCCCCTCTCCATTTGGGTCTGGGGGCTTTCGTTGGGCCGGGAACCTGGGAGAATCCTGCAAGGTTGCAGTTCGCGGCCCGAGAAGCACTCTCCGGCCAACATGCCCAACTGCAGCAACAGCTCCCAAACCGAAGGAGCCAGGTCCCAAAGACCTAGCTGGCCTGAAGGGCCCCCAGGGGGCCCCCAAGCAGCCCCTCTCAATTTGGGTCTGGGGGCTTTCGTTGGGCCGGGAACCTGGGAGATTCCTGCAAGGTTGCAGTTCGCGGCCCGAGAAGCACTCTCCGGCCAACATGCCCAACTGCAGCAACAGCTCCCAAACCGAAGGAGCCAGGACCCAAAGACCTAGCTGGCCTGAAGGGCCCCAGGGGGCCCCCAAGCAGCCCCTCTCAATTTGGGTCTGGGGGCTTTCGTTGGGCCGGGAACCTGGGAGATTCCTGCAAGGTTGCAGTTCGCGGCCCGAGAAGCACTCTCCGGCCAACATGCCCAATATCCAGCAACAGCTCCCAAACCGAAGGAGCCAGGACCCAAAGACCTAGCTGGCCTGAAGGGCCCCCAGA
Source organism: Gallinula chloropus (assembly GCF_964237585.1). NCBI lineage: Eukaryota > Metazoa > Chordata > Aves > Gruiformes > Rallidae > Gallinula > Gallinula chloropus. The sequence goes on from NW_028168427.1 coordinate 325,068, forward strand.
AGGCCACCAAGAAGCCCCTCTCCATTTGGGTCTGGGGGCTTTCGTTGGGCATGTATACCTGAGAGGTACCTGCAAGTTACAGTTCGCGGCCCGAGAAGCACTCTCCGGCCAACATGCCCAACTGCAGCAACAGCTCCCAAAGCGAAGGAGCCAGGACCCAAAGACCTAGCTGGCCTGAAGGGCCCCCAGGGGGCCCCCAAGCAGCCCCTCTCCATTTGGGTCTGGGGGCTTTCGTTGGGCCGGGAACCTGGGAGAATCCTGCAAGGTTGCAGTTCGCGGCCCGAGAAGCACTCTCCGGCCAACATGCCCAATATCCAGCAACAGCTCCCAAAGCGAAGGAGCCAGGACCCAAAGACCTAGCTGGCCTGAAGGGCCCCCAGGGGGCCCCCAAGCAGCCCCTCTCCATTTGGGTCTGGGGGCTTTCGTTGGGCCGGGAACCTGGGAGAATCCTGCAAGGTTGCAGTTCGCGGCCGGAGAAGCACTCTCCGGCCAACATGCCCAACTGCAGCAACAGCTCCCAAACCGAAGGAGCCAGGACCCAAAGACCTAGCTGGCCTGAAGGGCCCCCAGGGGGCCACCAAGCAGCCCCTCTCAATTTGGGTCTGGGGGCTTTCGTTGGGTATGGATACCTGAGAGGTACCTGCAAGGTTACAGTTCGCGGCCCGAGAAGCACTCTCCGGCCAACATGCTCAACTGCAGCAACAGCTCCCAAACCGAAGGAGCCAGGACCCAAAGACCTAGCTGGCCTGAAGGGCCCCCAGGAGTCCCCCAAGCAGCCCCTCTCCATTTGGGTCTGGGGGCTTTCGTTGGGCCGGGAACCTGGGAGAATCCTGCAAGGTTGCAGTTCGCGTCCCGAGAAGCACTCTCCGCCCAACATGCCCAACTGCAGCAACAGCTCCCAAAGCGAAGGAGCCAGGACCCAAAGACCTAGCTGGCCTGAAGGGCCCCCAGAAGGCCACCAAGAAGCCCCTCTCCATTTGGGTCTGGGGGCTTTCGTTGGGCATGTATACCTGAGAGGTACCTGCAAGTTACAGTTCGCGGCCCGAGAAGCACTCTCCGCCCAACATGCTCAACTGCAGCAACAGCTCCCAAAGCGAAGGAGCCAGGACCCAAAGACCTAGCTGGCCTGAAGGGCCCCCAGGGGGCCCCCAAGCAGCCCCTCTCCATTTGGGTCTGGGGGCTTTCGTTGGGCCGGGAACCTGGGAGAATCCTGCAAGGTTGCAGTTCGCGGCCCGAGAAGCACTCTCCGGCCAACATGCCCAATATCCAGCAACAGCTGCCAAAGCGAAGGAGCCAGGACCCAAAGACCTAGCTGGCCTGAAGGGCCCCCAGGGGGCCCCCAAGCAGCCCCTCTCCATTTGGGTCTGGGGGCTTTCGTTGGGCCTGGAACCTGGGAGGTACCTGCAAGGTTGCAGTTCGCGGCCCGAGAAGCACTCTCCGGCCAACATGCCCAACTGCAGCAACAGCTCCCACAGCGAAGGAGCCAGGACCCAAAGACCTAGCTGGCCTGAAGGGCCCCAGGGGGCTCCCAAGCAGCCCCTCTCAATTTGGGTCTGGGGGCTTTCGTTGGGCATGGAACCTGGGAGATTCCTGCAAGGTTGCAGTTCGAGGCCCGAGAAGCACTCTCCGGCCAACATGCCCAACTGCAGCAACAGCTCCCAAACCGAAGGAGCCAGGACCCAAAGACCTAGCTGGCCTGAAGGGCCCCCAGGGGGCCCCCAAGCAGCCCCTCTCCATTTGGGTCTGGGGGCTTTCGTTGGGCCGGGAACCTGGGAGAATCCTGCAAGGTTGCAGTTCGCGGCCCGAGAAGCACTCTCCGGCCAACATGCCCAACTGCAGCAACAGCTCCCAAAGCGAAGGAGCCAGGACCCAAAGACCTAGCTGGCCTGAAGGGCCCCCAGGGGGCCCCCAAGCAGCCCCTCTCCATTTGGGTCTGGGGGCTTTCGTTGGGCCGGGAACCTGGGAGATTCCTGCGAGGTTGCAGTTCGCGGCCCGAGAAGCACTCTCCGGCCAACATGCCCAACTGCAGCAACAGCTACCAAACCGAAGGAGCCAGGACACAAAGACCTAGCTGGCCTGAAGGGCCCCCAGGGGGCCCCCAAGCAGCCCCTCTCAATTAGGGTCTGGGGGCTTTCTTTAGGCTGAGAACCTAGGAGATTCCTGCAAGGTTGCAGTTCGCGTCCCGAGAAGCACTCTCCGGCCAACATGCCCAATATCCAGCAACAGCTCCCAAAGCGAAGGAGCCAGGACCCAAAGACCTAGCTGGCCTGAAGGGCCCCCAGAAGGCCACCAAGCAGCCCCTCTCCATTTGGGTCTGGGGCCTTTCGTTGGGCATGTATACCTGAGAGGTACCTGCAAGTTACAGTTCGCGGCCCGAGAAGCACTCTCCGGCCAACATGCCCAACTGCAGCAACAGCTCCCAAAGCAAAGGAGCCAGGACACAAAGACCTAGCTGGCCTGAAGGGCCCCCAGGGGGCCCCCAAGTAGCCCCTTTCCATTTGGGTCTGGGGGCTTTCGTTGGGCATGTATACATGAGAGGTACCTGCAAGGTTACAGTTCGCGGCCCGAGAAGCACTCTCCGGCCAACATGCCCAACTGCAGCAACAGCTCCCAAAGCGAAGGAGCCAGGACCCAAAGACCTAGCTGGCCTGAAGGGCCCCCAGGGGGCCCCCAAGCAGCCCCTCTCCATTTGGGTCTGGGGGTTTTCGTTGGGCCGGGAACCTGGGAGGTACCTGCAAGGTTGCAGTTCGCGGCCCGAGAAGCACTCTCCGGCCAACGTGCCCAACTGCAGCAACAGCTCCCAAACCGAAGGAGCCAGGACCCAAAGACCTAGCTGGCCTGAAGGGCCCCCAGGGGGGCCCCAAGCAGCCCCTCTCCATTTGGGTCTGGGGGCTTTCGTTGGGCCGGGAACCTGGGAGAATCCTGCAAGGTTGCAGTTCGCGGCCCGAGAAGCACTCTCCGGCCAACATGCCCAATATCCAGCAACAGCTCCCAAACCGAAGGAGCCAGGACCCAAAGACCTAGCTGGCCTGAAGGGCCCCCAGAAGGCCACCAAGAAGCCCCTCTCCATTTGGGTCTGGGGGCTTTCGTTGGGCATGTATACCTGAGAGGTACCTGCAAGTTACAGTTCGCGGCCCGAGAAGCACTCTCCGGCCAACATGCCCAACTGCAGCAACAGCTCCCAAAGCGAAGGAGCCAGGACCCAAAGACCTAGCTGGCCTGAAGGGCCCCCAGGGGGCCCCCAAGCAGCCCCTCTCCATTTGGGTCTGGGGGCTTTCGTTGGGCCGGGAACCTGGGAGAATCCTGCAAGGTTGCAGTTCGCGGCCCGAGAAGCACTCTCCGGCCAACATGCCCAATATCCAGCAACAGCTCCCAAACCGAAGGAGCCAGGACCCAAAGACCTAGCTGGCCTGAAGGGCCCCCAGGGGGCCCCCAAGCAGCCCCTCTCCATTTGGGTCTGGGGGCTTTCGTTGGGCCGGGAACCTGGGAGAATCCTGCAAGGTTGCAGTTCGCGGCCGGAGAAGCACTCTCCAGCCAACATGCCCAACTGCAGCAACAGCTCCCAAACCGAAGGAGCCAGGACCCAAAGACCTAGCTGGCCTGAAGGGCCCCCAGGGGGCCACCAAGCAGCCCCTCTCAATTTGGGTCTGGGGGCTTTCGTTGGGCATGGATACCTGAGAGGTACCTGCAAGGTTACAGTTCGCGGCCCGAGAAGCACTCTCCGGCCAACATGCTCAACTGCAGCAACAGCTCCCAAAGCGAAGGAGCCAGGACCCAAAGACCTAGCTGGCCTGAAGGGCCCCCAGGAGTCCCCCAAGCAGCCCCTCTCCATTTGGGTCTGGGGGCTTTCGTTGGGCCGGGAACCTGGGAGATTCCTGCAAGGTTGCAGTTCGCGGCCCGAGAAGCACTCTCCGGCCAACATGCCCAACTGCAGCAACAGCTCCCAAAGCGAAGGAGCCAGGACCCAAAGACCTAGCTGGCCTGAAGGGCCCCAGGGGGCTCCCAAGCAGCCCCTCTCATTTTGGGTCTGGGGGCTTTCGTTGGGCATGGAACCTGGGAGATTCCTGCAAGGTTGCAGTTCGAGGCCCGAGAAGCACTCTCCGGCCAACATGCCCAACTGCAGCAACAGCTCCCAAACCGAAGGAGCCAGGACCCAAAGACCTAGCTGGCCTGAAGGGCCCCCAGGGGGCCCCCAAGCAGCCCCTCTCCATTTGGGTCTGGGGGCTTTCGTTGGGCCGGGAACCTGGGAGAATCCTGCAAGGTTGCAGTTCGCGGCCCGAGAAGCACTCTCCGGCCAACATGCCCAATATCCAGCAACAGCTCCCAAAGCGAAGGAGCCAGGACCCAAAGACCTAGCTGGCCTGAAGGGCCCCCAGGGGGCCCCCAAGCAGCCCCTCTCCATTTGGGTCTGGGGGCTTTCGTTGGGCCGGGAACCTGGGAGAATCCTGCAAGGTTGCAGTTCGCGGCCCGAGAAGCACTCTCCGGCCAACATGCCCAACTGCAGCAACAGCTCCCAAAGCGAAGGAGCCAGGACCCAAAGACCTAGCTGGCCTGAAGGGCCCCCAGGGGGCCACCAAGCAGCCCCTCTCAATTTGGGTCTGGGGGCTTTCGTTGGGCATGGATACCTGAGAGGTACCTGCAAGGTTACAGTTCGCGGCCCGAGAAGCACTCTCCGGCCAACATGCTCAACTGCAGCAACAGCTCCCAAACCGAAGGAGCCAGGACCCAAAGACCTAGCTGGCCTGAAGGGCCCCCAGGAGTACCCCAAGCAGCCCCTCTCCATTTGGGTCTGGGGGCTTTCGTTGGGCCGGGAACCTGGGAGATTCCTGCAAGGTTGCAGTTCGCGGCACGAGAAGCACTCTCCGGCCAACATGCTCAACTGCAGCAACAGCTCCCAAACCGAAGGAGCCAGGACCCAAAGACCTAGCTGGCCTGAAGGGCCCCAGGGGGCTCCCAAGCAGCCCCTCTCAATTTGGGTCTGGGGGCTTTCGTTGGGCATGGAACCTGGGAGATTCCTGCAAGGTTGCAGTTCGCGTCCCGAGAAGCACTCTCCGGCCAACATGCCCAACTGCAGCAACAGCTCCCAAAGCGAAGGAGCCAGGACCCAAAGACCTAGCTGGCCTGAAGGGCCCCCAGGGGGCCCCCAAGCAGCCCCTCTCCATTTGGGTCTGGGGGCTTTCGTTGGGCCGGGAACCTGGGAGAATCCTGCAAGGTTGCAGTTCGCGGCCCGAGAAGCACTCTCCGGCCAACATGCCCAACTGCAGCAACAGCTCCCAAAGCGAAGGAGCCAGGACCCAAAGACCTAGCTGGCCTGAAGGGCCCCCAGGGGGCCCCCAAGCAGCCCCTCTCCATTTGGGTCTGGGGGCTTTCGTTGGGCCGGGAACCTGGGAGAATCCTGCAAGGTTGCAGTTCGCGGCCGGAGAAGCACTCTCCGGCCAACATGCCCAACTGCAGCAACAGCTCCCAAAGCGAAGGAGCCAGGACCCAAAGACCTAGCTGGCCTGAAGGGCCCCCAGGGGGCCACCAAGCAGCCCCTCTCAATTTGGGTCTGGGGGCTTTCGTTGGGCATGGATACCTGAGAGGTACCTGCAAGGTTACAGTTCGCGGCCCGAGAAGCACTCTCCGGCCAACATGCTCAACTGCAGCAACAGCTCCCAAACCGAAGGAGCCAGGACCCAAAGACCTAGCTGGCCTGAAGGGCCCCCAGGAGTCCCCCAAGCAGCCCCTCTCCATTTGGGTCTGGGGGCTTTCGTTGGGCCGGGAACCTGGGAGATTCCTGCAAGGTTGCAGTTCGCGGCCCGAGAAGCACTCTCCGGCCAACATGCCCAACTGCAGCAACAGCTCCCAAACCGAAGGAGCCAGGACCCAAAGACCTAGCTGGCCTGAAGGGCCCCAGGGGGCTCCCAAGCAGCCCCTCTCATTTTGGGTCTGGGGGCTTTCGTTGGGCATGGAACCTGGGAGATTCCTGCAAGGTTGCAGTTCGAGGCCCGAGAAGCACTCTCCGGCCAACATGCCCAACTGCAGCAACAGCTCCCAAACCGAAGGAGCCAGGACCCAAAGACCTAGCTGGCCTGAAGGGCCCCCAGGGGGCCCCCAAGCAGCCCCTCTCCATTTGGGTCTGGGGGCTTTCGTTGGGCCGGGAACCTGGGAGAATCCTGCAAGGTTGCAGTTCGCGGCCCGAGAAGCACTCTCCGGCCAACATGCCCAACTGCAGCAACAGCTCCCAAAGCGAAGGAGCCAGGACCCAAAGACCTAGCTGGCCTGAAGGGCCCCCAGGGGGCCCCCAAGCAGCCCCTCTCCATTTGGGTCTGGGGGCTTTCGTTGGGCATGGAACCTGGGAGATTCCTGCGAGGTTGCAGTTCGCGGCCCGAGAAGCACTCTCCGGCCAACATGCCCAACTGCAGCAACAGCTACCAAACCGAAGGAGCCAGGACACAAAGACCTAGCTGGCCTGAAGGGCCCCCAGGGGGCCCCCAAGCAGCCCCTCTCCATTTGGGTCTGGGGGCTTTCTTTAGGCTGAGAACCTGGGAGATACCAGCAAGGTTGCAGTTCGCGTCCCGAGAAGCACTCTCCGGCCAACATGCCCAATATCCAGCAACAGCTCCCAAAGCGAAGGAGCCAGGACCCAAAGACCTAGCTGGCCTGAAGGGCCCCCAGGGGGCCCCCAAGCAGCCCCTCTCCATTTGGGTCTGGGGGCTTTCGTTGGGCCGGGAACCTGGGAGAATCCTGCAAGGTTGCAGTTCGCGGCCCGAGAAGCACTCTCCGGCCAACATGCCCAACTGCAGCAACAGCTCCCAAACCGAAGGAGCCAGGACCCAAAGACCTAGCTGGCCTGAAGGGCCCCCAGAAGGCCACCAAGCAGCCCCTCTCCATTTGGGTCTGGGGCCTTTCGTTGGGCATGTATACCTGAGAGGTACCTGAAAGTTACAGTTCGCGGCCCGAGAAGCACTCTCCGGCCAACATGCCCAATATCCAGCAACAGCTCCCAAAGCGAAGGAGCCAGGACCCAAAGACCTAGCTGGCCTGAAGGGCCCCCAGGGGGCCCCCAAGCAGCCCCTCTCCATTTGGGTCTGGGGGCTTTCGTTGGGCATGGAACCTGGGAGATTCCTGCGAGGTTGCAGTTCGCGGCCCGAGAAGCACTCTCCGGCCAACATGCCCAACTGCAGCAACAGCTCCCAAACCGAAGGAGCCAGGCCCCAAAGACCTAGCTGGCCTGAAGGGCCCCAGGGGGCCCCCAAGCAGCCCCTCTCCATTTGGGTCTGGGGGCTTTCGTTGGGCATGGAACCTGGGAGATTCCTGCAAGGTTGCAGTTCGCGGCCCGAGAAGCACTCTCCGGCAAACATGCCCAATATCCAGCAACAGCTCCCAAAGCGAAGGAGCCAGGACCCAAAGACCTAGCTGGCCTGAAGGGCCCCCATGGGGCCCCCAAGGAGCTCCTCTCCATTTGGGTCTGGGGGCTTTAGTTGGGCCGGGAACCTGGGAGGTACCTGCAAGGTTGCAGTTCGTGGCCGGAGAAGCACTCTCCGGCCAACATGCACAACTGCAGCAACAGCTCCCAAAGCGAAGGAGCCAGGACCCAAAGACCTAGCTGGCCTGAAGGGCCTCCAGGGGGCCCCCAAGCAGCCCCTCTCCATTTGGGTCTGGGGGCTTTCGTTGGGCCGGGAACCTGGGATATTCCTGCAAGGTTGCAGTTCGAGGCCCGAGAAGCACTCTCCGGCCAACATGCCCAACTGCAGCAACAGCTACCAAACCGAATGAGCCAGGACCCAAAGACCTAGCTGGCCTGAAGGGCCTCCAGGGGGCCCCCAAGTAGCCCCTCTCCATTTGGGTCTGGGGGCTTTCTTTAGGCTGAGAACCTGGGAGATACCAGCAAGGTTGCAGTTCGCGGCCCGAGAAGCACTCTCCGGCCAACATGCCCAATATCCAGCAACAGCTCCCAAAGCGAAGGAGCCAGGACCCAAAGACCTAGCTGGCCTGAAGGGCCCCCAGAAGGCCACCAAGCAGCCCCTCTCCATTTGGGTCTGGGGGCTTTCGTTGGGCATGTATACCTGAGAGGTACCTGCAAGTTACAGTTCGCGGCCCGAGAAGCACTCTCCGCCCAACATGCTGAACTGCAGCAACAGCTCCCAAAGCGAAGGAGCCAGGACCCAAAGACCTAGCTGGCCTGAAGGGCCCCCAGGGGGCCCCCAAGCAGCCCCTCTCCATTTGGGTCTGGGGGTTTTCGTTGGGCCGGGAACCTGGGAGAATCCTGCAAGGTTGCAGTTCGCGGCCCGAGAAGCACTCTCCGGCCAACATGCCCAACTGCAGCAACAGCTCCCAAAGCGAAGGAGCCAGGACCCAAAGACCTAGCTGGCCTGAAGGGCCCCCAGTGGGCCCCCAAGCAGCCCCTCTCCATTTGGGTCTGGGGGCTTTCGTTGGGCCGGGAACCTGGGAGAATCCTGCAAGGTTGCAGTTCGCGGCCCGAGAAGCACTCTCCGGCCAACATGCCCAACTGCAGCAACAGCTCCCAAACCGAAGGAGCCAGGACCCAAAGACCTAGCTGGCCTGAAGGGCCCCCAGGGGGCCCCCAAGCAGCCCCTCTCAATTTGGGTCTGGGGGCTTTCGTTGGGCATGGAACCTGGGAGATTCCTGCAAGGTTGCAGTTCGCGGCCGGAGAAGCACTCTCCGGCCAACATGCCCAACTGCAGCAACAGCTCCCAAAGCGAAGGAGCCAGGACACAAAGACCTAGCTGGCCTGAAGGGCCCCCAGGGGGCCCCCAAGCAGCCCCTCTCCATTTGGGTCTGGGGGCTTTTGTTGGGCCGGGAACCTGGGAGATTCCTGCAAGGTTGCAGTTCGCGGCCCGAGAAGCACTCTCCGGCCAACATGCCCAACTGCAGCAACGGCTCCCAAACCGAATGAGCCAGGACCCAAAGACCTAGCTGGCCTGAAGGGCCCCCAGGGGGCCCCCAAGCAGCCCCTCTCCATTTGGGTCTGGGGGCTTTCGTTGGGCCGGGAACCTGGGAGATTCCTGCGAGGTTGCAGTTCGCGGCCCGAGAAGCACTCTCCGGCCAACATGCCCAACTGCAGCAACAGCTACCAAACCGAAGGAGCCAGGACACAAAGACCTAGCTGGCCTGAAGGGCCCCCAGGGGGCCCCCAGCAGCCCCTCTCAATTTGGGTCTGGGGGCTTTCTTTAGGCTGAGAACCTGGGAGATACCAGCAAGGTTGCAGTTCGCGTCCCGAGAAGCACTCTCCGGCCAACATGCCCAATATCCAGCAACAGCTCCCAAAGCGAAGGAGCCAGGACCCAAAGACCTAGCTGGCCTGAAGGGCCCCAGGGGGCTCCCAAGCAGCCCCTCTCAATTTGGGTCTGGGGGCTTTCGTTGGGCATGGAACCTGGGAGATTCCTGCAAGGTTGCAGTTCGCGGCCCGAGAAGCACTCTCCGGCCAACATGCCCAACTGCAGCAACAGCTCCCAAACCGAAGGAGCCAGGACCCAAAGACCTAGCTGGCCTGAAGGGCCCCCAGGGGGCCCCCAAGCAGCCCCTCTCCATTTGGGTCTGGGGGCTTTCGTTGGGCCGGGAACCTGGGAGAATCCTGCAAGGTTGCAGTTCGCGGCCCGAGAAGCACTCTCCGGCCAACATGCCCAACTGCAGCAACAGCTCCCAAAGCGAAGGAGCCAGGACCCAAAGACCTAGCTGGCCTGAAGGGCCCCCAGGGGGCCCCCAAGCAGCCCCTCTCCATTTGGGTCTGGGGGCTTTCGTTGGGCCGGGAACCTGGGAGATTCCTGCGAGGTTGCAGTTCGCGGCCCGAGAAGCACTCTCCGGCCAACATGCCCAACTGCAGCAACAGCTACCAAACCGAAGGAGCCAGGACACAAAGACCTAGCTGGCCTGAAGGGCCCCCAGGGGGCCCCCAAGCAGCCCCTCTCCATTTGGGTCTGGGGGCTTTCTTTAGGCTGAGAACCTGGGAGATACCAGCAAGGTTGCAGTTCGCGTCCCGAGAAGCACTCTCCGGCCAACATGCCCAATATCCAGCAACAGCTCCCAAAGCGAAGGAGCCAGGACCCAAAGACCTAGCTGGCCTGAAGGGCCCCCAGGGGGCCCCCAAGCAGCCCCTCTCCATTTGGGTCTGGGGGCTTTCGTTGGGCCGGGAACCTGGGAGAATCCTGCAAGGTTGCAGTTCGCGGCCCGAGAAGCACTCTCCGGCCAACATGCCCAATATCCAGCAACAGCTCCCAAAGCGAAGGAGCCAGGACCCAAAGACCTAGCTGGCCTGAAGGGCCCCCAGGGGGCCCCCAAGCAGTCCCTCTCCATTTGGGTCTGGGGGCTTTTGTTGGGCCGGGAACCTGGGAGAATCCTGCAAGGTTGAAGTTCGCGGCCGGAGAAGCACTCTCCGGCCAACATGCCCAACTGCAGCAACAGCTCCCAAAGCGAAGGAGCCAGGACCCAAAGACCTAGCTGGCCTGAAGGGCCCCCAGGGGGCCACCAAGCAGCCCCTCTCAATTTGGGTCTGGGGGCTTTCGTTGGGCATGGATACCTGAGAGGTACCTGCAAGGTTACAGTTCGCGGCCCGAGAAGCACTCTCCGGCCAACATGCTCAACTGCAGCAACAGCTACCAAACCGAAGGAGCCAGGACCCAAAGACCTAGCTGGCCTGAAGGGCCCCCAGGAGTCCCCCAAGCAGCCCCTCTCCATTTGGGTCTGGGGGCTTTCGTTGGGCCGGGAACCTGGGAGATTCCTGCAAGGTTGCAGTTCGCGGCCCGAGAAGCACTCTCCGGCCAACATGCCCAACTGCAGCAACAGCTCCCAAAGCGAAGGAGCCAGGACCCAAAGACCTAGCTGGCCTGAAGGGCCCCAGGGGGCTCCCAAGCAGCCCCTCTCAATTTGGGTCTGGGGGCTTTCGTTGGGCATGGAACCTGGGAGATTCCTGCAAGGTTGCAGTTCGCGGCCCGAGAAGCACTCTCCGGCCAACATGCCCAACTGCAGCAACAGCTCCCAAAGCGAAGGAGCCAGTACCCAAAGACCTAGCTGGCCTGAAGGGCCCCAGGGGGCCCCCAAGCAGCCCCTCTCCATTTGGGTCTGGGGGCTTTCGTTGGGCCGGGAACCTGGGAGAATCCTGCAAGGTTGCAGTTCGCGGCCCGAGAAGCACTCTCCGGCCAACATGCCCAACTGCAGCAACAGCTCCCAAAGCGAAGGAGCCAGGACCCAAAGACCTAGCTGGCCTGAAGGGCCCCCAGAAGGCCCCCAAGCAGCCCCTCTCCATTTGGGTCTGGGGTCTTTCGTTGGGCCGGGAACCTGGGAGATTCCTGCGAGGTTGCAGTTCGCGGCCCGAGAAGCACTCTCCGGCCAACATGCCCAACTGCAGCAACAGCTACCAAACCGAAGGAGCCAGGACACAAAGACCTAGCTGGCCTGAAGGGCCCCCAGGGGGCCCCCAAGCAGCCCCTCTCAATTTGGGTCTGGGGGCTTTCTTTAGGCTGAGAACCTGGGAGATACCAGCAAGGTTGCAGTTCGCGTCCCGAGAAGCACTCTCCGGCCAACATGCCCAACTGCAGCAACAGCTCCCAAAGCGAAGGAGCCAGGACCCAAAGACCTAGCTGGCCTGAAGGGCCCCCAGGGGGCCCCCAAGCAGCCCCTCTCCATTTGGGTCTGGGGGCTTTCGTTGGGCCGGGAACCTGGGAGAATCCTGCAAGGTTGCAGTTCGCGGCCCGAGAAGCACTCTCCGGCCAACATGCCCAACTGCAGCAACAGCTCCCAAACCGAAGGAGCCAGGACCCAAAGACCTAGCTGGCCTGAAGGGCCTCCAGAAGGCCACCAAGCAGCCCCTCTCCATTTGGGTCTGGGGCCTTTCGTTGGGCATGTATACCTGAGAGGTACCTGAAAGTTACAGTTCGCGGCCCGAGAAGCACTCTCCGGCCAACATGCCCAACTGCAGCAACAGCTCCCAAAGCGAAGGAGCCAGGACCCAAAGACCTAGCTGGCCTGAAGGGCCCCCAGGGGGCCCCCAAGCAGCCCCTCTCCATTTGGGTCTGGGGGTTTTCGTTGGGCCGGTAACCTGGGAGAATCCTGCAAGGTTGCAGTTCGCGGCCCGAGAAGCACTCTCCGGCCAACATGCCCAACTGCAGCAACAGCTCCCAAAGCGAAGGAGCCAGGACCCAAAGACCTAGCTGGCCTGAAGGGCCCCCAGGGGGCCCCCAAGCAGCCCCTCTCCATTTGGGTCTGGGGGCTTTCGTTGGGCCGGGAACCTGGGAGGTACCTGCAAGGTTGCAGTTCGTGGCCGGAGAAGCACTCTCCGGCCAACATGCACAACTGCAGCAACAGCTCCCAAACCGAAGGAGCCAGGACCCAAAGACCTAGCTGGCCTGAAGGGCCCCCAGGGGGCCCCCAAGCAGCCCCTCTCCATTTGGGTCTGGGGGCTTTCGTTGGGCCGGGAACCTGGGAGATTCCTGCAAGGTTGCAGTTCGCAGCCCGAGAAGCACTCTCCGGCCAACATGCCCAACTGCAGCAACAGCTCCCAAACCGAAGGAGCCAGGACACAAAGACCTAGCTGGCCTGAAGGGCCTCCAGGGGGCCCCCAAGCAGCCCCTCTCAATTTGGGTCTGGGGGCTTTCGTTGGACATGGAACCTGGGAGATTCCTGCAAGGTTGCAGTTCGCGGCCCGAGAAGCACTCTCCGGCCAACATGCCCAATATCCAGCAACAGCTCTCAAAGCGAAGGAGCCAGGACCCAAAGACCTAGCTGGCCTGAAGGGCCCCCAGAAGGCCACCAAGAAGCCCCTCTCCATTTGGGTCTGGGGGCTTTCGTTGGGCATGTATACCTGAGAGGTACCTGCAAGTTACAGTTCGCGGCCCGAGAAGCACTCTCCGCCCAACATGCCCAACTGCAGCAACAGCTCCCAAAGCGAAGGAGCCAGGACCCAAAGACCTAGCTGGCCTGAAGGGCCCCCAGAGGGCCCCCAAGCAGCCCCTCTCCATTTGGGTCTGGGGGCTTTCGTTGGGCCGGGAACCTGGGAGAATCCTGCAAGGTTGCAGTTCGCGGCCCGAGAAGCACTCTCCGGCCAACGTGCCCAACTGCAGCAACAGCTCCCAAACCGAAGGAGCCAGGACCCAAAGACCTAGCTGGCCTGAAGGGCCCCCAGGGGGGCCCCAAGCAGCCCCTCTCCATTTGGGTCTGGGGGCTTTCGTTGGGCCGGGAACCTGGGAGGTAACTGCAAGGTTGCAGTTCGCGGCCCGAGAAGCACTGTCCGGCCAACATGCCCAACTGCAGCAACAGCTCCCAAACCGAAGGAGCCAGGTCCCAAAGACCTAGCTGGCCTGAAGGGCCCCCAGGGGGCCCCCAAGCAGCCCCTCTCCATTTGGGTCTGGGGGCTTTCGTTGGGCCGGGAACCTGGGAGAATCCTGCAAGGTTGCAGTTCGCGGCCCGAGAAGCACTCTCCGGCCAACATGCCCAACTGCAGCAACAGCTCCCAAAGCGAAGGAGCCAGGACCCAAAGACCTAGCTGGCCTGAAGGGCCCCCAGGGGCCCCCAAGCAGCCCCTCTCAATTTGGGTCTGGGGGCTTTCGTTGGGCCGGGAACATGGGAGAATCCTGCAAGGTTGCAGTTCGCGGCCCGAGAAGCACTCTCCGGCCAACATGCCCAACTGCAGCAACAGCTCCCAAACCGAAGGAGCCAGGCCCCAAAGACCTAGCTGGCCTGAAGGGCCCCCAGGGGGCCCCCAAGCAGCCCCTCTCCATTTGGGTCTGGGGGCTTTCGTTGGGCCGGGAACCTGGGAGAATCCTGCAAGGTTGCAGTTCGCGGCCCGAGAAGCACTCTCCGGCCAACATGCCCAACTGCAGCAACAGCTCCCAAAGCGAAGGAGCCAGGACCCAAAGACCTAGCTGGCCTGAAGGGCCCCCAGGGGCCCCCAAGCAGCCCCTCTCAATTTGGGTCTGGGGGCTTTCGTTGGGCATGTATACCTGAGAGGTACCTGCAAGTTACAGTTCGCGGCCCGAGAAGCACTCTCCGCCCAACATGCCCAACTGCAGCAACAGCTCCCAAAGCGAAGGAGCCAGGACCCAAAGACCTAGCTGGCCTGAAGGGCCCCCAGGGGGCCCCCAAGCAGCCCCTCTCCATTTGGGTCTGGGGGCTTTCGTTGGGCCGGGAACCTGGGAGAATCCTGCAAGGTTGCAGTTCGCGGCCCGAGAAGCACTCTCCGGCCAACATGCCCAACTGCAGCAACAGCTCCCAAACCGAAGGAGCCAGGACCCAAAGACCTAGCTGGCCTGAAGGGCCCCCAGGGGGCCCCCAAGCAGCCCCTCTCCATTTGGGTCTGGGGCCTTTCGTTGGGCATGTAAACCTGAGAGGTACCTGCAAGTTACAGTTCGCGGCCCGAGAAGCACTCTCCGGCCAACATGCCCAATATCCAGCAACAGCTCCCAAAGCGAAGGAGCCAGGACCCAAAGACCTAGCTGGCCTGAAGGGCCCCCAGGGGGCCCCCAAGCAGCCCCTCTCCATTTGGGTCTGGGGGTTTTCGTTGGGCCGGGAACCTGAGAGGTACCTGCAGGGTTGCAGTTCACGGCCCGAGAAGCACTCTCCGGCCAACATGCCCAACTGCAGCAACAGCTCCCAAAGCGAAGGAGCCAGGACCCAAAGACCTAGCTGGCCTGAAGGGCCCCCAGGGGGCCCCCAAGCAGCACCTCTCAATTTGGGTCTGGGGGCTTTCGTTGGGCCGGGAACCTGGGAGAATCCTGCAAGGTTGCAGTTCGCGGCCCGAGAAGCACTCTCCGGCCAACATGCCCAACTGCAGCAACAGCTCCCAAACCGAAGGAGCCAGGACCCAAAGACCTAGCTGGCCTGAAGGGCCCCCAGGGGGGCCCCAAGCAGCCCCTCTCAATTTGGGTCTGGGGGCTTTCGTTGGGCATGGAACCTGGGAGAATCCTGCAAGGTTGCAGTTCGCGGCCCGAGAAGCACTCTCCGGCCAACATGCCCAACTGCAGCAACAGCTCCCAAACCGAAGGAGCCAGGACCCAAAGACCTAGCTGGCCTGAAGGGCCCCCATGGGGCCCCCAAGGAGCTCCTCTCCATTTGGGTCTGGGGGCTTTAGTTGGGCCGGGAACCTGGGAGGTACCTGCAAGGTTGAAGTTCGTGGCCGGAGAAGCACTCTCCGGCCAACATGCACAACTGCAGCAACAGCTCCCAAACCGAATGAGCCAGGACCCAAAGACCTAGCTGGCCTGAAGGGCCCCCAGGGGGCCCCCAAGCAGCCCCTCTCCATTTGGGTCTGGGGGCTTTCGTTGGGCCGGGAACCTGGGAGATTCCTGCAAGGTTGCAGTTCGCAGCCCGAGAAGCACTCTCCGGCCAACATGCCCAACTGCAGCAACAGCTCCCAAACCGAATGAGCCAGGACACAAAGACCTAGCTGGCCTGAAGGGCCTCCAGGGGGCCCCCAAGCAGCCCCTCTCCATTTGGGTCTGGGGGCTTTCTTTAGGCTGAGAACCTGGGAGAATCCTGCAAGGTTGCAGTTCGAGGCCCGAGAAGCACTCTCCGGCCAACATGCCCAATATCCAGCAACAGCTCCCAAAGCGAAGGAGCCAGGACCCAAAGACCTAGCTGGCCTGAAGGGCCCCCAGAAGGCCACCAAGCAGCCCCTCTCCATTTGGGTCTGGGGCCTTTCGTTGGGCATGTATACCTGAGAGGTACCTGCAAGTTACAGTTCGCGGCCCGAGAAGCACTCTCCGGCCAACATGCCCAATATCCAGCAACAGCTCCCAAAGCGAAGGAGCCAGGACCCAAAGACCTAGCTGGCCTGAAGGGCCCCCAGGGGGCCCCCAAGCAGCCCCTCTCCATTTGGGTCTGGGGGTTTTCGTTGGGCCGGGAACCTGAGAGGTACCTGCAGGGTTGCAGTTCGCGGCCCGAGAAGCACTCTCCGGCCAACATGCCCAACTGCAGCAACAGCTCCCAAAGCGAAGGAGCCAGGACTCAAAGACCTAGCTGGCCTGAAGGGCCCCCAGGGGGCCCCCAAGCAGCACCTCTCAATTTGGGTCTGGGGGCTTTCGTTGGGCCGGGAACCTGGGAGAATCCTGCAAGGTTGCAGTTCGCGGCCCGAGAAGCACTCTCCGGCCAACATGCCCAACTGCAGCAACAGCTCCCAAACCGAAGGAGCCAGGACCCAAAGACCTAGCTGGCCTGAAGGGCCCCCAGGGGGCCACCAAGGAGTTCCTCTCCATTTGGGTCTGGGGGCTTTAGTTGGGCCGGGAACCTGGGAGGTACCTGCAAGGTTGCAGTTCGTGGCCGGAGAAGCACTCTCCGGCCAACATGCACAACTGCAGCAACAGCTCCCAAACCGAAGGAGCCAGGACCCAAAGACCTAGCTGGCCTGAAGGGCCCCCAGGGGGCCCCCAAGCAGCCCCTCTCCATTTGGGTCTGGGGGCTTTCGTTGGGCCGGGAACCTGGGAGATTCCTGCAAGGTTGCAGTTCGCAGCCCGAGAAGCACTCTCCGGCCAACATGCCCAACTGCAGCAACAGCTCCCAAACCGAATGAGCCAGGACACAAAGACCTAGCTGGCCTGAAGGGCCTCCAGGGGGCCCCCAAGCAGCCCCTCTCCATTTGGGTCTGGGGGCTTTCTTTAGGCTGAGAACCTGGGAGAATCCTGCAAGGTTGCAGTTCGCGGCCCGAGAAGCACTCTCCGGCCAACATGCCCAATATCCAGCAACAGCTCCCAAAGCGAAGGAGCCAGGACCCAAAGACCTAGCTGGCCTGAAGGGCCCCCAGAAGGCCACCAAGCAGCCCCTCTCCATTTGGGTCTGGGGGCTTTCGTTGGGCATGTATACATGAGAGGTACCTGCAAGGTTACAGTTCGCGGCCCGAGAAGCACTCTCTGGCCAACATGCCCAACTGCAGCAACAGCTCCCAAAGCGAAGGAGCCAGGACCCAAAGACCTAGCTGGCCTGAAGGGCCCCCAGGGGGCCCCCAAGCAGCCCCTCTCCATTTGGGTCTGGGGGCTTTCGTTGGGCCGGGAACCTGGGAGGTACCTGCAAGGTTGCAGTTCGCGTCCCGAGAAGCACTCTCCGGCCAACATGCCCAACTGCAGCAACAGCTCCCAAACCGAAGGAGCCAGGACCCAAAGACCTAGCTGGCCTGAAGGGCCCCCAGGGGGGCCCCAAGGAGCTCCTCTCCATTTGGGTCTGGGGGCTTTCGTTGGGCCGGGAACCTGGGAGAATCCTGCAAGGTTGCAGTTCGCGGCCCGAGAAGCACTCTCCGCCCAACATGCCCAACTGCAGCAACAGCTCCCAAACCGAAGGAGCCAGGTCCCAAAGACCTAGCTGGCCTGAAGGGCCCCCAGGGGGCCACCAAGCAGCCCCTCTCAATTTGGGTCTGGGGGCTTTCGTTGGGCCGGGAACCTGGGAGAATCCTGCAAGGTTGCAGTTCGCGGCCCGAGAAGCACTCTCCGGCCAACATGCCCAACTGCAGCAACAGCTCCCAAACCGAAGGAGCCAGGACCCAAAGACCTAGCTGGCCTGAAGGGCCCCCAGGGGCCCCCAAGCAGCCCCTCTCAATTTGGGTCTGGGGGCTTTCGTTGGGCCGGGAACCTGGGAGAATCCTGCAAGGTTGCAGTTCGCGGCCCGAGAAGCACTCTCCGGCCAACATGCCCAACTGCAGCAACAGCTCCCAAAGCGAAGGAGCCAGGACCCAAAGACCTAGCTGGCCTGAAGGGCCCCAGGGGGCCCCCAAGCAGCCCCTCTCAATTTGGGTCTGGGGGCTTTCGTTGGGCATGGAACCTGGGAGATTCCTGCAAGGTTGCAGTTCGCGGCCCGAGAAGCACTCTCCGGCCAACATGCCCAATATCCAGCAACAGCTCTCAAAGCGAAGGAGCCAGGACCCAAAGACCTAGCTGGCCTGAAGGGCCCCCAGAAGGCCACCAAGAAGCCCCTCTCCATTTGGGTCTGGGGGCTTTCGTTGGGCATGTATACCTGAGAGGTACCTGCAAGTTACAGTTCGCGGCCCGAGAAGCACTCTCCGGCCAACATGCCCAACTGCAGCAACAGCTCCCAAACCGAAGGAGCCAGGACCCAAAGACCTAGCTGGCCTGAAGGGCCCCCAGGGGGCCCCCAAGCAGCCCCTCTCAATTTGGGTCTGGGGGCTTTCTTTAGGCTGAGAACCTGGGAGATACCAGCAAGGTTGCAGTTCGCGTCCCGAGAAGCACTCTCCGGCCAACATGCCCAATATCCAGCAACAGCTCCCAAAGCGAAGGAGCCAGGACCCAAAGACCTAGCTGGCCTGAAGGGCCCCCAGGGGGCCCCCAAGCAGCCCCTCTCAATTTGGGTCTGGGGGCTTTCGTTGGGCCGGGAACCTGGGACAATCCTGCAAGGTTGCAGTTCGCGGCCCGAGAAGCACTCTCCGGCCAACATGCCCAACTGCAGCAACAGCTCCCAAAGCGAAGGAGCCAGGACCCAAAGACCTAGCTGGCCTGAAGGGCCCCCAGGGGGCCCCCAAGCAGCCCCTCTCCATTTGGGTCTGGGGGCTTTTGTTGGGCCGGGAACCTGGGAGAATCCTGCAAGGTTGCAGTTCGCGGCCCGAGAAGCACTCTCCGGCCAACATGCCCAACTGCAGCAACAGCTCCCAAACCGAAGGAGCCAGGACCCAAAGACCTAGCTGGCCTGAAGGGCCCCCAGGGGGGCCCCAAGCAGCCCCTCTCAATTTGGGTCTGGGGGCTTTCGTTGGGCATGGAACCTGGGAGAATCCTGCAAGGTTGCAGTTCGAGGCCCGAGAAGCACTCTCCGGCCAACATGCCCAACTGCAGCAACAGCTCCCAAACCGAAGGAGCCAGGACCCAAAGACCTAGCTGGCCTGAAGGGCCCCCAGGGGGCCACCAAGGAGTTCCTCTCCATTTGGGTCTGGGGGCTTTAGTTGGGCCGGGAACCTGGGAGGTACCTGCAAGGTTGCAGTTCGTGGCCGGAGAAGCACTCTCCGGCCAACATGCACAACTGCAGCAACAGCTCCCAAACCGAAGGAGCCAGGACCCAAAGACCTAGCTGGCCTGAAGGGCCCCCAGGGGGCCCCCAAGCAGCCCCTCTCCATTTGGGTCTGGGGGCTTTCGTTGGGCCGGGAACCTGGGAGATTCCTGCAAGGTTGCAGTTCGCAGCCCGAGAAGCACTCTCCGGCCAACATGCCCAACTGCAGCAACAGCTCCCAAACCGAATGAGCCAGGACACAAAGACCTAGCTGGCCTGAAGGGCCTCCAGGGGGCCCCCAAGCAGCCCCTCTCCATTTGGGTCTGGGGGCTTTCTTTAGGCTGAGAACCTGGGAGAATCCTGCAAGGTTGCAGTTCGCGGCCCGAGAAGCACTCTCCGGCCAACATGCCCAATATCCAGCAACAGCTCCCAAAGCGAAGGAGCCAGGACCCAAAGACCTAGCTGGCCTGAAGGGCCCCCAGAAGGCCACCAAGCAGCCCCTCTCCATTTGGGTCTGGGGGCTTTCGTTGGGCATGTATACATGAGAGGTACCTGCAAGGTTACAGTTCGCGGCCCGAGAAGCACTCTCTGGCCAACATGCCCAACTGCAGCAACAGCTCCCAAAGCGAAGGAGCCAGGACCCAAAGACCTAGCTGGCCTGAAGGGCCCCCAGGGGGCCCCCAAGCAGCCCCTCTCCATTTGGGTCTGGGGGTTTTCGTTGGGCCGGGAACCTGGGAGGTACCTGCAAGGTTGCAGTTCGCGTCCCGAGAAGCACTCTCCGGCCAACATGCCCAACTGCAGCAACAGCTCCCAAACCGAAGGAGCCAGGACCCAAAGACCTAGCTGGCCTGAAGGGCCCCCAGGGGGGCCCCAAGGAGCTCCTCTCCATTTGGGTCTGGGGGCTTTCGTTGGGCCGGGAACCTGGGAGAATCCTGCAAGGTTGCAGTTCGCGGCCCGAGAAGCACTCTCCGCCCAACATGCCCAACTGCAGCAACAGCTCCCAAACCGAAGGAGCCAGGTCCCAAAGACCTAGCTGGCCTGAAGGGCCCCCAGGGGGCCACCAAGCAGCCCCTCTCAATTTGGGTCTGGGGGCTTTCGTTGGGCCGGGAACCTGGGAGAATCCTGCAAGGTTGCAGTTCGCGGCCCGAGAAGCACTCTCCGGCCAACATGCCCAACTGCAGCAACAGCTCCCAAAGCGAAGGAGCCAGGACCCAAAGACCTAGCTGGCCTGAAGGGCCCCCAGGGGCCCCCAAGCAGCCCCTCTCAATTTGGGTCTGGGGGCTTTCGTTGGGCCGGGAACCTGGGAGAATCCTGCAAGGTTGCAGTTCGCGGCCCGAGAAGCACTCTCCGGCCAACATGCCCAACTGCAGCAACAGCTCCCAAAGCGAAGGAGCCAGGACCCAAAGACCTAGCTGGCCTGAAGGGCCCCAGGGGGCCCCCAAGCAGCCCCTCTCCATTTGGGTCTGGGGGCTTTCGTTGGGCATGGAACCTGGGAGATTCCTGCAAGGTTGCAGTTCGCGGCCCGAGAAGCACTCTCCGGCCAACATGCCCAATATCCAGCAACAGCTCTCAAAGCGAAGGAGCCAGGACCCAAAGACCTAGCTGGCCTGAAGGGCCCCCAGAAGGCCACCAAGAAGCCCCTCTCCATTTGGGTCTGGGGGCTTTCGTTGGGCATGTATACCTGAGAGGTACCTGCAAGTTACAGTTCGCGGCCCGAGAAGCACTCTCCGGCCAACATGCCCAACTGCAGCAACAGCTCCCAAAGCGAATGAGCCAGGACCCAAAGACCTAGCTGGCCTGAAGGGCCCCCAGGGGGCCCCCAAGCAGCCCCTCTCCATTTGGGTCTGGGGGCTTTCGTTGGGCCGGGAACCTGGGAGAATCCTGCAAGGTTGCAGTTCGCGGCCCGAGAAGCACTCTCCGGCCAACATGCCCAACTGCAGCAACAGCTCCCAAAGCGAAGGAGCCAGGACCCAAAGACCTAGCTGGCCTGAAGGGCCCCCAGGGGGCCCCCAAGCAGCCCCTCTCCATTTGGGTCTGGGGGCTTTCGTTGGGCCGGGAACCTGGGAGAATCCTGCAAGGTTGCAGTTCGCGGCCGGAGAAGCACTCTCCGGCCAACATGCCCAACTGCAGCAACAGCTGCCAAACCGAAGGAGCCAGGACCCAAAGACCTAGCTGGCCTGAAGGGCCCCCAGGGGGCCCCCAAGCAGCCCCTCTCAATTTGGGTCTGGGGGCTTTCGTTGGGCCGGGAACCTGGGAGAATCCTGCAAGGTTGCAGTTCGCGGCCCGAGAAGCACTCTCCGGCCAACATGCCCAACTGCAGCAACAGCTCCCAAAGCGAAGGAGCCAGGACCCAAAGACCTAGCTGGCCTGAAGGGCCCCCAGGGGGCCCCCAAGCAGCCCCTCTCCATTTGGGTCTGGGGGCTTTCGTTGGGCCGGGAACCTGGGAGATTCCTGCAAGGTTGCAGTTCGCGGCCCGAGAAGCACTCTCCGGCCAACATGCCCAACTGCAGCAACAGCTACCAAACCGAAGGAGCCAGGACACAAAGACCTAGCTGGCCTGAAGGGCCCCCAGGGGGCCCCCAAGCAGCCCCTCTCCATTTGGGTCTGGGGGCTTTCGTTGGGCCGGGAACCTGGGAGATTCCTGCAAGGTTGCAGTTCGCGGCCCGAGAAGCACTCTCCGGCCAACATGCCCAACTGCAGCAACAGCTACCAAACCGAAGGAGCCAGGACACAAAGACCTAGCTGGCCTGAAGGGCCCCCAGGGGGCCCCCAAGCAGCCCCTCTCAATTGGTTCTGGGGGCTTTCTTTAGGCTGAGAACCTGGGAGATACCAGCAAGGTTGCAGTTCGCGTCCCGAGAAGCACTCTCCGGCCAACATGCCCAATATCCAGCAACAGCTCCCAAAGCGAAGGAGCCAGGACCCAAAGACCTAGCTGGCCTGAAGGGCCCCCAGGGGGCCCCCAAGCAGCCCCTCTCAATTTGGGTCTGGGGGCTTTCGTTGGGCCGGGAACCTGGGACAATCCTGCAAGGTTGCAGTTCGCGGCCCGAGAAGCACTCTCCGGCCAACATGCCCAACTGCAGCAACAGCTCCCAAACCGAAGGAGCCAGGACCCAAAGACCTAGCTGGCCTGAAGGGCCCCCAGGGGGCCCCCAAGCAGCCCCTCTCCATTTGGGTCTGGGGGCTTTTGTTGGGCCGGGAACCTGGGAGAATCCTGCAAGGTTGCAGTTCGCGGCCCGAGAAGCACTCTCCGGCCAACATGCCCAACTGCAGCAACAGCTCCCAAAGCGAAGGAGCCAGGACCCAAAGACCTAGCTGGCCTGAAGGGCCCCCAGAAGGCCACCAAGCAGCCCCTCTCCATTTGGGTCTGGGGCCTTTCGTTGGGCATGTATACCTGAGAGGTACCTGCAAGTTACAGTTCGCGGCCCGAGAAGCACTCTCCGGCCAACATGCCCAATATCCAGCAACAGCTCCCAAAGCGAAGGAGCCAGGACCCAAAGACCTAGCTGGCCTGAAGGGCCCCCAGGGGGCCCCCAAGCAGCCCCTCTCCATTTGGGTCTGGGGGTTTTCGTTGGGCCGGGAACCTGGGAGGTACCTGCAGGGTTGCAGTTCGCGGCCCGAGAAGCACTCTCCGGCCAACATGCCCAACTGCAGCAACAGCTCCCAAAGCGAAGGAGCCAGGACCCAAAGACCTAGCTGGCCTGAAGGGCCCCCAGGGGGCCCCCAAGCAGCACCTCTCTATTTGGGTCTGGGGGCTTTCGTTGGGCCGGGAACCTGGGAGAATCCTGCAAGGTTGCAGTTCGCGGCCCGAGAAGCACTCTCCGGCCAACATGCCCAACTGCAGCAACAGCTCCCAAACCGAAGGAGCCAGGACCCAAAGACCTAGCTGGCCTGAAGGGCCCCCAGGGGGGCCCCAAGCAGCCCCTCTCAATTTGGGTCTGGGGGCTTTCGTTGGGCATGGAACCTGGGAGAATCCTGCAAGGTTGCAGTTCGCGGCCCGAGAAGCACTCTCCGGCCAACATGCCCAACTGCAGCAACAGCTCCCAAACCGAAGGAGCCAGGACCCAAAGACCTAGCTGGCCTGAAGGGCCCCCATGGGGCCCCCAAGGAGCTCCTCTCCATTTGGGTCTGGGGGCTTTATTTGGGCCGGGAACCTGGGAGGTACCTGCAAGGTTGCAGTTCGTGGCCGGAGAAGCACTCTCCGGCCAACATGCACAACTGCAGCAACAGCTCCCAAACCGAAGGAGCCAGGACCCAAAGACCTAGCTGGCCTGAAGGGCCCCCAGGGGGCCCCCAAGCAGCCCCTCTCCATTTGGGTCTGGGGGCTTTCGTTGGGCCGGGAACCTGGGAGATTCCTGCAAGGTTGCAGTTCGCAGCCCGAGAAGCACTCTCCGGCCAACATGCCCAACTGCAGCAACAGCTCCCAAACCGAATGAGCCAGGACACAAAGACCTAGCTGGCCTGAAGGGCCTCCAGGGGGCCCCCAAGTAGCCCCTCTCCATTTGGGTCTGGGGGCTTTCTTTAGGCTGAGAACCTGGGAGAATCCTGCAAGGTTGCAGTTCGCGGCCCGAGAAGCACTCTCCGGCCAACATGCCCAATATCCAGCAACAGCTCCCAAAGCGAAGGAGCCAGGACCCAAAGACCTAGCTGGCCTGAAGGGCCCCCAGAAGGCCACCAAGCAGCCCCTCTCAATTTGGGTCTGGGGCCTTTCGTTGGGCATGTATACCTGAGAGGTACCTGCAAGTTACAGTTCGCGGCCCGAGAAGCACTCTCCGGCCAACATGCCCAACTGCAGCAACAGCTCCCAAAGCGAAGGAGCCAGGACCCAAAGACCTAGCTGGCCTGAAGGTCCCCCAGGGGGCCCCCAAGCAGCCCCTCTCCATTTGGGTCCGGGGGTTTTCGTTGGGCCGGGAACCTGGGAGGTACCTGCAAGGTTGCAGTTCGCGGCCCGAGAAGCACTCTCCGGCCAACATGCCCAACTGCAGCAACAGCTGCCAAAGCGAAGGAGCCAGGACCCAAAGACCTAGCTGGCCTGAAGGGCCCCCAGGGGGGCCCCAAGCAGCCCCTCTCCATTTGGGTCTGGGGGCTTTCGTTGGGCCGGGAACCTGGGAGAATCCTGCAAGGTTGCAGTTCGCGGCCCGAGAAGCACTCTCCGGCCAACATGCCCAACTGCAGCAACAGCTCCCAAACCGAAGGAGCCAGGACCCAAAGACCTAGCTGGCCTGAAGGGCCCCCAGGGGGCCCCCAAGCAGCCCCTCTCAATTTGGGTCTGGGGGCTTTCGTTGGGCATGGAACCTGGGAGAATCCTGCAAGGTTGCAGTTCGTGGCCCGAGAAGCACTCTCCGGCCAACATGCCCAACTGCAGCAACAGCTCCCAAAGCGAAGGAGCCAGGACCCAAAGACCTAGCTGGCCTGAAGGGCCCCCAGGGGGCCCCCAAGCAGCCCCTCTCCATTTGGGTCTGGGGGCTTTTGTTGGGCCGGGAACCTGGGAGATTCCTGCAAGGTTGCAGTTCGCGGCCCGAGAAGCACTCTCCGGCCAACATGCCCAACTGCAGCAACGGCTCCCAAACCGAATGAGCCAGGACACAAAGACCTAGCTGGCCTGAAGGGCCCCCAGGGGGCCCCCAAGTAGCCCCTTTCCATTTGGGTCTGGGGGCTTTCGTTGGGCATGTATACATGAGAGGTACCTGCAAGGTTACAGTTCGCGGCCCGAGAAGCACTCTCTGGCCAACATGCCCAACTGCAGCAACAGCTCCCAAAGCGAAGGAGCCAGGACCCAAAGACCTAGCTGGCCTGAAGGGCCCCCAGGGGGCCCCCAAGCAGCCCCTCTCCATTTGGGTCTGGGGGTTTTCG
Organism: Gallinula chloropus; assembly: GCF_964237585.1. Taxonomy (NCBI): domain Eukaryota; kingdom Metazoa; phylum Chordata; class Aves; order Gruiformes; family Rallidae; genus Gallinula; species Gallinula chloropus. Next base: position 349,830 of record NW_028168427.1, read on the forward strand.
TTGGGCCGGGAACCTGGGAGGTACCTGCAAGGTTGCAGTTCGCGGCCCGAGAAGCACTCTCCGGCCAACGTGCCCAACTGCAGCAACAGCTCCCAAAGCGAAGGAGCCAGGACCCAAAGACCTAGCTGGCCTGAAGGGCCCCCAGGGGGCCCCCAAGCAGCCCCTCTCAATTTGGGTCTGGGGGCTTTCGTTGGGCCGGGAACCTGGGAGGTACCTGCAAGGTTGCAGTTCGCGGCCCGAGAAGCACTCTCCAGCCAACATGCCCAACTGCAGCAACAGCTCCCAAACCGAAGGAGCCAGGACCCAAAGACCTAGCTGGCCTGAAGGGCCCCCAGGGGGGCCCCAAGCAGCCCCTCTCAATTTGGGTCTGGGGGCTTTCGTTGGGCCGGGAACCTGGGAGAATCCTGCAAGGTTGCAGTTCGCGGCCCGAGAAGCACTCTCCGGCCAACATGCCCAACTGCAGCAACAGCTCCCAAAGCGAAGGAGCCAGGACCCAAAGACCTAGCTGGCCTGAAGGGCCCCCAGGGGCCCCCAAGCAGTCCCTCTCAATTTGGGTCTGGGGGCTTTCGTTGGGCCGGGAACCTGGGAGAATCCTGCAAGGTTGCAGTTCGCGGCCCGAGAAGCACTCTCCGGCCAACATGCCCAACTGCAGCAACAGCTCCCAAAGCGAAGGAGCCAGGACCCAAAGACCTAGCTGGCCTGAAGGGCCCCAGGGGGCCCCCAAGCAGCCCCTCTCAATTTGGGTCTGGGGGCTTTCGTTGGGCATGGAACCTGGGAGATTCCTGCAAGGTTGCAGTTCGCGGCCCGAGAAGCACTCTCCGGCCAACATGCCCAATATCCAGCAACAGCTCTCAAAGCGAAGGAGCCAGGACCCAAAGACCTAGCTGGCCTGAAGGGCCCCCAGAAGGCCACCAAGAAGCCCCTCTCCATTTGGGTCTGGGGGCTTTCGTTGGGCATGTATACCTGAGAGGTACCTGCAAGTTACAGTTCGCGGCCCGAGAAGCACTCTCCGGCCAACATGCCCAACTGCAGCAACAGCTCCCAAAGCGAAGGAGCCAGGACCCAAAGACCTAGCTGGCCTGAAGGGCCCCCAGGGGGCCCCCAAGCAGCCCCTCTCCATTTGGGTCTGGGGGCTTTCGTTGGGCCGGGAACCTGGGAGAATCCTGCAAGGTTGCAGTTCGCGGCCCGAGAAGCACTCTCCGGCCAACATGCCCAACTGCAGCAACAGCTCCCAAACCGAAGGAGCCAGGACCCAAAGACCTAGCTGGCCTGAAGGGCCCCCAGGGGGCCCCCAAGCAGCCCCTCTCCATTTGGGTCTGGGGGCTTTCGTTGGGCCGGGAACCTGGGAGAATCCTGCAAGGTTGCAGTTCGCGGCCCGAGAAGCACTCTCCGGCCAACATGCCCAACTGCAGCAACAGCTCCGAAACCGAAGGAGCCAGGACCCAAAGACCTAGCTGGCCTGAAGGGCCCCCAGGGGGCCACCAAGCAGCCCCTCTCCATTTGGGTCTGGGGGCTTTCGTTGGGCATGGATACCTGAGAGGTACCTGCAAGGTTACAGTTCGCGGCCCGAGAAGCACTCTCCGGCCAACATGCTCAACTGCAGCAACAGCTCCCAAACCGAAGGAGCCAGGTCCCAAAGACCTAGCTGGCCTGAAGGGCCCCCAGGAGTCCCCCAAGCAGCCCCTCTCCATTTGGGTCTGGGGGCTTTCGTTGGGCCGGGAACCTGGGAGATTCCTGCAAGGTTGCAGTTCGCGGCCCGAGAAGCACTCTCCGGCCAACATGCCCAACTGCAGCAACAGCTCCCAAACCGAAGGAGCCAGGACCCAAAGACCTAGCTGGCCTGAAGGGCCCCAGGGGGCCCCCAAGCAGCCCCTCTCAATTTGGGTCTGGGGGCTTTCGTTGGGCATGTAACCTGGGAGAATCCTGCAAGGTTGCAGTCGCGGCCCGAGAAGCACTCTCCGGCCAACATGCCCAATATCCAGCAACAGCTCCCAAAGCGAAGGAGCCAGGACCCAAAGACCTAGCTGGCCTGAAGGGCCCCCAGAAGGCCACCAAGAAGCCCCTCTCCATTTGGGTCTGGGGGCTTTCGTTGGGCATGTATACCTGAGAGGTACCTGCAAGTTACAGTTCGCGGCCCGAGAAGCACTCTCCGCCCAACATGCCCAACTGCAGCAACAGCTCCCAAAGCGAAGGAGCCAGGACCCAAAGACCTAGCTGGCCTGAAGGGCCCCCAGGGGGCCCCCAAGCAGCCCCTCTCAATTTGGGTCTGGGGGCTTTCGTTGGGCCGGGAACCTGGGAGAATCCTGCAAGGTTGCAGTTCGCGGCCCGAGAAGCACTCTCCGGCCAACATGCCCAACTGCAGCAACAGCTCCCAAAGCGAAGGAGCCAGGACCCAAAGACCTAGCTGGCCTGAAGGGCCCCCAGGGGGCCCCCAAGCAGCCCCTCTCCATTTGGGTCTGGGGGCTTTCGTTGGGCCGGGAACCTGGGAGAATCCTGCAAGGTTGCAGTTCGCGGCCGGAGAAGCACTCTCCGGCCAACATGCCCAACTGCAGCAACAGCTCCCAAACCGAAGGAGCCAGGACCCAAAGACCTAGCTGGCCTGAAGGGCCCCCAGGGGGCCCCCAAGCAGCCCCTCTCCATTTGGGTCTGGGGGCTTTCGTTGGGCCGGGAACCTGGGAGATTCCTGCGAGGTTGCAGTTCGCGGCCCGAGAAGCACTCTCCGGCCAACATGCACAACTGCAGCAACAGCTACCAAACCGAAGGAGCCAGGACCCAAAGACCTAGCTGGCCTGAAGGGCCCCCAGGGGGCCACCAAGCAGCCCCTCTCAATTTGGGTCTGGGGGCTTTCTTTAGGCTGATAACCTGGGAGATACCAGCAAGGTTGCAGTTCGCGTCCCGAGAAGCACTCTCCGGCCAACATGCCCAATATCCAGCAACAGCTCCCAAAGCGAAGGAGCCAGGACCCAAAGACCTAGCTGGCCTGAAGGGCCCCCAGGGGGCCCCCAAGCAGCCCCTCTCAATTTGGGTCTGGGGGCTTTCGTTGGGCCGGGAACCTGGGAGAATCCTGCAAGGTTGCAGTTCGCGGCCCGAGAAGCACTCTCCGGCCAACATGCCCAACTGCAGCAACAGCTCCCAAACCGAAGGAGCCAGGACCCAAAGACCTAGCTGGCCTGAAGGGCCCCCAGGGGGCCCCCAAGCAGCTCCTCTCCATTTGGGTCTGGGGGCTTTCGTTGGGCCGGGAACCTGGGAGAATCCTGCAAGGTTGCAGTTCGCGGCCCGAGAAGCACTCTCCGGCCAACATGCCCAACTGCAGCAACAGCTCCCAAACCGAAGGAGCCAGGACCCAAAGACCTAGCTGGCCTGAAGGGCCCCCAGAAGGCCACCAAGCAGCCCCTCTCCATTTGGGTCTGGGGCCTTTCGTTGGGCATGTATACCTGAGAGGTACCTGCAAGTTACAGTTCGCGGCCCGAGAAGCACTCTCCGGCCAACATGCCCAATATCCAGCAACAGCTCCCAAAGCGAAGGAGCCAGGACCCAAAGACCTAGCTGGCCTGAAGGGCCCCCAGGGGGCCCCCAAGCAGCCCCTCTCCATTTGGGTCTGGGGGTTTTCGTTGGGCCGGGAACCTGGGAGGTACCTGCAGGATTGCAGTTCGCGGCCCGAGAAGCACTCTCCGGCCAACATGCCCAACTGCAGCAACAGCTCCCAAAGCGAAGGAGCCAGGACCCAAAGACCTAGCTGGCCTGAAGGGCCCCCAGGGGGCCCCCAAGCAGCACCTCTCAATTTGGGTCTGGGGGCTTTCGTTGGGCCGGGAACCTGGGAGAATCCTGCAAGGTTGCAGTTCGCGGCCCGAGAAGCACTCTCCGGCCAACATGCCCAACTGCAGCAACAGCTCCCAAACCGAAGGAGCCAGGACCCAAAGACCTAGCTGGCCTGAAGGGCCCCCAGGGGGGCCCCAAGCAGCCCCTCTCAATTTGGGTCTGGGGGCTTTCGTTGGGCATGGAACCTGGGAGAATCCTGCAAGGTTGCAGTTCGCGGCCCGAGAAGCACTCTCCGGCCAACATGCCCAACTGCAGCAACAGCTCCCAAACCGAAGGAGCCAGGACCCAAAGACCTAGCTGGCCTGAAGGGCCCCCAGGGGGCCCCCAAGGAGCTCCTCTCCATTTGGGTCTGGGGGCTTTAGTTGGGCCGGGAACCTGGGAGGTACCTGCAAGGTTGCAGTTCGTGGCCGGAGAAGCACTCTCCGGCCAACATGCCCAACTGCAGCAACAGCTCCCAAACCGAATGAGCCAGGACCCAAAGACCTAGCTGGCCTGAAGGGCCCCCAGGGGGCCCCCAAGCAGCCCCTCTCCATTTGGGTCTGGGGGCTTTTGTTGGGCCGGGAACCTGGGAGATTCCTGCAAGGTTGCAGTTCGAGGCCCGAGAAGCACTCTCCGGCCAACATGCACAACTGCAGCAACAGCTCCCAAACCGAATGAGCCAGGACACAAAGACCTAGCTGGCCTGAAGGGCCCCCAGGGGGCCCCCAAGCAGCCCCTCTCCATTTGGGTCTGGGGGCTTTTGTTGGGCCGGGAACCTGGGAGATTCCTGCAAGGTTGCAGTTCGCGGCCCGAGAAGCACTCTCCGGCCAACATGCCCAACTGCAACAACGGCTCCCAAACCGAATGAGCCAGGACACAAAGACCTAGCTGGCCTGAAGGGCCCCCAGGGGGCCCCCAAGCAGCCCCTCTCCATTTGGGTCTGGGGGTTTTCGTTGGGCCGGGAACCTGGGAGGTACCTGCAGGATTGCAGTTCGCGGCCCGAGAAGCACTCTCCGGCCAACATGCCCAACTGCAGCAACAGCTCCCAAAGCGAAGGAGCCAGGACCCAAAGACCTAGCTGGCCTGAAGGGCCCCCAGGGGGCCCCCAAGCAGCCCCTCTCCATTTGGGTCTGGGGGTTTTCGTTGGGCCGGGAACCTGGGAGGTACCTGCAAGGTTGCAGTTCGCGGCCCGAGAAGCACTCTCCGGCCAACATGCCCAACTGCAGCAACAGCTCCCAAACCGAAGGAGCCAGGACCCAAAGACCTAGCTGGCCTGAAGGGCCCCCAGGGGGGCCCCAAGCAGCCCCTCTCAATTTGGGTCTGGGGGCTTTCGTTGGGCCGGGAACCTGGGAGAATCCTGCAAGGTTGCAGTTCGCGGCCCGAGAAGCACTCTCCGGCCAACATGCCCAACTGCAGCAACAGCTCCCAAACCGAAGGAGCCAGGTCCCAAAGACCTAGCTGGCCTGAAGGGCCCCCAGGGGGCCCCCAAGCAGCCCCTCTCAATTTGGGTCTGGGGGCTTTCGTTGGGCCGGGAACCTTGGAGAATCCTGCAAGGTTGCAGTTCGCGGCCCGAGAAGCACTCTCCGGCCAACATGCCCAACTGCAGCAACAGCTCCCAAAGCGAAGGAGCCAGGACCCAAAGACCTAGCTGGCCTGAAGGGCCCCCAGGGGCCCCCAAGCAGCCCCTCTCAATTTGGGTCTGGGGGCTTTCGTTGGGCCGGGAACCTGGGAGAATCCTGCAAGGTTACAGTTCGCGGCCCGAGAAGCACTCTCCGGCCAACATGCCCAACTGCAGCAACAGCTCCCAAAGCGAAGGAGCCAGGACCCAAAGACCTAGCTGGCCTGAAGGGCCCCAGGGGGCCCCCAAGCAGCCCCTCTCAATTTGGGTCTGGGGGCTTTCGTTGGGCATGGAACCTGGGAGATTCCTGCAAGGTTGCAGTTCGCGGCCCGAGAAGCACTCTCCGGCCAACATGCCCAATATCCAGCAACAGCTCCCAAAGCGAAGGAGCCAGGACCCAAAGACCTAGCTGGCCTGAAGGGCCCCCAGAAGGCCACCAAGAAGCCCCTCTCCATTTGGGTCTGGGGGCTTTCGTTGGGCATGTATACCTGAGAGGTACCTGCAAGTTACAGTTCGCGGCCCGAGAAGCACTCTCCGCCCAACATGCCCAACTGCAGCAACAGCTCCCAAAGCGAAGGAGCCAGGACCCAAAGACCTAGCTGGCCTGAAGGGCCCCCAGGGGGCCCCCAAGCAGCCCCTCTCCATTTGGGTCTGGGGGCTTTCGTTAGGCCGGGAACCTGGGAGAATCCTGCAAGGTTGCAGTTCGCGGCCCGAGAAGCACTCTCCGGCCAACATGACCAACTGCAGCAACAGCTCCCAAACCGAAGGAGCCAGGACCCAAAGACCTAGCTGGCCTGAAGGGCCCCCAGGGGGCCCCCAAGCAGCCCCTCTCCATTTGGGTCTGGGGGCTTTCGTTGGGCCGGGAACCTGGGAGAATCCTGCAAGGTTGCAGTTCGCGGCCGGAGAAGCACTCTCCGGCCAACATGCCCAACTGCAGCAACAGCTCCCAAACCGAAGGAGCCAGGACCCAAAGACCTAGCTGGCCTGAAGGGCCCCCAGGGGGCCCCCAAGCAGCCCCTCTCCATTTGGGTCTGGGGGCTTTCGTTGGGCATGGATACCTGAGAGGTACCTGCAAGGTTACAGTTCGCGGCCCGAGAAGCACTCTCCGGCCAACATGCCCAACTGCAGCAACAGCTACCAAACCGAAGGAGCCAGGACACAAAGACCTAGCTGGCCTGAAGGGCCCCCAGGGGGCCCCCAAGCAGCCCCTCTCAATTTGGGTCTGGGGGCTTTCTTTAGGCTGAGAACCTGGGAGATACCAGCAAGGTTGCAGTTCGCGTCCCGAGAAGCACTCTCCGGCCAACATGGCAAATATACAGCAACAGCTCCCAAAGCGAAGGAGCCAGGACCCAAAGACCTAGCTGGCCTGAAGGGCCCCCAGGGGGCCCCCAAGCAGCCCCTCTCAATTTGGGTCTGGGGGCTTTCTTTGGGCCGGGAACCTGGGAGATTCATGCAAGGTTGCAGTTCGCGGCCCGAGAAGCACTCTCCGGCCAACATGCCCAACTGCAGCAACAGCTCCCAAAGCGAAGGAGCCAGGACCCAAAGACCTAGCTGGCCTGAAGGGCCCCCAGGGGGCCCCCAAGCAGCCCCTCTCCATTTGGGTCTGGGGGCTTTCGTTGGGCATGGAACCTGGGAGAATCCTGCAAGGTTGCAGTTCGCGGCCCGAGAAGCACTCTCCGGCCAACATGCCCAACTGCAGCAACAGCTACCAAACCGAAGGAGCCAGGACCCAAAGACCTAGCTGGCCTGAAGGGCCCCCAGGGGGCCCCCAAGCAGCCCCTCTCAATTTGGGTCTGGGGCCTTTCGTTGGGCCGGGAACCTGGGAGATTCCTGCGAGGTTGCAGTTCGCGGCCCGAGAAGCACTCTCCGGCCAACATGCCCAACTGCAGCAACAGCTCCCAAACCGAAGGAGCCAGGACCCAAAGACCTAGCTGGCCTGAAGGGCCCCCAGGGGGCCCCCAAGCAGCCCCTCTCCATTTGGGTCTGGGGGCTTTCGTTGGGCCGGGAACCTGGGAGATTCCTTCAAGGTTGCAGTTCGCGGCCCGAGAAGCACTCTCCGGCCAACATGCCCAACTGCAGCAACAGCTCCCAAAGCGAAGGAGCCAGGACCCAAAGACCTAGCTGGCCTGAAGTGCCCCCAGGGGGCCCCCAAGCAGCCCCTCTCCATTTGGGTCTGGGGGCTTTCGTTGGGCCGGGAACCTGGGAGGTACCTGCAAGGTTGCAGTTCGCGGCCCGAGAAGCACTCTCCGGCCAACATGCCCAACTGCAGCAACAGCTCCCAAACCGAAGGAGCCAGGACACAAAGACCTAGCTGGCCTGAAGGGCACCCAGGGGGCCCCCAAGCAGCCCCTCTCAATTTGGGTCTGGGGGCTTTCGTTGGGCCGGGAACCTGGGAGATTCCTTCAAGGTTGCAGTTCGCGGCCCGAGAAGCACTCTCCGCCCAACATGCCCAACTGCAGCAACAGCTCCCAAAGCGAAGGAGCCAGGACCCAAAGACCTAGCTGGCCTGAAGGGCCCCCAGGGGGCCCCCAAGCAGCCCCTCTCAATTTGGGTCTGGGGGCTTTCGTTGGGCCGGGAACCTGGGAGATTCATGCAAGGTTGCAGTTCGCGGCCCGAGAAGCACTCTCCGGCCAACATGCCCAACTGCAGCAACAGCTCCCAAAGCGAAGGAGCCAGGACCCAAAGACCTAGCTGGCCTGAAGGGCCCCCAGGGGGCCCCCAAGCAGCCCCTCTCCATTTGGGTCTGGGGGCTTTCGTTGGGCCGGGAACCTGGGAGATTCCTTCAAGGTTGCAGTTCGCGGCCCGAGAAGCACTCTCCGCCCAACATGCCCAACTGCAGCAACAGCTCCCAAAGCGAAGGAGCCAGGACCCAAAGACCTAGCTGGCCTGAAGGGCCCCCAGGGGGCCCCCAAGCAGCCCCTCTCAATTTGGGTCTGGGGGCTTTCGTTGGGCCGGAAACCTGGGAGATTCATGCAAGGTTGCAGTTCGCGGCCCGAGAAGCACTCTCCGGCCAACATGCCCAACTGCAGCAACAGCTCCCAAAGCGAAGGAGCCAGGACCCAAAGACCTAGCTGGCCTGAAGGGCCCCCAGGGGGCCCCCAAGCAGCCCCTCTCCATTTGGGTCTGGGGGCTTTCGTTGGGCCGGGAACCTGGGAGAATCCTGCAAGGTTGCAGTTCGCGGCCCGAGAAGCACTCTCCGGCCAACATGCCCAACTGCAGCAACAGCTCCCAAAGCGAAGGAGCCAGGACCCAAAGACCTAGCTGGCCTGAAGGGCCCCCAGGGGGCCACCAAGCAGCCCCTCTCAATTTGGGTCTGGGGGCTTTCGTTGGGCCGGGAACCTGGGAGATTCATGCAAGGTTGCAGTTCGCGGCCCGAGAAGCACTCTCCGGCCAACATGCCCAACTGCAGCAACAGCTCCCAAAGCGAAGGAGCCAGGACCCAAAGACCTAGCTGGCCTGAAGGGCCCCCAGGGGGCCCCCAAGCAGCCCCTCTCCATTTGGGTCTGGGGGCTTTCGTTGGGCATGGAACCTGGGAGAATCCTGCAAGGTTGCAGTTCGCGGCCCGAGAAGCACTCTCCAGCCAACATGCCCAACTGCAGCAACAGCTCCCAAACCGAAGGAGCCAGGACCCAAAGACCTAGCTGGCCTGAAGGGCCCCCAGGGGGCCCCCAAGCAGCCCCTCTCAATTTGGGTCTGGGGGCTTTCTTTGGGCCGGGAACCTGGGAGATTCATGCAAGGTTGCAGTTCGCGGCCCGAGAAGCACTCTCCGGCCAACATGCCCAACTGCAGCAACAGCTCCCAAAGCGAAGGAGCCAGGACCCAAAGACCTAGCTGGCCTGAAGGGCCCCCAGGGGGCCCCCAAGCAGCCCCTCTCCATTTGGGTCTGGGGGCTTTCGTTGGGCATGGAACCTGGGAGAATCCTGCAAGGTTGCAGTTCGAGGCCCGAGAAGCACTCTCCGGCCAACATGCCCAACTGCAGCAACAGCTACCAAACCGAAGGAGCCAGGACCCAAAGACCTAGCTGGCCTGAAGGGCCCCCAGGGGGCCCCCAAGCAGCCCCTCTCAATTTGGGTCTGGGGCCTTTCGTTGGGCCGGGAACCTGGGAGATTCCTGCGAGGTTGCAGTTCGCGGCCCGAGAAGCACTCTCCGGCCAACATGCCCAACTGCAGCAACAGCTCCCAAACCGAAGGAGCCAGGACCCAAAGACCTAGCTGGCCTGAAGGGCCCCCAGGGGGCCCCCAAGCAGCCCCTCTCCATTTGGGTCTGGGGGCTTTCGTTGGGCCGGGAACCTGGGAGATTCCTTCAAGGTTGCAGTTCGCGGCCCGAGAAGCACTCTCCGGCCAACATGCCCAACTGCAGCAACAGCTCCCAAAGCGAAGGAGCCAGGACCCAAAGACCTAGCTGGCCTGAAGTGCCCCCAGGGGGCCCCCAAGCAGCCCCTCTCCATTTGGGTCTGGGGGCTTTCGTTGGGCCGGGAACCTGGGAGGTACCTGCAAGGTTGCAGTTCGCGGCCCGAGAAGCACTCTCCGGCCAACATGCCCAACTGCAGCAACAGCTCCCAAACCGAAGGAGCCAGGACACAAAGACCTAGCTGGCCTGAAGGGCACCCAGGGGGCCCCCAAGCAGCCCCTCTCAATTTGGGTCTGGGGGCTTTCGTTGGGCCGGGAACCTGGGAGATTCCTTCAAGGTTGCAGTTCGCGGCCCGAGAAGCACTCTCCGCCCAACATGCCCAACTGCAGCAACAGCTCCCAAAGCGAAGGAGCCAGGACCCAAAGACCTAGCTGGCCTGAAGGGCCCCCAGGGGGCCCCCAAGCAGCCCCTCTCAATTTGGGTCTGGGGGCTTTCGTTGGGCCGGGAACCTGGGAGATTCATGCAAGGTTGCAGTTCGCGGCCCGAGAAGCACTCTCCGGCCAACATGCCCAACTGCAGCAACAGCTCCCAAAGCGAAGGAGCCAGGACCCAAAGACCTAGCTGGCCTGAAGGGCCCCCAGGGGGCCCCCAAGCAGCCCCTCTCCATTTGGGTCTGGGGGCTTTCGTTGGGCCGGGAACCTGGGAGATTCCTTCAAGGTTGCAGTTCGCGGCCCGAGAAGCACTCTCCGCCCAACATGCCCAACTGCAGCAACAGCTCCCAAAGCGAAGGAGCCAGGACCCAAAGACCTAGCTGGCCTGAAGGGCCCCCAGGGGGCCCCCAAGCAGCCCCTCTCAATTTGGGTCTGGGGGCTTTCGTTGGGCCGGAAACCTGGGAGATTCATGCAAGGTTGCAGTTCGCGGCCCGAGAAGCACTCTCCGGCCAACATGCCCAACTGCAGCAACAGCTCCCAAAGCGAAGGAGCCAGGACCCAAAGACCTAGCTGGCCTGAAGGGCCCCCAGGGGGCCCCCAAGCAGCCCCTCTCCATTTGGGTCTGGGGGCTTTCGTTGGGCCGGGAACCTGGGAGAATCCTGCAAGGTTGCAGTTCGCGGCCCGAGAAGCACTCTCCGGCCAACATGCCCAACTGCAGCAACAGCTCCCAAAGCGAAGGAGCCAGGACCCAAAGACCTAGCTGGCCTGAAGGGCCCCCAGGGGGCCCCCAAGCAGCCCCTCTCAATTTGGGTCTGGGGGCTTTCGTTGGGCCGGGAACCTGGGAGAATCCTGCAAGGTTGCAGTTCGCGGCCCGAGAAGCACTCTCCGGCCAACATGCCCAACTGCAGCAACAGCTCCCAAAGCGAAGGAGCCAGGACCCAAAGACCTAGCTGGCCTGAAGGGCCCCCAGGGGGCCCCCAAGCAGCCCCTCTCCATTTGGGTCTGGGGGCTTTCGTTGGGCATGGAACCTGGGAGAATCCTGCAAGGTTGCAGTTCGCGGCCCGAGAAGCACTCTCCAGCCAACATGCCCAACTGCAGCAACAGCTCCCAAACCGAAGGAGCCAGGACCCAAAGACCTAGCTGGCCTGAAGGGCCCCCAGGGGGGCCCAAAGCAGCCCCTCTCCATTTGGGTCTGGGGGCTTTCGTTGGGCCGGGAACCTGGGAGAATCCTGCAAGGTTGCAGTTCGCGGCCCGAGAAGCACTCTCCGGCCAACATGCCCAACTGCAGCAACAGCTCCCAAACCGAAGGAGCCAGGACCCAAAGACCTAGCTGGCCTGAAGGGCCCCCAGGGGGCCACCAAGCAGCCCCTCTCCATTTGGGTCTGGGGCCTTTCGTTGGGCCGGGAACCTGGGAGATTCCTGCGAGGTTGCAGTTCGCGGCCCGAGAAGCACTCTCCGGCCAACATGCCCAACTGCAGCAACAGCTCCCAAACCGAAGGAGCCAGGACCCAAAGACCTAGCTGGCCTGAAGGGCCCCCATGGGGCCCCCAAGGAGCTCCTCTCCATTTGGGTCTGGGGGCTTTAGTTGGGCCGGGAACCTGGGAGGTACCTGTAAGGTTGCAGTTCGCGGCCGGAGAAGCACTCTCCGGCCAACATGCCCAACTGCAGCAACAGCTCCCAAAGCGAAGGAGCCAGGACCCAAAGACCTAGCTGGCCTGAAGGGCCCCCAGGGGGCCCCCAAGCAGCCCCTCTCCATTTGGGTCTGGGGGCTTTTGTTGGGCATGGAACATGAAAGATTCCTGCAAGGTTGCAGTTCGCGGCCCGAGAAGCACTCTCCGGCCAACATGCCCAACTGCAGCAACAGCTCCCAAACCGAATGAGCCAGGACCCAAAGACCTAGCTGGCCTGAAGGGCCCCCAGGGGGGCCCCCAAGCAGCCCCTCTCCATTTGGGTCTGGGGGCTTTCGTTGGGCATGGATACCTGAGAGGTACCTGCAAGGTTACAGTTCGCGGCCCGAGAAGCACTCTCCGGCCAACATGCCCAACTGCAGCAACAGCTCCCAAACCGAAGGAGCCAGGACCCAAAGACCTAGCTGGCCTGAAGGGCCCCCAGGGGGCCCCCAAGCAGCCCCTCTCCATTTGGGTCTGGGGCCTTTCGTTGGGCCGGGAACCTGGGAGATTCCTGCGAGGTTGCAGTTTGCGGCCCGAGAAGCACTCTCCGGCCAACATGCCCAACTGCAGCAACAGCTCCCAAACCGAAGGAGCCAGGACACAAAGACCTAGCTGGCCTGAAGGGCCCCCAGGGGGGCCCCCAAGCAGCCCCTCTCAATTTGGGTCTGGGGGCTTTCGTTGGGCCGGGAACCTGGGAGAATCCTGCAAGGTTGCAGTTCGCGGCCCGAGAAGCACTCTCCGGCCAACATGCCCAACTGCAGCAACAGCTCCCAAACCGAAGGAGCCAGGACCCAAAGACCTAGCTGGCCTGAAGGGCCCCCAGGGGGCCCCCAAGCAGCCCCTCTCAATTTGGGTCTGGGGGCTTTCGTTGGGCCGGGAACCTGGGAGATTCATGCAAGGTTGCAGTTCGCGGCCCGAGAAGCACTCTCCGGCCAACATGCCCAACTGCAGCAACAGCTCCCAAAGCGAAGGAGCCAGGACCCAAAGACCTAGCTGGCCTGAAGGGCCCCCAGGGGGCCCCCAAGCAGCCCCTCTCAATTTGGGTCTGGGGGCTTTCGTTGGGCATGGATACCTGAGAGGTACCTGCAAGGTTACAGTTCGCGGCCCGAGAAGCACTCTCCGGCCAACATGCCCAACTGCAGCAACAGCTCCCAAACCGAAGGAGCCAGGACCCAAAGACCTAGCTGGCCTGAAGGGGCCCCAGGGGGCCCCCAAGCAGCCCCTCTCAATTTGGGTCTGGGGGCTTTCGTTGGGCCGGGAACCTGGGAGATTCATGCAAGGTTGCAGTTCGCGGCCCGAGAAGCACTCTCCGGCCAACATGACCAACTGCAGCAACAGCTCCCAAACCGAAGGAGCCAGGACACAAAGACCTAGCTGGCCTGAAGGGCCCCCAGGGGGCCCCCAAGCAGCCCCTCTCCATTTGGGTCTGGGGGCTTTCGTTGGGCCGGGAACCTGGGAGGTACCTGCAAGGTTGCAGTTCGCGGCCCGAGAAGCACTCTCCGGCCAACATGCTCAACTGCAGCAACAGCTCCCAAACCGAAGGAGCCAGGACCCAAAGACCTAGCTGGCCTGAAGGGCCCCCAGGGGGCCCCCAAGCAGCCCCTCTCAATTTGGGTCTGGGGGCTTTCTTTGGGCCGGGAACCTGGGAGATTCATGCAAGGTTGCAGTTCGCGGCCCGAGAAGCACTCTCCGGCCAACATGCCCAACTGCAGCAACAGCTCCCAAAGCGAAGGAGCCAGGACCCAAAGACCTAGCTGGCCTGAAGGGCCCCCAGGGGGCCCCCAAGCAGCCCCTCTCAATTTGGGTCTGGGGGCTTTCGTTGGGCCGGGAACCTGGGAGGTACCTGCAAGGTTGCAGTTCGCGGCCCGAGAAGCACTCTCCGGCCAACATGCCCAATATCCAGCAACAGCTCTCAAAGCGAAGGAGCCAGGACCCAAAGACCTAGCTGGCCTGAAGGGCCCCCAGAAGGCCACCAAGAAGCCCCTCTCCATTTGGGTCTGGGGGCTTTCGTTGGGCATGTATACCTGAGAGGTACCTGCAAGTTACAGTTCGCGGCCCGAGAAGCACTCTCCGCCCAACATGCCCAACTGCAGCAACAGCTCCCAAACCGAATGAGCCAGGACCCAAAGACCTAGCTGGCCTGAAGGGCCCCCAGGGGGGCCCCCAAGCAGCCCCTCTCCATTTGGGTCTGGGGGCTTTCGTTGGGCATGGATACCTGAGAGGTACCTGCAAGGTTACAGTTCGCGGCCCGAGAAGCACTCTCCGGCCAACATGCCCAACTGCAGCAACAGCTCCCAAACCGAAGGAGCCAGGACCCAAAGACCTAGCTGGCCTGAAGGGCCCCCAGGGGGCCCCCAAGCAGCCCCTCTCCATTTGGGTCTGGGGCCTTTCGTTGGGCCGGGAACCTGGGAGATTCCTGCGAGGTTGCAGTTTGCGGCCCGAGAAGCACTCTCCGGCCAACATGCCCAACTGCAGCAACAGCTCCCAAACCGAAGGAGCCAGGACACAAAGACCTAGCTGGCCTGAAGGGCCCCCAGGGGGGCCCCCAAGCAGCCCCTCTCAATTTGGGTCTGGGGGCTTTCGTTGGGCCGGGAACCTGGGAGAATCCTGCAAGGTTGCAGTTCGCGGCCCGAGAAGCACTCTCCGGCCAACATGCCCAACTGCAGCAACAGCTCCCAAACCGAAGGAGCCAGGACCCAAAGACCTAGCTGGCCTGAAGGGCCCCCAGGGGGCCCCCAAGCAGCCCCTCTCAATTTGGGTCTGGGGCCTTTCGTTGGGCCGGGAACCTGGGAGATTCATGCAAGGTTGCAGTTCGCGGCCCGAGAAGCACTCTCCGGCCAACATGCCCAACTGCAGCAACAGCTCCCAAAGCGAAGGAGCCAGGACCCAAAGACCTAGCTGGCCTGAAGGGCCCCCAGGGGGCCCCCAAGCAGCCCCTCTCAATTTGGGTCTGGGGGCTTTCGTTGGGCATGGATACCTGAGAGGTACCTGCAAGGTTACAGTTCGCGGCCCGAGAAGCACTCTCCGGCCAACATGCCCAACTGCAGCAACAGCTCCCAAACCGAAGGAGCCAGGACCCAAAGACCTAGCTGGCCTGAAGGGGCCCCAGGGGGCCCCCAAGCAGCCCCTCTCAATTTGGGTCTGGGGGCTTTCGTTGGGCCGGGAACCTGGGAGATTCATGCAAGGTTGCAGTTCGCGGCCCGAGAAGCACTCTCCGGCCAACATGACCAACTGCAGCAACAGCTCCCAAACCGAAGGAGCCAGGACACAAAGACCTAGCTGGCCTGAAGGGCCCCCAGGGGGCCCCCAAGCAGCCCCTCTCCATTTGGGTCTGGGGGCTTTCGTTGGGCCGGGAACCTGGGAGGTACCTGCAAGGTTGCAGTTCGCGGCCCGAGAAGCACTCTCCGGCCAACATGCTCAACTGCAGCAACAGCTCCCAAACCGAAGGAGCCAGGACCCAAAGACCTAGCTGGCCTGAAGGGCCCCCAGGGGGCCCCCAAGCAGCCCCTCTCAATTTGGGTCTGGGGGCTTTCTTTGGGCCGGGAACCTGGGAGATTCATGCAAGGTTGCAGTTCGCGGCCCGAGAAGCACTCTCCGGCCAACATGCCCAACTGCAGCAACAGCTCCCAAAGCGAAGGAGCCAGGACCCAAAGACCTAGCTGGCCTGAAGGGCCCCCAGGGGGCCCCCAAGCAGCCCCTCTCAATTTGGGTCTGGGGGCTTTCGTTGGGCCGGGAACCTGGGAGGTACCTGCAAGGTTGCAGTTCGCGGCCCGAGAAGCACTCTCCGGCCAACATGCCCAATATCCAGCAACAGCTCTCAAAGCGAAGGAGCCAGGACCCAAAGACCTAGCTGGCCTGAAGGGCCCCCAGAAGGCCACCAAGAAGCCCCTCTCCATTTGGGTCTGGGGGCTTTCGTTGGGCATGTATACCTGAGAGGTACCTGCAAGTTACAGTTCGCGGCCCGAGAAGCACTCTCCGCCCAACATGCCCAACTGCAGCAACAGCTCCCAAAGCGAAGGAGCCAGGACCCAAAGACCTAGCTGGCCTGAAGGGCCCCCAGAGGGCCACCAAGCAGCCCCTCTCCATTTGGGTCTGGGGGCTTTCGTTGGGCCGGGAACCTGGGAGAATCCTGCAAGGTTGCAGTTCGCGGCCCGAGAAGCACTCTCCGGCCAACGTGCCCAACTGCAGCAACAGCTCCCAAACCGAAGGAGCCAGGACCCAAAGACCTAGCTGGCCTGAAGGGCCCCCAGGGGGGCCCCAAGCAGCCCCTCTCCATTTGGGTCTGGGGGCTTTCGTTGGGCCGGGAACCTGGGAGAATCCTGCAAGGTTGCAGTTCGCGGCCCGAGAAGCACTCTCCGGCCAACGTGCCCAACTGCAGCAACAGCTCCCAAACCGAAGGAGCCAGGACCCAAAGACCTAGCTGGCCTGAAGGGTCCCCAGGGGGCCCCCAAGCAGCCCCTCTAAATTTGGGTCTGGGGGCTTTCGTTGGGCCGGGAACCTGGGAGAATCCTGCAAGGTTGCAGTTCGCGGCCCGAGAAGCACTCTCCGGCCAACGTGCCCAACTGCAGCAACAGCTCCCAAACCGAAGGAGCCAGGACCCAAAGACCTAGCTGGCCTGAAGGGCCCCCAGGGGGGCCCCAAGCAGCCCCTCTCCATTTGGGTCTGGGGGCTTTCGTTGGGCCGGGAACCTGGGAGAATCCTGCAAGGTTGCAGTTCGCGGCCCGAGAAGCACTCTCCGGCCAACATGCCCAACTGCAGCAACAGCTCCCAAACCGAAGGAGCCAGGCCCCAAAGACCTAGCTGGCCTGAAGGGCCCCAGGGGGCCCCCAAGCAGCCCCTCTCCATTTGGGTCTGGGGGCTTTCGTTGGGCATGGAACCTGGGAGATTCCTGCAAGGTTGCAGTTCGCGGCCCGAGAAGCACTCTCCGGCAAACATGCCCAATATCCAGCAACAGCTCCCAAAGCGAAGGAGCCAGGACCCAAAGACCTAGCTGGCCTGAAGGGCCCCCAGAAGGCCACCAAGAAGCCCCTCTCCATTTGGGTCTGGGGGCTTTCGTTGGGCATGTATACCTGAGAGGTACCTGCAAGTTACAGTTCGCGGCCCGAGAAGCACTCTCCGGCCAACATGCCCAACTGCAGCAACAGCTCCCAAACCGAAGGAGCCAGGACCCAAAGACCTAGCTGGCCTGAAGGGCCCCCAGGGGGCCCCCAAGCAGCCCCTCTCAATTTGGGTCTGGGGGCTTTCTTTGGGCCGGGAACCTGGGAGATTCATGCAAGGTTGCAGTTCGCGGCCCGAGAAGCACTCTCCGGCCAACATGCCCAACTGCAGCAACAGCTCCCAAAGCGAAGGAGCCAGGACCCAAAGACCTAGCTGGCCTGAAGGGCCCCCAGGGGGCCCCCAAGCAGCCCCTCTCAATTTGGGTCTGGGGGCTTTCGTTGGGCCGGGAACCTGGGAGGTACCTGCAAGGTTGCAGTTCGCGGCCCGAGAAGCACTCTCCGGCCAACATGCCCAATATCCAGCAACAGCTCTCAAAGCGAAGGAGCCAGGACCCAAAGACCTAGCTGGCCTGAAGGGCCCCCAGAAGGCCACCAAGAAGCCCCTCTCCATTTGGGTCTGGGGGCTTTCGTTGGGCATGTATACCTGAGAGGTACCTGCAAGTTACAGTTCGCGGCCCGAGAAGCACTCTCCGCCCAACATGCCCAACTGCAGCAACAGCTCCCAAAGCGAAGGAGCCAGGACCCAAAGACCTAGCTGGCCTGAAGGGCCCCCAGAGGGCCACCAAGCAGCCCCTCTCCATTTGGGTCTGGGGGCTTTCGTTGGGCCGGGAACCTGGGAGAATCCTGCAAGGTTGCAGTTCGCGGCCCGAGAAGCACTCTCCGGCCAACGTGCCCAACTGCAGCAACAGCTCCCAAACCGAAGGAGCCAGGACCCAAAGACCTAGCTGGCCTGAAGGGCCCCCAGGGGGGCCCCAAGCAGCCCCTCTCCATTTGGGTCTGGGGGCTTTCGTTGGGCCGGGAACCTGGGAGAATCCTGCAAGGTTGCAGTTCGCGGCCCGAGAAGCACTCTCCGGCCAACATGCCCAACTGCAGCAACAGCTCCCAAACCGAAGGAGCCAGGTCCCAAAGACCTAGCTGGCCTGAAGGGCCCCCAGGGGGCCCCCAAGCAGCCCCTCTCCATTTGGGTCTGGGGGCTTTCGTTGGGCCGGGAACCTGGGAGAATCCTGCAAGGTTGCAGTTCGCGGCCCGAGAAGCACTCTCCGGCCAACATGCCCAACTGC
Organism: Gallinula chloropus; assembly: GCF_964237585.1. Taxonomy (NCBI): domain Eukaryota; kingdom Metazoa; phylum Chordata; class Aves; order Gruiformes; family Rallidae; genus Gallinula; species Gallinula chloropus. Next base: position 367,974 of record NW_028168427.1, read on the forward strand.
AGCAACAGCTCCCAAAGCGAAGGAGCCAGGACCCAAAGACCTAGCTGGCCTGAAGGGCCCCCAGGGGCCCCCAAGCAGCCCCTCTCAATTTGGGTCTGGGGGCTTTCGTTGGGCCGGGAACCTGGGAGAATCCTGCAAGGTTGCAGTTCGCGGCCCGAGAAGCACTCTCCGGCCAACATGCCCAACTGCAGCAACAGCTCCCAAACCGAAGGAGCCAGGCCCCAAAGACCTAGCTGGCCTGAAGGGCCCCAGGGGGCCCCCAAGCAGCCCCTCTCCATTTGGGTCTGGGGGCTTTCGTTGGGCATGGAACCTGGGAGATTCCTGCAAGGTTGCAGTTCGCGGCCCGAGAAGCACTCTCCGGCAAACATGCCCAATATCCAGCAACAGCTCCCAAAGCGAAGGAGCCAGGACCCAAAGACCTAGCTGGCCTGAAGGGCCCCCAGAAGGCCACCAAGAAGCCCCTCTCCATTTGGGTCTGGGGGCTTTCGTTGGGCATGTATACCTGAGAGGTACCTGCAAGTTACAGTTCGCGGCCCGAGAAGCACTCTCCGGCCAACATGCCCAACTGCAGCAACAGCTCCCAAACCGAATGAGCCAGGACCCAAAGACCTAGCTGGCCTGAAGGGCCCCCAGGGGGGCCCCCAAGCAGCCCCTCTCCATTTGGGTCTGGGGGCTTTCGTTGGGCATGGATACCTGAGAGGTACCTGCAAGGTTACAGTTCGCGGCCCGAGAAGCACTCTCCGGCCAACATGCCCAACTGCAGCAACAGCTCCCAAACCGAAGGAGCCAGGACCCAAAGACCTAGCTGGCCTGAAGGGCCCCCAGGGGGCCCCCAAGCAGCCCCTCTCCATTTGGGTCTGGGGCATTTCGTTGGGCCGGGAACCTGGGAGATTCCTGCGAGGTTGCAGTTTGCGGCCCGAGAAGCACTCTCCGGCCAACATGCCCAACTGCAGCAACAGCTCCCAAACCGAAGGAGCCAGGACACAAAGACCTAGCTGGCCTGAAGGGCCCCCATGGGGCCCCCAAGTAGCTCCTCTCCATTTGGGTCTGGGGGCTTTAGTTGGGCCGGGAACCTGGGAGGTACCTGCAAGGTTGCAGTTCGCGGCCGGAGAAGCACTCTCCGGCCAACATGCCCAACTGCAGCAACAGCTCCCAAAGCGAAGGAGCCAGGACCCAAAGACCTAGCTGGCCTGAAGGGCCCCCAGGGGGCCCCCAAGCAGCCCCTCTCCATTTGGGTCTGGGGGCTTTTGTTGGGCTGGGAACCTGAAAGATTCCTGCAAGGTTGCAGTTCGAGGCCCGAGAAGCACTCTCCGGCCAACATGCCCAACTGCAGCAACAGCTCCCAAACCGAAGGAGCCAGGACCCAAAGACCTAGCTGGCCTGAAGGGCCCCCAGGGGGGCCCCCAAGCAGCCCCTATCAATTTGGGTCTGGGGGCTTTCGTTGGGCCGGGAACCTGGGAGAATCCTGCAAGGTTGCAGTTCGCGGCCCGAGAAGCACTCTCCGGCCAACATGCCCAACTGCAGCAACAGCTCCCAAACCGAAGGAGCCAGGACCCAAAGACCTAGCTGGCCTGAAGGGCCCCCAGGGGGCCCCCAAGCAGCCCCTCTCAATTTGGGTCTGGGGCCTTTCGTTGGGCCGGGAACCTGGGAGATTCCTGCGAGGTTGCAGTTCGCGGCCCGAGAAGCACTCTCCGGCCAACATGCCCAACTGCAGCAACAGCTCCCAAAGCGAAGGAGCCAGGACCCAAAGACCTAGCTGGCCTGAAGGGCCCCCAGGGGGCCACCAAGCAGCCCCTCTCAATTTGGGTCTGGGGGCTTTCGTTGGGCCGGGAACCTGGGAGAATCCTGCAAGGTTGCAGTTCGCGGCCCGAGAAGCACTCTCCGGCCAACATGCCCAACTGCAGCAACAGCTCCCAAAGCGAAGGAGCCAGGACCCAAAGACCTAGCTGGCCTGAAGGGCCCCCAGGGGGCCACCAAGCAGCCCCTCTCAATTTGGGTCTGGGGGCTTTCGTTGGGCATGGATACCTGAGAGGTACCTGCAAGGTTACAGTTCGCGGCCCGAGAAGCACTCTCCGGCCAACATGCCCAACTGCAGCAACAGCTCCCAAACCGAAGGAGCCAGGACCCAAAGACCTAGCTGGCCTGAAGGGGCCCCAGGGGGCCCCCAAGCAGCCCCTCTCAATTTGGGTCTGGGGGCTTTCGTTGGGCCGGGAACCTGGGAGATTCATGCAAGGTTGCAGTTCGCGGCCCGAGAAGCACTCTCCGGCCAACATGACCAACTGCAGCAACAGCTCCCAAACCGAAGGAGCCAGGACACAAAGACCTAGCTGGCCTGAAGGGCCCCCAGGGGGCCCCCAAGCAGCCCCTCTCCATTTGGGTCTGGGGGCTTTCGTTGGGCCGGGAACCTGGGAGGTACCTGCAAGGTTGCAGTTCGCGGCCCGAGAAGCACTCTCCGGCCAACATGCTCAACTGCAGCAACAGCTCCCAAACCGAAGGAGCCAGGACCCAAAGACCTAGCTGGCCTGAAGGGCCCCCAGGGGGCCCCCAAGCAGCCCCTCTCAATTTGGGTCTGGGGGCTTTCTTTGGGCCGGGAACCTGGGAGATTCATGCAAGGTTGCAGTTCGCGGCCCGAGAAGCACTCTCCGGCCAACATGCCCAACTGCAGCAACAGCTCCCAAACCGAAGGAGCCAGGACCCAAAGACCTAGCTGGCCTGAAGGGCCCCCAGGGGGCCCCCAAGCAGCCCCTCTCAATTTGGGTCTGGGGGCTTTCGTTGGGCCGGGAACCTGGGAGGTACCTGCAAGGTTGCAGTTCGCGGCCCGAGAAGCACTCTCCGGCCAACATGCCCAATATCCAGCAACAGCTCTCAAAGCGAAGGAGCCAGGACCCAAAGACCTAGCTGGCCTGAAGGGCCCCCAGAAGGCCACCAAGAAGCCCCTCTCCATTTGGGTCTGGGGGCTTTCGTTGGGCATGTATACCTGAGAGGTACCTGCAAGTTACAGTTCGCGGCCCGAGAAGCACTCTCCGCCCAACATGCCCAACTGCAGCAACAGCTCCCAAAGCGAAGGAGCCAGGACCCAAAGACCTAGCTGGCCTGAAGGGCCCCCAGAGGGCCACCAAGCAGCCCCTCTCCATTTGGGTCTGGGGGCTTTCGTTGGGCCGGGAACCTGGGAGAATCCTGCAAGGTTGCAGTTCGCGGCCCGAGAAGCACTCTCCGGCCAACGTGCCCAACTGCAGCAACAGCTCCCAAACCGAAGGAGCCAGGACACAAAGACCTAGCTGGCCTGAAGGGCCCCCAGGGGGGCCCGAAGCAGCCCCTCTCCATTTGGGTCTGGGGGCTTTCGTTGGGCCGGGAACCTGGGAGAATCCTGCAAGGTTGCAGTTCGCGGCCCGAGAAGCACTCTCCGGCCAACATGCCCAACTGCAGCAACAGCTCCCAAACCGAAGGAGCCAGGTCCCAAAGACCTAGCTGGCCTGAAGGGCCCCCAGGGGGCCCCCAAGCAGCCCCTCTCCATTTGGGTCTGGGGGCTTTCGTTGGGCCGGGAACCTGGGAGAATCCTGCAAGGTTGCAGTTCGCGGCCCGAGAAGCACTCTCCGGCCAACATGCCCAACTGCAGCAACAGCTCCCAAAGCGAAGGAGCCAGGACCCAAAGACCTAGCTGGCCTGAAGGGCCCCCAGGGGCCCCCAAGCAGCCCCTCTCAATTTGGGTCTGGGGGCTTTCGTTGGGCCGGGAACCTGGGAGAATCCTGCAAGGTTGCAGTTCGCGGCCCGAGAAGCACTCTCCGGCCAACATGCCCAACTGCAGCAACAGCTCCCAAACCGAAGGAGCCAGGCCCCAAAGACCTAGCTGGCCTGAAGGGCCCCAGGGGGCCCCCAAGCAGCCCCTCTCAATTTGGGTCTGGGGGCTTTCGTTGGGCATGGAACCTGGGAGATTCCTGCAAGGTTGCAGTTCGCGGCCCGAGAAGCACTCTCCGGCAAACATGCCCAATATCCAGCAACAGCTCCCAAAGCGAAGGAGCCAGGACCCAAAGACCTAGCTGGCCTGAAGGGCCCCCAGAAGGCCACCAAGAAGCCCCTCTCCATTTGGGTCTGGGGGCTTTCGTTGGGCATGTATACCTGAGAGGTACCTGCAAGTTACAGTTCGCGGCCCGAGAAGCACTCTCCGCCCAACATGCCCAACTGCAGCAACAGCTCCCAAAGCGAATGAGCCAGGACCCAAAGACCTAGCTGGCCTGAAGGGCCCCCAGGGGGCCCCCAAGCAGCCCCTCTCCATTTGGGTCTGGGGGCTTTCGTTGGGCCGGGAACCTGGGAGAATCCTGCAAGGTTGCAGTTCGCGGCCCGAGAAGCACTCTCCGGCCAACATGCCCAACTGCAGCAACAGCTCCCAAAGCGAAGGAGCCAGGACCCAAAGACCTAGCTGGCCTGAAGGGCCCCCAGGGGGTCCCCAAGCAGCCCCTCTCCATTTGGGTCTGGGGCCTTTCGTTGGGCATGTATACCTGAGAGGTACCTGCAAGTTACAGTTCGCGGCCCGAGAAGCACTCTCCGGCCAACATGCCCAATATCCAGCAACAGCTCCCAAAGCGAAGGAGCCAGGACCCAAAGACCTAGCTGGCCTGAAGGGCCCCCAGGGGGCCCCCAAGCAGCCCCTCTCCATTTGGGTCTGGGGGTTTTCGTTGGGCCGGGAACCTGAGAGGTACCTGCAGGGTTGCAGTTCGCGGCCCGAGAAGCACTCTCCGGCCAACATGCCCAACTGCAGCAACAGCTCCCAAAGCGAAGGAGCCAGGACCCAAAGACCTAGCTGGCCTGAAGGGCCCCCAGGGGGCCCCCAAGCAGCACCTCTCAATTTGGGTCTGGGGGCTTTCGTTGGGCCGGGAACCTGGGAGAATCCTGCAAGGTTGCAGTTCGCGGCCCGAGAAGCACTCTCTGGCCAACATGCCCAACTGCAGCAACAGCTCCCAAACCGAAGGAGCCAGGACACAAAGACCTAGCTGGCCTGAAGGGCCCCCAGGGGGCCCCCAAGCAGCCCCTCTCCATTTGGGTCTGGGGGCTTTTGTTGGGCCGGGAACATGAAAGATTCCTGCAAGGTTGCAGTTCGAGGCCCGAGAAGCACTCTCCGGCCAACATGCCCAACTGCAGCAACAGCTCCCAAACCGAAGGAGCCAGGACCCAAAGACCTAGCTGGCCTGAAGGGCCCCCAGGGGGGCCCCCAAGCAGCCCCTATCAATTTGGGTCTGGGGGCTTTCGTTGGGCCGGGAACCTGGGAGAATCCTGCAAGGTTGCAGTTCGCGGCCCGAGAAGCACTCTCCGGCCAACATGCCCAACTGCAGCAACAGCTCCCAAAGCGAAGGAGCCAGGACCCAAAGACCTAGCTGGCCTGAAGGGCCCCCAGGGGGCCCCCAAGCAGCCCCTCTCAATTTGGGTCTGGGGCCTTTCGTTGGGCCGGGAACCTGGGAGATTCCTGCGAGGTTGCAGTTCGCGGCCCGAGAAGCACTCTCCGGCCAACATGCCCAACTGCAGCAACAGCTCCCAAAGCGAAGGAGCCAGGACCCAAAGACCTAGCTGGCCTGAAGGGCCCCCAGGGGGCCACCAAGCAGCCCCTCTCAATTTGGGTCTGGGGGCTTTCGTTGGGCCGGGAACCTGGGAGATTCATGCAAGGTTGCAGTTCGCGGCCCGAGAAGCACTCTCCGGCCAACATGCCCAACTGCAGCAACAGCTCCCAAAGCGAAGGAGCCAGGACCCAAAGACCTAGCTGGCCTGAAGGGCCCCCAGGGGGCCACCAAGCAGCCCCTCTCAATTTGGGTCTGGGGGCTTTCGTTGGGCATGGATACCTGAGAGGTACCTGCAAGGTTACAGTTCGCGGCCCGAGAAGCACTCTCCGGCCAACATGCCCAACTGCAGCAACAGCTCCCAAACCGAAGGAGCCAGGACCCAAAGACCTAGCTGGCCTGAAGGGGCCCCAGGGGGCCCCCAAGCAGCCCCTCTCAATTTGGGTCTGGGGGCTTTCGTTGGGCCGGGAACCTGGGAGATTCCTGCAAGGTTGCAGTTCGCGGCCCGAGAAGCACTCTCCGGCCAACATGACCAACTGCAGCAACAGCTCCCAAACCGAAGGAGCCAGGACACAAAGACCTAGCTGGCCTGAAGGGCCTCCAGGGGGCCCCCAAGCAGCCCCTCTCCATTTGGGTCTGGGGGCTTTCGTTGGGCCGGGAACCTGGGAGGTACCTGCAAGGTTGCAGTTCGCGGCCCGAGAAGCACTCTCCGGCCAACATGCTCAACTGCAGCAACAGCTCCCAAACCGAAGGAGCCAGGACCCAAAGACCTAGCTGGCCTGAAGGGCCCCCAGGGGGCCCCCAAGCAGCCCCTCTCAATTTGGGTCTGGGGGCTTTCTTTGGGCCGGGAACCTGGGAGATTCCTGCAAGGTTGCAGTTCGCGGCCCGAGAAGCACTCTCCGGCCAACATGCCCAACTGCAGCAACAGCTCCCAAAGCGAAGGAGCCAGGACCCAAAGACCTAGCTGGCCTGAAGGGCCCCCAGGGGGCCCCCAAGCAGCCCCTCTCAATTTGGGTCTGGGGGCTTTCGTTGGGCCGGGAACCTGGGAGGTACCTGCAAGGTTGCAGTTCGCGGCCCGAGAAGCACTCTCCGGCCAACATGCCCAATATCCAGCAACAGCTCTCAAAGCGAAGGAGCCAGGACCCAAAGACCTAGCTGGCCTGAAGGGCCCCCAGAAGGCCACCAAGAAGCCCCTCTCCATTTGGGTCTGGGGGCTTTCGTTGGGCATGTATACCTGAGAGGTACCTGCAAGTTACAGTTCGCGGCCCGAGAAGCACTCTCCGCCCAACATGCCCAACTGCAGCAACAGCTCCCAAAGCGAAGGAGCCAGGACCCAAAGACCTAGCTGGCCTGAAGGGCCCCCAGGGGGGCCCCAAGCAGCCCCTCTCCATTTGGGTCTGGGGGCTTTCGTTGGGCCGGGAACCTGGGAGAATCCTGCAAGGTTGCAGTTCGCGGCCCGAGAAGCACTCTCCGGCCAACATGCCCAACTGCAGCAACAGCTCCCAAACCGAAGGAGCCAGGTCCCAAAGACCTAGCTGGCCTGAAGGGCCCCCAGGGGGCCCCCAAGCAGCCCCTCTCCATTTGGGTCTGGGGGCTTTCGTTGGGCCGGGAACCTGGGAGAATCCTGCAAGGTTGCAGTTCGCGGCCCGAGAAGCACTCTCCGGCCAACATGCCCAACTGCAGCAACAGCTCCCAAAGCGAAGGAGCCAGGACCCAAAGACCTAGCTGGCCTGAAGGGCCCCCAGGGGCCCCCAAGCAGCCCCTCTCAATTTGGGTCTGGGGGCTTTCGTTGGGCCGGGAACCTGGGAGAATCCTGCAAGGTTGCAGTTCGCGGCCCGAGAAGCACTCTCCGGCCAACATGCCCAACTGCAGCAACAGCTCCCAAACCGAAGGAGCCAGGCCCCAAAGACCTAGCTGGCCTGAAGGGCCCCAGGGGGCCCCCAAGCAGCCCCTCTCAATTTGGGTCTGGGGGCTTTCGTTGGGCATGGAACCTGGGAGATTCCTGCAAGGTTGCAGTTCGCGGCCCGAGAAGCACTCTCCGGCCAACATGCCCAATATCCAGCAACAGCTCCCAAAGCGAAGGAGCCAGGACCCAAAGACCTAGCTGGCCTGAAGGGCCCCCAGAAGGCCACCAAGAAGCCCCTCTCCATTTGGGTCTGGGGGCTTTCGTTGGGCATGTATACCTGAGAGGTACCTGCAAGTTACAGTTCGCGGCCCGAGAAGCACTCTCCGGCCAACATGCCCAACTGCAGCAACAGCTCCCAAAGCGAAGGAGCCAGGACCCAAAGACCTAGCTGGCCTGAAGGGCCCCCAGGGGGCCCCCAAGCAGCCCCTCTCCATTTGGGTCTGGGGGCTTTCGTTGGGCCGGGAACCTGGGAGAATCCTGCAAGGTTGCAGTTCGCGGCCCGAGAAGCACTCTCCGGCCAACATGCCCAACTGCAGCAACAGCTCCCAAAGCGAAGGAGCCAGGACCCAAAGACCTAGCTGGCCTGAAGGGCCCCCAGGGGGCCCCCAAGCAGCCCCTCTCAATTTGGGTCTGGGGGCTTTCGTTGGGCCGGGAACCTGGGAGGTACCTGCAAGGTTGCAGTTCGCGGCCCGAGAAGCACTCTCCGGCCAACATGCCCAATATCCAGCAACAGCTCTCAAAGCGAAGGAGCCAGGACCCAAAGACCTAGCTGGCCTGAAGGGCCCCCAGGGGGCCCCCAAGCAGCCCCTCTCAATTTGGGTCTGGGGGCTTTCTTTGGGCCGGGAACCTGGGAGATTCCTGCAAGGTTGCAGTTCGCGGCCCGAGAAGCACTCTCCGGCCAACATGCCCAACTGCAGCAACAGCTCCCAAAGCGAAGGAGCCAGGACCCAAAGACCTAGCTGGCCTGAAGGGCCCCCAGGGGGCCCCCAAGCAGCCCCTCTCAATTTGGGTCTGGGGGCTTTCGTTGGGCCGGGAACCTGGGAGGTACCTGCAAGGTTGCAGTTCGCGGCCCGAGAAGCACTCTCCGGCCAACATGCCCAATATCCAGCAACAGCTCTCAAAGCGAAGGAGCCAGGACCCAAAGACCTAGCTGGCCTGAAGGGCCCCCAGAAGGCCACCAAGAAGCCCCTCTCCATTTGGGTCTGGGGGCTTTCGTTGGGCATGTATACCTGAGAGGTACCTGCAAGTTACAGTTCGCGGCCCGAGAAGCACTCTCCGCCCAACATGCCCAACTGCAGCAACAGCTCCCAAAGCGAAGGAGCCAGGACCCAAAGACCTAGCTGGCCTGAAGGGCCCCCAGGGGGCCCCAAGCAGCCCCTCTCCATTTGGGTCTGGGGGCTTTCGTTGGGCCGGGAACCTGGGAGAATCCTGCAAGGTTGCAGTTCGCGGCCCGAGAAGCACTCTCCGGCCAACATGCCCAACTGCAGCAACAGCTCCCAAACCGAAGGAGCCAGGTCCCAAAGACCTAGCTGGCCTGAAGGGCCCCCAGGGGGCCCCCAAGCAGCCCCTCTCCATTTGGGTCTGGGGGCTTTCGTTGGGCCGGGAACCTGGGAGAATCCTGCAAGGTTGCAGTTCGCGGCCCGAGAAGCACTCTCCGGCCAACATGCCCAACTGCAGCAACAGCTCCCAAAGCGAAGGAGCCAGGACCCAAAGACCTAGCTGGCCTGAAGGGCCCCCAGGGGCCCCCAAGCAGCCCCTCTCAATTTGGGTCTGGGGGCTTTCGTTGGGCCGGGAACCTGGGAGAATCCTGCAAGGTTGCAGTTCGCGGCCCGAGAAGCACTCTCCGGCCAACATGCCCAACTGCAGCAACAGCTCCCAAACCGAAGGAGCCAGGCCCCAAAGACCTAGCTGGCCTGAAGGGCCCCAGGGGGCCCCCAAGCAGCCCCTCTCAATTTGGGTCTGGGGGCTTTCGTTGGGCATGGAACCTGGGAGATTCCTGCAAGGTTGCAGTTCGCGGCCCGAGAAGCACTCTCCGGCCAACATGCCCAATATCCAGCAACAGCTCCCAAAGCGAAGGAGCCAGGACCCAAAGACCTAGCTGGCCTGAAGGGCCCCCAGAAGGCCACCATGAAGCCCCTCTCCATTTGGGTCTGGGGGCTTTCGTTGGGCATGTATACCTGAGAGGTACCTGCAAGTTACAGTTCGCGGCCCGAGAAGCACTCTCCGGCCAACATGCCCAACTGCAGCAACAGCTCCCAAAGCGAAGGAGCCAGGACCCAAAGACCTAGCTGGCCTGAAGGGCCCCCAGGGGGCCCCCAAGCAGCCCCTCTCCATTTGGGTCTGGGGGCTTTCGTTGGGCCGGGAACCTGGGAGAATCCTGCAAGGTTGCAGTCCGCGGCCCGAGAAGCACTCTCCGGCCAACATGCCCAACTGCAGCAACAGCTCCCAAAGCGAAGGAGCCAGGACCCAAAGACCTAGCTGGCCTGAAGGGCCCCCAGGGGGCCCCCAAGCAGCCCCTCTCAATTTGGGTCTGGGGGCTTTCGTTGGGCATGGATACCTGAGAGGTTCCTGCAAGTTACAGTTCGCGGCCCGAGAAGCACTCTCCGGCCAACATGCCCAATATCCAGCAACAGCTCCCAAAGCGAAGGAGCCAGGACCCAAAGACCTAGCTGGCCTGAAGGGCCCCCAGGGGGCCCCCAAGCAGCCCCTCTCCATTTGGGTCTGGGGGTTTTCGTTGGGCCGGGAACCTGGGAGTTACCTGCAGGGTTGCAGTTCGCGGCCCGAGAAGCACTCTCCGGCCAACATGCCCAACTGCAGCAACAGCTCCCAAACCGAAGGAGCCAGGACCCAAAGACCTAGCTGGCCTGAAGGGCCCCCAGGGGGCCCCCAAGCAGCACCTCTCAATTTGGGTCTGGGGGCTTTCGTTGGGCCGGGAACCTGGGAGAATCCTGCAAGGTTGCAGTTCGCGGCCCGAGAAGCACTCTCCGGCCAACATGCCCAATATTCAGCAACAGCTCCCAAACCGAAGGAGCCAGGACCCAAAGACCTAGCTGGCCTGAAGGGCCCCCAGGGGGGCCCCAAGCAGCCCCTCTCAATTTGGGTCTGGGGGCTTTCGTTGGGCATGGAACCTGGGAGAATCCTGCAAGGTTGCAGTTCGAGGCCCGAGAAGCACTCTCCGGCCAACATGCCCAACTGCAGCAACAGCTCCCAAACCGAAGGAGCCAGGACCCAAAGACCTAGCTGGCCTGAAGGGCCCCCAGGGGGCCACCAAGGAGTTCCTCTCCATTTGGGTCTGGGGGCTTTAGTTGGGCCGGGAACCTGGGAGGTACCAGCAAGGTTGCAGTTCGTGGCCGGAGAAGCACTCTCCGGCCAACATGCACAACTGCAGCAACAGCTCCCAAACCGAAGGAGCCAGGACCCAAAGACCTAGCTGGCCTGAAGGGCCCCCAGGGGGCCCCCAAGCAGCCCCTCTCCATTTGGGTCTGGGGGCTTTCGTTGGGCCGGGAACCTGGGAGATTCCTGCAAGGTTGCAGTTCGCGGCCCGAGAAGCACTCTCCGGCCAACATGCCCAACTGCAGCAACAGCTCTCAAAGCGAAGGAGCCAGGACCCAAAGACCTAGCTGGCCTGAAGGGCCCCCAGAAGGCCACCAAGAAGCCCCTCTCCATTTGGGTCTGGGGGCTTTCGTTGGGCATGTATACCTGAGAGGTACCTGCAAGTTACAGTTCGCGGCCCGAGAAGCACTCTCCGGCCAACATGCCCAACTGCAGCAACAGCTCCCAAAGCGAAGGAGCCAGGACCCAAAGACCTAGCTGGCCTGAAGGGCCCCCAGGGGGCCCCCAAGCAGCCCCTCTCCATTTGGGTCTGGGGGCTTTCGTTGGGCCGGGAACCTGGGAGAATCCTGCAAGGTTGCAGTTCGCGGCCCGAGAAGCACTCTCCGGCCAACATGCCCAACTGCAGCAACAGCTCCCAAAGCGAAGGAGCCAGGACCCAAAGACCTAGCTGGCCTGAAGGGCCCCCAGGGGGCCCCCAAGCAGCCCCTCTCCATTTGGGTCTGGGGGCTTTCGTTGGGCCGGGAACCTGGGAGAATCCTGCAAGGTTGCAGTTCGCGGCCGGAGAAGCACTCTCCGGCCAACATGCCCAACTGCAGCAACAGCTCCCAAACCGAAGGAGCCAGGACCCAAAGACCTAGCTGGCCTGAAGGGCCCCCAGGGGGCCCCCAAGCAGCCCCTCTCAATTTGGGTCTGGGGGCTTTCGTTGGGCCGGGAACCTGGGAGAATCCTGCAAGGTTGCAGTTCGCGGCCCGAGAAGCACTCTCCGGCCAACATGCCCAACTGCAGCAACAGCTCCCAAAGCGAAGGAGCCAGGACCCAAAGACCTAGCTGGCCTGAAGGGCCCCCAGGGGGCCCCCAAGCAGCCCCTCTCCATTTGGGTCTGGGGGCTTTCGTTGGGCCGGGAACCTGGGAGATTCCTGCGAGGTTGCAGTTCGCGGCCCGAGAAGCACTCTCCGGCCAACATGCCCAACTGCAGCAACAGCTACCAAACCGAAGGAGCCAGGACACAAAGACCTAGCTGGCCTGAAGGGCCCCCAGGGGGCCCCCAAGCAGCCCCTCTCAATTTGGGTCTGGGGGCTTTCTTTAGGCTGAGAACCTGGGAGATACCAGCAAGGTTGCAGTTCGCGTCCCGAGAAGCACTCTCCGGCCAACATGCCCAATATCCAGCAACAGCTCCCAAAGCGAAGGAGCCAGGACCCAAAGACCTAGCTGGCCTGAAGGGCCCCCAGGGGGCCCCCAAGCAGCCCCTCTCAATTTGGGTCTGGGGGCTTTCGTTGGGCCGGGAACCTGGGAGAATCCTGCAAGGTTGCAGTTCGCGGCCCGAGAAGCACTCTCCGGCCAACATGCCCAACTGCAGCAACAGCTCCCAAACCGAAGGAGCCAGGACCCAAAGACCTAGCTGGCCTGAAGGGCCCCCAGGGGGCCCCCAAGCAGCCCCTCTCCATTTGGGTCTGGGGGCTTTTGTTGGGCCGGGAACCTGGGAGAATCCTGCAAGGTTGCAGTTCGCGGCCCGAGAAGCACTCTCCGGCCAACATGCCCAACTGCAGCAACAGCTCCCAAAGCGAAGGAGCCAGGACCCAAAGACCTAGCTGGCCTGAAGGGCCCCCAGAAGGCCACCAAGCAGCCCCTCTCCATTTGGGTCTGGGGCCTTTCGTTGGGCATGTATACCTGAGAGGTACCTGCAAGTTACAGTTCGCGGCCCGAGAAGCACTCTCCGGCCAACATGCCCAATATCCAGCAACAGCTCCCAAAGCGAAGGAGCCAGGACCCAAAGACCTAGCTGGCCTGAAGGGCCCCCAGGGGGCCCCCAAGCAGCCCCTCTCCATTTGGGTCTGGGGATTTTCGTTGGGCCGGGAACCTGGGAGGTACCTGCAGGGTTGCAGTTCGCGGCCCGAGAAGCACTCTCCGGCCAACATGCCCAACTGCAGCAACAGCTCCCAAACCGAAGGAGCCAGGACCCAAAGACCTAGCTGGCCTGAAGGGCCCCCAGGGGGCCCCCAAGCAGCACTTCTCAATTTGGGTCTGGGGGCTTTCGTTGGGCCGGGAACCTGGGAGAATCCTGCAAGGTTGCAGTTCGCGGCCCGAGAAGCACTCTCCGGCCAACATGCCCAACTGCAGCAACAGCTCCCAAACCGAAGGAGCCAGGACCCAAAGACCTAGCTGGCCTGAAGGGCCCCCAGGGGGGCCCCAAGCAGCCCCTCTCAATTTGGGTCTGGGGGCTTTCGTTGGGCATGGAACCTGGGAGAATCCTGCAAGGTTGCAGTTCGCGGCCCGAGAAGCACTCTCCGGCCAACATGCCCAACTGCAGCAACAGCTCCCAAACCGAAGGAGCCAGGACCCAAAGACCTAGCTGGCCTGAAGGGCCCCCATGGGGCCCCCAAGTAGCTCCTCTCCATTTGGGTCTGGGGGCTTTCGTTGGGCCGGGAACCTGGGAGGTACCTGCAAGGTTGCAGTTCGTGGCTGGAGAAGCACTCTCCGGCCAACATGCACAACTGCAGCAACAGCTCCCAAACCGAAGGAGCCAGGACCCAAAGACCTAGCTGGCCTGAAGGGCCCCCAGGGGGCCCCCAAGCAGCCCCTCTCCATTTGGGTCTGGGGGCTTTCGTTGGGCCGGGAACCTGGGAGATTCCTGCAAGGTTGCAGTTCGCAGCCCGAGAAGCACTCTCCGGCCAACATGCCCAACTGCAGCAACAGCTCCCAAACCGAATGAGCCAGGACACAAAGACCTAGCTGGCCTGAAGGGCCTCCAGGGGGCCCCCAAGTAGCCCCTCTCCATTTGGGTCTGGGGGCTTTCTTTAGGCTGAGAACCTGGGAGAATCCTGCAAGGTTGCAGTTCGCGGCCCGAGAAGCACTCTCCGGCCAACATGCCCAATATCCAGCAACAGCTCCCAAAGCGAAGGAGCCAGGACCCAAAGACCTAGCTGGCCTGAAGGGCCCCCAGAAGGCCACCAAGCAGCCCCTCTCCATTTGGGTCTGGGGGCTTTCGTTGGGCATGTATACCTGAGAGGTACCTGCAAGTTACAGTTCGCGGCCCGAGAAGCACTCTCCGGCCAACATGCCCAACTGCAGCAACAGCTCCCAAAGCGAAGGAGCCAGGACCCAAAGACCTAGCTGGCCTGAAGGGCCCCCAGGGGGCCCCCAAGCAGCCCCTCTCCATTTGGGTCTGGGGGTTTTCGTTGGGCCGGGAACCTGGGAGGTACCTGCAAGGTTGCAGTTCGCGGCCCGAGAAGCACTCTCCGGCCAACATGCCCAACTGCAGCAACAGCTCCCAAACCGAAGGAGCCAGGACCCAAAGACCTAGCTGGCCTGAAGGGCCCCCAGGGGGGCCCCAAGCAGCCCCTCTCCATTTGGGTCTGGGGGCTTTCGTTGGGCCGGGAACCTGGGAGAATCCTGCAAGGTTGCAGTTCGCGGCCCGAGAAGCACTCTCCGGCCAACATGCCCAACTGCAGCAACAGCTCCCAAACCGAAGGAGCCAGGACCCAAAGACCTAGCTGGCCTGAAGGGCCCCCAGGGGGCCCCCAAGCAGCCCCTCTCAATTTGGGTCTGGGGGCTTTCGTTGGGCATGGAACCTGGGAGATTCCTGCAAGGTTGCAGTTCGCGGCCCGAGAAGCACTCTCCGGCCAACATGCCCAACTGCAGCAACAGCTCCCAAAGCGAAGGAGCCAGGACCCAAAGACCTAGCTGGCCTGAAGGGCCCCCAGGGGGCCCCCAAGCAGCCCCTCTCCATTTGGGTCTGGGGGCTTTTGTTGGGCCGGGAACCTGGGAGATTCCTGCAAGGTTGCAGTTCGCGGCCCGAGAAGCACTCTCCGGCCAACATGCCCAACTGCAGCAACGGCTCCCAAACCGAATGAGCCAGGACACAAAGACCTAGCTGGCCTGAAGGGCCCCCAGGGGGCCCCCAAGTAGCCCCTTTCCATTTGGGTCTGGGGGCTTTCGTTGGGCATGTATACATGAGAGGTACCTGCAAGGTTACAGTTCGCGGCCCGAGAAGCACTCTCTGGCCAACATGCCCAACTGCAGCAACAGCTCCCAAAGCGAAGGAGCCAGGACCCAAAGACCTAGCTGGCCTGAAGGGCCCCCAGGGGGCCCCCAAGCAGCCCCTTTCCATTTGGGTCTGGGGGTTTTCGTTGGGCCGGGAACCTGGGAGGTACCTGCAAGGTTGCAGTTCGCGGCCCGAGAAGCACTCTCCGGCCAACGTGCCCAACTGCAGCAACAGCTCCCAAACCGAAGGAGCCAGGACCCAAAGACCTAGCTGGCCTGAAGGGCCCCCAGGGGGCCCCCAAGCAGCACCTCTCAATTTGGGTCTGGGGGCTTTCGTTGGGCCGGGAACCTGGGAGGTACCTGCAAGGTTGCAGTTCGCGGCCCGAGAAGCACTCTCCGGCCAACATGCCCAACTGCAGCAACAGCTCCCAAACCGAAGGAGCCAGGACCCAAAGACCTAGCTGGCCTGAAGGGCCCCCAGGGGGCCCCCAAGCAGCCCCTCTCAATTTGGGTCTGGGGGCTTTCGTTGGGCCGGGAACCTGGGAGAATCCTGCAAGGTTGCAGTTCGCGGCCCGAGAAGCACTCTCCGGCCAACATGCCCAACTGCAGCAACAGCTCCCAAAGCGAAGGAGCCAGGACCCAAAGACCTAGCTGGCCTGAAGGGCCCCCAGGGGCCCCCAAGCAGCCCCTCTCAATTTGGGTCTGGGGGCTTTCGTTGGGCCGGGAACCTGGGAGAATCCTGCAAGGTTGCAGTTCGCGGCCCGAGAAGCACTCTCCGGCCAACATGCCCAACTGCAGCAACAGCTCCCAAAGCGAAGGAGCCAGGACCCAAAGACCTAGCTGGCCTGAAGGGCCCCAGGGGGCCCCCAAGCAGCCCCTCTCAATTTGGGTCTGGGGGCTTTCGTTGGGCATGGAACCTGGGAGATTCCTGCAAGGTTGCAGTTCGCGGCCCGAGAAGCACTCTCCGGCCAACATGCCAAATATTCAGCAACAGCTCTCAATGCGAAGGAGCCAGGACCCAAAGACCTAGCTGGCCTGAAGGGCCCCCAGGGGGCCACCAAGCAGCCCCTCTCCATTTGGGTCTGGGGGCTTTCGTTGGGCATGTATACCTGAGAGGTACCTGCAAGTTACAGTTCGCGGCCCGAGAAGCACTCTCCGGCCAACATGCCCAACTGCAGCAACAGCTCCCAAAGCGAAGGAGCCAGGACCCAAAGACCTAGCTGGCCTGAAGGGCCCCCAGGGGGCCCCCAAGCAGCCCCTCTCCATTTGGGTCTGGGGGCTTTCGTTGGGCCGGGAACCTGGGAGAATCCTGCAAGGTTGCAGTTCGCGGCCCGAGAAGCACTCTCCGGCCAACATGCCCAACTGCAGCAACAGCTCCCAAAGCGAAGGAGCCAGGACCCAAAGACCTAGCTGGCCTGAAGGGCCCCCAGGGGGCCCCCAAGCAGCCCCTCTCCATTTGGGTCTGGGGGCTTTCGTTGGGCCGGGAACCTGGGAGATTCCTGCGAGGTTGCAGTTCGCGGCCCGAGAAGCACTCTCCGGCCAACATGCCCAACTGCAGCAACAGCTACCAAACCGAAGGAGCCAGGACACAAAGACCTAGCTGGCCTGAAGGGCCCCCAGGGGGCCCCCAAGCAGCCCCTCTCAATTTGGGTCTGGGGGCTTTCTTTAGGCTGAGAACCTGGGAGATACCAGCAAGGTTGCAGTTCGCGTCCCGAGAAGCACTCTCCGGCCAACATGCCCAATATCCAGCAACAGCTCCCAAAGCGAAGGAGCCAGGACCCAAAGACCTAGCTGGCCTGAAGGGCCCCCAGGGGGCCCCCAAGCAGCCCCTCTCAATTTGGGTCTGGGGGCTTTCGTTGGGCCGGGAACCTGGGACAATCCTGCAAGGTTGCAGTTCGCGGCCCGAGAAGCACTCTCCGGCCAACATGCCCAACTGCAGCAACAGCTCCCAAACCGAAGGAGCCAGGACCCAAAGACCTAGCTGGCCTGAAGGGCCCCCAGAAGGCCACCAAGCAGCCCCTCTCCATTTGGGTCTGGGGCCTTTCGTTGGGCATGTATACCTGAGAGGTACCTGCAAGTTACAGTTCGCGGCCCGAGAAGCACTCTCCGGCCAACATGCCCAATATCCAGCAACAGCTCCCAAAGCGAAGGAGCCAGGACCCAAAGACCTAGCTGGCCTGAAGGGCCCCCAGGGGGCCCCCAAGCAGCCCCTCTCAATTTGGGTCTGGGGGTTTTCGTTGGGCCGGGAACCTGGGAGGTACCTGCAGGGTTGCAGTTCGCGGCCCGAGAAGCACTCTCCGGCCAACATGCCCAACTGCAGCAACAGCTCCCAAAGCGAAGGAGCCAGGACCCAAAGACCTAGCTGGCCTGAAGGGCCCCCAGGGGGCCCCCAAGCAGCACCTCTCAATTTGGGTCTGGGGGCTTTCGTTCGGCCGGGAACCTGGGAGAATCCTGCAAGGTTGCAGTTCGCGGCCCGAGAAGCACTCTCCGGCCAACATGCCCAACTGCAGCAACAGCTCCCAAACCGAAGGAGCCAGGACCCAAAGACCTAGCTGGCCTGAAGGGCCCCCAGGGGGGCCCCAAGCAGCCCCTCTCCATTTGGGTCTGGGGGCTTTCGTTGGGCATGGAACCTGGGAGAATCCTGCAAGGTTGCAGTTCGCGGCCCGAGAAGCACTCTCCGGCCAACATGCCCAACTGCAGCAACAGCTCCCAAACCGAAGGAGCCAGGACCCAAAGACCTAGCTGGCCTGAAGGGCCCCCATGGGGCCCCCAAGGAGCTCCTCTCCATTTGGGTCTGGGGGCTTTAGTTGGGCCGGGAACCTGGGAGGTACCTGCAAGGTTGCAGTTCGCGTCCCGAGAAGCAATCTCCGGCCAACATGCACAACTGCAGCAACAGCTCCCAAACCGAAGGAGCCAGGACCCAAAGACCTAGCTGGCCTGAAGGGCCCCCAGGGGGCCCCCAAGCAGCCCCTCTCCATTTGGGTCTGGGGGCTTTCGTTGGGCCGGGAACCTGGGAGATTCCTGCAAGGTTGCAGTTCGCAGCCCGAGAAGCACTCTCCGGCCAACATGCCCAACTGCAGCAACAGCTCCCAAACCGAATGAGCCAGGACACAAAGACCTAGCTGGCCTGAAGGGCCTCCAGGGGGCCCCCAAGTAGCCCCTCTCCATTTGGGTCTGGGGGCTTTCTTTAGGCTGAGAACCTGGGAGAATCCTGCAAGGTTGCAGTTCGCGGCCCGAGAAGCACTCTCCGGCCAACATGCCCAATATCCAGCAACAGCTCCCAAAGCGAAGGAGCCAGGACCCAAAGACCTAGCTGGCCTGAAGGGCCCCCAGGGGGCCCCCAAGCAGCCCCTCTCAATTTGGGTCTGGGGGCTTTCGTTGGGCCGGGAACCTGGGAGAATCCTGCAAGGTTGCAGTTCGCGGCCCGAGAAGCACTCTCCGGCCAACATGCCCAACTGCAGCAACAGCTCCCAAACCGAAGGAGCCAGGACCCAAAGACCTAGCTGGCCTGAAGGGCCCCCAGGGGGCCCCCAAGCAGCCCCTCTCCATTTGGGTCTGGGGGCTTTTGTTGGGCCGGGAACCTGGGAGAATCCTGCAAGGTTGCAGTTCGCGGCCCGAGAAGCACTCTCCGGCCAACATGCCCAACTGCAGCAACAGCTCCCAAAGCGAAGGAGCCAGGACCCAAAGACCTAGCTGGCCTGAAGGGCCCCCAGGGGGCCACCAAGCAGCCCCTCTCCATTTGGGTCTGGGGCCTTTCGTTGGGCATGTATACCTGAGAGGTACCTGCAAGTTACAGTTCGCGGCCCGAGAAGCACTCTCCGGCCAACATGCCCAATATCCAGCAACAGCTCCCAAAGCGAAGGAGCCAGGACCCAAAGACCTAGCTGGCCTGAAGGGCCCCCAGGGGGCCCCCAAGCAGCCCCTCTCCATTTGGGTCTGGGGGTTTTCGTTGGGCCGGGAACCTGGGAGGTACCTGCAGGGTTGCAGTTCGCGGCCCGAGAAGCACTCTCCGGCCAACATGCCCAACTGCAGCAACAGCTCCCAAAGCGAAGGAGCCAGGACCCAAAGACCTAGCTGGCCTGAAGGGCCCCCAGGGGGCCCCCAAGCAGCACCTCTCAATTTGGGTCTGGGGGCTTTCGTTGGGCCGGGAACCTGGGAGAATCCTGCAAGGTTTCAGTTCGCGGCCCGAGAAGCACTCTCCGGCCAACATGCCCAACTGCAGCAACAGCTCCCAAACCGAAGGAGCCAGGACCCAAAGACCTAGCTGGCCTGAAGGGCCCCCAGGGGGGCCCCAAGCAGCCCCTCTCAATTTGGGTCTGGGGGCTTTCGTTGGGCATGGAACCTGGGAGAATCCTGCAAGGTTGCAGTTCGCGGCCCGAGAAGCACTCTCCGGCCAACATGCCCAACTGCAGCAACAGCGCCCAAACCGAAGGAGCCAGGACCCAAAGACCTAGCTGGCCTGAAGGGCCCCCATGGGGCCCCCAAGGAGCTCCTCTCCATTTGGGTCTGGGGGCTTTAGTTGGGCCGGGAACCTGGGAGGTACCTGCAAGGTTGCAGTTCGCGTCCCGAGAAGCACTCTCCGGCCAACATGCACAACTGCAGCAACAGCTCCCAAACCGAAGGAGCCAGGACCCAAAGACCTAGCTGGCCTGAAGGGCCCCCAGGGGGCCCCCAAGCAGCCCCTCTCCATTTGGGTCTGGGGGCTTTCGTTGGGCCGGGAACCTGGGAGATTCCTGCAAGGTTGCAGTTCGCAGCCCGAGAAGCACTCTCCGGCCAACATGCCCAACTGCAGCAACAGCTCCCAAACCGAATGAGCCAGGACACAAAGACCTAGCTGGCCTGAAGGGCCCCCAGGGGGCCCCCAAGTAGCCCCTTTCCATTTGGGTCTGGGGGCTTTCGTTGGGCATGTATACATGAGAGGTACCTGCAAGGTTACAGTTCGCGGCCCGAGAAGCACTCTCTGGCCAACATGCCCAACTGCAGCAACAGCTCCCAAAGCGAAGGAGCCAGGACCCAAAGACCTAGCTGGCCTGAAGGGCCCCCAGGGGGCCCCCAAGCAGCCCCTCTCCATTTGGGTCTGGGGGTTTTCGTTGGGCCGGGAACCTGGGAGAATCCTGCAAGGTTGCAGTTCGCGGCCCGAGAAGCACTCTCCGGCCAACGTGCCCAACTGCAGCAACAGCTCCCAAACCGAAGGAGCCAGGACCCAAAGACCTAGCTGGCCTGAAGGGCCCCCAGGGGGCCCCCAAGCAGCCCCTCTCCATTTGGGTCTGGGGGCTTTCGTTGGGCCGGGAACCTGGGAGAATCCTGCAAGGTTGCAGTTCGCGGCCCGAGAAGCACTCTCCGGCCAACATGCCCATCTGCAGCAACAGCTCCCAAACCGAAGGAGCCAGGACCCAAAGACCTAGCTGGCCTGAAGGGCCCCCAGGGGGCCCCCAAGCAGCCCCTCTCAATTTGGGTCTGGGGGCTTTCGTTGGGCCGGGAACCTGGGAGGTACCTGCAAGGTTGCAGTTCGCGGCCCGAGAAGCACTCTCCGGCCAACATGCCCAACTGCAGCAACAGCTCCCAAAGCGAAGGAGCCAGGACCCAAAGACCTAGCTGGCCTGAAGGGCCCCCAGGGGCCCCCAAGCAGCCCCTCTCAATTTGGGTCTGGGGGCTTTCGTTGGGCCGGGAACCTGGGAGAATCCTGCAAGGTTGCAGTTCGCGGCCCGAGAAGCACTCTCCGGCCAACATGCCCAACTGCAGCAACAGCTCCCAAAGCGAAGGAGCCAGGACCCAAAGACCTAGCTGGCCTGAAGGGCCCCAGGGGGCCCCCAAGCAGCCCCTCTCAATTTGGGTCTGGGGGCTTTCGTTGGGCATGGAACATGAAAGATTCCTGCAAGGTTGCAGTTCGCGGCCCGAGAAGCACTCTCCGGCCAACATGCCCAATATTCAGCAACAGCTCTCAAAGCGAAGGAGCCAGGACCCAAAGACCTAGCTGGCCTGAAGGGCCCCCAGAAGGCCACCAAGAAGCCCCTCTCCATTTGGGTCTGGGGGCTTTCGTTGGGCATGTATACCTGAGAGGTACCTGCAAGTTACAGTTCGCGGCCCGAGAAGCACTCTCCGCCCAACATGCCCAACTGCAGCAACAGCTCCCAAAGCGAAGGAGCCAGGACCCAAAGACCTAGCTGGCCTGAAGGGCCCCCAGGGGGCCCCCAAGCAGCCCCTCTCCATTTGGGTCTGGGGGCTTTCGTTGGGCCGGGAACCTGGGAGAATCCTGCAAGGTTGCAGTTCGCGGCCCGAGAAGCACTCTCCGGCCAACATGCCCAACTGCAGCAACAGCTCCCAAAGCGAAGGAGCCAGGACCCAAAGACCTAGCTGGCCTGAAGGGCCCCCAGGGGGCCCCCAAGCAGCCCCTCTCCATTTGGGTCTGGGGGCTTTCGTTGGGCCGGGAACCTGGGAGATTCCTGCAAGGTTGCAGTTCGAGGCCCGAGAAGCACTCTCCGGCCAACATGCCCAACTGCAGCAACAGCTCCCAAACCGAATGAGCCAGGATACAAAGACCTAGCTGGCCTGAAGGGCCCCCAGGGGGCCCCCAAGCAGCCCCTCTCCATTTGGGTCTGGGGGCTTTCTTTAGGCTGAGAACCTGGGAGAATCCTGCAAGGTTGCAGTTCGCGGCCCGAGAAGCACTCTCCGGCCAACATGCCCAATATCCAGCAACAGCTCCCAAACCGAAGGAGCCAGGACCCAAAGACCTAGCTGGCCTGAAGGGCCCCCAGAAGGCCACCAAGCAGCCCCTCTCCATTTGGGTCTGGGGCCTTTCGTTGGGCATGTATACCTGAGAGGTACCTGCAAGTTACAGTTCGCGGCCCGAGAAGCACTCTCCGGCCAACATGCCCAATATCCAGCAACAGCTCCCAAAGCGAAGGAGCCAGGACCCAAAGACCTAGCTGGCCTGAAGGGCCCCCAGGGGGCCCCCAAGCAGCCCCTCTCCATTTGGGTCTGGGGGTTTTCGTTGGGCCGGGAACCTGGGAGGTACCTGCAGGGTTGCAGTTCGCGGCCCGAGAAGCACTCTCCGGCCAACATGCCCAACTGCAGCAACAGCTCCCAAAGCGAAGGAGCCAGGACCCAAAGACCTAGCTGGCCTGAAGGGCCCCCAGGGGGCCACCAAGCAGCCCCTCTCCATTTGGGTCTGGGGGCTTTCGTTGGGCATGGAACCTGGGAGATTCCTGCAAGGTTGCAGTTCGCGGCCCGAGAAGCACTCTCCGGCCAACATGCCCAATATCCAGCAACAGCTCCCAAAGCGAAGGAGCCAGGACCCAAAGACCTAGCTGGCCTGAAGGGCCCCCAGGGGGCCCCCAAGCAGCCCCTCTCCATTTGGGTCTGGGGGCTTTTGTTGGGCCGGGAACCTGGGAGATTCCTGCAAGGTTGCAGTTCGCGGCCCGAGAAGCACTCTCCGGCCAACATGCCCAACTGCAGCAACGGCTCCCAAACCGAATGAGCCAGGACACAAAGACCTAGCTGGCCTGAAGGGCCCCCAGGGTGCCCCCAAGTAGCCCCTTTCCATTTGGGTCTGGGGGCTTTCGTTGGGCATGTATACATGAGAGGTACCTGCAAGTTACAGTTCGCGGCCCGAGAAGCACTCTCCGGCCAACATGCCCAACTGCAGCAACAGCTCCCAAACCGAAGGAGCCAGGACCCAAAGACCTAGCTGGCCTGAAGGGCCCCCAGGGGGCCCCCAAGCAGCCCCTCTCAATTTGGGTCTGGGGGCTTTCGTTGGGCCGGGAACGTGGGAGAATCCTGCAAGGTTGCAGTTCGCGGCCCGAGAAGCACTCTCCGGCCAACATGCCCAACTGCAGCAACAGCTCCCAAAGCGAAGGAGCCAGGACCCAAAGACCTAGCTGGCCTGAAGGGCCCCCAGGGGCCCCCAAGCAGCCCCTCTCAATTTGGGTCTGGGGGCTTTCGTTGGGCCGGGAACCTGGGAGAATCCTGCAAGGTTGCAGTTCGCGGCCCGAGAAGCACTCTCCGGCCAACATGCCCAACTGCAGCAACAGCTCCCAAACCGAAGGAGCCAGGACCCAAAGACCTAGCTGGCCTGAAGGGCCCCAGGGGGCCCCCAAGCAGCCCCTCTCAATTTGGGTCTGGGGGCTTTCGTTGGGCATGGAACCTGGGAGATTCCTGCAAGGTTGCAGTTCGCGGCCCGAGAAGCACTCTCCGGCCAACATGCCCAATATTCAGCAACAGCTCTCAAAGCGAAGGAGCCAGGACCCAAAGACCTAGCTGGCCTGAAGGGCCCCCAGAAGGCCACCAAGAAGCCCCTCTCCATTTGGGTCTGGGGGCTTTCGTTGGGCATGTATACCTGAGAGGTACATGCAAGTTACAGTTCGCGGCCTGAGAAGCACTCTCCGCCCAACATGCCCAACTGCAGCAACAGCTCCCAAAGCGAAGGAGCCAGGACCCAAAGACCTAGCTGGCCTGAAGGGCCCCCAGGGGGCCCCCAAGCAGCCCCTCTCCATTTGGGTCTGGGGGCTTTCGTTGGGCCGGGAACCTGGGAGAATCCTGCAAGGTTGCAGTTCGCGGCCCGAGAAGCACTCTCCGGCCAACATGCCCAACTGCAGCAACAGCTCCCAAAGCGAAGGAGCCAGGACCCAAAGACCTAGCTGGCCTGAAGGGCCCCCAGGGGGCCCCCAAGCAGCCCCTCTCCATTTGGGTCTGGGGGCTTTCGTTGGGCCGGGAACCTGGGAGAATCCTGCAAGGTTGCAGTTCGCGGCCGGAGAAGCACTCTCCGGCCAACATGCCCAACTGCAGCAACAGCTCCCAAACCGAAGGAGCCAGGACCCAAAGACCTAGCTGGCCTGAAGGGCCCCCAGGGGGCCACCAAGCAGCCCCTCTCCATTTGGGTCTGGGGGCTTTCGTTGGGCATGGATACCTGAGAGGTACCTGCAAGGTTACAGTTCGCGGCCCGAGAAGCACTCTCCGGCCAACATGCTCAACTGCAGCAACAGCTCCCAAACCGAAGGAGCCAGGTCCCAAAGACCTAGCTGGCCTGAAGGGCCCCCAGGAGTCCCCCAAGCAGCCCCTCTCCATTTGGGTCTGGGGGCTTTCGTTGGGCCGGGAACCTGGGAGATTCCTGCAAGGTTGCAGTTCGCGGCCCGAGAAGCACTCTCCGGCCAACATGACCAACTGCAGCAACAGCTCCCAAACCGAAGGAGCCAGGACCCAAAGACCTAGCTGGCCTGAAGGGCCCCAGGGGGCCCCCAAGCAGCCCCTCTCAATTTGGGTCTGGGGGCTTTCGTTGGGCATGGAACCTGGGAGATTCCTGCAAGGTTGCAGTTCGCGGGCCGAGAAGCACTCTCCGGCCAACATGCCCAATATCCAGCAACAGCTCCCAAAGCGAAGGAGCCAGGACCCAAAGACCTAGCTGGCCTGAAGGGCCCCCAGAAGGCCACCAAGAAGCCCCTCTCCATTTGGGTCTGGGGGCTTTCGTTGGGCATGTATACCTGAGAGGTACCTGCAAGTTACAGTTCGCGGCCCGAGAAGCACTCTCCGGCCAACATGCCCAACTGCAGCAACAGCTCCCAAACCGAAGGAGCCAGGACCCAAAGACCTAGCTGGCCTGAAGGGCCCCCAGGGGGCCCCCAAGCAGCCCCTCTCCATTTGGGTCTGGGGGCTTTCGTTGGGCCGGGAACCTGGGAGAATCCTGCAAGGTTGCAGTTCGCGGCCCGAGAAGCACTCTCCGGCCAACATGCCCAACTGCAGCAACAGCTCCCAAAGCGAAGGAGCCAGGACCCAAAGACCTAGCTGGCCTGAAGGGCCCCCAGGGGGCCCCCAAGCAGCCCCTCTCCATTTGGGTCTGGGAGCTTTCGTTGGGCCGGGAACCTGGGAGAATCCTGCAAGGTTGCAGTTCACGGCCCGAGAAGCACTCTCCGGCCAACATGCCCAACTGCAGCAACAGCTCCCAAAGCGAAGGAGCCAGGACCCAAAGACCTAGCTGGCCTGAAGGGCCCCCAGGGGGCCCCCAAGCAGCCCCTCTCCATTTGGGTCTGGGGGCTTTCGTTGGGCCGGGAACCTGGGAGATTCCTGCGAGGTTGCAGTTCGCGGCCCGAGAAGCACTCTCCGGCCAACATGCACAACTGCAGCAACAGCTACCAAACCGAAGGAGCCAGGACCCAAAGACCTAGCTGGCCTGAAGGGCCCCCAGGGGGCCACCAAGCAGCCCCTCTCAATTTGGGTCTGGGGGCTTTCTTTAGGCTGAGAACCTGGGAGATACCAGCAAGGTTGCAGTTCGCGTCCCGAGAAGCACTCTCCGGCCAACATGCCCAATATCCAGCAACAGCTCCCAAAGCGAAGGAGCCAGGACCCAAAGACCTAGCTGGCCTGAAGGGCCCCCAGGGGGCCCCCAAGCAGCCCCTCTCAATTTGGGTCTGGGGGCTTTCGTTGGGCCGGGAACCTGGGAGAATCCTGCAAGGTTGCAGTTCGCGGCCCGAGAAGCACTCTCCGGCCAACATGCCCAACTGCAGCAACAGCTCCCAAACCGAAGGAGCCAGGACCCAAAGACCTAGCTGGCCTGAAGGGCCCCCAGGGGGCCCCCAAGCAGCCCCTCTCCATTTGGGTCTGGGGGCTTTCGTTGGGCCGGGAACCTGGGAGAATCCTGCAAGGTTGCAGTTCGCGGCCCGAGAAGCACTCTCCGGCCAACATGCCCAACTGCAGCAACAGCTCCCAAACCGAAGGAGCCAGGACCCAAAGACCTAGCTGGCCTGAAGGGCCCCCAGAAGGCCACCAAGCAGCCCCTCTCCATTTGGGTCTGGGGCCTTTCGTTGGGCATGTATACCTGAGAGGTACCTGCAAGTTACAGTTCGCGGCCCGAGAAGCACTCTCCGGCCAACATGCCCAATATCCAGCAACAGCTCCCAAAGCGAAGGAGCCAGGACCCAAAGACCTAGCTGGCCTGAAGGGCCCCCAGGGGGCCCCCAAGCAGCCCCTCTCCATTTGGGTCTGGGGGTTTTCGTTGGGCCGGGAACCTGGGAGGTACCTGCAGGGTTGCAGTTCGCGGCCCGAGAAGCACTCTCCGGCCAACATGCCCAACTGCAGCAACAGCTCCCAAAGCGAAGGAGCCAGGACCCAAAGACCTAGCTGGCCTGAAGGGCCCCCAGGGGGCCCCCAAGCAGCACCTCTCAATTTGGGTCTGGGGGCTTTCGTTGGGCCGGGAACCTGGGAGAATCCTGCAAGGTTGCAGTTCGCGGCCCGAGAAGCACTCTCCGGCCAACATGCCCAACTGCAGCAACAGCTCCCAAACCGAAGGAGCCAGGACCCAAAGACCTAGCTGGCCTGAAGGGCCCCCAGGGGGGCCCCAAGCAGCCCCTCTCAATTTGGGTCTGGGGGCTTTCGTTGGGCATGGAACCTGGGAGAATCCTGCAAGGTTGCAGTTCGCGGCCCGAGAAGCACTCTCCGGCCAACATGCCCAACTGCAGCAACAGCTCCCAAACCGAAGGAGCCAGGACCCAAAGACCTAGCTGGCCTGAAGGGCCCCCATGGGGCCCCCAAGGAGCTCCTCTCCATTTGGGTCTGGGGGCTTTAGTTGGGCCGGGAACCTGGGAGGTACCTGCAAGGTTGCAGTTCGTGGCCGGAGAAGCACTCTCCGGCCAACATGCACAACTGCAGCAACAGCTCCCAAACCGAATGAGCCAGGACCCAAAGACCTAGCTGGCCTGAAGGGCCCCCAGGGGGCCCCCAAGCAGCCCCTCTCCATTTGGGTCTGGGGGCTTTTGTTGGGCCGGGAACCTGGGAGATTCC
Organism: Gallinula chloropus; assembly: GCF_964237585.1. NCBI lineage: Eukaryota > Metazoa > Chordata > Aves > Gruiformes > Rallidae > Gallinula > Gallinula chloropus. Next base: position 394,728 of record NW_028168427.1, read on the forward strand.
TGCAAGGTTGCAGTTCGAGGCCCGAGAAGCACTCTCCGGCCAACATGCACAACTGCAGCAACAGCTCCCAAACCGAATGAGCCAGGACACAAAGACCTAGCTGGCCTGAAGGGCCCCCAGGGGGCCCCCAAGCAGCCCCTCTCCATTTGGGTCTGGGGGCTTTTGTTGGGCCGGGAACCTGGGAGATTCCTGCAAGGTTGCAGTTCGCGGCCCGAGAAGCACTCTCCGGCCAACATGCCCAACTGCAGCAACGGCTCCCAAACCGAATGAGCCAGGACACAAAGACCTAGCTGGCCTGAAGGGCCCCCAGGGGGCCCCCAAGTAGCCCCTTTCCATTTGGGTCTGGGGGCTTTCGTTGGGCATGTATACATGAGAGGTACCTGCAAGGTTACAGTTCGCGGCCCGAGAAGCACTCTCTGGCCAACATGCCCAACTGCAGCAACAGCTCCCAAAGCGAAGGAGCCAGGACCCAAAGACCTAGCTGGCCTGAAGGGCCCCCAGGGGGCCCCCAAGCAGCCCCTCTCCATTTGGGTCTGGGGGTTTTCGTTGGGCCGGGAACCTGGGAGGTACCTGCAAGGTTGCAGTTCGCGGCCCGAGAAGCACTCTCCGGCCAACGTGCCGAACTGCAGCAACAGCTCCCAAACCGAAGGAGCCAGGACCCAAAGACCTAGCTGGCCTGAAGGGCCCCCAGGGGGGCCCCAAGCAGCCCCTCTCAATTTGGGTCTGGGGGCTTTCGTTGGGCCGGGAACCTGGGAGATTCCTGCAAGGTTGCAGTTCGCGGCCCGAGAAGCACTCTCCGGCCAACATGCCCAACTGCAGCAACAGCTCCCAAACCGAAGGAGCCAGGTCCCAAAGACCTAGCTGGCCTGAAGGGCCCCCACGGGGCCCCCAAGCAGCCCCTCTCAATTTGGGTCTGGGGGCTTTCGTTGGGCCGGGAACCTTGGAGAATCCTGCAAGGTTGCAGTTCGCGGCCCGAGAAGCACTCTCCGGCCAACATGCCCAACTGCAGCAACAGCTCCCAAAGCGAAGGAGCCAGGACCCAAAGACCTAGCTGGCCTGAAGGGCCCCCAGGGGCCCCCAAGCAGCCCCTCTCAATTTGGGTCTGGGGGCTTTCGTTGGGCCGGGAACCTGGGAGAATCCTGCAAGGTTGCAGTTCGCGGCCCGAGAAGCACTCTCCGGCCAACATGCCCAACTGCAGCAACAGCTCCCAAAGCGAAGGAGCCAGGACCCAAAGACCTAGCTGGCCTGAAGGGCCCCAGGGGGCCCCCAAGCAGCCCCTCTCAATTTGGGTCTGGGGGCTTTCGTTGGGCATGGAACCTGGGAGATTCCTGCAAGGTTGCAGTTCGCGGCCCGAGAAGCACTCTCCGGCCAACATGCCCAATATCCAGCAACAGCTCCCAAACCGAAGGAGCCAGGACCCAAAGACCTAGCTGGCCTGAAGGGCCCCCAGAAGGCCACCAAGAAGCCCCTCTCCATTTGGGTCTGGGGGCTTTCGTTGGGCATGTATACCTGAGAGGTACCTGCAAGTTACAGTTCGCGGCCCGAGAAGCACTCTCCGCCCAACATGCCCAACTGCAGCAACAGCTCCCAAAGCGAAGGAGCCAGGACCCAAAGACCTAGCTGGCCTGAAGGGCCCCCAGGGGGCCCCCAAGCAGCCCCTCTCCATTTGGGTCTGGGGGCTTTCGTTAGGCCGGGAACCTGGGAGAATCCTGCAAGGTTGCAGTTCGCGGCCCGAGAAGCACTCTCCGGCCAACATGCCCAACTGCAGCAACAGCTCCCAAAGCGAAGGAGCCAGGACCCAAAGACCTAGCTGGCCTGAAGGGCCCCCAGGGGGCCCCCAAGCAGCCCCTCTCCATTTGGGTCTGGGGGCTTTCGTTGGGCCGGGAACCTGGGAGAATCCTGCAAGGTTGCAGTTCGTGGCCGGAGAAGCACTCTCCGGCCAACATGCCCAACTGCAGCAACAGCTCCCAAAGCGAAGGAGCCAGGACCCAAAGACCTAGCTGGCCTGAAGGGCCCCCAGGGGGCCCCCAAGCAGCCCCTCTCCATTTGGGTCTGGGGGCTTTCGTTGGGCATGGATACCTGAGAGGTACCTGCAAGGTTACAGTTCGCGGCCCGAGAAGCACTCTCCGGCCAACATGCCCAACTGCAGCAACAGCTCCCAAACCGAAGGAGCCAGGACACAAAGACCTAGCTGGCCTGAAGGGCCCCCAGGGGGCCCCCAAGCAGCCCCTCTCCATTTGGGTCTGGGGGCTTTCTTTAGGCTGAGAACCTGGGAGATACCAGCAAGGTTGCAGTTCGCGTCCCGAGAAGCACTCTCCGGCCAACATGGCAAATATACAGCAACAGCTCCCAAAGCGAAGGAGCCAGGACCCAAAGACCTAGCTGGCGTGAAGGGCCCCCAGGGGGCCCCCAAGCAGCCCCTCTCCATTTGGGTCTGGGGGCTTTCGTTGGGCATGTATACCTGAGAGGTACCTGCAAGATACAGTTCGCGGCCCGAGAAGCACTCTCCGGCCAACATACACAACTGCAGCAACAGCTCCCAAAGCGAAGGAGCCAGGACCCAAAGACCTAGCTGGCCTGAAGGGCCCCCAGGGGGCCCCCAAGCAGCCCCTCTCCATTTGGGTCTGGGGGCTTTTGTTGGGCCGGGAACCTGGGAGATTCCTGCAAGGTTGCAGTTCGCGGCCCGAGAAGCACTCTCCGGCCAACATGCCCAACTGCAGCAACAGCTCCCAAAGCGAAGGAGCCAGGACCCAAAGACCTAGCTGGCCTGAAGGGCCCCCAGGGGGCCCCCAAGCAGCCCCTCTCCATTTGGGTCTGGGGGCTTTCGTTGGGCCGGGAACCTGGGAGATTCCTTCAAGGTTGCAGTTCGCGGCCCGAGAAGCACTCTCCGGCCAACATGCCCAACTGCAGCAACAGCTCCCAAAGCGAAGGAGCCAGGACCCAAAGACCTAGCTGGCCTGAAGTGCCCCCAGGGGGCCCCCAAGCAGCCCCTCTCCATTTGGGTCTGGGGGCTTTCGTTGGGCCGGGAACCTGGGAGGTACCTGCAAGGTTGCAGTTCGCGGCCCGAGAAGCACTCTCCGGCCAACATGCCCAACTGCAGCAACAGCTCCCAAACCGAAGGAGCCAGGACCCAAAGACCTAGCTGGCCTGAAGGGCCCCCAGGGGGCCCCCAAGCAGCCCCTCTCAATTTGGGTCTGGGGGCTTTCGTTGGGCCGGGAACCTGGGAGATTCCTTCAAGGTTGCAGTTCGCGGCCCGAGAAGCACTCTCCGCCCAACATGCCCAACTGCAGCAACAGCTCCCAAAGCGAAGGAGCCAGGACCCAAAGACCTAGCTGGCCTGAAGGGCCCCCAGGGGGCCCCCAAGCAGCCCCTCTCAATTTGGGTCTGGGGGCTTTCGTTGGGCCGGGAACCTGGGAGATTCATGCAAGGTTGCAGTTCGCGGCCCGAGAAGCACTCTCCGGCCAACATGCCCAACTGCAGCAACAGCTCCCAAAGCGAAGGAGCCAGGACCCAAAGACCTAGCTGGCCTGAAGGGCCCCCAGGGGGCCCCCAAGCAGCCCCTCTCCATTTGGGTCTGGGGGCTTTCGTTGGGCCGGGAACCTGGGAGAATCCTGCAAGGTTGCAGTTCGCGGCCCGAGAAGCACTCTCCGGCCAACATGCCCAACTGCAGCAACAGCTCCCAAAGCGAAGGAGCCAGGACCCAAAGACCTAGCTGGCCTGAAGGGCCCCCAGGGGGCCACCAAGCAGCCCCTCTCAATTTGGGTCTGGGGGCTTTCGTTTGGCCGGGAACCTGGGAGATTCATGCAAGGTTGCAGTTCGCGGCCCGAGAAGCACTCTCCGGCCAACATGCCCAACTGCAGCAACAGCTCCCAAAGCGAAGGAGCCAGGACCCAAAGACCTAGCTGGCCTGAAGGGCCCCCAGGGGGCCCCCAAGCAGCCCCTCTCAATTTGGGTCTGGGGGCTTTCGTTGGGCATGGAACCTGGGAGAATCCTGCAAGGTTGCAGTTCGCGGCCCGAGAAGCACTCTCCGGCCAACATGCCCAACTGCAGCAACAGCTCCCAAACCGAAGGAGCCAGGACCCAAAGACCTAGCTGGCCTGAAGGGCCCCCAGGGGGGCCCCAAGCAGCCCCTCTCCATTTGGGTCTGGGGGCTTTCGTTGGGCCGGGAACCTGGGAGAATCCTGCAAGGTTGCAGTTCGCGGCCCGAGAAGCACTCTCCGGCCAACATGCCCAACTGCAGCAACAGCTCCCAAAGCGAAGGAGCCAGGACCCAAAGACCTAGCTGGCCTGAAGGGCCCCCAGGGGGCCCCCAAGCAGCCCCTCTCCATTTGGGTCTGGGGCCTTTCGTTGGGCCGGGAACCTGGGAGATTCCTGCGAGTTTGCAGTTCGCGGCCCGAGAAGCACTCTCCGGCCAACATGCCCAACTGCAGCAACAGCTCCCAAACCGAAGGAGCCAGGTCCCAAAGACCTAGCTGGCCTGAAGGGCCCCCAGGGGGCCCCCAAGCAGCCCCTCTCAATTTGGGTCTGGGGGCTTTCGTTGGGCCGGGAACCTTGGAGAATCCTGCAAGGTTGCAGTTCGCGGCCCGAGAAGCACTCTCCGGCCAACATGCCCAACTGCAGCAACAGCTCCCAAAGCGAAGGAGCCAGGACCCAAAGACCTAGCTGGCCTGAAGGGCCCCCAGGGGCCCCCAAGCAGCCCCTCTCAATTTGGGTCTGGGGGCTTTCGTTGGGCCGGGAACCTGGGAGATTCCTGCGAGTTTGCAGTTCGCGGCCCGAGAAGCACTCTCCGGCCAACATGCCCAACTGCAGCAACAGCTCCCAAACCGAAGGAGCCAGGTCCCAAAGACCTAGCTGGCCTGAAGGGCCCCCAGGGGGCCCCCAAGCAGCCCCTCTCAATTTGGGTCTGGGGGCTTTCGTTGGGCCGGGAACCTTGGAGAATCCTGCAAGGTTGCAGTTCGCGGCCCGAGAAGCACTCTCCGGCCAACATGCCCAACTGCAGCAACAGCTCCCAAAGCGAAGGAGCCAGGACCCAAAGACCTAGCTGGCCTGAAGGGCCCCCAGGGGCCCCCAAGCAGCCCCTCTCAATTTGGGTCTGGGGGCTTTCGTTGGGCCGGGAACCTGGGAGATTCCTGCAAGGTTGCAGTTCGCGGCCCGAGAAGCACTCTCCGGCCAACATGCCCAACTGCAGCAACAGCTCCCAAAGCGAAGGAGCCAGGACCCAAAGACCTAGCTGGCCTGAAGGGCCCCAGGGGGCCCCCAAGCAGCCCCTCTCAATTTGGGTCTGGGGGCTTTCGTTGGGCATGGAACCTGGGAGATTCCTGCAAGGTTGCAGTTCGCGGCCCGAGAAGCACTCTCCGGCCAACATGCCCAATATCCAGCAACAGCTCCCAAACCGAAGGAGCCAGGACCCAAAGACCTAGCTGGCCTGAAGGGCCCCCAGAAGGCCACCAAGAAGCCCCTCTCCATTTGGGTCTGGGGGCTTTCGTTGGGCATGTATACCTGAGAGGTACCTGCAAGTTACAGTTCGCGGCCCGAGAAGCACTCTCCGCCCAACATGCCCAACTGCAGCAACAGCTCCCAAAGCGAAGGAGCCAGGACCCAAAGACCTAGCTGGCCTGAAGGGCCCCCAGGGGGCCCCCAAGCAGCCCCTCTCCATTTGGGTCTGGGGGCTTTCGTTAGGCCGGGAACCTGGGAGAATCCTGCAAGGTTGCAGTTCGCGGCCCGAGAAGCACTCTCCGGCCAACATGCCCAACTGCAGCAACAGCTCCCAAACCGAAGGAGCCAGGACCCAAAGACCTAGCTGGCCTGAAGGGCCCCCAGGGGGCCCCCAAGCAGCCCCTCTCCATTTGGGTCTGGGGGCTTTCGTTGGGCCGGGAACCTGGGAGAATCCTGCAAGGTTGCAGTTCGCGGCCGGAGAAGCACTCTCCGGCCAACATGCCCAACTGCAGCAACAGCTCCCAAAGCGAAGGAGCCAGGACCCAAAGACCTAGCTGGCCTGAAGGGCCCCCAGGGGGCCCCCAAGCAGCCCCTCTCCATTTGGGTCTGGGGGCTTTCGTTGGGCATGGATACCTGAGAGGTACCTGCAAGGTTACAGTTCGCGGCCCGAGAAGCACTCTCCGGCCAACATGCCCAACTGCAGCAACAGCTCCCAAAGCGAAGGAGCCAGGACACAAAGACCTAGCTGGCCTGAAGGGCCCCCAGGGGGCCCCCAAGCAGCCCCTCTCAATTTGGGTCTGGGGGCTTTCTTTAGGCTGAGAACCTGGGAGATACCAGCAAGGTTGCAGTTCGCGTCCCGAGAAGCACTCTCCGGCCAACATGGCAAATATACAGCAACAGCTACCAAAGCGAAGGAGCCAGGACCCAAAGACCTAGCTGGCGTGAAGGGCCCCCAGGGGGCCCCCAAGCAGCCCCTCTCCATTTGGGTCTGGGGGCTTTCGTTGGGCATGTATACCTGAGAGGTACCTGCAAGATACAGTTCGCGGCCCGAGAAGCACTCTCCGGCCAACATACACAACTGCAGCAACAGCTCCCAAAGCGAAGGAGCCAGGACCCAAAGACCTAGCTGGCCTGAAGGGCCCCCAGGGGGCCCCCAAGCAGCCCCTCTCCATTTGGGTCTGGGGGCTTTTGTTGGGCCGGGAACCTGGGAGATTCCTGCAAGGTTGCAGTTCGCGGCCCGAGAAGCACTCTCCGGCCAACATGCCCAACTGCAGCAACAGCTCCCAAAGCGAAGGAGCCAGGACCCAAAGACCTAGCTGGCCTGAAGGGCCCCCAGGGGGCCCCCAAGCAGCCCCTCTCCATTTGGGTCTGGGGGCTTTCGTTGGGCCGGGAACCTGGGAGATTCCTGCAAGGTTGCAGTTCGCGGCCCGAGAAGCACTCTCCGGCCAACATGCCCAACTGCAGCAACAGCTCCCAAAGCGAAGGAGCCAGGACCCAAAGACCTAGCTGGCCTGAAGTGCCCCCAGGGGGCCCCCAAGCAGCCCCTCTCCATTTGGGTCTGGGGGCTTTCGTTGGGCCGGGAACCTGGGAGGTACCTGCAAGGTTGCAGTTCGCGGCCCGAGAAGCACTCTCCGGCCAACATGCCCAACTGCAGCAACAGCTCCCAAACCGAAGGAGCCAGGACCCAAAGACCTAGCTGGCCTGAAGGGCCCCCAGGGGGCCCCCAAGCAGCCCCTCTCAATTTGGGTCTGGGGGCTTTCGTTGGGCCGGGAACCTGGGAGATTCCTTCAAGGTTGCAGTTCGCGGCCCGAGAAGCACTCTCCGGCCAACATGCCCAACTGCAGCAACAGCTCCCAAAGCGAAGGAGCCAGGACCCAAAGACCTAGCTGGCCTGAAGGGCCCCCAGGGGGCCCCCAAGCAGCCCCTCTCCATTTGGGTCTGGGGGCTTTCGTTGGGCCGGGAACCTGGGAGAATCCTGCAAGGTTGCAGTTCGCGGCCCGAGAAGCACTCTCCGGCCAACATGCCCAACTGCAGCAACAGCTCCCAAAGCGAAGGAGCCAGGACCCAAAGACCTAGCTGGCCTGAAGGGCCCCCAGGGGGCCACCAAGCAGCCCCTCTCAATTTGGGTCTGGGGGCTTTCGTTTGGCCGGGAACCTGGGAGATTCATGCAAGGTTGCAGTTCGCGGCCCGAGAAGCACTCTCCGGCCAACATGCCCAACTGCAGCAACAGCTCCCAAAGCGAAGGAGCCAGGACCCAAAGACCTAGCTGGCCTGAAGGGCCCCCAGGGGGCCCCCAAGCAGCCCCTCTCAATTTGGGTCTGGGGGCTTTCGTTGGGCATGGAACCTGGGAGAATCCTGCAAGGTTGCAGTTCGCGGCCCGAGAAGCACTCTCCGGCCAACATGCCCAACTGCAGCAACAGCTCCCAAACCGAAGGAGCCAGGACCCAAAGACCTAGCTGGCCTGAAGGGCCCCCAGGGGGGCCCCAAGCAGCCCCTCTCCATTTGGGTCTGGGGGCTTTCGTTGGGCCGGGAACCTGGGAGAATCCTGCAAGGTTGCAGTTCGCGGCCCGAGAAGCACTCTCCGGCCAACATGCCCAACTGCAGCAACAGCTCCCAAACCGAAGGAGCCAGGACCCAAAGACCTAGCTGGCCTGAAGGGCCCCCAGGGGGCCCCCAAGCAGCCCCTCTCCATTTGGGTCTGGGGCCTTTCGTTGGGCCGGGAACCTGGGAGATTCCTGCGAGTTTGCAGTTCGCGGCCCGAGAAGCACTCTCCGGCCAACATGCCCAACTGCAGCAACAGCTCCCAAACCGAAGGAGCCAGGACCCAAAGACCTAGCTGGCCTGAAGGGCCCCCATGGGGCCCCCAAGGAGCTCCTCTCCATTTGGGTCTGGGGGCTTTAGTTCGGCCGGGAACCTGGGAGGTACCTGCAAGGTTGCAGTTCGCGGCCGGAGAAGCACTCTCCGGCCAACATGCCCAACTGCAGCAACAGCTCCCAAAGCGAAGGAGCCAGGACCCAAAGACCTAGCTGGCCTGAAGGGCCCCCAGGGGGCCCCCAAGCAGCCCCTCTCAATTTGGGTCTGGGGGCTTTCGTTGGGCATGGAACCTGGGAGAATCCTGCAAGGTTGCAGTTCGCGGCCCGAGAAGCACTCTCCGGCCAACATGCCCAACTGCAGCAACAGCTCCCAAACCGAAGGAGCCAGGACCCAAAGACCTAGCTGGCCTGAAGGGCCCCCAGGGGGCCCCCAAGCAGCCCCTCTCAATTTGGGTCTGGGGCCTTTCGTTGGGCCGGGAACCTGGGAGATTCATGCAAGGTTGCAGTTCGCGGCCCGAGAAGCACTCTCCGGCCAACATGCCCAACTGCAGCAACAGCTCCCAAACCGAAGGAGCCAGGACCCAAAGACCTAGCTGGCCTGAAGGGCCCCCAGGGGGCCCCCAAGCAGCCCCTCTCCATTTGGGTCTGGGGGCTTTCGTTGGGCCGGGAACCTGGGAGGTACCTGCAAGGTTGCAGTTCGCGGCCCGAGAAGCACTCTCCGGCCAACATGCCCAACTGCAGCAACAGCTCCCAAAGCGAAGGAGCCAGGACCCAAAGACCTAGCTGGCCTGAAGGGCCCCCAGGGGGCCACCAAGCAGCCCCTCTCAATTTGGGTCTGGGGGCTTTCGTTGGGCCGGGAACCTGGGAGATTCATGCAAGGTTGCAGTTCGCGGCCCGAGAAGCACTCTCCGGCCAACATGCCCAACTGCAGCAACAGCTCCCAAACCGAAGGAGCCAGGACCCAAAGACCTAGCTGGCCTGAAGGGCCCCCAGGGGGCCCCCAAGCAGCCCCTCTCAATTTGGGTCTGGGGGCTTTCGTTGGGCATGGAACCTGGGAGAATCCTGCAAGGTTGCAGTTCGCGGCCCGAGAAGCACTCTCCGGCCAACATGCCCAACTGCAGCAACAGCTCCCAAACCGAAGGAGCCAGGACCCAAAGACCTAGCTGGCCTGAAGGGCCCCCAGGGGGGCCCCAAGCAGCCCCTCTCCATTTGGGTCTGGGGGCTTTCGTTAGGCCGGGAACCTGGGAGGTACCTGCAAGGTTGCAGTTCGCGGCCCGAGAAGCACTCTCCGGCCAACATGCCCAACTGCAGCAACAGCTCCCAAACCGAAGGAGCCAGGACCCAAAGACCTAGCTGGCCTGAAGGGCCCCCAGGGGGCCACCAAGCAGCCCCTCTCCATTTGGGTCTGGGGCCTTTCGTTGAGCCGGGAACCTGGGAGATTCCTGCGAGGTTGCAGTTCGCGGCCCGAGAAGCACTCTCCGGCCAACATGCCCAACTGCAGCAACAGCTCCCAAACCGAAGGAGCCAGGACCCAAAGACCTAGCTGGCCTGAAGGGCCCCCAGGGGGCCCCCAAGCAGCCCCTCTCAATTTGGGTCTGGGGGCTTTCGTTGGGCATGGAACCTGGGAGAATCCTGCAAGGTTGCAGTTCGCGGCCCGAGAAGCACTCTCCGGCCAACATGCCCAACTGCAGCAACAGCTCCCAAACCGAAGGAGCCAGGACCCAAAGACCTAGCTGGCCTGAAGGGCCCCCAGGGGGGCCCCAAGCAGCCCCTCTCCATTTGGGTCTGGGGGCTTTCGTTGGGCCGGGAACCTGGGAGGTACCTGCAAGGTTGCAGTTCGCGGCCCGAGAAGCACTCTCCGGCCAACATGCCCAACTGCAGCAACAGCTCCCAAACCGAAGGAGCCAGGACCCAAAGACCTAGCTGGCCTGAAGGGCCCCCAGGGGGCCACCAAGCAGCCCCTCTCCATTTGGGTCTGGGGCCTTTCGTTGAGCCGGGAACCTGGGAGATTCCTGCGAGGTTGCAGTTCGCGGCCCGAGAAGCACTCTCCGGCCAACATGCCCAACTGCAGCAACAGCTCCCAAACCGAAGGAGCCAGGACCCAAAGACCTAGCTGGCCTGAAGGGCCCCCAGGGGGGCCCCCAAGCAGCCCCTCTCCATTTGGGTCTGGGGGCTTTCGTTGGGCCGGGAACCTGGGAGAATCCTGCAAGGTTGCAGTTCGCGGCCCGAGAAGCACTCTCCGGCCAACATGCCCAACTGCAGCAACAGCTCCCAAACCGAAGGAGCCAGGACCCAAAGACCTAGCTGGCCTGAAGGGCCCCCAGGGGGCCCCCAAGCAGCCCCTCTCCATTTGGGTCTGGGGCCTTTCGTTGGGCCGGGAACCTGGGAGATTCCTGCGAGGTTGCAGTTTGCGGCCCGAGAAGCACTCTCCGGCCAACATGCCCAACTGCAGCAACAGCTCCCAAACCGAAGGAGCCAGGACACAAAGACCTAGCTGGCCTGAAGGGCCCCCATGGGGCCCCCAAGGAGCTCCTCTCCATTTGGGTCTGGGGGCTTTAGTTGGGCCGGGAACCTGGGAGGTACCTGCAAGGTTGCAGTTCGCGGCCGGAGAAGCACTCTCCGGCCAACATGCCCAACTGCAGCAACAGCTCCCAAAGCGAAGGAGCCAGGACCCAAAGACCTAGCTGGCCTGAAGGGCCCCCAGGGGGCCCCCAAGCAGCCCCTCTCCATTTGGGTCTGGGGGCTTTTGTTGGGCATGGAACATGAAAGATTCCTGCAAGGTTGCAGTTCGAGGCCCGAGAAGCACTCTCCGGCCAACATGCCCAACTGCAGCAACAGCTCCCAAACCGAATGAGCCAGGACCCAAAGACCTAGCTGGCCTGAAGGGCCCCCAGGGGGCCCCCAAGCAGCCCCTCTCCATTTGGGTCTGGGGGCTTTCGTTGGGCATGGATACCTGAGAGGTACCTGCAAGGTTACAGTTCGCGGCCCGAGAAGCACTCTCCGGCCAACATGCCCAACTGCAGCAACAGCTCCCAAAGCGAAGGAGCCAGGACCCAAAGACCTAGCTGGCCTGAAGGGCCCCCAGGGGGCCCCCAAGCAGCCCCTCTCCATTTGGGTCTGGGGCCTTTCGTTGGGCCGGGAACCTGGGAGATTCCTGCGAGGTTGCAGTTTGCGGCCCGAGAAGCACTCTCCGGCCAACATGCCCAACTGCAGCAACAGCTCCCAAACCGAAGGAGCCAGGACACAAAGACCTAGCTGGCCTGAAGGGCCCCCATGGGGCCCCCAAGGAGCTCCTCTCCATTTGGGTCTGGGGGCTTTAGTTGGGCCGGGAACCTGGGAGGTACCTGCAAGGTTGCAGTTCGCGGCCGGAGAAGCACTCTCCGGCCAACATGCCCAACTGCAGCAACAGCTCCCAAAGCGAAGGAGCCAGGACCCAAAGACCTAGCTGGCCTGAAGGGCCCCCAGGGGGCCCCCAAGCAGCCCCTCTCCATTTGGGTCTGGGGGCTTTTGTTGGGCTGGGAACCTGAAAGATTCCTGCAAGGTTGCAGTTCGAGGCCCGAGAAGCACTCTCCGGCCAACATGCCCAACTGCAGCAACAGCTCCCAAACCGAATGAGCCAGGACCCAAAGACCTAGCTGGCCTGAAGGGCCCCCAGGGGGGCCCCCAAGCAGCCCCTATCAATTTGGGTCTGGGGGCTTTCGTTGGGCCGGGAACCTGGGAGGTACCTGCAAGGTTGCAGTTCGCGGCCCGAGAAGCACTCTCCGGCCAACATGCCCAACTGCAGCAACAGCTCCCAAACCGAAGGAGCCAGGACCCAAAGACCTAGCTGGCCTGAAGGGCCCCCAGGGGGCCCCCAAGCAGCCCCTCTCAATTTGGGTCTGGGGCCTTTCGTTGGGCCGGGAACCTGGGAGATTCCTGCGAGGTTGCAGTTCGCGGCCCGAGAAGCACTCTCCGGCCAACATGCCCAACTGCAGCAACAGCTCCCAAAGCGAAGGAGCCAGGACCCAAAGAACTAGCTGGACTGAAGGGCCCCCAGGGGGCCCCCAAGCAGCCCCTCTCCATTTGGGTCTGGGGGCTTTCTTTGGGCCGGGAACCTGGGAGATTCCTTCAAGGTTGCAGTTCGCAGCCCGAGAAGCACTCTCCGGCCAACATGCCCAACTGCAGCAACAGCTCCCAAACCGAAGGAGCCAGGACCCAAAGACCTAGCTGGCCTGAAGGGCCCCCAGGGGGCCCCCAAGCAGCCCCTCTCCATTTGGGTCTGGGGGCTTTCGTTGGGCCGGGAACCTGGGAGGTACCTGCAAGGTTGCAGTTCGCGGCCCGAGAAGCACTCTCCGGCCAACATGCCCAACTGCAGCAACAGCTCCCAAAGCGAAGGAGCCAGGACCCAAAGACCTAGCTGGCCTGAAGGGCCCCCAGGGGGCCCCCAAGCAGCCCCTCTCCATTTGGGTCTGGGGCCTTTCGTTGGGCCGGGAACCTGGGAGATTCCTGCGAGGTTGCAGTTTGCGGCCCGAGAAGCACTCTCCGGCCAACATGCCCAACTGCAGCAACAGCTCCCAAAGCGAAGGAGCCAGGACCCAAAGACCTAGCTGGCCTGAAGGGCCCCCATGGGGCCCCCAAGGAGCTCCTCTCCATTTGGGTCTGGGGGCTTTAGTTGGGCCGGGAACCTGGGAGGTACCTGCAAGGTTGCAGTTCGCGGCCGGAGAAGCACTCTCCGGCCAACATGCCCAACTGCAGCAACAGCTCCCAAAGCGAAGGAGCCAGGACCCAAAGACCTAGCTGGCCTGAAGGGCCCCCAGGGGGCCCCCAAGCAGCCCCTCTCCATTTGGGTCTGGGGGCTTTTGTTGGGCTGGGAACCTGAAAGATTCCTGCAAGGTTGCAGTTCGAGGCCCGAGAAGCACTCTCCGGCCAACATGCCCAACTGCAGCAACAGCTCCCAAACCGAATGAGCCAGGACCCAAAGACCTAGCTGGCCTGAAGGGCCCCCAGGGGGGCCCCCAAGCAGCCCCTATCAATTTGGGTCTGGGGGCTTTCGTTGGGCCGGGAACCTGGGAGGTACCTGCAAGGTTGCAGTTCGCGGCCCGAGAAGCACTCTCCGGCCAACATGCCCAACTGCAGCAACAGCTCCCAAACCGAAGGAGCCAGGACCCAAAGACCTAGCTGGCCTGAAGGGCCCCCAGGGGGCCCCCAAGCAGCCCCTCTCAATTTGGGTCTGGGGGCTTTCGTTGGGCCGGGAACCTGGGAGATTCCTGCGAGGTTGCAGTTCGCGGCCCGAGAAGCACTCTCCGGCCAACATGCCCAACTGCAGCAACAGCTCCCAAAGCGAAGGAGCCAGGACCCAAAGAACTAGCTGGACTGAAGGGCCCCCAGGGGGCCCCCAAGCAGCCCCTCTCCATTTGGGTCTGGGGGCTTTCTTTGGGCCGGGAACCTGGGAGATTCCTTCAAGGTTGCAGTTCGCAGCCCGAGAAGCACTCTCCGGCCAACATGCCCAACTGCAGCAACAGCTCCCAAACCGAAGGAGCCAGGACCCAAAGACCTAGCTGGCCTGAAGGGCCCCCAGGGGGCCCCCAAGCAGCCCCTCTCCATTTGGGTCTGGGGGCTTTCGTTGGGCCGGGAACCTGGGAGGTACCTGCAAGGTTGCAGTTCGCGGCCCGAGAAGCACTCTCCGGCCAACATGCCCAACTGCAGCAACAGCTCCCAAAGCGAAGGAGCCAGGACCCAAAGACCTAGCTGGCCTGAAGGGCCCCCAGGGGGCCACCAAGCAGCCCCTCTCAATTTGGGTCTGGGGGCTTTCGTTGGGCCGGGAACCTGGGAGATTCATGCAAGGTTGCAGTTCGCGGCCCGAGAAGCACTCTCCGGCCAACATGCCCAACTGCAGCAACAGCTCCCAAAGCGAAGGAGCCAGGACCCAAAGACCTAGCTGGCCTGAAGGGCCCCCAGGGGGCCACCAAGCAGCCCCTCTCAATTTGGGTCTGGGGGCTTTCGTTGGGCATGTATACCTGAGAGGTACCTGCAAGGTTACAGTTCGCGGCCCGAGAAGCACTCTCCGGCCAACATGCCCAACTGCAGCAACAGCTCCCAAACCGAAGGAGCCAGGACCCAAAGACCTAGCTGGCCTGAAGGGGCCCCAGGGGGCCCCCAAGCAGCCCCTCTCAATTTGGGTCTGGGGGCTTTCGTTGGGCCGGGAACCTGGGAGATTCCTGCAAGGTTGCAGTTCGCGGCCCGAGAAGCACTCTCCGGCCAACATGACCAACTGCAGCAACAGCTCCCAAACCGAAGGAGCCAGGACACAAAGACCTAGCTGGCCTGAAGGGCCCCCAGGGGGCCCCCAAGCAGCCCCTCTCCATTTGGGTCTGGGGGCTTTCGTTGGGCCGGGAACCTGGGAGGTACCTGCAAGGTTGCAGTTCGCGGCCCGAGAAGCACTCTCCGGCCAACATGCTCAACTGCAGCAACAGCTCCCAAACCGAAGGAGCCAGGACCCAAAGACCTAGCTGGCCTGAAGGGCCCCCAGGGGGCCCCCAAGCAGCCCCTCTCCATTTGGGTCTGGGGGCTTTCTTTGGGCCGGGAACCTGGGAGATTCATGCAAGGTTGCAGTTCGCGGCCCGAGAAGCACTCTCCGGCCAACATGCCCAACTGCAGCAACAGCTCCCAAAGCGAAGGAGCCAGGACCCAAAGACCTAGCTGGCCTGAAGGGCCCCCAGGGGGCCCCCAAGCAGCCCCTCTCAATTTGGGTCTGGGGGCTTTCGTTGGGCCGGGAACCTGGGAGGTACCTGCAAGGTTGCAGTTCGCGGCCCGAGAAGCACTCTCCGGCCAACATGCCCAACTGCAGCAACAGCTCCCAAACCGAAGGAGCCAGGACACAAAGACCTAGCTGGCCTGAAGGGCCCCCAGGGGGCCCCCAAGCAGCCCCTCTCAATTTGGGTCTGGGGGCTTTCGTTGGGCCGGGAACCTGGGAGATTCCTTCAAGGTTGCAGTTCGCGGCCCGAGAAGCACTCTCCGCCCAACATGCCCAACTGCAGCAACAGCTCCCAAAGCGAAGGAGCCAGGACCCAAAGACCTAGCTGGCCTGAAGGGCCCCCAGGGGGCCCCCAAGCAGCCCCTCTCAATTTGGGTCTGGGGGCTTTCGTTGGGCCGGGAACCTGGGAGATTCATGCATGGTTGCAGTTCGCGGCCCGAGAAGCACTCTCCGGCCAACATGCCCAACTGCAGCAACAGCTCCCAAACCGAAGGAGCCAGGACCCAAAGACCTAGCTGG
Organism: Gallinula chloropus; assembly: GCF_964237585.1. NCBI lineage: Eukaryota > Metazoa > Chordata > Aves > Gruiformes > Rallidae > Gallinula > Gallinula chloropus. The sequence goes on from NW_028168427.1 coordinate 410,229, forward strand.
CCTGAAGGGCCCCCAGGGGGCCACCAAGCAGCCCCTCTCCATTTGGGTCTGGGGGCTTTCGTTGGGCCGGGAACCTGGGAGAATCCTGCAAGGTTGCAGTTCGCGGCCCGAGAAGCACTCTCCGGCCAACATGCCCAACTGCAGCAACAGCTCCCAAAGCGAAGGAGCCAGGACCCAAAGACCTAGCTGGCCTGAAGGGCCCCCAGGGGGCCCCCAAGCAGCCCCTCTCAATTTGGGTCTGGGGGCTTTCGTTGGGCATGGAACCTGGGAGAATCCTGCAAGGTTGCAGTTCGCGGCCCGAGAAGCACTCTCCAGCCAACATGCCCAACTGCAGCAACAGCTCCCAAACCGAAGGAGCCAGGACCCAAAGACCTAGCTGGCCTGAAGGGCCCCCAGGGGGGCCCCAAGCAGCCCCTCTCCATTTGGGTCTGGGGGCTTTCGTTGGGCCGGGAACCTGGGAGAATCCTGCAAGGTTGCAGTTCGCGGCCCGAGAAGCACTCTCCGGCCAACATGCCCAACTGCAGCAACAGCTCCCAAACCGAAGGAGCCAGGACCCAAAGACCTAGCTGGCCTGAAGGGCCCCCAGGGGGCCACCAAGCAGCCCCTCTCCATTTGGGTCTGGGGCCTTTCGTTGGGCCGGGAACCTGGGAGATTCCTGCGAGGTTGCAGTTCGCGGCCCGAGAAGCACTCTCCGGCCAACATGCCCAACTGCAGCAACAGCTCCCAAACCGAAGGAGCCAGGACCCAAAGACCTAGCTGGCCTGAAGGGCCCCCATGGGGCCCCCAAGGAGCTCCTCTCCATTTGGGTCTGGGGGCTTTAGTTGGGCCGGGAACCTGGGAGGTACCTGCAAGGTTGCAGTTCGCGGCCGGAGAAGCACTCTCCGGCCAACATGCCCAACTGCAGCAACAGCTCCCAAAGCGAAGGAGCCAGGACCCAAAGACCTAGCTGGCCTGAAGGGCCCCCAGGGGGCCCCCAAGCAGCCCCTCTCCATTTGGGTCTGGGGGCTTTTGTTGGGCATGGAACATGAAAGATTCCTGAAAGGTTGCAGTTCGAGGCCCGAGAAGCACTCTCCGGCCAACATGCCCAACTGCAGCAACAGCTCCCAAACCGAATGAGCCAGGACCCAAAGACCTAGCTGGCCTGAAGGGCCCCCAGGGGGGCCCCCAAGCAGCCCCTCTCCATTTGGGTCTGGGGGCTTTCGTTGGGCATGGATACCTGAGAGGTACCTGCAAGGTTACAGTTCGCGGCCCGAGAAGCACTCTCCGGCCAACATGCCCAACTGCAGCAACAGCTCCCAAACCGAAGGAGCCAGGACCCAAAGACCTAGCTGGCCTGAAGGGCCCCCAGGGGGCCCCCAAGCAGCCCCTCTCCATTTGGGTCTGGGGCCTTTCGTTGGGCCGGGAACCTGGGAGATTCCTGCGAGGTTGCAGTTTGCGGCCCGAGAAGCACTCTCCGGCCAACATGCCCAACTGCAGCAACAGCTCCCAAACCGAAGGAGCCAGGACACAAAGACCTAGCTGGCCTGAAGGGCCCCCATGGGGCCCCCAAGGAGCTCCTCTCCATTTGGGTCTGGGGGCTTTAGTTGGGCCGGGAACCTGGGAGGTACCTGCAAGGTTGCAGTTCGCGGCCGGAGAAGCACTCTCCGGCCAACATGCCCAACTGCAGCAACAGCTCCCAAAGCGAAGGAGCCAGGACCCAAAGACCTAGCTGGCCTGAAGGGCCCCCAGGGGGCCCCCAAGCAGCCCCTCTCCATTTGGGTCTGGGGGCTTTTGTTGGGCTGGGAACCTGAAAGATTCCTGCAAGGTTGCAGTTCGAGGCCCGAGAAGCACTCTCCGGCCAACATGACCAACTGCAGCAACAGCTCCCAAACCGAATGAGCCAGGACCCAAAGACCTAGCTGGCCTGAAGGGCCCCCAGGGGGGCCCCCAAGCAGCCCCTATCAATTTGGGTCTGGGGGCTTTCGTTGGGCCGGGAACCTGGGAGAATCCTGCAAGGTTGCAGTTCGCGGCCCGAGAAGCACTCTCCGGCCAACATGCCCAACTGCAGCAACAGCTCCCAAACCGAAGGAGCCAGGACCCAAAGACCTAGCTGGCCTGAAGGGCCCCCAGGGGGCCCCCAAGCAGCCCCTCTCAATTTGGGTCTGGGGGCTTTCGTTGGGCCGGGAACCTGGGAGATTCCTGCGAGGTTGCAGTTCGCGGCCCGAGAAGCACTCTCCGGCCAACATGCCCAACTGCAGCAACAGCTCCCAAAGCGAAGGAGCCAGGACCCAAAGAACTAGCTGGACTGAAGGGCCCCCAGGGGGCCCCCAAGCAGCCCCTCTCCATTTGGGTCTGGGGGCTTTCTTTGGGCCGGGAACCTGGGAGATTCCTTCAAGGTTGCAGTTCGCAGCCCGAGAAGCACTCTCCGGCCAACATGCCCAACTGCAGCAACAGCTCCCAAAGCGAAGGAGCCAGGACCCAAAGACCTAGCTGGCCTGAAGGGCCCCCAGGGGGCCCCCAAGCAGCCCCTCTCCATTTGGGTCTGGGGGCTTTCGTTGGGCCGGGAACCTGGGAGAATCCTGCAAGGTTGCAGTTCGCGGCCCGAGAAGCACTCTCCGGCCAACATGCCCAACTGCAGCAACAGCTCCCAAAGCGAAGGAGCCAGGACCCAAAGACCTAGCTGGCCTGAAGGGCCCCCAGGGGGCCACCAAGCAGCCCCTCTCAATTTGGGTCTGGGGGCTTTCGTTGGGCCGGGAACCTGGGAGATTCATGCAAGGTTGCAGTTCGCGGCCCGAGAAGCACTCTCCGGCCAACATGCCCAACTGCAGCAACAGCTCCCAAAGCGAAGGAGCCAGGACCCAAAGACCTAGCTGGCCTGAAGGGCCCCCAGGGGGCCACCAAGCAGCCCCTCTCAATTTGGGTCTGGGGGCTTTCGTTGGGCATGGATACCTGAGAGGTACCTGCAAGGTTACAGTTCGCGGCCCGAGAAGCACTCTCCGGCCAACATGCCCAACTGCAGCAACAGCTCCCAAACCGAAGGAGCCAGGACCCAAAGACCTAGCTGGCCTGAAGGGGCCCCAGGGGGCCCCCAAGCAGCCCCTCTCCATTTGGGTCTGGGGGCTTTCGTTGGGCCGGGAACCTGGGAGATTCATGCAAGGTTGCAGTTCGTGGCCCGAGAAGCACTCTCCGGCCAACATGCCCAACTGCAGCAACAGCTCCCAAACCGAAGGAGCCAGGACCCAAAGACCTAGCTGGCCTGAAGGGCCCCCAGGGGGCCCCCAAGCAGCCCCTCTCCATTTGGGTCTGGGGGCTTTTGTTGGGCCGGGAACCTGGGAGATTCCTGCAAGGTTGCAGTTCGCGGCCCGAGAAGCACTCTCCGGCCAACATGACCAACTGCAGCAACAGCTCCCAAACCGAAGGAGCCAGGACACAAAGACCTAGCTGGCCTGAAGGGCCCCCAGGGGGCCCCCAAGCAGCCCCTCTCCATTTGGGTCTGGGGGCTTTCGTTGGGCCGGGAACCTGGGAGGTACCTGCAAGGTTGCAGTTCGCGGCCCGAGAAGCACTCTCCGGCCAACATGCTCAACTGCAGCAACAGCTCCCAAACCGAAGGAGCCAGGACCCAAAGACCTAGCTGGCCTGAAGGGCCCCCAGGGGGCCCCCAAGCAGCCCCTCTCAATTTGGGTCTGGGGGCTTTCTTTGGGCCGGGAACCTGGGAGATTCATGCAAGGTTGCAGTTCGCGGCCCGAGAAGCACTCTCCGGCCAACATGCCCAACTGCAGCAACAGCTCCCAAAGCGAAGGAGCCAGGACCCAAAGACCTAGCTGGCCTGAAGGGCCCCCAGGGGGCCCCCAAGCAGCCCCTCTCAATTTGGGTCTGGGGGCTTTCGTTGGGCATGGAACCTGGGAGATTCCTGCAAGGTTGCAGTTCGCGGCCCAAGAAGCACTCTCCGGCCAACATGCCCAACTGCAGCAACAGCTACCAAACCGAAGGAGCCAGGACCCAAAGACCTAGCTGGCCTGAAGGGCCCCCAGGGGGGCCCCCAAGCAGCCCCTATCAATTTGGGTCTGGGGGCTTTCGTTGGGCCGGGAACCTGGGAGAATCCTGCAAGGTTGCAGTTCGCAGCCCGAGAAGCACTCTCCGGCCAACATGCCCAACTGCAGCAACAGCTCCCAAACCGAAGGAGCCAGGACCCAAAGACCTAGCTGGCCTGAAGGGCCCCCAGGGGGCCCCCAAGCAGCCCCTCTCAATTTGGGTCTGGGGGCTTTCGTTGGGCCGGGAACCTGGGAGAATCCTGCAAGGTTGCAGTTCGCGGCCCAAGAAGCACTCTCCGGCCAACATGCCCAACTGCAGCAACAGCTCCCAAACCGAAGGAGCCAGGACCCAAAGACCTAGCTGGCCTGAAGGGCCCCCAGGGGGCCCCCAAGCAGCCCCTCTCCATTTGGGTCTGGGGGCTTTCGTTGGGCCGGGAACCTGGGAGGTACCTGCAAGGTTGCAGTTCGCGGCCCGAGAAGCACTCTCCGGCCAACATGCCCAACTGCAGCAACAGCTCCCAAAGCGAAGGAGCCAGGACCCAAAGACCTAGCTGGCCTGAAGGGCCCCCAGGGGGCCACCAAGCAGCCCCTCTCAATTTGGGTCTGGGGGCTTTCGTTGGGCCGGGAACCTGGGAGATTCATGCAAGGTTGCAGTTCGCGGCCCGAGAAGCACTCTCCGGCCAACATGCCCAACTGCAGCAACAGCTCCCAAAGCGAAGGAGCCAGGACCCAAAGACCTAGCTGGCCTGAAGGGCCCCCAGGGGGCCACCAAGCAGCCCCTCTCAATTTGGGTCTGGGGGCTTTCGTTGGGCATGGATACCTGAGAGGTACCTGCAAGGTTACAGTTCGCGGCCCGAGAAGCACTCTCCGGCCAACATGCCCAACTGCAGCAACAGCTCCCAAACCGAAGGAGCCAGGACCCAAAGACCTAGCTGGCCTGAAGGGGCCCCAGGGGGCCCCCAAGCAGCCCCTCTCAATTTGGGTCTGGGGGCTTTCGTTGGGCCGGGAACCTGGGAGATTCATGCAAGGTTGCAGTTCGCGGCCCGAGAAGCACTCTCCGCCCAACATGCCCAACTGCAGCAACAGCTCCCAAACCGAAGGAGCCAGGACCCAAAGACCTAGCTGGCCTGAAGGGCCCCCAGGGGGCCCCCAAACAGCCCCTCTCCATTTGGGTCTGGGGTCTTTCGTTGGGCCGGGAACCTGGGAGAATCCTGCAAGGTTGCAGTTCGCGGCCCGAGAAGCACTCTCCGGCCAACATGCCCAACTGCAGCAACAGCTCCCAAACCGAAGGAGCCAGGACCCAAAGACCTAGCTGGCCTGAAGGGCCCCCAGGGGGCCACCAAGCAGCCCCTCTCCATTTGGGTCTGGGGGCTTTCGTTGGGCCGGGAACCTGGGAGAATCCTGCAAGGTTGCAGTTCGCGGCCCGAGAAGCACTCTCCGGCCAACATGCCCAACTGCAGCAACAGCTCCCAAAGCGAAGGAGCCAGGACCCAAAGACCTAGCTGGCCTGAAGGGGCCCCAGGGGGCCCCCAAGCAGCCCCTCTCCATTTGGGTCTGGGGGCTTTCGTTGGGCCGGGAACCTGGGAGGTACCTGCAAGGTTGCAGTTCGCGGCCCGAGAAGCACTCTCCGGCCAACATGCCCAACTGCAGCAACAGCTCCCAAAGCGAAGGAGCCAGGACCCAAAGACCTAGCTGGCCTGAAGGGCCCCCAGGGGGCCCCCAAGCAGCCCCTCTCCATTTGGGTCTGGGGGTTTTCGTTGGGCCGGGAACCTGGGAGGTACCTGCAAGGTTGCAGTTCGCGGCCCGAGAAGCACTCTCCGCCCAACATGCCCAACTGCAGCAACAGCTCCCAAACCGAAGGAGCCAGGACCCAAAGACCTAGCTGGCCTGAAGGGCCCCCAGGGGGCCCCCAAGCAGCCCCTCTCAATTTGGGTCTGGGGGCTTTCGTTGGGCCGGGAACCTGGGAGAATCCTGCAAGGTTGCAGTTCGCGGCCCGAGAAGCACTCTCCGGCCAACATGCCCAACTGCAGCAACAGCTCCCAAAGCGAAGGAGCCAGGACCCAAAGACCTAGCTGGCCTGAAGGGCCCCCAGGGGGCCCCCAAGCAGCCCCTCTCCATTTGGGTCTGGGGGTTTTCGTTGGGCCGGGAACCTGGGAGGTACCTGCAAGGTTGCAGTTCGCGGCCCGAGAAGCACTCTCCGCCCAACATGCCCAACTGCAGCAACAGCTCCCAAACCGAAGGAGCCAGGACCCAAAGACCTAGCTGGCCTGAAGGGCCCCCAGGGGGCCCCCAAGCAGCCCCTCTCAATTTGGGTCTGGGGGCTTTCGTTGGGCCGGGAACCTGGGAGAATCCTGCAAGGTTGCAGTTCGCGGCCCGAGAAGCACTCTCCGGCCAACATGCCCAACTGCAGCAACAGCTCCCAAACCGAAGGAGCCAGGACCCAAAGACCTAGCTGGCCTGAAGGGCCCCCAGGGGGCCCCCAAGCAGCCCCTCTCCATTTGGGTCTGGGGGCTTTTGTTGGGCATGGAACATGAAAGATTCCTGCAAGGTTGCAGTTCGAGGCCCGAGAAGCACTCTCCGGCCAACATGCCCAACTGCAGCAACAGCTCCCAAACCGAATGAGCCAGGACCCAAAGACCTAGCTGGCCTGAAGGGCCCCCAGGGGGGCCCGCAAGCAGCCCCTCTCCATTTGGGTCTGGGGGCTTTCGTTGGGCATGGATACCTGAGAGGTACCTGCAAGGTTACAGTTCGCGGCCCGAGAAGCACTCTCCGGCCAACATGCCCAACTGCAGCAACAGCTCCCAAACCGAAGGAGCCAGGACCCAAAGACCTAGCTGGCCTGAAGGGCCCCCAGGGGGCCCCCAAGCAGCCCCTCTCCATTTGGGTCTGGGGCCTTTCGTTGGGCCGGGAACCTGGGAGATTCCTGCGAGGTTGCAGTTTGCGGCCCGAGAAGCACTCTCCGGCCAACATGCCCAACTGCAGCAACAGCTCCCAAACCGAAGGAGCCAGGACACAAAGACCTAGCTGGCCTGAAGGGCCCCCATGGGGCCCCCAAGGAGCTGCTCTCCATTTGGGTCTGGGGGCTTTAGTTGGGCCGGGAACCTGGGAGGTACCTGCAAGGTTGCAGTTCGCGGCCCGAGAAGCACTCTCCGGCCAACATGCCCAACTGCAGCAACAGCTCCCAAAGCGAAGGAGCCAGGACCCAAAGACCTAGCTGGCCTGAAGGGCCCCCAGGGGGCCCCCAAGCAGCCCCTCTCCATTTGGGTCTGGGGGCTTTTGTTGGGCTTGGAACCTGAAAGATTCCTGCAAGGTTGCAGTTCGAGGCCCGAGAAGCACTCTCCGGCCAACATGACCAACTGCAGCAACAGCTCCCAAACCGAAGGAGCCAGGACCCAAAGACCTAGCTGGCCTGAAGGGCCCCCAGGGGGGCCCCCAAGCAGCCCCTATCAATTTGGGTCTGGGGGCTTTCGTTGGGCCGGGAACCTGGGAGAATCCTGCAAGGTTGCAGTTCGCGGCCCGAGAAGCACTCTCCGGCCAACATGCCCAACTGCAGCAACAGCTCCCAAACCGAAGGAGCCAGGACCCAAAGACCTAGCTGGCCTGAAGGGCCCCCAGGGGGCCCCCAAGCAGCCCCTCTCAATTTGGGTCTGGGGCCTTTCGTTGGGCCGGGAACCTGGGAGATTCCTGCGAGGTTGCAGTTCGCGGCCCGAGAAGCACTCTCCGGCCAACATGCCCAACTGCAGCAACAGCTCCCAAAGCGAAGGAGCCAGGACCCAAAGAACTAGCTGGACTGAAGGGCCCCCAGGGGGCCCCCAAGCAGCCCCTCTCCATTTGGGTCTGGGGGCTTTCTTTGGGCCGGGAACCTGGGAGATTCCTTCAAGGTTGCAGTTCGCAGCCCGAGAAGCACTCTCCGGCCAACATGCCCAACTGCAGCAACAGCTCCCAAAGCGAAGGAGCCAGGACCCAAAGACCTAGCTGGCCTGAAGGGCCCCCAGGGGGCCCCCAAGCAGCCCCTCTCCATTTGGGTCTGGGGGCTTTCGTTGGGCCGGGAACCTGGGAGATTCATGCAAGGTTGCAGTTCGCGGCCCGAGAAGCACTCTCCGGCCAACATGCCCAACTGCAGCAACAGCTCCCAAAGCGAAGGAGCCAGGACCCAAAGACCTAGCTGGCCTGAAGGGCCCCCAGGGGGCCACCAAGCAGCCCCTCTCAATTTGGGTCTGGGGGCTTTCGTTGGGCATGGATACCTGAGAGGTACCTGCAAGGTTACAGTTCGCGGCCCGAGAAGCACTCTCCGGCCAACATGCCCAACTGCAGCAACAGCTCCCAAACCGAAGGAGCCAGGACCCAAAGACCTAGCTGGCCTGAAGGGGCCCCAGGGGGCCCCCAAGCAGCCCCTCTCCATTTGGGTCTGGGGGCTTTCGTTGGGCCGGGAACCTGGGAGATTCATGCAAGGTTGCAGTTCGTGGCCCGAGAAGCACTCTCCGGCCAACATGCCCAACTGCAGCAACAGCTCCCAAACCGAAGGAGCCAGGACCCAAAGACCTAGCTGGCCTGAAGGGCCCCCAGGGGGCCCCCAAGCAGCCCCTCTCAATTTGGGTCTGGGGGCTTTCGTTGGGCATGGAACCTGGGAGATTCCTGCAAGGTTGCAGTTCGCAGCCCGAGAAGCACTCTCCGGCCAACATGACCAACTGCAGCAACAGCTCCCAAACCGAAGGAGCCAGGACACAAAGACCTAGCTGGCCTGAAGGGCCCCCAGGGGGCCCCCAAGCAGCCCCTCTCCATTTGGGTCTGGGGGCTTTCGTTGGGCCGGGAACCTGGGAGGTACCTGCAAGGTTGCAGTTCGCGGCCCGAGAAGCACTCTCCGGCCAACATACTCAACTGCAGCAACAGCTCCCAAACCGAAGGAGCCAGGACCCAAAGACCTAGCTGGCCTGAAGGGCCCCCAGGGGGCCCCCAAGCAGCCCCTCTCAATTTGGGTCTGGGGGCTTTCTTTGGGCCGGGAACCTGGGAGATTCATGCAAGGTTGCAGTTCGCGGCCCGAGAAGCACTCTCCGGCCAACATGCCCAACTGCAGCAACAGCTCCCAAAGCGAAGGAGCCAGGACCCAAAGACCTAGCTGGCCTGAAGGGCCCCCAGGGGGCCCCCAAGCAGCCCCTCTCAATTTGGGTCTGGGGGCTTTCGTTGGGCATGGAACCTGGGAGATTCCTGCAAGGTTGCAGTTCGCGGCCCAAGAAGCACTCTCCGGCCAACATGCCCAACTGCAGCAACAGCTACCAAACCGAAGGAGCCAGGACCCAAAGACCTAGCTGGCCTGAAGGGCCCCCAGGGGGGCCCCCAAGCAGCCCCTATCAATTTGGGTCTGGGGGCTTTCGTTGGGCCGGGAACCTGGGAGAATCCTGCAAGGTTGCAGTTCGCAGCCCGAGAAGCACTCTCCGGCCAACATGCCCAACTGCAGCAACAGCTCCCAAACCGAAGGAGCCAGGACCCAAAGACCTAGCTGGCCTGAAGGGCCCCCAGGGGGCCCCCAAGCAGCCCCTATCAATTTGGGTCTGGGGGCTTTCGTTGGGCCGGGAACCTGGGAGAATCCTGCAAGGTTGCAGTTCGCGGCCCGAGAAGCACTCTCCGGCCAACATGCCCAACTGCAGCAACAGCTCCCAAACCGAAGGAGCCAGGACCCAAAGACCTAGCTGGCCTGAAGGGCCCCCAGGGGGCCCCCAAGCAGCCCCTCTCCATTTGGGTCTGGGGCCTTTCGTTGGGCCGGGAACCTGGGAGATTCCTGCGAGGTTGCAGTTCGCGGCCGGAGAAGCACTCTCCGGCCAACATGCCCAACTGCAGCAACAGCTCCCAAAGCGAAGGAGCCAGGACCCAAAGAACTAGCTGGACTGAAGGGCCCCCAGGGGGCCCCCAAGCAGCCCCTCTCCATTTGGGTCTGGGGGCTTTCTTTGGGCCGGGAACCTGGGAGATTCCTTCAAGGTTGCAGTTCGCAGCCCGAGAAGCACTCTCCGGCCAACATGCCCAACTGCAGCAACAGCTCCCAAAGCGAAGTAGCCAGGACCCAAAGACCTAGCTGGCCTGAAGGGCCCCCAGGGGGCCCCCAAGCAGCCCCTCTCCATTTGGGTCTGGGGGCTTTCGTTGGGCCGGGAACCTGGGAGAATCCTGCAAGGTTGCAGTTCGCCGCCCGAGAAGCACTCTCCGGCCAACATGCCCAACTGCAGCAACAGCTCCCAAAGCGAAGGAGCCAGGACCCAAAGACCTAGCTGGCCTGAAGGGCCCCCAGGGGGCCCCCAAGCAGCCCCTCTCAATTTGGGTCTGGGGGCTTTCGTTGGGCCGGGAACCTGGGAGATTCATGCAAGGTTGCAGTTCGCGGCCCGAGAAGCACTCTCCGGCCAACATGCCCAACTGCAGCAACAGCTCCCAAAGCGAAGGAGCCAGGACCCAAAGACCTAGCTGGCCTGAAGGGCCCCCAGGGGGCCACCAAGCAGCCCCTCTCAATTTGGGTCTGGGGGCTTTCGTTGGGCATGGATACCTGAGAGGTACCTGCAAGGTTACAGTTCGCGGCCCGAGAAGCACTCTCCGGCCAACATGCCCAACTGCAGCAACAGCTCCCAAACCGAAGGAGCCAGGACCCAAAGACCTAGCTGGCCTGAAGGGGCCCCAGGGGGCCCCCAAGCAGCCCCTCTCAATTTGGGTCTGGGGGCTTTCGTTGGGCCGGGAACCTGGGAGATTCATGCAAGGTTGCAGTTCGCGGCCCGAGAAGCACTCTCCGCCCAACATGCCCAACTGCAGCAACAGCTCCCAAACCGAAGGAGCCAGGACCCAAAGACCTAGCTGGCCTGAAGGGCCCCCAGGGGGCCCCCAAACAGCCCCTCTCCATTTGGGTCTGGGGTCTTTCGTTGGGCCGGGAACCTGGGAGAATCCTGCAAGGTTGCAGTTCGCGGCCCGAGAAGCACTCTCCGGCCAACATGCCCAACTGCAGCAACAGCTCCCAAACCGAAGGAGCCAGGACCCAAAGACCTAGCTGGCCTGAAGGGCCCCCAGGGGGCCACCAAGCAGCCCCTCTCCATTTGGGTCTGGGGGCTTTCGTTGGGCCGGGAACCTGGGAGAATCCTGCAAGGTTGCAGTTCGCGGCCCGAGAAGCACTCTCCGGCCAACATGCCCAACTGCAGCAACAGCTCCCAAAGCGAAGGAGCCAGGACCCAAAGACCTAGCTGGCCTGAAGGGCCCCCAGGGGGCCCCCAAGCAGCCCCTCTCAATTTGGGTCTGGGGGCTTTCGTTGGGCCGGGAACCTGGGAGGTACCTGCAAGGTTGCAGTTCGCGGCCCGAGAAGCACTCTCCGGCCAACATGCCCAACTGCAGCAACAGCTCCCAAAGCGAAGGAGCCAGGACCCAAAGACCTAGCTGGCCTGAAGGGCCCCCAGGGGGCCCCCAAGCAGCCCCTCTCCATTTGGGTCTGGGGGTTTTCGTTGGGCCGGGAACCTGGGAGGTACCTGCAAGGTTGCAGTTCGCGGCCCGAGAAGCACTCTCCGCCCAACATGCCCAACTGCAGCAACAGCTCCCAAACCGAAGGAGCCAGGACCCAAAGACCTAGCTGGCCTGAAGGGCCCCCAGGGGGCCCCCAAGCAGCCCCTCTCAATTTGGGTCTGGGGGCTTTCGTTGGGCCGGGAACCTGGGAGAATCCTGCAAGGTTGCAGTTCGCGGCCCGAGAAGCACTCTCCGGCCAACATGCCCAACTGCAGCAACAGCTCCCAAACCGAAGGAGCCAGGACCCAAAGACCTAGCTGGCCTGAAGGGCCCCCAGGGGGCCCCCAAGCAGCCCCTCTCCATTTGGGTCTGGGGGTTTTCGTTGGGCCGGGAACCTGGGAGGTACCTGCAAGGTTGCAGTTCGTGGCCCGAGAAGCACTCTCCGGCCAACATGCCCAACTGCAGCAACAGCTCCCAAACCGAAGGAGCCAGGACCCAAAGACCTAGCTGGCCTGAAGGGCCCCCAGGGGGCCCCCAAGCAGCCCCTCTCCATTTGGGTCTGGGGGCTTTCGTTGGGCCGGGAACCTGGGAGAATCCTGCAAGGTTGCAGTTCGCGGCCCGAGAAGCACTCTCCGGCCAACATGCCCAACTGCAGCAACAGCTCCCAAACCGAAGGAGCCAGGACCCAAAGACCTAGCTGGCCTGAAGGGCCCCCAGGGGGCCCCCAAGCAGCCCCTCTCCATTTGGGTCTGGGGGCTTTCGTTGGGCCGGGAACCTGGGGGAATCCTGCAAGGTTGCAGTTCGCGGCCCGAGAAGCACTCTCCGGCCAACATGCCCAACTGCAGCAACAGCTCCCAAACCGAAGGAGCCAGGACCCAAAGACCTAGCTGGCCTGAAGGGCCCCCAGGGGGCCCCCAAGCAGCCCCTCTCCATTTGGGTCTGGGGGCTTTTGTTGGGCCGGGAACCTGTGAGATTCATGCAAGGTTGCAGTTCGCGGCCCGAGAAGCACTCTCCGCCCAACATGCCCAACTGCAGCAACAGCTCCCAAACCGAAGGAGCCAGGACCCAAAGACCTAGCTGGCCTGAAGGGCCCCCAGGGGGCCCCCAAGCAGCCCCTCTCAATTTGGGTCTGGGGGCTTTCGTTGGGCATGGATACCTGAGAGGTACCTGCAAGGTTACAGTTCGCGGCCCGAGAAGCACTCTCCGGCCAACATGCCCAACTGCAGCAACAGCTCCCAAACCGAAGGAGCCAGGACCCAAAGACCTAGCTGGCCTGAAGGGCCCCCAGGGGGCCCCCAAGCAGCCCCTCTCAATTTGGGTCTGGGGGCTTTCGTTGGGCCGGGAACCTGGGGGAATCCTGCAAGGTTGCAGTTCGCGGCCCGAGAAGCACTCTCCGGCCAACATGCCCAACTGCAGCAACAGCTCCCAAAGCGAAGGAGCCAGGACCCAAAGACCTAGCTGGCCTGAAGGGCCCCCAGGGGGCCCCCAAGCAGCCCCTCTCCATTTGGGTCTGGGGGCTTTCGTTGGGCCGGGAACCTGGGAGATTCATGCAAGGTTGCAGTTCGCGGCCCGAGAAGCACTCTCCGGCCAACATGCCCAACTGCAGCAACAGCTCCCAAACCGAAGGAGCCAGGACCCAAAGACCTAGCTGGCCTGAAGGGGCCCCAGGGGGCCCCCAAGCAGCCCCTCTCAATTTGGGTCTGGGGGCTTTCGTTGGGCCGGGAACCTGGGAGATTCATGCAAGGTTGCAGTTCGCGGCCCGAGAAGCACTCTCCGCCCAACATGCCCAACTGCAGCAACAGCTCCCAAACCGAAGGAGCCAGGACCCAAAGACCTAGCTGGCCTGAAGGGCCCCCAGGGGGCCCCCAAACAGCCCCTCTCCATTTGGGTCTGGGGTCTTTCGTTGGGCCGGGAACCTGGGAGAATCCTGCAAGGTTGCAGTTCGCGGCCCGAGAAGCACTCTCCGGCCAACATGCCCAACTGCAGCAACAGCTCCCAAACCGAAGGAGCCAGGACCCAAAGACCTAGCTGGCCTGAAGGGCCCCCAGGGGGCCCCCAAGCAGCCACTCTCAATTTGGGTCTGGGGGCTTTCGTTGGGCCGGGAACCTGGGAGAATCCTGCAAGGTTGCAGTTCGCGGCCCGAGAAGCACTCTCCGGCCAACATGCCCAACTGCAGCAACAGCTCCCAAAGCGAAGGAGCCAGGACCCAAAGACCTAGCTGGCCTGAAGGGGCCCCAGGGGGCCCCCAAGCAGCACCTCTCAATTTGGGTCTGGGGGCTTTCGTTGGGCCGGGAACCTGGGAGGTACCTGCAAGGTTGCAGTTCGCGGCCCGAGAAGCACTCTCCGGCCAACATGCCCAACTGCAGCAACAGCTCCCAAAGCGAAGGAGCCAGGACCCAAAGACCTAGCTGGCCTGAAGGGCCCCCAGGGGGCCCCCAAGCAGCCCCTCTCCATTTGGGTCTGGGGGTTTTCGTTGGGCCGGGAACCTGGGAGGTACCTGCAAGGTTGCAGTTCGCGGCCCGAGAAGCACTCTCCGCCCAACATGCCCAACTGCAGCAACAGCTCCCAAACCGAAGGAGCCAGGACCCAAAGACCTAGCTGGCCTGAAGGGCCCCCAGGGGGCCCCCAAGCAGCCCCTCTCAATTTGGGTCTGGGGGCTTTCGTTGGGCCGGGAACCTGGGAGAATCCTGCAAGGTTGCAGTTCGCGGCCCGAGAAGCACTCTCCGGCCAACATGCCCAACTGCAGCAACAGCTCCCAAAGCGAAGGAGCCAGGACCCAAAGACCTAGCTGGCCTGAAGGGCCCCCAGGGGGCCCCCAAGCAGCCCCTCTCCATTTGGGTCTGGGGGTTTTCGTTGGGCCGGGAACCTGGGAGGTACCTGCAAGGTTGCAGTTCGCGGCCCGAGAAGCACTCTCCGGCCAACATGCCCAACTGCAGCAACAGCTCCCAAACCGAAGGAGCCAGGACCCAAAGACCTAGCTGGCCTGAAGGGCCCCCAGGGGGCCCCCAAGCAGCCCCTCTCAATTTGGGTCTGGGGGCTTTCGTTGGGCCGGGAACCTGGTAGAATCCTGCAAGATTGCAGTTCGCGGCCCGAGAAGCACTCTCCGGCCAACATGCCCAACTGCAGCAACAGCTCCCAAACCGAAGGAGCCAGGACCCAAAGACCTAGCTGGCCTGAAGGGCCCCCAGGGGGCCCCCAAGCAGCCCCTCTCCATTTGGGTCTGGGGGCTTTTGTTGGGCATGGAACATGAAAGATTCCTGCAAGGTTGCAGTTCGAGGCCCGAGAAGCACTCTCCGGCCAACATGCCCAACTGCAGCAACAGCTCCCAAACCGAATGAGCCAGGACCCAAAGACCTAGCTGGCCTGAAGGGCCCCCAGGGGGGCCCCCAAGCAGCCCCTCTCCATTTGGGTCTGGGGGCTTTCGTTGGGCATGGATACCTGAGAGGTACCTGCAAGGTTACAGTTCGCGGCCCGAGAAGCACTCTCCGGCCAACATGCCCAACTGCAGCAACAGCTCCCAAAGCGAAGGAGCCAGGACCCAAAGACCTAGCTGGCCTGAAGGGCCCCCAGGGGGCCCCCAAGCAGCCCCTCTCCATTTGGGTCTGGGGGTTTTCGTTGGGCCGGGAACCTGGGAGGTACCTGCAAGGTTGCAGTTCGCGGCCCGAGAAGCACTCTCCGGCCAACATGCCCAACTGCAGCAACAGCTCCCAAACCGAAGGAGCCAGGACCCAAAGACCTAGCTGGCCTGAAGGGCCCCCAGGGGGCCCCCAAGCAGCCCCTCTCAATTTGGGTCTGGGGGCTTTCGTTGGGCCGGGAACCTGGGAGAATCCTGCAAGGTTGCAGTTCGCGGCCCGAGAAGCACTCTCCGGCCAACATGCCCAACTGCAGCAACAGCTCCCAAAGCGAAGGAGCCAGGACCCAAAGACCTAGCTGGCCTGAAGGGCCCCCAGGGGGCCCCCAAGCAGCCCCTCTCCATTTGGGTCTGGGGGTTTTCGTTGGGCCGGGAACCTGGGAGGTACCTGCAAGGTTGCAGTTCGCGGCCCGAGAAGCACTCTCCGGCCAACATGCCCAACTGCAGCAACAGCTCCCAAACCGAAGGAGCCAGGACCCAAAGACCTAGCTGGCCTGAAGGGCCCCCAGGGGGCCCCCAAGCAGCCCCTCTCAATTTGGGTCTGGGGGCTTTCGTTGGGCCGGGAACCTGGGAGAATCCTGCAAGGTTGCAGTTCGCGGCCCGAGAAGCACTCTCCGGCCAACATGCCCAACTGCAGCAACAGCTCCCAAACCGAAGGAGCCAGGACCCAAAGACCTAGCTGGCCTGAAGGGCCCCCAGGGGGCCCCCAAGCAGCCCCTCTCCATTTGGGTCTGGGGGCTTTTGTTGGGCATGGAACATGAAAGATTCCTGCAAGGTTGCAGTTCGAGGCCCGAGAAGCACTCTCCGGCCAACATGCCCAACTGCAGCAACAGCTCCCAAACCGAATGAGCCAGGACCCAAAGACCTAGCTGGCCTGAAGGGCCCCCAGGGGGGCCCCCAAGCAGCCCCTCTCCATTTGGGTCTGGGGGCTTTCGTTGGGCATGGATACCTGAGAGGTACCTGCAAGGTTACAGTTCGCGGCCCGAGAAGCACTCTCCGGCCAACATGCCCAACTGCAGCAACAGCTCCCAAACCGAAGGAGCCAGGACCCAAAGACCTAGCTGGCCTGAAGGGCCCCCAGGGGGCCCCCAAGCAGCCCCTCTCCATTTGGGTCTGGGGCCTTTCGTTGGGCCGGGAACCTGGGAGATTCCTGCGAGGTTGCAGTTTGCGGCCCGAGAAGCACTCTCCGGCCAACATGCCCAACTGCAGCAACAGCTCCCAAACCGAAGGAGCCAGGACACAAAGACCTAGCTGGCCTGAAGGGCCCCCATGGGGCCCCCAAGGAGCTGCTCTCCATTTGGGTCTGGGGGCTTTAGTTGGGCCGGGAACCTGGGAGGTACCTGCAAGGTTGCAGTTCGCGGCCCGAGAAGCACTCTCCGGCCAACATGCCCAACTGCAGCAACAGCTCCCAAAGCGAAGGAGCCAGGACCCAAAGACCTAGCTGGCCTGAAGGGCCCCCAGGGGGCCCCCAAGCAGCCCCTCTCCATTTGGGTCTGGGGGCTTTTGTTGGGCTGGGAACCTGAAAGATTCCTGCAAGGTTGCAGTTCGAGGCCCGAGAAGCACTCTCCGGCCAACATGACCAACTGCAGCAACAGCTCCCAAACCGAAGGAGCCAGGACCCAAAGACCTAGCTGGCCTGAAGGGCCCCCAGGGGGGCCCCCAAGCAGCCCCTATCAATTTGGGTCTGGGGGCTTTCGTTGGGCCGGGAACCTGGGAGAATCCTGCAAGGTTGCAGTTCGCGGCCCGAGAAGCACTCTCCGGCCAACATGCCCAACTGCAGCAACAGCTCCCAAACCGAAGGAGCCAGGACCCAAAGACCTAGCTGGCCTGAAGGGCCCCCAGGGGGCCCCCAAGCAGCCCCTCTCAATTTGGGTCTGGGGCCTTTCGTTGGGCCGGGAACCTGGGAGATTCCTGCGAGGTTGCAGTTCGCGGCCCGAGAAGCACTCTCCGGCCAACATGCCCAACTGCAGCAACAGCTCCCAAAGCGAAGGAGCCAGGACCCAAAGAACTAGCTGGACTGAAGGGCCCCCAGGGGGCCCCCAAGCAGCCCCTCTCCATTTGGGTCTGGGGGCTTTCTTTGGGCCGGGAACCTGGGAGATTCCTTCAAGGTTGCAGTTCGCAGCCCGAGAAGCACTCTCCGGCCAACATGCCCAACTGCAGCAACAGCTCCCAAAGCGAAGGAGCCAGGACCCAAAGACCTAGCTGGCCTGAAGGGCCCCCAGGGGGCCCCCAAGCAGCCCCTCTCCATTTGGGTCTGGGGGCTTTCGTTGGGCCGGGAACCTGGGAGGTACCTGCAAGGTTGCAGTTCGCGGCCCGAGAAGCACTCTCCGGCCAACATGCCCAACTGCAGCAACAGCTCCCAAAGCGAAGGAGCCAGGACCCAAAGACCTAGCTGGCCTGAAGGGCCCCCAGGGGGCCACCAAGCAGCCCCTCTCAATTTGGGTCTGGGGGCTTTCGTTGGGCCGGGAACCTGGGAGATTCATGCAAGGTTGCAGTTCGCGGCCCGAGAAGCACTCTCCGGCCAACATGCCCAACTGCAGCAACAGCTCCCAAAGCGAAGGAGCCAGGACCCAAAGACCTAGCTGGCCTGAAGGGCCCCCAGGGGGCCACCAAGCAGCCCCTCTCAATTTGGGTCTGGGGGCTTTCGTTGGGCATGGATACCTGAGAGGTACCTGCAAGGTTACAGTTCGCGGCCCGAGAAGCACTCTCCGGCCAACATGCCCAACTGCAGCAACAGCTCCCAAACCGAAGGAGCCAGGACCCAAAGACCTAGCTGGCCTGAAGGGGCCCCAGGGGGCCCCCAAGCAGCCCCTCTCCATTTGGGTCTGGGGGCTTTCGTTGGGCCGGGAACCTGGGAGATTCATGCAAGGTTGCAGTTCGTGGCCCGAGAAGCACTCTCCGGCCAACATGCCCAACTGCAGCAACAGCTCCCAAACCGAAGGAGCCAGGACCCAAAGACCTAGCTGGCCTGAAGGGCCCCCAGGGGGCCCCCAAGCAGCCCCTCTCAATTTGGGTCTGGGGGCTTTCGTTGGGCATGGAACCTGGGAGATTCCTGCAAGGTTGCAGTTCGCAGCCCGAGAAGCACTCTCCGGCCAACATGACCAACTGCAGCAACAGCTCCCAAACCGAAGGAGCCAGGACACAAAGACCTAGCTGGCCTGAAGGGCCCCCAGGGGGCCCCCAAGCAGCCCCTCTCCATTTGGGTCTGGGGGCTTTCGTTGGGCCGGGAACCTGGGAGGTACCTGCAAGGTTGCAGTTCGCGGCCCGAGAAGCACTCTCCGGCCAACATGCTCAACTGCAGCAACAGCTCCCAAACCGAAGGAGCCAGGACCCAAAGACCTAGCTGGCCTGAAGGGCCCCCAGGGGGCCCCCAAGCAGCCCCTCTCAATTTGGGTCTGGGGGCTTTCTTTGGGCCGGGAACCTGGGAGATTCATGCAAGGTTGCAGTTCGCGGCCCGAGAAGCACTCTCCGGCCAACATGCCCAACTGCAGCAACAGCTCCCAAACCGAAGGAGCCAGGACCCAAAGACCTAGCTGGCCTGAAGGGCCCCCAGGGGGCCCCCAAGCAGCCCCTCTCAATTTGGGTCTGGGGGCTTTCGTTGGGCATGGAACCTGGGAGATTCCTGCAAGGTTGCAGTTCGCGGCCCAAGAAGCACTCTCCGGCCAACATGCCCAACTGCAGCAACAGCTCCCAAACCGAAGGAGCCAGGACCCAAAGACCTAGCTGGCCTGAAGGGCCCCCAGGGGGCCCCCAAGCAGCCCCTCTCCATTTGGGTCTGGGGCCTTTCGTTGGGCCGGGAACCTGGGAGATTCCTGCGAGGTTGCAGTTCGCGGCCCGAGAAGCACTCTCCGGCCAACATGCCCAACTGCAGCAACAGCTCCCAAAGCGAAGGAGCCAGGACCCAAAGAACTAGCTGGACTGAAGGGCCCCCAGGGGGCCCCCAAGCAGCCCCTCTCCATTTGGGTCTGGGGGCTTTCTTTGGGCCGGGAACCTGGGAGATTCCTTCAAGGTTGCAGTTCGCAGCCCGAGAAGCACTCTCCGGCCAACATGCCCAACTGCAGCAACAGCTCCCAAACCGAAGGAGCCAGGACCCAAAGACCTAGCTGGCCTGAAGGGCCCCCAGGGGGCCCCCAAGCAGCCCCTCTCCATTTGGGTCTGGGGGCTTTCGTTGGGCCGGGAACCTGGGAGGTACCTGCAAGGTTGCAGTTCGCGGCCCGAGAAGCACTCTCCGGCCAACATGCCCAACTGCAGCAACAGCTCCCAAAGCGAAGGAGCCAGGACCCAAAGACCTAGCTGGCCTGAAGGGCCCCCAGGGGGCCACCAAGCAGCCCCTCTCAATTTGGGTCTGGGGGCTTTCGTTGGGCCGGGAACCTGGGAGATTCATGCAAGGTTGCAGTTCGCGGCCCGAGAAGCACTCTCCGGCCAACATGCCCAACTGCAGCAACAGCTCCCAAAGCGAAGGAGCCAGGACCCAAAGACCTAGCTGGCCTGAAGGGCCCCCAGGGGGCCACCAAGCAGCCCCTCTCAATTTGGGTCTGGGGGCTTTCGTTGGGCCGGGAACCTGGGAGATTCATGCAAGGTTGCAGTTCGCAGCCCGAGAAGCACTCTCCGCCCAACATGCCCAACTGCAGCAACAGCTCCCAAACCGAAGGAGCCAGGACACAAAGACCTAGCTGGCCTGAAGGGCCCCCAGGGGGCCCCCAAACAGCCCCTCTCCATTTGGGTCTGGGGTCTTTCGTTGGGCCGGGAACCTGGGAGAATCCTGCAAGGTTGCAGTTCGCGGCCCGAGAAGCACTCTCCGGCCAACATGCCCAACTGCAGCAACAGCTCCCAAACCGAAGGAGCCAGGACCCAAAGACCTAGCTGGCCTGAAGGGCCCCCAGGGGGCCACCAAGCAGCCCCTCTCCATTTGGGTCTGGGGGCTTTCGTTGGGCCGGGAACCTGGGAGAATCCTGCAAGGTTGCAGTTCGCGGCCCGAGAAGCACTCTCCGGCCAACATGCCCAACTGCAGCAACAGCTCCCAAAGCGAAGGAGCCAGGACCCAAAGACCTAGCTGGCCTGAAGGGCCCCCAGGGGGCCCCCAAGCAGCCCCTCTCAATTTGGGTCTGGGGGCTTTCGTTGGGCCGGGAACCTGGGAGGTACCTGCAAGGTTGCAGTTCGCGGCCCGAGAAGCACTCTCCGGCCAACATGCCCAACTGCAGCAACAGCTCCCAAAGCGAAGGAGCCAGGACCCAAAGACCTAGCTGGCCTGAAGGGCCCCCAGGGGGCCCCCAAGCAGCCCCTCTCCATTTGGGTCTGGGGGTTTTCGTTGGGCCGGGAACCTGGGAGGTACCTGCAAGGTTGCAGTTCGCGGCCCGAGAAGCACTCTCCGCCCAACATGCCCAACTGCAGCAACAGCTCCCAAACCGAAGGAGCCAGGACCCAAAGACCTAGCTGGCCTGAAGGGCCCCCAGGGGGCCCCCAAGCAGCCCCTCTCAATTTGGGTCTGGGGGCTTTCGTTGGGCCGGGAACCTGGGAGAATCCTGCAAGGTTGCAGTTCGCGGCCCGAGAAGCACTCTCCGGCCAACATGCCCAACTGCAGCAACAGCTCCCAAAGCGAAGGAGCCAGGACCCAAAGACCTAGCTGGCCTGAAGGGCCCCCAGGGGGCCCCCAAGCAGACCCTCTCCATTTGGGTCTGGGGGTTTTCGTTGGGCCGGGAACCTGGGAGGTACCTGCAAGGTTGCAGTTCGTGGCCCGAGAAGCACTCTCCGGCCAACATGCCCAACTGCAGCAACAGCTCCCAAACCGAAGGAGCCAGGACCCAAAGACCTAGCTGGCCTGAAGGGCCCCCAGGGGGCCCCCAAGCAGCCCCTCTCAATTTGGGTCTGGGGGCTTTCGTTGGGCCGGGAACCTGGGAGAATCCTGCAAGGTTGCAGTTCGCGGCCCGAGAAGCACTCTCCGGCCAACATGCCCAACTGCAGCAACAGCTCCCAAACCGAAGGAGCCAGGACCCAAAGACCTAGCTGGCCTGAAGGGCCCCCAGGGGGCCCCCAAGCAGCCCCTCTCCATTTGGGTCTGGGGGCTTTCGTTGGGCCGGGAACCTGGGGGAATCCTGCAAGGTTGCAGTTCGCGGCCCGAGAAGCACTCTCCGGCCAACATGCCCAACTGCAGCAACAGCTCCCAAAGCGAAGGAGCCAGGACCCAAAGACCTAGCTGGCCTGAAGGGCCCCCAGGGGGCCCCCAAGCAGCCCCTCTCCATTTGGGTCTGGGGGCTTTTGTTGGGCCGGGAACCTGTGAGATTCATGCAAGGTTGCAGTTCGCGGCCCGAGAAGCACTCTCCGGCCAACATGCCCAACTGCAGCAACAGCTCCCAAACCGAAGGAGCCAGGACCCAAAGACCTAGCTGGCCTGAAGGGCCCCCAGGGGGCCCCCAAGCAGCCCCTCTCAATTTGGGTCTGGGGGCTTTCGTTGGGCATGGATACCTGAGAGGTACCTGCAAGGTTACAGTTCGCGGCCCGAGAAGCACTCTCCGGCCAACATGCCCAACTGCAGCAACAGCTCCCAAACCGAAGGAGCCAGGACCCAAAGACCTAGCTGGCCTGAAGGGCCCCCAGGGGGCCCCCAAGCAGCCCCTCTCAATTTGGGTCTGGGGGCTTTCGTTGGGCCGGGAACCTGGGGGAATCCTGCAAGGTTGCAGTTCGCGGCCCGAGAAGCACTCTCCGGCCAGCATGCCCAACTGCAGCAACAGCTCCCAAAGCGAAGGAGCCAGGACCCAAAGACCTAGCTGGCCTGAAGGGCCCCCAGGGGGCCCCCAAGCAGCCCCTCTCCATTTGGGTCTGGGGGCTTTCGTTGGGCCGGGAACCTGGGAGATTCATGCAAGGTTGCAGTTCGCGGCCCGAGAAGCACTCTCCGGCCAACATGCCCAACTGCAGCAACAGCTCCCAAAGCGAAGGAGCCAGGACCCAAAGACCTAGCTGGCCTGAAGGGCCCCCAGGGGGCCCCCAAGCAGCCCCTCTCCATTTGGGTCTGGGGGCTTTCGTTGGGCCGGGAACCTGGGAGATTCCTGCAAGGTTGCAGTTCGCGGCCCGAGAAGCACTCTCCGGCCAACATGCCCAACTGCAGCAACAGCTCCCAAACCGAAGGAGCCAGGACCCAAAGACCTAGCTGGCCTGAAGGGCCCCCAGGGGGCCCCCAAGCAGCCCCTCTCAATTTGGGTCTGGTGGCTTTCGTTGGGCATGGAACCTGGGAGATTCCTGCAAGGTTGCAGTTCGCGGCCCGAGAAGCACTCTCCGGCCAACATGCCCAACTGCAGCAACAGCTCCCAAACCGAAGGAGCCAGGACCCAAAGACCTAGCTGGCCTGAAGGGCCCCCAGGGGGGCACAAAGAAGTCCCTCTCAATTTGGGTCTGGGGGCTTTTGTTGGGCCGGGAACCTGGGAGATTCCTGCAAGGTTGCAGTTCGAGGCCCGAGAAGCACTCTCCGCCCAACATGCCCATCGTCAACAACAGCTCCCAAAGCGAAGGAGCCAGGACACAAAGACCTAGCTGGCCTGAAGGGCCCCCAGGGGGCCCCCAAGCAGCCCCTCTCCATTTGGGTCTGGGGGCTTTCTTTAGGATGAGAACCTGGGAGATACCAGCAAGGTTGCAGTTCGCGGCCCGAGAAGCACTCTCCGGCCAACATGCCCAATATCCAGCAACAGCTCCCAAAGCGAAGGAGCCAGGACCCAAAGACCTAGCTGGCCTGAAGGGCCCCCAGGGGGGCCCGCAAGCAGCCCCTCTCCATTTGGGTCTGGGGGCTTTCGTTGGGCATGGATACCTGAGAGGTACCTGCAAGGTTACAGTTCGCGGCCCGAGAAGCACTCTCCGGCCAACATGCCCAACTGCAGCAACAGCTCCCAAACCGAAGGAGCCAGGACCCAAAGACCTAGCTGGCCTGAAGGGCCCCCAGGGGGCCCCCAAGCAGCCCCTCTCCATTTGGGTCTGGGGCCTTTCGTTGGGCCGGGAACCTGGGAGATTCCTGCGAGGTTGCAGTTTGCGGCCCGAGAAGCACTCTCCGGCCAACATGCCCAACTGCAGCAACAGCTCCCAAACCGAAGGAGCCAGGACACAAAGACCTAGCTGGCCTGAAGGGCCCCCATGGGGCCCCCAAGGAGCTGCTCTCCATTTGGGTCTGGGGGCTTTAGTTGGGCCGGGAACCTGGGAGGTACCTGCAAGGTTGCAGTTCGCGGCCCGAGAAGCACTCTCCGGCCAACATGCCCAACTGCAGCAACAGCTCCCAAAGCGAAGGAGCCAGGACCCAAAGACCTAGCTGGCCTGAAGGGCCCCCAGGGGGCCCCCAAGCAGCCCCTCTCAATTTGGGTCTGGGGGCTTTTGTTGGGCTTGGAACCTGAAAGATTCCTGCAAGGTTGCAGTTCGAGGCCCGAGAAGCACTCTCCGGCCAACATGACCAACTGCAGCAACAGCTCCCAAACCGAAGGAGCCAGGACCCAAAGACCTAGCTGGCCTGAAGGGCCCCCAGGGGGGCCCCCAAGCAGCCCCTATCAATTTGGGTCTGGGGGCTTTCGTTGGGCCGGGAACCTGGGAGAATCCTGCAAGGTTGCAGTTCGCGGCCCGAGAAGCACTCTCCGGCCAACATGCCCAACTGCAGCAACAGCTCCCAAACCGAAGGAGCCAGGACCCAAAGACCTAGCTGGCCTGAAGGGCCCCCAGGGGGCCCCCAAGCAGCCCCTCTCAATTTGGGTCTGGGGCCTTTCGTTGGGCCGGGAACCTGGGAGATTCCTGCGAGGTTGCAGTTCGCGGCCCGAGAAGCACTCTCCGGCCAACATGCCCAACTGCAGCAACAGCTCCCAAAGCGAAGGAGCCAGGACCCAAAGAACTAGCTGGACTGAAGGGCCCCCAGGGGGCCCCCAAGCAGCCCCTCTCCATTTGGGTCTGGGGGCTTTCTTTGGGCCGGGAACCTGGGAGATTCCTTCAAGGTTGCAGTTCGCAGCCCGAGAAGCACTCTCCGGCCAACATGCCCAACTGCAGCAACAGCTCCCAAAGCGAAGGAGCCAGGACCCAAAGACCTAGCTGGCCTGAAGGGCCCCCAGGGGGCCCCCAAGCAGCCCCTCTCCATTTGGGTCTGGGGGCTTTCGTTGGGCCGGGAACCTGGGAGAATCCTGCAAGGTTGCAGTTCGCGGCCCGAGAAGCACTCTCCGGCCAACATGCCCAACTGCAGCAACAGCTCCCAAAGCGAAGGAGCCAGGACCCAAAGACCTAGCTGGCCTGAAGGGCCCCCAGGGGGCCACCAAGCAGCCCCTCTCAATTTGGGTCTGGGGGCTTTCGTTGGGCCGGGAACCTGGGAGATTCATGCAAGGTTGCAGTTCGCGGCCCGAGAAGCACTCTCCGGCCAACATGCCCAACTGCAGCAACAGCTCCCAAACCGAAGGAGCCAGGACCCAAAGACCTAGCTGGCCTGAAGGGGCCCCAGGGGGCCCCCAAGCAGCCCC
Source organism: Gallinula chloropus (assembly GCF_964237585.1). NCBI lineage: Eukaryota > Metazoa > Chordata > Aves > Gruiformes > Rallidae > Gallinula > Gallinula chloropus. The sequence continues at coordinate 434,798 of NW_028168427.1, forward strand.
TCTCCATTTGGGTCTGGGGGCTTTCGTTGGGCCGGGAACCTGGGAGATTCATGCAAGGTTGCAGTTCGTGGCCCGAGAAGCACTCTCCGGCCAACATGCCCAACTGCAGCAACAGCTCCCAAACCGAAGGAGCCAGGACCCAAAGACCTAGCTGGCCTGAAGGGCCCCCAGGGGGCCCCCAAGCAGCCCCTCTCAATTTGGGTCTGGGGGCTTTCGTTGGGCATGGAACCTGGGAGATTCCTGCAAGGTTGCAGTTCGCAGCCCGAGAAGCACTCTCCGGCCAACATGACCAACTGCAGCAACAGCTCCCAAACCGAAGGAGCCAGGACACAAAGACCTAGCTGGCCTGAAGGGCCCCCAGGGGGCCCCCAAGCAGCCCCTCTCCATTTGGGTCTGGGGGCTTTCGTTGGGCCGGGAACCTGGGAGGTACCTGCAAGGTTGCAGTTCGCGGCCCGAGAAGCACTCTCCGGCCAACATACTCAACTGCAGCAACAGCTCCCAAACCGAAGGAGCCAGGACCCAAAGACCTAGCTGGCCTGAAGGGCCCCCAGGGGGCCCCCAAGCAGCCCCTCTCAATTTGGGTCTGGGGGCTTTCTTTGGGCCGGGAACCTGGGAGATTCATGCAAGGTTGCAGTTCGCGGCCCGAGAAGCACTCTCCGGCCAACATGCCCAACTGCAGCAACAGCTCCCAAAGCGAAGGAGCCAGGACCCAAAGACCTAGCTGGCCTGAAGGGCCCCCAGGGGGCCCCCAAGCAGCCCCTCTCAATTTGGGTCTGGGGGCTTTCGTTGGGCATGGAACCTGGGAGATTCCTGCAAGGTTGCAGTTCGCGGCCCAAGAAGCACTCTCCGGCCAACATGCCCAACTGCAGCAACAGCTACCAAACCGAAGGAGCCAGGACCCAAAGACCTAGCTGGCCTGAAGGGCCCCCAGGGGGGCCCCCAAGCAGCCCCTATCAATTTGGGTCTGGGGGCTTTCGTTGGGCCGGGAACCTGGGAGAATCCTGCAAGGTTGCAGTTCGCAGCCCGAGAAGCACTCTCCGGCCAACATGCCCAACTGCAGCAACAGCTCCCAAACCGAAGGAGCCAGGACCCAAAGACCTAGCTGGCCTGAAGGGCCCCCAGGGGGCCCCCAAGCAGCCCCTATCAATTTGGGTCTGGGGGCTTTCGTTGGGCCGGGAACCTGGGAGAATCCTGCAAGGTTGCAGTTCGCGGCCCGAGAAGCACTCTCCGGCCAACATGCCCAACTGCAGCAACAGCTCCCAAACCGAAGGAGCCAGGACCCAAAGACCTAGCTGGCCTGAAGGGCCCCCAGGGGGCCCCCAAGCAGCCCCTCTCCATTTGGGTCTGGGGCCTTTCGTTGGGCCGGGAACCTGGGAGATTCCTGCGAGGTTGCAGTTCGCGGCCCGAGAAGCACTCTCCGGCCAACATGCCCAACTGCAGCAACAGCTCCCAAAGCGAAGGAGCCAGGACCCAAAGAACTAGCTGGACTGAAGGGCCCCCAGGGGGCCCCCAAGCAGCCCCTCTCCATTTGGGTCTGGGGGCTTTCTTTGGGCCGGGAACCTGGGAGATTCCTTCAAGGTTGCAGTTCGCAGCCCGAGAAGCACTCTCCGGCCAACATGCCCAACTGCAGCAACAGCTCCCAAAGCGAAGTAGCCAGGACCCAAAGACCTAGCTGGCCTGAAGGGCCCCCAGGGGGCCCCCAAGCAGCCCCTCTCCATTTGGGTCTGGGGGCTTTCGTTGGGCCGGGAACCTGGGAGAATCCTGCAAGGTTGCAGTTCGCCGCCCGAGAAGCACTCTCCGGCCAACATGCCCAACTGCAGCAACAGCTCCCAAAGCGAAGGAGCCAGGACCCAAAGACCTAGCTGGCCTGAAGGGCCCCCAGGGGGCCACCAAGCAGCCCCTCTCAATTTGGGTCTGGGGGCTTTCGTTGGGCCGGGAACCTGGGAGATTCATGCAAGGTTGCAGTTCGCGGCCCGAGAAGCACTCTCCGGCCAACATGCCCAACTGCAGCAACAGCTCCCAAAGCGAAGGAGCCAGGACCCAAAGACCTAGCTGGCCTGAAGGGCCCCCAGGGGGCCACCAAGCAGCCCCTCTCAATTTGGGTCTGGGGGCTTTCGTTGGGCATGGATACCTGAGAGGTACCTGCAAGGTTACAGTTCGCGGCCCGAGAAGCACTCTCCGGCCAACATGCCCAACTGCAGCAACAGCTCCCAAACCGAAGGAGCCAGGACCCAAAGACCTAGCTGGCCTGAAGGGGCCCCAGGGGGCCCCCAAGCAGCCCCTCTCAATTTGGGTCTGGGGGCTTTCGTTGGGCCGGGAACCTGGGAGATTCATGCAAGGTTGCAGTTCGCGGCCCGAGAAGCACTCTCCGCCCAACATGCCCAACTGCAGCAACAGCTCCCAAACCGAAGGAGCCAGGACCCAAAGACCTAGCTGGCCTGAAGGGCCCCCAGGGGGCCCCCAAACAGCCCCTCTCCATTTGGGTCTGGGGTCTTTCGTTGGGCCGGGAACCTGGGAGAATCCTGCAAGGTTGCAGTTCGCGGCCCGAGAAGCACTCTCCGGCCAACATGCCCAACTGCAGCAACAGCTCCCAAACCGAAGGAGCCAGGACCCAAAGACCTAGCTGGCCTGAAGGGCCCCCAGGGGGCCACCAAGCAGCCCCTCTCCATTTGGGTCTGGGGGCTTTCGTTGGGCCGGGAACCTGGGAGAATCCTGCAAGGTTGCAGTTCGCGGCCCGAGAAGCACTCTCCGGCCAACATGCCCAACTGCAGCAACAGCTCCCAAAGCGAAGGAGCCAGGACCCAAAGACCTAGCTGGCCTGAAGGGCCCCCAGGGGGCCCCCAAGCAGCCCCTCTCAATTTGGGTCTGGGGGCTTTCGTTGGGCCGGGAACCTGGGAGGTACCTGCAAGGTTGCAGTTCGCGGCCCGAGAAGCACTCTCCGGCCAACATGCCCAACTGCAGCAACAGCTCCCAAAGCGAAGGAGCCAGGACCCAAAGACCTAGCTGGCCTGAAGGGCCCCCAGGGGGCCCCCAAGCAGCCCCTCTCCATTTGGGTCTGGGGGTTTTCGTTGGGCCGGGAACCTGGGAGGTACCTGCAAGGTTGCAGTTCGCGGCCCGAGAAGCACTCTCCGCCCAACATGCCCAACTGCAGCAACAGCTCCCAAACCGAAGGAGCCAGGACCCAAAGACCTAGCTGGCCTGAAGGGCCCCCAGGGGGCCCCCAAGCAGCCCCTCTCAATTTGGGTCTGGGGGCTTTCGTTGGGCCGGGAACCTGGGAGAATCCTGCAAGGTTGCAGTTCGCGGCCCGAGAAGCACTCTCCGGCCAACATGCCCAACTGCAGCAACAGCTCCCAAAGCGAAGGAGCCAGGACCCAAAGACCTAGCTGGCCTGAAGGGCCCCCAGGGGGCCCCCAAGCAGCCCCTCTCCATTTGGGTCTGGGGGTTTTCGTTGGGCCGGGAACCTGGGAGGTACCTGCAAGGTTGCAGTTCGTGGCCCGAGAAGCACTCTCCGGCCAACATGCCCAACTGCAGCAACAGCTCCCAAAGCGAAGGAGCCAGGACCCAAAGACCTAGCTGGCCTGAAGGGCCCCCAGGGGGCCCCCAAGCAGCCCCTCTCCATTTGGGTCTGGGGGCTTTCGTTGGGCCGGGAACCTGGGAGAATCCTGCAAGGTTGCAGTTCGCGGCCCGAGAAGCACTCTCCGGCCAACATGCCCAACTGCAGCAACAGCTCCCAAACCGAAGGAGCCAGGACCCAAAGACCTAGCTGGCCTGAAGGGCCCCCAGGGGGCCCCCAAGCAGCCCCTCTCCATTTGGGTCTGGGGGCTTTCGTTGGGCCGGGAACCTGGGGGAATCCTGCAAGGTTGCAGTTCGCGGCCCGAGAAGCACTCTCCGGCCAACATGCCCAACTGCAGCAACAGCTCCCAAAGCGAAGGAGCCAGGACCCAAAGACCTAGCTGGCCTGAAGGGCCCCCAGGGGGCCCCCAAGCAGCCCCTCTCCATTTGGGTCTGGGGGCTTTTGTTGGGCCGGGAACCTGTGAGATTCATGCAAGGTTGCAGTTCGCGGCCCGAGAAGCACTCTCCGGCCAACATGCCCAACTGCAGCAACAGCTCCCAAACCGAAGGAGCCAGGACCCAAAGACCTAGCTGGCCTGAAGGGCCCCCAGGGGGCCCCCAAGCAGCCCCTCTCAATTTGGGTCTGGGGGCTTTCGTTGGGCATGGATACCTGAGAGGTACCTGCAAGGTTACAGTTCGCGGCCCGAGAAGCACTCTCCGGCCAACATGCCCAACTGCAGCAACAGCTCCCAAACCGAAGGAGCCAGGACCCAAAGACCTAGCTGGCCTGAAGGGCCCCCAGGGGGCCCCCAAGCAGCCCCTCTCAATTTGGGTCTGGGGGCTTTCGTTGGGCCGGGAACCTGGGGGAATCCTGCAAGGTTGCAGTTCGCGGCCCGAGAAGCACTCTCCGGCCAACATGCCCAACTGCAGCAACAGCTCCCAAAGCGAAGGAGCCAGGACCCAAAGACCTAGCTGGCCTGAAGGGCCCCCAGGGGGCCCCCAAGCAGCCCCTCTCCATTTGGGTCTGGGGGCTTTCGTTGGGCCGGGAACCTGGGAGATTCATGCAAGGTTGCAGTTCGCGGCCCGAGAAGCACTCTCCGGCCAACATGCCCAACTGCAGCAACAGCTCCCAAACCGAAGGAGCCAGGACCCAAAGACCTAGCTGGCCTGAAGGGGCCCCAGGGGGCCCCCAAGCAGCCCCTCTCCATTTGGGTCTGGGGGCTTTCGTTGGGCCGGGAACCTGGGAGATTCATGCAAGGTTGCAGTTCGCGGCCCGAGAAGCACTCTCCGCCCAACATGCCCAACTGCAGCAACAGCTCCCAAACCGAAGGAGCCAGGACCCAAAGACCTAGCTGGCCTGAAGGGCCCCCAGGGGGCCCCCAAACAGCCCCTCTCCATTTGGGTCTGGGGTCTTTCGTTGGGCCGGGAACCTGGGAGAATCCTGCAAGGTTGCAGTTCGCGGCCCGAGAAGCACTCTCCGGCCAACATGCCCAACTGCAGCAACAGCTCCCAAACCGAAGGAGCCAGGACCCAAAGACCTAGCTGGCCTGAAGGGCCCCCAGGGGGCCCCCAAGCAGCCCCTCTCCATTTGGGTCTGGGGGCTTTCGTTGGGCCGGGAACCTGGGAGAATCCTGCAAGGTTGCAGTTCGCGGCCCGAGAAGCACTCTCCGGCCAACATGCCCAACTGCAGCAACAGCTCCCAAAGCGAAGGAGCCAGGACCCAAAGACCTAGCTGGCCTGAAGGGGCCCCAGGGGGCCCCCAAGCAGCACCTCTCAATTTGGGTCTGGGGGCTTTCGTTGGGCCGGGAACCTGGGAGGTACCTGCAAGGTTGCAGTTCGCGGCCCGAGAAGCACTCTCCGGCCAACATGCCCAACTGCAGCAACAGCTCCCAAAGCGAAGGAGCCAGGACCCAAAGACCTAGCTGGCCTGAAGGGCCCCCAGGGGGCCCCCAAGCAGCCCCTCTCCATTTGGGTCTGGGGGTTTTCGTTGGGCCGGGAACCTGGGAGGTACCTGCAAGGTTGCAGTTCGCGGCCCGAGAAGCACTCTCCGCCCAACATGCCCAACTGCAGCAACAGCTCCCAAACCGAAGGAGCCAGGACCCAAAGACCTAGCTGGCCTGAAGGGCCCCCAGGGGGCCCCCAAGCAGCCCCTCTCAATTTGGGTCTGGGGGCTTTCGTTGGGCCGGGAACCTGGGAGAATCCTGCAAGGTTGCAGTTCGCGGCCCGAGAAGCACTCTCCGGCCAACATGCCCAACTGCAGCAACAGCTCCCAAAGCGAAGGAGCCAGGACCCAAAGACCTAGCTGGCCTGAAGGGCCCCCAGGGGGCCCCCAAGCAGCCCCTCTCCATTTGGGTCTGGGGGTTTTCGTTGGGCCGGGAACCTGGGAGGTACCTGCAAGGTTGCAGTTCGCGGCCCGAGAAGCACTCTCCGGCCAACATGCCCAACTGCAGCAACAGCTCCCAAACCGAAGGAGCCAGGACCCAAAGACCTAGCTGGCCTGAAGGGCCCCCAGGGGGCCCCCAAGCAGCCCCTCTCAATTTGGGTCTGGGGGCTTTCGTTGGGCCGGGAACCTGGGAGAATCCTGCAAGGTTGCAGTTCGCGGCCCGAGAAGCACTCTCCGGCCAACATGCCCAACTGCAGCAACAGCTCCCAAACCGAAGGAGCCAGGACCCAAAGACCTAGCTGGCCTGAAGGGCCCCCAGGGGGCCCCCAAGCAGCCCCTCTCCATTTGGGTCTGGGGGCTTTTGTTGGGCATGGAACATGAAAGATTCCTGCAAGGTTGCAGTTCGAGGCCCGAGAAGCACTCTCCGGCCAACATGCCCAACTGCAGCAACAGCTCCCAAACCGAATGAGCCAGGACCCAAAGACCTAGCTGGCCTGAAGGGCCCCCAGGGGGGCCCCCAAGCAGCCCCTCTCCATTTGGGTCTGGGGGCTTTCGTTGGGCATGGATACCTGAGAGGTACCTGCAAGGTTACAGTTCGCGGCCCGAGAAGCACTCTCCGGCCAACATGCCCAACTGCAGCAACAGCTCCCAAACCGAAGGAGCCAGGACCCAAAGACCTAGCTGGCCTGAAGGGCCCCCAGGGGGCCCCCAAGCAGCCCCTCTCCATTTGGGTCTGGGGCCTTTCGTTGGGCCGGGAACCTGGGAGATTCCTGCGAGGTTGCAGTTTGCGGCCCGAGAAGCACTCTCCGGCCAACATGCCCAACTGCAGCAACAGCTCCCAAACCGAAGGAGCCAGGACACAAAGACCTAGCTGGCCTGAAGGGCCCCCATGGGGCCCCCAAGGAGCTGCTCTCCATTTGGGTCTGGGGGCTTTAGTTGGGCCGGGAACCTGGGAGGTACCTGCAAGGTTGCAGTTCGCGGCCCGAGAAGCACTCTCCGGCCAACATGCCCAACTGCAGCAACAGCTCCCAAAGCGAAGGAGCCAGGACCCAAAGACCTAGCTGGCCTGAAGGGCCCCCAGGGGGCCCCCAAGCAGCCCCTCTCCATTTGGGTCTGGGGGCTTTTGTTGGGCTGGGAACCTGAAAGATTCCTGCAAGGTTGCAGTTCGAGGCCCGAGAAGCACTCTCCGGCCAACATGACCAACTGCAGCAACAGCTCCCAAACCGAAGGAGCCAGGACCCAAAGACCTAGCTGGCCTGAAGGGCCCCCAGGGGGGCCCCCAAGCAGCCCCTATCAATTTGGGTCTGGGGGCTTTCGTTGGGCCGGGAACCTGGGAGAATCCTGCAAGGTTGCAGTTCGCGGCCCGAGAAGCACTCTCCGGCCAACATGCCCAACTGCAGCAACAGCTCCCAAACCGAAGGAGCCAGGACCCAAAGACCTAGCTGGCCTGAAGGGCCCCCAGGGGGCCCCCAAGCAGCCCCTCTCAATTTGGGTCTGGGGCCTTTCGTTGGGCCGGGAACCTGGGAGATTCCTGCGAGGTTGCAGTTCGCGGCCCGAGAAGCACTCTCCGGCCAACATGCCCAACTGCAGCAACAGCTCCCAAAGCGAAGGAGCCAGGACCCAAAGAACTAGCTGGACTGAAGGGCCCCCAGGGGGCCCCCAAGCAGCCCCTCTCCATTTGGGTCTGGGGGCTTTCTTTGGGCCGGGAACCTGGGAGATTCCTTCAAGGTTGCAGTTCGCAGCCCGAGAAGCACTCTCCGGCCAACATGCCCAACTGCAGCAACAGCTCCCAAAGCGAAGGAGCCAGGACCCAAAGACCTAGCTGGCCTGAAGGGCCCCCAGGGGGCCCCCAAGCAGCCCCTCTCCATTTGGGTCTGGGGGCTTTCGTTGGGCCGGGAACCTGGGAGGTACCTGCAAGGTTGCAGTTCGCGGCCCGAGAAGCACTCTCCGGCCAACATGCCCAACTGCAGCAACAGCTCCCAAAGCGAAGGAGCCAGGACCCAAAGACCTAGCTGGCCTGAAGGGCCCCCAGGGGGCCACCAAGCAGCCCCTCTCAATTTGGGTCTGGGGGCTTTCGTTGGGCCGGGAACCTGGGAGATTCATGCAAGGTTGCAGTTCGCGGCCCGAGAAGCACTCTCCGGCCAACATGCCCAACTGCAGCAACAGCTCCCAAAGCGAAGGAGCCAGGACCCAAAGACCTAGCTGGCCTGAAGGGCCCCCAGGGGGCCACCAAGCAGCCCCTCTCAATTTGGGTCTGGGGGCTTTCGTTGGGCATGGATACCTGAGAGGTACCTGCAAGGTTACAGTTCGCGGCCCGAGAAGCACTCTCCGGCCAACATGCCCAACTGCAGCAACAGCTCCCAAACCGAAGGAGCCAGGACCCAAAGACCTAGCTGGCCTGAAGGGGCCCCAGGGGGCCCCCAAGCAGCCCCTCTCCATTTGGGTCTGGGGGCTTTCGTTGGGCCGGGAACCTGGGAGATTCATGCAAGGTTGCAGTTCGTGGCCCGAGAAGCACTCTCCGGCCAACATGCCCAACTGCAGCAACAGCTCCCAAACCGAAGGAGCCAGGACCCAAAGACCTAGCTGGCCTGAAGGGCCCCCAGGGGGCCCCCAAGCAGCCCCTCTCAATTTGGGTCTGGGGGCTTTCGTTGGGCATGGAACCTGGGAGATTCCTGCAAGGTTGCAGTTCGCAGCCCGAGAAGCACTCTCCGGCCAACATGACCAACTGCAGCAACAGCTCCCAAACCGAAGGAGCCAGGACCCAAAGACCTAGCTGGCCTGAAGGGCCCCCAGGGGGCCCCCAAGCAGCCCCTCTCCATTTGGGTCTGGGGGCTTTCGTTGGGCCGGGAACCTGGGAGGTACCTGCAAGGTTGCAGTTCGCGGCCCGAGAAGCACTCTCCGGCCAACATGCTCAACTGCAGCAACAGCTCCCAAACCGAAGGAGCCAGGACCCAAAGACCTAGCTGGCCTGAAGGGCCCCCAGGGGGCCCCCAAGCAGCCCCTCTCAATTTGGGTCTGGGGGCTTTCTTTGGGCCGGGAACCTGGGAGATTCCTGCAAGGTTGCAGTTCGCGGCCCGAGAAGCACTCTCCGGCCAACATGCCCAACTGCAGCAACAGCTCCCAAACCGAAGGAGCCAGGACCCAAAGACCTAGCTGGCCTGAAGGGCCCCCAGGGGGCCCCCAAGCAGCCCCTCTCCATTTGGGTCTGGGGCCTTTCGTTGGGCCGGGAACCTGGGAGATTCCTGCGAGGTTGCAGTTCGCGGCCCGAGAAGCACTCTCCGGCCAACATGCCCAACTGCAGCAACAGCTCCCAAAGCGAAGGAGCCAGGACCCAAAGAACTAGCTGGACTGAAGGGCCCCCAGGGGGCCCCCAAGCAGCCCCTCTCCATTTGGGTCTGGGGGCTTTCTTTGGGCCGGGAACCTGGGAGAATCCTTCAAGGTTGCAATTCGCAGCCCGAGAAGCACTCTCCGGCCAACATGCCCAACTGCAGCAACAGCTCCCAAACCGAAGGAGCCAGGACCCAAAGACCTAGCTGGCCTGAAGGGCCCCCAGGGGGCCCCCAAGCAGCCCCTCTCCATTTGGGTCTGGGGGCTTTCGTTGGGCCGGGAACCTGGGAGGTACCTGCAAGGTTGCAGTTCGCGGCCCGAGAAGCACTCTCCGGCCAACATGCCCAACTGCAGCAACAGCTCCCAAAGCGAAGGAGCCAGGACCCAAAGACCTAGCTGGCCTGAAGGGCCCCCAGGGGGCCACCAAGCAGCCCCTCTCAATTTGGGTCTGGGGGCTTTCGTTGGGCCGGGAACCTGGGAGATTCATGCAAGGTTGCAGTTCGCGGCCCGAGAAGCACTCTCCGGCCAACATGCCCAACTGCAGCAACAGCTCCCAAAGCGAAGGAGCCAGGACCCAAAGACCTAGCTGGCCTGAAGGGCCCCCAGGGGGCCACCAAGCAGCCCCTCTCAATTTGGGTCTGGGGGCTTTCGTTGGGCCGGGAACCTGGGAGATTCATGCAAGGTTGCAGTTCGCGGCCCGAGAAGCACTCTCCGCCCAACATGCCCAACTGCAGCAACAGCTCCCAAACCGAAGGAGCCAGGACACAAAGACCTAGCTGGCCTGAAGGGCCCCCAGGGGGCCCCCAAACAGCCCCTCTCCATTTGGGTCTGGGGTCTTTCGTTGGGCCGGGAACCTGGGAGAATCCTGCAAGGTTGCAGTTCGCGGCCCGAGAAGCACTCTCCGGCCAACATGCCCAACTGCAGCAACAGCTCCCAAACCGAAGGAGCCAGGACCCAAAGACCTAGCTGGCCTGAAGGGCCCCCAGGGGGCCACCAAGCAGCCCCTCTCCATTTGGGTCTGGGGGCTTTCGTTGGGCCGGGAACCTGGGAGAATCCTGCAAGGTTGCAGTTCGCGGCCCGAGAAGCACTCTCCGGCCAACATGCCCAACTGCAGCAACAGCTCCCAAAGCGAAGGAGCCAGGACCCAAAGACCTAGCTGGCCTGAAGGGCCCCCAGGGGGCCCCCAAGCAGCCCCTCTCAATTTGGGTCTGGGGGCTTTCGTTGGGCCGGGAACCTGGGAGGTACCTGCAAGGTTGCAGTTCGCGGCCCGAGAAGCACTCTCCGGCCAACATGCCCAACTGCAGCAACAGCTCCCAAAGCGAAGGAGCCAGGACCCAAAGACCTAGCTGGCCTGAAGGGCCCCCAGGGGGCCCCCAAGCAGCCCCTCTCCATTTGGGTCTGGGGGTTTTCGTTGGGCCGGGAACCTGGGAGGTACCTGCAAGGTTGCAGTTCGCGGCCCGAGAAGCACTCTCCGCCCAACATGCCCAACTGCAGCAACAGCTCCCAAACCGAAGGAGCCAGGACCCAAAGACCTAGCTGGCCTGAAGGGCCCCCAGGGGGCCCCCAAGCAGCCCCTCTCAATTTGGGTCTGGGGGCTTTCGTTGGGCCGGGAACCTGGGAGAATCCTGCAAGGTTGCAGTTCGCGGCCCGAGAAGCACTCTCCGGCCAACATGCCCAACTGCAGCAACAGCTCCCAAAGCGAAGGAGCCAGGACCCAAAGACCTAGCTGGCCTGAAGGGCCCCCAGGGGGCCCCCAAGCAGCCCCTCTCCATTTGGGTCTGGGGGTTTTCGTTGGGCCGGGAACCTGGGAGGTACCTGCAAGGTTGCAGTTCGTGGCCCGAGAAGCACTCTCCGGCCAACATGCCCAACTGCAGCAACAGCTCCCAAACCGAAGGAGCCAGGACCCAAAGACCTAGCTGGCCTGAAGGGCCCCCAGGGGGCCCCCAAGCAGCCCCTCTCAATTTGGGTCTGGGGGCTTTCGTTGGGCCGGGAACCTGGGAGAATCCTGCAAGGTTGCAGTTCGCGGCCCGAGAAGCACTCTCCGGCCAACATGCCCAACTGCAGCAACAGCTCCCAAACCGAAGGAGCCAGGACCCAAAGACCTAGCTGGCCTGAAGGGCCCCCAGGGGGCCCCCAAGCAGCCCCTCTCCATTTGGGTCTGGGGGCTTTCGTTGGGCCGGGAACCTGGGGGAATCCTGCAAGGTTGCAGTTCGCGGCCCGAGAAGCACTCTCCGGCCAACATGCCCAACTGCAGCAACAGCTCCCAAAGCGAAGGAGCCAGGACCCAAAGACCTAGCTGGCCTGAAGGGCCCCCAGGGGGCCCCCAAGCAGCCCCTCTCCATTTGGGTCTGGGGGCTTTTGTTGGGCCGGGAACCTGTGAGATTCATGCAAGGTTGCAGTTCGCGGCCCGAGAAGCACTCTCCGGCCAACATGCCCAACTGCAGCAACAGCTCCCAAACCGAAGGAGCCAGGACCCAAAGACCTAGCTGGCCTGAAGGGCCCCCAGGGGGCCCCCAAGCAGCCCCTCTCAATTTGGGTCTGGGGGCTTTCGTTGGGCATGGATACCTGAGAGGTACCTGCAAGGTTACAGTTCGCGGCCCGAGAAGCACTCTCCGGCCAACATGCCCAACTGCAGCAACAGCTCCCAAACCGAAGGAGCCAGGACCCAAAGACCTAGCTGGCCTGAAGGGCCCCCAGGGGGCCCCCAAGCAGCCCCTCTCAATTTGGGTCTGGGGGCTTTCGTTGGGCCGGGAACCTGGGGGAATCCTGCAAGGTTGCAGTTCGCGGCCCGAGAAGCACTCTCCGGCCAGCATGCCCAACTGCAGCAACAGCTCCCAAAGCGAAGGAGCCAGGACCCAAAGACCTAGCTGGCCTGAAGGGCCCCCAGGGGGCCCCCAAGCAGCCCCTCTCCATTTGGGTCTGGGGGCTTTCGTTGGGCCGGGTACCTGGGAGATTCATGCAAGGTTGCAGTTCGCGGCCCGAGAAGCACTCTCCGGCCAACATGCCCAACTGCAGCAACAGCTCCCAAAGCGAAGGAGCCAGGACCCAAAGACCTAGCTGGCCTGAAGGGCCCCCAGGGGGCCCCCAAGCAGCCCCTCTCCATTTGGGTCTGGGGGCTTTCGTTGGGCCGGGAACCTGGGAGATTCCTGCAAGGTTGCAGTTCGCGGCCCGAGAAGCACTCTCCGGCCAACATGCCCAACTGCAGCAACAGCTCCCAAACCGAAGGAGCCAGGACCCAAAGACCTAGCTGGCCTGAAGGGCCCCCAGGGGGCCCCCAAGCAGCCCCTCTCAATTTGGGTCTGGTGGCTTTCGTTGGGCATGGAACCTGGGAGATTCCTGCAAGGTTGCAGTTCGCGGCCCGAGAAGCACTCTCCGGCCAACATGCCCAACTGCAGCAACAGCTCCCAAACCGAAGGAGCCAGGACCCAAAGACCTAGCTGGCCTGAAGGGCCCCCAGGGGGGCACAAAGAAGTCCCTCTCAATTTGGGTCTGGGGGCTTTTGTTGGGCCGGGAACCTGGGAGATTCCTGCAAGGTTGCAGTTCGAGGCCCGAGAAGCACTCTCCGCCCAACATGCCCATCGTCAACAACAGCTCCCAAAGCGAAGGAGCCAGGACACAAAGACCTAGCTGGCCTGAAGGGCCCCCAGGGGGCCCCCAAGCAGCCCCTCTCCATTTGGGTCTGGGGGCTTTCTTTAGGATGAGAACCTGGGAGATACCAGCAAGGTTGCAGTTCGCGGCCCGAGAAGCACTCTCCGGCCAACATGCCCAATATCCAGCAACAGCTCCCAAAGCGAAGGAGCCAGGACCCAAAGACCTAGCTGGCCTGAAGGGCACCCAGAAGGCCACCAAGCAGCCCCTCTCCATTTGGGTCTGGGGGCTTTCGTTGGGCATGTATACCTGAAGAGGTACCTGCAAGTTACAGTTCGCGGCCCGAGAAGCACTCTCCGCCCAACATGCCCAACTGCAGCAACAGCTCCCAAACCGAAGGAGCCAGGACCCAAAGACCTAGCTGGCCTGAAGGGCCCCCAGGGGGCCCCCAAACAGCCCCTCTCCATTTGGGTCTGGGGTCTTTCGTTGGGCCGGGAACCTGGGAGAATCCTGCAAGGTTGCAGTTCGCGGCCCGAGAAGCACTCTCCGGCCAACATGCCCAACTGCAGCAACAGCTCCCAAACCGAAGGAGCCAGGACCCAAAGACCTAGCTGGCCTGAAGGGCCCCCAGGGGGCCACCAAGCAGCCCCTCTCCATTTGGGTCTGGGGGCTTTCGTTGGGCCGGGAACCTGGGAGAATCCTGCAAGGTTGCAGTTCGCGGCCCGAGAAGCACTCTCCGGCCAACATGCCCAACTGCAGCAACAGCTCCCAAAGCGAAGGAGCCAGGACCCAAAGACCTAGCTGGCCTGAAGGGGCCCCAGGGGGCCCCCAAGCAGCACCTCTCAATTTGGGTCTGGGGGCTTTCGTTGGGCCGGGAACCTGGGAGGTACCTGCAAGGTTGCAGTTCGCGGCCCGAGAAGCACTCTCCGGCCAACATGCCCAACTGCAGCAACAGCTCCCAAAGCGAAGGAGCCAGGACCCAAAGACCTAGCTGGCCTGAAGGGCCCCCAGGGGGCCCCCAAGCAGCCCCTCTCCATTTGGGTCTGGGGGCTTTCGTTGGGCCGGGAACCTGGGAGATTCCTGCAAGGTTGCAGTTCGCGGCCCGAGAAGCACTCTCCGGCCAACATGCCCAACTGCAGCAACAGCTCCCAAACCGAATGAGCCAGGACACAAAGACCTAGCTGGCCTGAAGGGCCCCCAGGGGGCCCCCAAGTAGGCCCTCTCCATTTGGGTCTGGGGGCTTTCTTTAGGCTGAGAACCTGGGAGATACCAGCAAGGTTGCAGTTCGCGGCCCGAGAAGCACTCTCCGGCCAACATGCCCAACTGCAGCAACAGCTCCCAAAGCGAAGGAGCCAGGACCCAAAGACCTAGCTGGCCTGAAGGGCACCCAGAAGGCCACCAAGCAGCCCCTCTCCATTTGGGTCTGGGGGCTTTCGTTGGGCATGTATACCTGAGAGGTACCTGCAAGTTACAGTTCGCGGCCCGAGAAGCACTCTCCGCCCAACATGCCCAACTGCAGCAACAGCTCCCAAAGCGAAGGAGCCAGGACACAAAGACCTAGCTGGCCTGAAGGGCCCTCAGGGGGCCCCCAAGCAGCCCCTCTCAATTTGGGTCTGGGGGCTTTCGTTGGGCATGGATACCTGAGAGGTACCTGCAAGGTTACAGTTCGCGGCCCGAGAAGCACTCTCCAGCCAACATGCCCAACTGCAGCAACAGCTCCCAAAGCGAAGGAGCCAGGACCCAAAGACCTAGCTGGCCTGAAGGGCCCCCAGGGGGCCCCCAAGCAGCCCCTCTCCATTTGGGTCTGGGGGCTTTCGTTGGGCATGTATACCTGAGAGGTACCTGCAAGTTACAGTTCGCGGCCCGAGAAGCACTCTCCGGCCAACATGCCCAACTGCAGCAACAGCTCCCAAAGCGAAGGAGCCAGGACCCAAAGACCTAGCTGGCCTGAAGGGCCCCCAGGGGGCCCCCAAGCAGCACCTCTCCATTTGGGTCTGGGGGCTTTCGTTGGGCCGGGAACCTGGGAGATTCCTGCAAGGTTGCAGTTCGAGGCCCGAGAAGCACTCTCCGGCCAACATGCCCAACTGCAGCAACAGCTCCCAAACCGAATGAGCCAGGACACAAAGACCTAGCTGGCCTGAAGGGCCCCCAGGGGGCCCCCAAGTAGGCCCTCTCCATTTGGGTCTGGGGGCTTTCTTTAGGCTGAGAACCTGGGAGATACCAGCAAGGTTGCAGTTCGCGGCCCGAGAAGCACTCTCCGGCCAACATGCCCAATATCCAGCAACAGCTCCCAAAGCGAAGGAGCCAGGACCCAAAGACCTAGCTGGCCTGAAGGGCCCCCAGGGGGCCCCCAAGCAGCCCCTCTCCATTTGGGTCTGGGGGCTTTCGTTGGGCATGTATACCTGAGAGGTACCTGCAAGTTACAGTTCGCGGCCCGAGAAGCACTCTCCGCCCAACATGCCCAACTGCAGCAACAGCTCCCAAAGCGAAGGAGCCAGGACCCAAAGACCTAGCTGGCCTGAAGGGCCCCCAGGGGGCCCCCAAGCAGCCCCTCTCCATTTGGGTCTGGGGGCTTTAGTTGGGCCGGGAACCTGGGAGATTCCTGCAAGGTTGCAGTTCGCCGCCGGAGAAGCACTCTCCGGCCAACATGCCCAACTGCAGCAACAGCTCCCAAAGCGAAGGAGCCAGGACCCAAAGACCTAGCTGGCCTGAAGGGCCCCCAGGGGGCCCCCAAGCAGCCCCTCTCCATTTGGGTCTGGGGGCTTTTGTTGGGCCGGGAACCTGAAAGATTCCTGCAAGGTTGCAGTTCGAGGCCCGAGAAGCACTCTCCGGCCAACATGCCCAACTGCAGCAACAGCTCCCAAACCGAAGGAGCCAGGACCCAAAGACCTAGCTGGCCTGAAGGGCCCCCAGGGGGCCCCCAAGCAGCCCCTCTCCATTTGGGTCTGGGGGCTTTTGTTGGGCCGGGAACCTGGGAGATTCTCTCAAGGTTGCAGTTCGCGGCCCGAGAAGCACTCTCCGGCCAACATGCCCAACTGCAGCAACAGCTCCCAAAGCGAAGGAGCCAGGACCCAAAGACCTAGCTGGCCTGAAGGGCCCCGAGGGGGCCCCCAAGCAGCCCCTCTCCATTTGGGTCTGGGGGCTTTCGTTGGGCCGGGAACCTGGGAGGTACCTGCAAGGTTGCAGTTCGCGGCCCGAGAAGCACTCTCCGGCCAACATGCTCAACTGCAGCAACAGCTCCCAAAGCGAAGGAGCCAGGACCCAAAGACCTAGCTGGCCTGAAGGGCCCCCAGGGGGCCCCCAAGCAGCCCCTCTCAATTTGGGTCTGGGGGCTTTCGTTGGGCATGGATACCTGAGAGGTACCTGCAAGGTTACAGTTCGCGGCCCGAGAAGCACTCTCCGGCCAACATGCCCAACTGCAGCAACAGCTCCCAAACCGAAGGAGCCAGGACCCAAAGACCTAGCTGGCCTGAAGGGCCCCCAGGGGGCCCCCAAGCAGCCCCTCTCAATTTGGGTCTGGGGGCTTTCGTTGGGCCGGGAACCTGGGAGGTACCTGCAAGGTTGCAGTTCGCGGCCCGAGAAGCACTCTCCGGCCAACATGCCCAACTGCAGCAACAGCTCCCAAACCGAAGGAGCCAGGACCCAAAGACCTAGCTGGCCTGAAGGGCCCCCAGGGGGGCACAAAGAAGTCCCTCTCAATTTGGGTCTGGGGGCTTTTGTTGGGCCGGGAACCTGGGAGATTCCTGCAAGGTTGCAGTTCGAGGCCCGAGAAGCACTCTCCGCCCAACATGCCCATCGTCAACAACAGCTCCCAAAGCGAAGGAGCCAGGACACAAAGACCTAGCTGGCCTGAAGGGCCCCCAGGGGGCCCCCAAGCAGCCCCTCTCCATTTGGGTCTGGGGGCTTTCTTTAGGATGAGAACCTGGGAGATACCAGCAAGGTTGCAGTTCGCGGCCTGAGAAGCACTCTCCGGCCAACATGCCCAATATCCAGCAACAGCTCCCAAAGCGAAGGAGCCAGGACCCAAAGACCTAGCTGGCCTGAAGGGCCCCCAGAAGGCCACCAAGCAGCCCCTCTCCATTTGGGTCTGGGGGCTTTCGTTGGGCATGTATACCTGAAGAGGTACCTGCAAGTTACAGTTCGCGGCCCGAGAAGCACTCTCCGCCCAACATGCCCAACTGCAGCAACAGCTCCCAAACCGAAGGAGCCAGGACCCAAAGACCTAGCTGGCCTGAAGGGCCCCCAGGGGGCCCCCAAACAGCCCCTCTCCATTTGGGTCTGGGGTCTTTCGTTGGGCCGGGAACCTGGGAGAATCCTGCAAGGTTGCAGTTCGCGGCCCGAGAAGCACTCTCCGGCCAACATGCCCAACTGCAGCAACAGCTCCCAAACCGAAGGAGCCAGGACCCAAAGACCTAGCTGGCCTGAAGGGCCCCCAGGGGGCCCCCAAGCAGCCCCTCTCAATTTGGGTCTGGGGGCTTTCGTTGGGCCGGGAACCTGGGAGAATCCTGCAAGGTTGCAGTTCGCGGCCCGAGAAGCACTCTCCGGCCAACATGCCCAACTGCAGCAACAGCTCCCAAAGCGAAGGAGCCAGGACCCAAAGACCTAGCTGGCCTGAAGGGGCCCCAGGGGGCCCCCAAGCAGCACCTCTCAATTTGGGTCTGGGGGCTTTCGTTGGGCCGGGAACCTGGGAGGTACCTGCAAGGTTGCAGTTCGCGGCCCGAGAAGCACTCTCCGGCCAACATGCCCAACTGCAGCAACAGCTCCCAAAGCGAAGGAGCCAGGACCCAAAGACCTAGCTGGCCTGAAGGGCCCCCAGGGGGCCCCCAAGCAGCCCCTCTCCATTTGGGTCTGGGGGCTTTCGTTGGGCCGGGAACCTGGGAGATTCCTGCAAGGTTGCAGTTCGAGGCCCGAGAAGCACTCTCCGGCCAACATGCCCAACTGCAGCAACAGCTCCCAAACCGAATGAGCCAGGACACAAAGACCTAGCTGGCCTGAAGGGCCCCCAGGGGGCCCCCAAGTAGGCCCTCTCCATTTGGGTCTGGGGGCTTTCTTTAGGCTGAGAACCTGGGAGATATCAGCAAGGTTGCAGTTCGCGGCCCGAGAAGCACTCTCCGGCCAACATGCCCAATATCCAGCAACAGCTCCCAAAGCGAAGGAGCCAGGACCCAAAGACCTAGCTGGCCTGAAGGGCACCCAGAAGGCCACCAAGCAGCCCCTCTCCATTTGGGTCTGGGGGCTTTCGTTGTGCATGGATACCTGAGAGGTACCTGCAAGTTACAGTTCGCGGCCCGAGAAGCACTCTCCGGCCAACATGCCCAACTGCAGCAACAGCTCCCAAAGCGAAGGAGCCAGGACACAAAGACCTAGCTGGCCTGAAGGGCCCTCAGGGGGCCCCCAAGCAGCCCCTCTCAATTTGGGTCTGGGGGCTTTCGTTGGGCATGGATACCTGAGAGGTACCTGCAAGGTTACAGTTCGCGGCCCGAGAAGCACTCTCAGCCAACATGCCCAACTGCAGCAACAGCTCCCAAAGCGAAGGAGCCAGGACCCAAAGACCTAGCTGGCCTGAAGGGCCCCCAGGGGGCCCCCAAGCAGCCCCTCTCAATTTGGGTCTGGGGGCTTTCGTTGGGCCGGGAACCTGGGAGATTCCTGCGAGGTTGCAGTTCGCGGCCCGAGAAGCACTCTCCGGCCAACATGCCCAACTGCAGCAACAGCTCCCAAACCGAAGGAGCCAGGACCCAAAGACCTAGCTGGCCTGAAGGGCCCCCAGGGGGCCCCCAAGCAGCCCCTCTCCATTTGGGTCTGGGGGCTTTTGTTGGGCCGGGAACCTGGGAGATTCCTGCAAGGTTGCAGTTCGAGGCCCGAGAAGCACTCTCCGCCCAACATGCCCAACGTCAACAACAGCTCCCAAACCGAATGAGCCAGGACACAAAGACCTAGCTGGCCTGAAGGGCCCCCAGGGGGCCCCCAAGCAGCCCCTCTCCATTTGGGTCTGGGGGCTTTCTTTAGGCTGAGAACCTGGGAGATACCAGCAAGGTTGCAGTTCGCGGCCCGAGAAGCACTCTCCGGCCAACATGCCCAATATCCAGCAACAGCTCCCAAAGCGAAGGAGCCAGGACCCAAAGACCTAGCTGGCCTGAAGGGCCCCCAGAAGGCCACCAAGCAGCCCCTCTCCATTTGGGTCTGGGGGCTTTCGTTGGGCATGTATACCTGAGAGGTACCTGCAAGTTACAGTTCGCGGCCCGAGAAGCACTCTCCGGCCAACATGCCCAACTGCAGCAACAGCTCGCAAACCGAAGGAGCCAGGACCCAAAGACCTAGCTGGCCTGAAGGGCCCCCAGGGGGCCCCCAAGCAGCCCCTCTCCATTTGGGTCTGGGGCCTTTCGTTGGGCCGGGAACCTGGGAGATTCCTGCAAGGTTGCAGTTCGCGGCCCGAGAAGCACTCTCCGGCCAACATGCCCAACTGCAGCAACAGCTCCCAAACCGAAGGAGCCAGGACCCAAAGACCTAGCTGGCCTGAAGGGCCCCCATGGGGCCCAAAAGGAGCTCCTCTCCATTTGGGTCTGGGGGCTTTAGTTGGGTCGGGAACCTGGGAGGTACCTGCAAGGTTGCAGTTCGCGGCCGGAGAAGCACTCTCCGGCCAACATGCCCAACTGCAGCAACAGCTCCCAAACCGAAGGAGCCAGGACCCAAAGACCTAGCTGGCCTGAAGGGCCCCCAGGGGGGCCCCCAAGCAGCCCCTATCAATTTGGGTCTGGGGGCTTTCGTTGGGCATGGAACCTGGGAGAATCCTGCAAGGTTGCAGTTCGCGGCCCGAGAAGCACTCTCCGGCCAACATGCCCAACTGCAGCAACAGCTCCCAAACCGAAGGAGCCAGGACCCAAAGACCTAGCTGGCCTGAAGGGCCCCCAGGGGGCCCCCAAGCAGCCCCTCTCCATTTGGGTCTGGGGGCTTTCTTTGGGCCGGGAACCTGGGAGATTCCTTCAAGGTTGCAGTTCGCAGCCCGAGAAGCACTCTCCGGCCAACATGCCCAACTGCAGCAACAGCTCCCAAACCGAAGGAGCCAGGACCCAAAGACCTAGCTGGCCTGAAGGGCCCCCAGGGGGCCACCAAGCAGCCCCTCTCCATTTGGGTCTGGGGGTTTTCGTTGGGCCGGGAACCTGGGAGATTCATGCAAGGTTGCAGTTCGCGGCCCGAGAAGCACTCTCCGGCCAACATGCCCAACTGCAGCAACAGCTCCCAAACCGAAGGAGCCAGGACCCAAAGACCTAGCTGGCCTGAAGGGCCCCCAGGGGGCCCCCAAGCAGCCCCTCTCAATTTGGGTCTGGGGGCTTTCGTTGGGCATGGATACCTGAGAGGTACCTGCAAGGTTACAGTTCGCGGCCCGAGAAGCACTCTCCGGCCAACATGCCCAACTGCAGCAACAGCTCCCAAAGCGAAGGAGCCAGGACCCAAAGACCTAGCTGGCCTGAAGGGCCCCCAGGGGGCCCCCAAGCAGCCCCTCTCCATTTGGGTCTGGGGGCTTTCGTTGGGCCGGGAACCTGGGAGATTCCTGCAAGGTTGCAGTTCGAGGCCCGAGAAGCACTCTCCGGCCAACATGCACAACTGCAGCAACAGCTCCCAAACCGAATGAGCCAGGACACAAAGACCTAGCTGGCCTGAAGGGCCCCCAGGGGGCCCCCAAGTAGGCCCTCTCCATTTGGGTCTGGGGGCTTTCTTTAGGCTGAGAACCTGGGAGATATCAGCAAGGTTGCAGTTCGCGGCCCGAGAAGCACTCTCCGGCCAACATGCCAAATATCCAGCAACAGCTCCCAAAGCGAAGGAGCCAGGACCCAAAGACCTAGCTGGCCTGAAGGGCACCCAGAAGGCCACCAAGCAGCCCCTCTCCATTTGGGTCTGGGGGCTTTCGTTGTGCATGGATACCTGAGAGGTACCTGCAAGTTACAGTTCGCGGCCCGAGAAGCACTCTCCGCCCAACATGCCCAACTGCAGCAACAGCTCCCAAAGCGAAGGAGCCAGGACACAAAGACCTAGCTGGCCTGAAGGGCCCCAGGGGGCCCCCAAGCAGCCCCTCTCAATTTGGGTCTGGGGGCTTTCGTTGGGCATGGATACCTGAGAGGTACCTGCAAGGTTACAGTTCGCGGCCCGAGAAGCACTCTCAGCCAACATGCCCAACTGCAGCAACAGCTCCCAAAGCGAAGGAGCCAGGACCCAAAGACCTAGCTGGCCTGAAGGGCCCCCAGGGGGCCCCCAAGCAGCCCCTCTCAATTTGGGTCTGGGGGCTTTTGTTGGGCCGGGAACCTGGGAGATTCCTGCGAGGTTGCAGTTCGCGGCCCGAGAAGCACTCTCCGGCCAACATGCCCAACTGCAGCAACAGCTCCCAAACCGAAGGAGCCAGGACCCAAAGACCTAGCTGGCCTGAAGGGCCCCCAGGGGGCCCCCAAGCAGCCCCTCTCCATTTGGGTCTGGGGGCTTTTGTTGGGCCGGGAACCTGGGAGATTCCTGCAAGGTTGCAGTTCGAGGCCCGAGAAGCACTCTCCGGCCAACATGCCCAACTGCAGCAACAGCTCCCAAACCG
Organism: Gallinula chloropus; assembly: GCF_964237585.1. Classification (NCBI taxonomy): domain Eukaryota; kingdom Metazoa; phylum Chordata; class Aves; order Gruiformes; family Rallidae; genus Gallinula; species Gallinula chloropus. The sequence goes on from NW_028168427.1 coordinate 456,223, forward strand.
AATGAGCCAGGACACAAAGACCTAGCTGGCCTGAAGGGCCCCCAGGGGGCCCCCAAGTAGGCCCTCTCCATTTGGGTCTGGGGGCTTTCTTTAGGCTGAGAACCTGGGAGATATCAGCAAGGTTGCAGTTCGCGGCCCGAGAAGCACTCTCCGGCCAACATGCCCAATATCCAGCAACAGCTCCCAAAGCGAAGGAGCCAGGACCCAAAGACCTAGCTGGCCTGAAGGGCCCCCAGAAGGCCACCAAGCAGCCCCTCTCCATTTGGGTCTGGGGGCTTTCGTTGGGCATGTATACCTGAGAGGTACCTGCAAGTTACAGTTCGCGGCCCGAGAAGCACTCTCCGGCCAACATGCCCAACTGCAGCAACAGCTCGCAAACCGAAGGAGCCAGGACCCAAAGACCTAGCTGGCCTGAAGGGCCCCCAGGGGGCCCCCAAGCAGCCCCTCTCCATTTGGGTCTGGGGCCTTTCGTTGGGCCGGGAACCTGGGAGATTCCTGCAAGGTTGCAGTTCGCGGCCCGAGAAGCACTCTCCGGCCAACATGCCCAACTGCAGCAACAGCTCCCAAAGCGAAGGAGCCAGGACCCAAAGACCTAGCTGGCCTGAAGGGCCCCCATGGGGCCCCCAAGGAGCTCCTCTCCATTTGGGTCTGGGGGCTTTAGTTGGGCCGGGAACCTGGGAGGTACCTGCAAGGTTGCAGTTCGCGGCCGGAGAAGCACTCTCCGGCCAACATGCCCAACTGCAGCAACAGCTCCCAAACCGAAGGAGCCAGGACCCAAAGACCTAGCTGGCCTGAAGGGCCCCCAGGGGGGCCCCCAAGCAGCCCCTATCAATTTGGGTCTGGGGGCTTTCGTTGGGCATGGAACCTGGGAGAATCCTGCAAGGTTGCAGTTCGCGGCCCGAGAAGCACTCTCCGGCCAACATGCCCAACTGCAGCAACAGCTCCCAAAGCGAAGGAGCCAGGACCCAAAGACCTAGCTGGCCTGAAGGGCCCCCAGGGGGCCCCCAAGCAGCCCCTCTCCATTTGGGTCTGGGGGCTTTCTTTGGGCCGGGAACCTGGGAGATTCCTTCAAGGTTGCAGTTCGCAGCCCGAGAAGCACTCTCCGGCCAACATGCCCAACTGCAGCAACAGCTCCCAAACCGAAGGAGCCAGGACCCAAAGACCTAGCTGGCCTGAAGGGCCCCCAGGGGGCCCCCAAGCAGCCCCTCTCCATTTGGGTCTGGGGCCTTTCGTTGGGCCGGGAACCTGGGAGATTCCTGCGAGGTTGCAGTTCGCGGCCCGAGAAGCACTCTCCGGCCAACATGCCCAACTGCAGCAACAGCTCCCAAACCGAAGGAGCCAGGACCCAAAGACCTAGCTGGCCTGAAGGGCCCCCAGGGGGCCACCAAGCAGCCCCTCTCAATTTGGGTCTGGGGGCTTTCGTTGGGCATGGATACCTGAGAGGTACCTGCAAGGTTACAGTTCGCGGCCCGAGAAGCACTCTCCGGCCAACATGCCCAACTGCAGCAACAGCTCCCAAACCGAAGGAGCCAGGACCCAAAGACCTAGCTGGCCTGAAGGGCCCCCAGGGGGCCCCCAAGCAGCCCCTCTCAATTTGGGTCTGGGGGCTTTCGTTGGGCCGGGAACCTGGGAGATTCATGCAAGGTTGCAGTTCGCGGCCCGAGAAGCACTCTCCGGCCAACATGCCCAACTGCAGCAACAGCTCCCAAACCGAAGGAGCCAGGACCCAAAGACCTAGCTGGCCTGAAGGGCCCCCAGGGGGCCCCCAAGCAGCCCCTCTCCATTTGGGTCTGGGGGCTTTCGTTGGGCCGGGAACCTGGGAGATTCCTGCAAGGTTGCAGTTCGCGGCCCGAGAAGCACTCTCCGGCCAACATGCCCAACTGCAGCAACAGCTCCCAAAGCGAAGGAGCCAGGACCCAAAGACCTAGCTGGCCTGAAGGGCCCCCAGGGGGCCCCCAAGAAGCCCCTCTCCATTTGGGTCTGGGGGCTTTCGTTGGGCCGGGAACCTGGGAGGTACCTGCAAGGTTGCAGTTCGCGGCCCGAGAAGCACTCTCCGGCCAACATGCCCAACTGCAGCAACAGCTCCCAAAGCGAAGGAGCCAGGACCCAAAGACCTAGCTGGCCTGAAGGGCCCCCAGGGGGCCCCCAAGCAGCCCCTCTCAATTTGTGTCTGGGGTCTTTCGTTGGGCCGGGAACCTGGGAGATTCCTGCAAGGTTGCAGTTCGCGGCCCAAGAAGCACTCTCCGGCCAACATGCCCAACTGCAGCAACAGCTCCCAAAGCGAAGGAGCCAGGACCCAAAGACCTAGCTGGCCTGAAGGGCCCCCAGGGGGGCCCCCAAGCAGCCCCTCTCAATTTGGGTCTGGGGGCTTTCGTTGGGCCGGGAACCTGGGAGAATCCTGCAAGGTTGCAGTTCGCAGCCCGAGAAGCACTCTCCGGCCAACATGCCCAACTGCAGCAACAGCTCCCAAACCGAAGGAGCCAGGACCCAAAGACCTAGCTGGCCTGAAAGGCCCCCAGGGGGCCCCCAAGCAGCCCCTCTCAATTTGGGTCTGGGGGCTTTCGTTGGGCCGGGAACCTGGGAGAATCCTGCAAGGTTGCAGTTCGCGGCCCGAGAAGCACTCTCCGGCCAACATGCCCAACTGCAGCAACAGCTCCCAAAGCGAAGGAGCCAGGACCCAAAGACCTAGCTGGCCTGAAGGGCCCCCAGGGGGCCCCCAAGCAGCCCCTCTCCATTTGGGTCTGGGGGCTTTTGTTGGGCCGGGAACCTGGGAGATTCCTGCAAGGTTGCAGTTCGAGGCCCGAGAAGCACTCTCCGGCCAACATGCCCAACGTCAACAACAGCTCCCAAACCGAATGAGCCAGGACACAAAGACCTAGCTGGCCTGAAGGGCCCCCAGGGGGCCCCCAAGCAGCCCCTCTCCATTTGGGTCTGGGGGCTTTCGTTGGGCATGTATACCTGAGAGGTACCTGCAAGTTACAGTTCGCGGCCCGAGAAGCACTCTCCGCCCAACATGCCCAACTGCAGCAAAAGCTCCCAAACCGAAGGAGCCAGGACCCAAAGACCTAGCTGGCCTGAAGGGCCCCCAGGGGGCCCCCAAGCAGCCCCTCTCCATTTTGGTCTGGGGGTTTTCGTTGGGCCGGGAACCTGGGAGGTACCTGCAAGGTTGCAGTTCGCGGCCCGAGAAGCACTCTCCGGCCAACATGCCCAACTGCAGCAACAGCTCCCAAACCAAAGGAGCCAGGACCCAAAGACCTAGCTGGCCTGAAGGGCCCCCAGGGGGCCCCCAAGCAGCCCCTCTCAATTTGGGTCTGGGGGCTTTCGTTGGGCCGGGAACCTGGGAGAATCCTGCAAGGTTGCAGTTCGCGGCCCGAGAAGCACTCTCCGGCCAACATGCCCAACTGCAGCAACAGCTCCCAAACCGAAGGAGCCAGGACCCAAAGACCTAGCTGGCCTGAAGGGCCCCCAGGGGGCCCCCAAGCAGCCCCTCTCCATTTGGGTCTGGGGCCTTTCGTTGGGCCGGGAACCTGGGAGATTCCTGCGAGGTTGCAGTTCACGGCCCGAGAAGCACTCTCCGGCCAACATGCCCAACTGCAGCAACAGCTCCCAAACCGAAGGAGCCAGGACCCAAAGACCTAGCTGGCCTGAAGGGCCCCCATGGGGCCCCCAAGGAGCTCCTCTCCATTTGGGTCTGGGGGCTTTAGTTGGGCCGGGAACCTGGGAGGTACCTGCAAGGTTGCAGTTCGCGGCCCGAGAAGCACTCTCCGGCCAACATGCCCAACTGCAGCAACAGCTCCCAAACCGAAGGAGCCAGGACCCAAAGACCTAGCTGGCCTGAAGGGCCCCCAGGGGGGCCCCCAAGCAGCCCCTATCAATTTGGGTCTGGGGGCTTTCGTTGGGCCGGGAACCTGGGAGAATCCAGCAAGGTTGCAGTTCGCGGCCCGAGAAGCACTCTCCGGCCAACATGCCCAACTGCAGCAACAGCTCCCAAAGCGAAGGAGCCAGGACCCAAAGACCTAGCTGGCCTGAAGGGCCCCCAGGGGGCCCCCAAGCAGCCCCTCTCCATTTGGGTCTGGGGCCTTTCGTTGGGCCGGGAACCTGGGAGATTCCTGCAAGGTTGCAGTTCGCGGCCCGAGAAGCACTCTCCGGCCAACATGCCCAACTGCAGCAACAGCTCCCAAAGCGAAGGAGCCAGGACCCAAAGAACTAGCTGGACTGAAGGGCCCCCAGGGGGCCCCCAAGCAGCCCCTCTCCATTTGGGTCTGGGGGCTTTCTTTGGGCCGGGAACCTGGGAGATTCCTTCAAGGTTGCAGTTCGAGGCCCGAGAAGCACTCTCCGGCCAACATGCTCAACTGCAGCAACAGCTCCCAAAGCGAAGGAGCCAGGACCCAAAGACCTAGCTGGCCTGAAGGGCCCCCAGGGGGCCCCCAAGCAGCCCCTCTCCATTTGGGTCTGGGGGCTTTCGTTGGGCCGGGAACCTGGGAGGTACCTGCAAGGTTGCAGTTCGCGGCCCGAGAAGCACTCTCCGGCCAACATGCCCAACTGCAGCAACAGCTCCCAAAGCGAAGGAGCCAGGACCCAAAGACCTAGCTGGCCTGAAGGGCCCCCAGGGGGCCACCAAGCAGCCCCTCTCAATTTGGGTCTGGGGGCTTTCGTTGGGCCGGGAACCTGGGAGAATCCTGCAAGGTTGCAGTTCGCGGCCCGAGAAGCACTCTCCGGCCAACATGCCCAACTGCAGCAACAGCTCCCAAACCGAAGGAGCCAGGACCCAAAGACCTAGCTGGCCTGAAGGGCCCCCAGGGGGCCACCAAGCAGCCCCTCTCAATTTGGGTCTGGGGGCTTTCGTTGGGCATGGATACCTGAGAGGTACCTGCAAGGTTACAGTTCGCGGCCCGAGAAGCACTCTCCGGCCAACATGCCCAACTGCAGCAACAGCTCCCAAACCGAAGGAGCCAGGACCCAAAGACCTAGCTGGCCTGAAGGGCCCCCAGGGGGCCCCCAAGCAGCCCCTCTCCATTTGGGTCTGGGGGCTTTCGTTGGGCCGGGAACCTGGGAGATTCATGCAAGGTTGCAGTTCGCGGACGAGAAGCACTCTCCGGCCAACATGCCCAACTGCAGCAACAGCTCCCAAACCGAAGGAGCCAGGACCCAAAGACCTAGCTGGCCTGAAGGGCCCCCAGGGGGCCCCCAAGCAGCCCCTCTCAATTTGGGTCTGGGGGCTTTCGTTGGGCATGGATACCTGGGAGATTCCTGCAAGGTTGCAGTTCGCGGCCCGAGAAGCACTCTCCGGCCAACATGACCAACTGCAGCAACAGCTCCCAAACCGAAGGAGCCAGGACACAAAGACCTAGCTGGCCTGAAGGGCCCCCAGGGGGCCCCCAAGTAGGCCCTCTCCATTTGGGTCTGGGGGCTTTCTTTAGGCTGAGAACCTGGGAGATACCAGCAAGGTTGCAGTTCGCGGCCCGAGAAGCACTCTCCGGCCAACATGCCCAATATCCAGCAACAGCTCCCAAAGCGAAGGAGCCAGGACCCAAAGACCTAGCTGGCCTGAAGGGCACCCAGAAGGCCACCAAGCAGCCCCTCTCCATTTGGGTCTGGGGGCTTTCGTTGGGCATGTATACCTGAGAGGTACCTGCAAGTTACAGTTCGCGGCCCGAGAAGCACTCTCCGCCCAACATGCCCAACTGCAGCAACAGCTCCCAAAGCGAAGGAGCCAGGACACAAAGACCTAGCTGGCCTGAAGGGCCCCCAGGGGGCCACCAAGCAGCCCCTCTCAATTTGGGTCTGGGGGCTTTCGTTGAGCATGGATACCTGAGAGGTACCTGAAAGGTTGCAGTTCGCGGCCCGAGAAGCACTCTCCGGCCAACATGCTCAACTGCAGCAAGAGCTCCCAAACCGAAGGAGCCAGGACCCAAAGACCTAGCTGGCCTGAAGGGCCCCCATGGGGCCCCCAAGGAGAACCTCTCCATTTGGGTCTGGGGGCTTTAGTTGGGCCGGGAACCTGGGAGGTACCAGCAAGGTTCCAGTTCGCGGCCGGAGAAGCACTCTCCGGCCAACATGCCCAACTGCAGCAACAGCTCCCAAAGCGAAGGAGCCAGGACCCAAAGACCTAGCTGGCCTAAAGGGCCCCCAGGGGGCCCCCAAGCAGCCCCTCTCCATTTGGGTCTGGGGGCTTTTGTTGGGCATGGAACCTGGGAGATTCCTGCAAGGTTGCAGTTCGCGGCCCGAGAAGCACTCTCCGGCCAACATGCCCAACTGCAGCAACAGCTCCCAAAGCGAAGGAGCCAGGACCCAAAGACCTAGCTGGCCTGAAGGGCCCCCAGGGGGCCCCCAAGCAGCCCCTCTCAATTTGGGTCTGGGGGCTTTCGTTGGGCCGGGAACCTGGGAGATGCCTTCAAGGTTGCAGTTCGCGGCCCGAGAAGCACTCTCCGCCCAACATGCCCAACTGCAGCAACAGCTCCCAAAGCGAAGGAGCCAGGACCCAAAGACCTAGCTGGCCTGAAGGGCCCCCAGGGGGCCCCCAAGCAGCCCCTCTCAATTTGGGTCTGGGGGCTTTCGTTGGGCCGGGAACCTGGGAGATTCATGCAAGGTTGCAGTTCGCGGCCCGAGAAGCACTCTCCGGCCAACATGCCCAACTGCAGCAACAGCTCCCAAAGCGAAGGAGCCAGGACACAAAGACCTAGCTGGCCTGAAGGGCCCCCAGGGGGCCCCCAAGCAGCCCCTCTCCATTTGGGTCTGGGGGCTTTCGTTGGGCCGGGAACCTGGGAGAATCCTTCAAGGTTGCAGTTCGCGGCCGGAGAAGCACTCTCCGGCCAACATGCCCAACTGCAGCAACAGCTCCCAAAGCGAAGGAGCCAGGACCCAAAGACCTAGCTGGCCTGAAGGGCCCCCAGGGGGCCCCCAAGCAGCCCCTCTCCATTTGGGTCTGGGGGCTTTCGTTGGGCCGGGAACCTGGGAGATTCATGCAAGGTTGCAGTTCGCGGCCCGAGAAGCACTCTCCGGCCAACATGCCCAACTGCAGCAACAGCTCCCAAAGCGAAGGAGCCAGGACACAAAGACCTAGCTGGCCTGAAGGGCCCCCAGGGGGCCCCCAAGCAGCCCCTCTCACTTTGGGTCTGGGGGCTTTCGTTGGGCATGGAACCTGGGAGAATCCTGCAAGGTTGCAGTTCGCGGCCCGAGAAGCACTCTCCAGCCAACATGCCCAACTGCAGCAACAGCTCCCAAACCGAAGGAGCCAGGACCCAAAGACCTAGCTGGCCTGAAGGGCCCCCAGGGGGCCCCCAAGCAGCCCCTCTCCATTTGGGTCTGGGGCCTTTCGTTGGGCCGGGAACCTGGGAGATTCCTGCGAGGTTGCAGTTCGCGGCCCGAGAAGCACTCTCCGGCCAACATGCCCAACTGCAGCAACAGCTACCAAACCGAAGGAGCCAGGACCCAAAGACCTAGCTGGCCTGAAGGGCCCCCAGGGGGCCCCCAAGCAGCCCCTCTCCATTTGGGTCTGGGGGCTTTTCGTTGGGCCGTGAACCTGGGAGATTCCTGCAAGGTTGCAGTTCGCCGCCGGAGAAGCACTCTCCGGCCAACATGCCCAACTGCAGCAACAGCTCCCAAAGCGAAGGAGCCAGGACCCAAAGACCTAGCTGGCCTGAAGGGCCCCCAGGGGGCCCCCAAGCAGCCCCTCTCCATTTGGGTCTGGGGGCTTTTGTTGGGCCGGGAACCTGAAAGATTCCTGCAAGGTTGCAGTTCGAGGCCCGAGAAGCACTCTCCGGCCAACATGCCCAACTGCAGCAACAGCTCCCAAACCGAATGAGCCAGGACCCAAAGACCTAGCTGGCCTGAAGGGCCCCCAGGGGGCCCCCAAGCAGCCCCTCTCCATTTGGGTCTGGGGGCTTTTGTTGGGCCGGGAACCTGGGAGATTCCTTCAAGGTTGCAGTTCGCGGCCCGAGAAGCACTCTCCGGCCAACATGCCCAACTGCAGCAACAGCTCCCAAAGCGAAGGAGCCAGGACCCAAAGACCTAGCTGGCCTGAAGGGCCCCCAGGGGGGCCCCCAAGCAGCCCCTCTCCATTTGGGTCTGGGGGCTTTCGTTGGGCCGGGAACCTGGGAGGTACCTGCAAGGTTGCAGTTCGCGGCCCGAGAAGCACTCTCCGGCCAACATGCTCAACTGCAGCAACAGCTCCCAAACCGAAGGAGCCAGGACCCAAAGACCTAGCTGGCCTGAAGGGCCCCCAGGGGGCCCCCAAGCAGCCCCTCTCAATTTGGGTCTGGGGGCTTTCGTTGGGCATGTATACCTGAGAGGTACCTGCAAGGTTACAGTTCGCGGCCCGAGAAGCACTCTCCGGCCAACATGCCCAACTGCAGCAACAGCTCCCAAACCGAAGGAGCCAGGACCCAAAGACCTAGCTGGCCTGAAGGGCCCCCAGGGGGCCCCCAAACAGCCCCTCTCAATTTGGGTCTGGGGGCTTTCGTTGGGCCGGGAACCTGGGAGATGCCTTCAAGGTTGCAGTTCGCGGCCCGAGAAGCACTCTCCGCCCAACATGCCCAACTGCAGCAACAGCTCCCAAAGCGAAGGAGCCAGGACCCAAAGACCTAGCTGGCCTGAAGGGCCCCCAGGGGGCCCCCCAAGCAGCCCCTCTCAATTTGGGTCTGGGGGCTTTCGTTGGGCCGGGAACCTGGGAGATTCATGCAAGGTTGCAGTTCGCGGCCCGAGAAGCACTCTCCGGCCAACATGCCCAACTGCAGCAACAGCTCCCAAAGCGAAGGAGCCAGGACACAAAGACCTAGCTGGCCTGAAGGGCCCCCAGGGGCCCCCAAGCAGCCCCTCTCCATTTGGGTCTGGGGGCTTTCGTTGGGCCGGGAACCTGGGAGAATCCTTCAAGGTTGCAGTTCGCGGCCCGAGAAGCACTCTCCGGCCAACATGCCCAACTGCAGCAACAGCTCCCAAAGCGAAGGAGCCAGGACACAAAGACCTAGCTGGCCTGAAGGGCCCCCAGGGGGCCCCCAAGCAGCCCCTCTCCATTTGGGTCTGGGGGCTTTCGTTGGGCCGGGAACCTGGGAGATTCATGCAAGGTTGCAGTTCGCGGCCCGAGAAGCACTCTCCGGCCAACATGCCCAACTGCAGCAACAGCTCCCCAAAGCGAAGGAGCCAGGACACAAAGACCTAGCTGGCCTGAAGGGCCCCCAGGGGGCCCCCAAGCAGCCCCTCTCACTTTGGGTCTGGGGGCTTTCGTTTGGGCATGGAACCTGGGAGAATCCTGCAAGGTTGCAGTTCGCGGCCCGAGAAGCACTCTCCAGCCAACATGCCCAACTGCAGCAACAGCTCCCAAACCGAAGGAGCCAGGACCCAAAGACCTAGCTGGCCTGAAGGGCCCCCAGGGGGGCCCCAAGCAGCCCCTCTCAATTTGGGTCTGGGGGCTTTCGTTGGGCCGGGAACCTGGGAGAATCCTGCAAGGTTGCAGTTCGCCGCCCGAGAAGCACTCTCCGGCCAACATGCCCAACTGCAGCAACAGCTCCCAAAGCGAAGGAGCCAGGACCCAAAGACCTAGCTGGCCTGAAGGGCCCCCAGGGGGCCCCCAAGCAGCCCCTCTCCCATTTGGGTCTGGGGCCTTTCGTTGGGCCGGGAACCTGGGAGATTCCTGCGAGGTTGCAGTTCGCGGCCCGAGAAGCACTCTCCGGCCAACATGCCCAACTGCAGCAACAGCTACCAAACCGAAGGAGCCAGGACCCAAAGACCTAGCTGGCCTGAAGGGCCCCCAGGGGGCCCCCAAGCAGCCCCTCTCCATTTGGGTCTGGGGGCTTTCGTTGGGCCGTGAACCTGGGAGATTCCTGCAAGGTTGCAGTTCGCCGCCGGAGAAGCACTCTCCGGCCAACATGCCCAACTGCAGCAACAGCTCCCAAAGCGAAGGAGCCAGGACCCAAAGACCTAGCTGGCCTGAAGGGCCCCCAGGGGGCCCCCCAAGCAGCCCCTCTCCATTTGGGTCTGGGGGCTTTTGTTGGGCCGGGAACCTGAAAGATTCCTGCAAGGTTGCAGTTCGAGGCCCGAGAAGCACTCTCCGGCCAACATGCCCAACTGCAGCAACAGCTCCCAAACCGAATGAGCCAGGACCCAAAGACCTAGCTGGCCTGAAGGGCCCCCAGGGGGCCCCCCAAGCAGCCCCTCTCCATTTGGGTCTGGGGCTTTTGTTGGGCCGGGAACCTGGGAGATTCCTTCAAGGTTGCAGTTCGCGGCCCGAGAAGCACTCTCCGGCCAACATGCCCAACTGCAGCAACAGCTCCCAAAGCGAAGGAGCCAGGACCCAAAGACCTAGCTGGCCTGAAGGGCCCCCAGGGGGGCCCCCAAGCAGCCCCTCTCCATTTGGGTCTGGGGGCTTTCGTTGGGCCGGGAACCTGGGAGGTACCTGCAAGGTTGCAGTTCGCGGCCCGAGAAGCACTCTCCGGCCAACATGCTCAACTGCAGCAACAGCTCCCAAACCGAAGGAGCCAGGACCCAAAGACCTAGCTGGCCTGAAGGGCCCCCAGGGGGCCCCCAAGCAGCCCCTCTCAATTTGGGTCTGGGGGCTTTCGTTGGGCATGTATACCTGAGAGGTACCCTGCAAGGTTACAGTTCGCGGCCCGAGAAGCACTCTCCGGCCAACATGCCCAACTGCAGCAACAGCTCCCAAAGCGAAGGAGCCAGGACCCAAAGACCTAGCTGGCCTGAAGGGCCCCCAGGGGGCCCCCAAACAGCCCCTCTCCATTTGGGTCTGGGGGCTTTTGTTGGGCCGGGAACCTGGGAGATTCCTTCAAGGTTGCAGTTCGAGGCCCGAGAAGCACTCTCCGGCCAACATGCCCAACTGCAGCAACAGCTCCCAAAGCGAAGGAGCCAGGACCCAAAGACCTAGCTGGCCTGAAGGGCCCCGAGGGGGCCCCCAAGCAGCCCCTCTCCATTTGGGTCTGGGGGCTTTCGTTGGGCCGGGAACCTGGGAGAATCCTGCAAGGTTGCAGTTCGCGGCCCGAGAAGCACTCTCCGGCCAACATGCCCAACTGCAGCAACAGCTCCCAAAGCGAAGGAGCCAGGACCCAAAGACGTAGCTGGCCTGAAGGGCCCCCAGGGGGCCCCCAAGCAGCCCCTCTCAATTTGGGTCTGGGGCCTTTCGTTGGGCCGGGAACCTGGGAGAATCCTGCAAGGTTGCAGTTCGCGGCCCGAGAAGCACTCTCCGGCCAACATGCCCAACTGCAGCAACAGCTCCCAAACCGAAGGAGCCAGGACCCAAAGACCTAGCTGGCCTGAAGGGCCCCCAGGGGGCCCCCAAGCAGCCCCTCTCAATTTGGGTCTGGGGGCTTTTGTTGGGCCGGGAACCTGGGAGATTCCTGCAAGGTTGCAGTTCGAGGCCCGAGAAGCACTCTCCGCCAAACATGCCCATCGTCAACAACAGCTCCCAAACCGAATGAGCCAGGACACAAAGACCTAGCTGGCCTGAAGGGCCCCCAGGGGGCCCCCAAGCAGCCCCTCTCCATTTGGGTCTGGGGGCTTTCTTTAGGATGAGAACCTGGGAGATACCAGCAAGGTTGCAGTTCGCGGCCCGAGAAGCACTCTCCGGCCAACATGCCCAACTGCAGCAACAGCTCCCAAAGCGAAGGAGCCAGGACCCAAAGACCTAGCTGGCCTGAAGGGCCCCCAGGGGGCCCCCAAGCAGCCCCTCTCCATTTGGGTCTGGGGGCTTTCGTTGGGCATGTATACCTGAGAGGTACCTGCAAGTTACAGTTCGCGGCCCGAGAAGCACTCTCCGCCCAACATGCCCAACTGCAGCAACAGCTCCCAAAGCGAAGGAGCCAGGACCCAAAGACCTAGCTGGCCTGAAGGGCCCCCAGGGGGGCCCCCAAGCAGCCCCTCTCCATTTGGGTCTGGGGGTTTTCGTTGGGCCGGGAACCTGGGTGGTACCTGCAAGGTTGCAGTTCGCGGCCCGAGAAGCACTCTCCGGCCAACATGCCCAACTGCAGCAACAGCTCCCAAACCGAAGGAGCCAGGACCCAAAGACCTAGCTGGCCTGAAGGGCCCCCAGGGGGCCCCCAAGCAGCCCCTCTCCATTTGGGTCTGGGGTCTTTCGTTGGGCCGGGAACCTGGGAGAATCCTGCAAGGTTGCAGTTCGCGGCCCGAGAAGCACTCTCCGGCCAACATGCACAACTGCAGCAACAGCTCCCAAAGCGAAGGAGCCAGGACCCAAAGACCTAGCTGGCCTGAAGGGCCCCCAGGGGGCCACCAAGCAGCCCCTCTCAATTTGGGTCTGGGGGCTTTCGTTGGGCCGGGAACCTGGGAGATTCCTGCAAGGTTGCAGTTCGCGGCCCGAGAAGCACTCTCCGGCCAACATGCCCAACTGCAGCAACAGCTCCCAAAGCGAAGGAGCCAGGACACAAAGACCTAGCTGGCCTGAAGGGGCCCCAGGGGGCCCCCAAGCAGCACCTCTCAATTTGGGTCTGGGGGCTTTCGTTGGGCCGGGAACCTGGGAGAATCCTGCAAGGTTGCAGTTCGCGGCCCGAGAAGCACTCTCCGGCCAACATGCCCAACTGCAGCAACAGCTCCCAAAGCGAAGGAGCCAGGACCCAAAGACCTAGCTGGCCTGAAGGGCCCCCAGGGGGCCCCCAAGCAGCCCCTCTCCATTTGGGTCTGGGGGCTTTCGTTGGGCCGGGAACCTGGGAGATTCCTGCAAGGTTGCAGTTCGAGGCCCGAGAAGCACTCTCCGGCCAACATGCCCAACTGCAGCAACAGCTCCCAAACCGAAGGAGCCAGGACCCAAAGACCTAGCTGGCCTGAAGGGCCCCCAGGGGGGCCCCAAGTAGGCCCTCTCCATTTGGGTCTGGGGGCTTTCTTTAGGCTGAGAACCTGGGAGATACCAGCAAGGTTGCAGTTCGCGGCCCGAGAAGCACTCTCCGGCCAACATGCCCAATATCCAGCAACAGCTCCCAAAGCGAAGGAGCCAGGACCCAAAGACCTAGCTGGCCTGAAGGGCACCCAGAAGGCCACCAAGCAGCCCCTCTCCATTTGGGTCTGGGGGCTTTCGTTGGGCATGGATACCTGAGAGGTACCTGCAAGGTTACAGTTCGCGGCCCGAGAAGCACTCTCCGCCCAACATGCCCAACTGCAGCAACAGCTCCCAAAGCGAAGGAGCCAGGACACAAAGACCTAGCTGGCCTGAAGGGCCCTCAGGGGGCCCCCAAGCAGCCCCTCTCAATTTGGGTCTGGGGGCTTTCGTTGGGCATGGATACCTGAGAGGTACCTGCAAGGTTACAGTTCGCGGCCCGAGAAGCACTCTCCGGCCAACATGCCCAACTGCAGCAACAGCTCCCAAAGCGAAGGAGCCAGGACCCAAAGACCTAGCTGGCCTGAAGGGCCCCCAGGGGGCCCCCAAGCAGCCCCTCTCAATTTGGGTCTGGGGGCTTTCGTTGGGCCGGGAACCTGGGAGATTCATGCAAGGTTGCAGTTCGCGGCCCGAGAAGCACTCTCCGCCCAACATGCCCAACTGCAGCAACAGCTCCCAAACCGAAGGAGCCAGGACCCAAAGACCTAGCTGGCCTGAAGGGCCCCCAGGGGGCCCCCAAGCAGCCCCTCTCAATTTGGGTCTGGGGGCTTTCGTTGGGCCGGGAACCTGGGAGATTCATGCAAGGTTGCAGTTCGCGGCCCGAGAAGCACTCTCCGGCCAACATGCCCAACTGCAGCAACAGCTCCCAAACCGAAGGAGCCAGGACCCAAAGACCTAGCTGGCCTGAAGGGCCCCCAGGGGGCCACCAAGCAGCCCCTCTCAATTTGGGTCTGGGGGCTTTCGTTGGGCATGGATACCTGAGAGGTACCTGCAAGGTTACAGTTCGCGGCCCGAGAAGCACTCTCCGGCCAACATGCCCAACTGCAGCAACAGCTCCCAAACCGAAGGAGCCAGGACCCAAAGACCTAGCTGGCCTGAAGGGCCCCCAGGGGGCCCCCAAGCAGCCCCTCTCAATTTGGGTCTGGGGGCTTTCGTTGGGCCGGGAACCTGGGAGATTCATGCAAGGTTGCAGTTCGCGGCCCGAGAAGCACTCTCCGGCCAACATGCCCAACTGCAGCAACAGCTCCCAAACCGAAGGAGCCAGGACCCAAAGACCTAGCTGGCCTGAAGGGCCCCCAGGGGGCCCCCAAGCAGCCCCTCTCAATTTGGGTCTGGGGGCTTTCGTTGGGCCGGGAACCTGGGAGATTCCTGCAAGGTTGCAGTTCGCGGCCCGAGAAGCACTCTCCGGCCAACATGCCCAACTGCAGCAACAGCTCCCAAAGCGAAGGAGCCAGGACACAAAGACCTAGCTGGCCTGAAGGGCCCTCAGGGGGCCCCCAAGCAGCCCCTCTCAATTTGGGTCTGGGGGCTTTCGTTGGGCATGGATACCTGAGAGGTACCTGCAAGGTTACAGTTCGCGGCCCGAGAAGCACTCTCCGGCCAACATGCCCAACTGCAGCAACAGCTCCCAAAGCGAAGGAGCCAGGACCCAAAGACCTAGCTGGCCTGAAGGGCCCCCAGGGGGCCCCCAAGCAGCCCCTCTCAATTTGGGTCTGGGGGCTTTCGTTGGGCCGGGAACCTGGGAGATTCATGCAAGGTTGCAGTTCGAGGCCCGAGAAGCACTCTCCGCCCAACATGCCCAACTGCAGCAACAGCTCCCAAACCGAAGGAGCCAGGACCCAAAGACCTAGCTGGCCTGAAGGGCCCCCAGGGGGCCCCCAAGCAGCCCCTCTCAATTTGGGTCTGGGGGCTTTCGTTGGGCCGGGAACCTGGGAGATTCATGCAAGGTTGCAGTTCGCGGCCCGAGAAGCACTCTCCGCCCAACATGCCCAACTGCAGCAACAGCTCCCAAACCGAAGGAGCCAGGACCCAAAGACCTAGCTGGCCTGAAGGGCCCCCAGGGGGCCACCAAGCAGCCCCTCTCAATTTGGGTCTGGGGGCTTTCGTTGGGCATGGATACCTGAGAGGTACCTGCAAGGTTACAGTTCGCGGCCCGAGAAGCACTCTCCGGCCAACATGCCCAACTGCAGCAACAGCTCCCAAACCGAAGGAGCCAGGACCCAAAGACCTAGCTGGCCTGAAGGGCCCCCAGGGGGCCCCCAAGCAGCCCCTCTCAATTTGGGTCTGGGGGCTTTCGTTGGGCCGGGAACCTGGGAGATTCATGCAAGGTTGCAGTTCGCGGCCCGAGAAGCACTCTCCGGCCAACATGCCCAACTGCAGCAACAGCTCCCAAACCGAAGGAGCCAGGACCCAAAGACCTAGCTGGCCTGAAGGGCCCCCAGGGGGCCCCCAAGCAGCCCCTCTCAATTTGGGTCTGGGGGCTTTCGTTGGGCCGGGAACCTGGGAGATTCCTGCAAGGTTGCAGTTCGCGGCCCGAGAAGCACTCTCCGGCCAACATGACCAACTGCAGCAACAGCTCCCAAACCGAAGGAGCCAGGACACAAAGACCTAGCTGGCCTGAAGGGCCCCCAGGGGGCCCCCAAGTAGGCCCTCTCCATTTGGGTCTGGGGGCTTTCTTTAGGCTGAGAACCTGGGAGATACCAGCAAGGTTGCAGTTCGCGGCCCGAGAAGCACTCTCCGGCCAACATGCCCAATATCCAGCAACAGCTCCCAAAGCGAAGGAGCCAGGACCCAAAGACCTAGCTGGCCTGAAGGGCCCCCAGAAGGCCCCCAAGCAGCCCCTCTCCATTTGGGTCTGGGGGCTTTCGTTGGGCATGTATACCTGAGAGGTACCTGCAAGTTACAGTTCGCGGCCCGAGAAGCACTCTCCGCCCAACATGCCCAACTGCAGCAACAGCTCCCAAAGCGAAGGAGCCAGGACCCAAAGACCTAGCTGGCCTGAAGGGCCCCCAGGGGGCCCCCAAGCAGCCCCTCTCCATTTGGGTCTGGGGGCTTTAGTTGGGCCGGGAACCTGGGAGATTCCTGCAAGGTTGCAGTTCGCCGCCGGAGAAGCACTCTCCGGCCAACATGCCCAACTGCAGCAACAGCTCCCAAAGCGAAGGAGCCAGGACCCAAAGACCTAGCTGGCCTGAAGGGCCCCCAGGGGGCCCCCAAGCAGCCCCTCTCCATTTGGGTCTGGGGGCTTTTGTTGGGCCGGGAACCTGAAAGATTCCTGCAAGGTTGCAGTTCGAGGCCCGAGAAGCACTCTCCGGCCAACATGCCCAACTGCAGCAACAGCTCCCAAACCGAAGGAGCCAGGACCCAAAGACCTAGCTGGCCTGAAGGGCCCCCAGGGGGCCCCCAAGCAGGCCCTCTCCATTTGGGTCTGGGGGCTTTTGTTGGGCCGGGAACCTGGGAGATTCTCTCAAGGTTGCAGTTCGCGGCCCGAGAAGCACTCTCCGGCCAACATGCCCAACTGCAGCAACAGCTCCCAAAGCGAAGGAGCCAGGACCCAAAGACCTAGCTGGCCTGAAGGGCCCCGAGGGGGCCCCCAAGCAGCCCCTCTCCATTTGGGTCTGGGGGCTTTCGTTGGGCCGGGAACCTGGGAGGTACCTGCAAGGTTGCAGTTCGCGGCCCGAGAAGCACTCTCCGGCCAACATGCTCAACTGCAGCAACAGCTCCCAAAGCGAAGGAGCCAGGACCCAAAGACCTAGCTGGCCTGAAGGGCCCCCAGGGGGCCCCCAAGCAGCCCCTCTCAATTTGGGTCTGGGGGCTTTCGTTGGGCATGGATACCTGAGAGGTACCTGCAAGGTTACAGTTCGCGGCCCGAGAAGCACTCTCCGGCCAACATGCCCAACTGCAGCAACAGCTCCCAAACCGAAGGAGCCAGGACCCAAAGACCTAGCTGGCCTGAAGGGCCCCCAGGGGGCCCCCAAGCAGCCCCTCTCAATTTGGGTCTGGGGGCTTTCGTTGGGCCGGGAACCTGGGAGGTACCTGCAAGGTTGCAGTTCGCGGCCCGAGAAGCACTCTCCGGCCAACATGCCCAACTGCAGCAACAGCTCCCAAACCGAAGGAGCCAGGACCCAAAGACCTAGCTGGCCTGAAGGGCCCCCAGGGGGCCCCCAAGCAGCCCCTCTCAATTTGGGTCTGGGGGCTTTCGTTGGGCATGGAACCTGGGAGATTCCTGCAAGGTTGCAGTTCGCGGCCCGAGAAGCACTCTCCGGCCAACATGCCCAACTGCAGCAACAGCTCCCAAACCGAAGGAGCCAGGACCCAAAGACCTAGCTGGCCTGAAGGGCCCCCAGGGGGGCACAAAGAAGTCCCTCTCAATTTGGGTCTGGGGGCTTTTGTTGGGCCGGGAACCTGGGAGATTCCTGCAAGGTTGCAGTTCGAGGCCCGAGAAGCACTCTCCGCCCAACATGCCCATCGTCAACAACAGCTCCCAAAGCGAAGGAGCCAGGACACAAAGACCTAGCTGGCCTGAAGGGCCCCCAGGGGGCCCCCAAGCAGCCCCTCTCCATTTGGGTGTGGGGGCTTTCTTTAGGATGAGAACCTGGGAGATACCAGCAAGGTTGCAGTTCGCGGCCCGAGAAGCACTCTCCGGCCAACATGCCCAATATCCAGCAACAGCTCCCAAAGCGAAGGAGCCAGGACCCAAAGACCTAGCTGGCCTGAAGGGCCCCCAGAAGGCCACCAAGCAGCCCCTCTCCATTTGGGTCTGGGGGCTTTCGTTGGGCATGTATACCTGAAGAGGTACCTGCAAGTTACAGTTCGCGGCCCGAGAAGCACTCTCCGCCCAACATGCCCAACTGCAGCAACAGCTCCCAAACCGAAGGAGCCAGGACCCAAAGACCTAGCTGGCCTGAAGGGCCCCCAGGGGGCCCCCAAACAGCCCCTCTCCATTTGGGTCTGGGGGCTTTCGTTGGGCCGGGAACCTGGGAGAATCCTGCAAGGTTGCAGTTCGCGGCCCGAGAAGCACTCTCCGGCCAACATGCCCAACTGCAGCAACAGCTCCCAAACCGAAGGAGCCAGGACCCAAAGACCTAGCTGGCCTGAAGGGCCCCCAGGGGGCCCCCAAGCAGCCCCTCTCAATTTGGGTCTGGGGGCTTTCGTTGGGCCGGGAACCTGGGAGAATCCTGCAAGGTTGCAGTTCGCGGCCCGAGAAGCACTCTCCGGCCAACATGCCCAACTGCAGCAACAGCTCCCAAAGCGAAGGAGCCAGGACCCAAAGACCTAGCTGGCCTGAAGGGGCCCCAGGGGGCCCCCAAGCAGCCCCTCTCAATTTGGGTCTGGGGGCTTTCGTTGGGCCGGGAACCTGGGAGAATCCTGCAAGGTTGCAGTTCGCGGCCCGAGAAGCACTCTCCGGCCAACATGCCCAACTGCAGCAACAGCTCCCAAAGCGAAGGAGCCAGGACCCAAAGACCTAGCTGGCCTGAAGGGCCCCCAGGGGGCCCCCAAGCAGCCCCTCTCCATTTGGGTCTGGGGGCTTTCGTTGGGCCGGGAACCTGGGAGATTCCTGCAAGGTTGCAGTTCGAGGCCCGAGAAGCACTCTCCGGCCAACATGCCCAACTGCAGCAACAGCTCCCAAACCGAATGAGCCAGGACACAAAGACCTAGCTGGCCTGAAGGGCCCCCAGGGGGCCCCCAAGTAGGCCCTCTCCATTTGGGTCTGGGGGCTTTCTTTAGGCTGAGAACCTGGGAGATACCAGCAAGGTTGCAGTTCGCGGCCCGAGAAGCACTCTCCGGCCAACATGCCCAATATCCAGCAACAGCTCCCAAAGCGAAGGAGCCAGGACCCAAAGACCTAGCTGGCCTGAAGGGCACCCAGAAGGCCACCAAGCAGCCCCTCTCCATTTGGGTCTGGGGGCTTTCGTTGTGCATGGATACCTGAGAGGTACCTGCAAGTTACAGTTCGCGGCCCGAGAAGCACTCTCCGCCCAACATGCACAACTGCAGCAACAGCTCCCAAAGCGAAGGAGCCAGGACACAAAGACCTAGCTGGCCTGAAGGGCCCTCAGGGGGCCCCCAAGCAGCCCCTCTCAATTTGGGTCTGGGGGCTTTCGTTGGGCATGGATACCTGAGAGGTACCTGCAAGGTTACAGTTCGCGGCCCGAGAAGCACTCTCCGCCCAACATGCCCAACTGCAGCAACAGCTCCCAAAGCGAAGGAGCCAGGACCCAAAGACCTAGCTGGCCTGAAGGGCCCCCAGGGGGCCCCCAAGCAGCCCCTCTCAATTTGGGTCTGGGGGCTTTCGTTGGGCCGGGAACCTGGGAGATTCCTGCGAGGTTGCAGTTCGCGGCCCGAGAAGCACTCTCCGGCCAACATGCCCAACTGCAGCAACAGCTCCCAAACCGAAGGAGCCAGGACCCAAAGACCTAGCTGGCCTGAAGGGCCCCCAGGGGGCCCCCAAGCAGCCCCTCTCCATTTGGGTCTGGGGGCTTTTGTTGGGCCGGGAACCTGGGAGATTCCTGCAAGGTTGCAGTTCGAGGCCCGAGAAGCACTCTCCGCCCAACATGCCCAACGTCAACAACAGCTCCCAAACCGAATGAGCCAGGACACAAAGACCTAGCTGGCCTGAAGGGCCCCCAGGGGGCCCCCAAGCAGCCCCTCTCCATTTGGGTCTGGGGGCTTTCTTTAGGCTGAGAACCTGGGAGATACCAGCAAGGTTGCAGTTCGCGGCCCGAGAAGCACTCTCCGGCCAACATGACCAATATCCAGCAACAGCTCCCAAAGCGAAGGAGCCAGGACCCAAAGACCTAGCTGGCCTGAAGGGCCCCCAGAAGGCCACCAAGCAGCCCCTCTCCATTTGGGTCTGGGGGCTTTCGTTGGGCATGTATACCTGAGAGGTACCTGCAAGTTACAGTTCGCGGCCCGAGAAGCACTCTCCGGCCAACATGCCCAACTGCAGCAACAGCTCGCAAACCGAAGGAGCCAGGACCCAAAGACCTAGCTGGCCTGAAGGGCCCCCAGGGGGCCCCCAAGCAGCCCCTCTCCATTTGGGTCTGGGGCCTTTCGTTGGGCCGGGAACCTGGGAGATTCCTGCAAGGTTGCAGTTCGCGGCCCGAGAAGCACTCTCCGGCCAACATGCCCAACTGCAGCAACAGCTCCCAAACCGAAGGAGCCAGGACCCAAAGACCTAGCTGGCCTGAAGGGCCCCCATGGGGCCCCCAAGGAGCTCCTCTCCATTTGGGTCTGGGGGCTTTAGTTGGGCCGGGAACCTGGGAGGTACCTGCAAGGTTGCAGTTCGCGGCCGGAGAAGCACTCTCCGGCCAACATGCCCAACTGCAGCAACAGCTCCCAAACCGAAGGAGCCAGGACCCAAAGACCTAGCTGGCCTGAAGGGCCCCCAGGGGGGCCCCCAAGCAGCCCCTATCAATTTGGGTCTGGGGGCTTTCGTTGGGCATGGAACCTGGGAGAATCCTGCAAGGTTGCATTTCGCGGCCCGAGAAGCACTCTCCGGCCAACATGCCCAACTGCAGCAACAGCTCCCAAACCGAAGGAGCCAGGACCCAAAGACCTAGCTGGCCTGAAGGGCCCCCAGGGGGCCCCCAAGCAGCCCCTCTCCATTTGGGTCTGGGGGCTTTCTTTGGGCCGGGAACCTGGGAGATTCCTTCAAGGTTGCAGTTCGCAGCCCGAGAAGCACTCTCCGGCCAACATGCCCAACTGCAGCAACAGCTCCCAAACCGAAGGAGCCAGGACCCAAAGACCTAGCTGGCCTGAAGGGCCCCCAGGGGGCCACCAAGCAGCCCCTCTCCATTTGGGTCTGGGGGTTTTCGTTGGGCCGGAAACCTGGGAGATTCATGCAAGGTTGCAGTTCGCGGCCCGAGAAGCACTCTCCGGCCAACATGCCCAACTGCAGCAACAGCTCCCAAAGCGAAGGAGCCAGGACCCAAAGACCTAGCTGGCCTGAAGGGCCCCCAGGGGGCCCCCAAGCAGCCCCTCTCAATTTGGGTCTGGGGGCTTTCGTTGGGCATGGATACCTGAGAGGTACCTGCAAGGTTACAGTTCGCGGCCCGAGAAGCACTCTCCGGCCAACATGCCCAACTGCAGCAACAGCTCCCAAAGCGAAGGAGCCAGGACCCAAAGACCTAGCTGGCCTGAAGGGCCCCCAGGGGGCCCCCAAGCAGCCCCTCTCCATTTGGGTCTGGGGGCTTTCGTTGGGCCGGGAACCTGGGAGATTCCTGCAAGGTTGCAGTTCGAGGCCCGAGAAGCACTCTCCGGCCAACATGCCCAACTGCAGCAACAGCTCCCAAACCGAATGAGCCAGGACACAAAGACCTAGCTGGCCTGAAGGGCCCCCAGGGGGCCCCCAAGTAGGCCCTCTCCATTTGGGTCTGGGGGCTTTCTTTAGGCTGAGAACCTGGGAGATATCAGCAAGGTTGAAGTTCGCGGCCCGAGAAGCACTCTCCGGCCAACATGCCCAATATCCAGCAACAGCTCCCAAAGCGAAGGAGCCAGGACCCAAAGACCTAGCTGGCCTGAAGGGCACCCAGAAGGCCACCAAGCAGCCCCTCTCCATTTGGGTCTGGGGGCTTTCGTTGTGCATGGATACCTGAGAGGTACCTGCAAGTTACAGTTCGCGGCCCGAGAAGCACTCTCCGCCCAACATGCCCAACTGCAGCAACAGCTCCCAAAGCGAAGGAGCCAGGACCCAAAGACCTAGCTGGCCTGAAGGGCCCTCAGGGGGCCCCCAAGCAGCCCCTCTCAATTTGGGTCTGGGGGCTTTCGTTGGGCATGGATACCTGAGAGGTACCTGCAAGGTTACAATTCGCGGCCCGAGAAGCACTCTCAGCCAACATGCCCAACTGCAGCAACAGCTCCCAAAGCGAAGGAGCCAGGACCCAAAGACCTAGCTGGCCTGAAGGGCCCCCAGGGGGCCCCCAAGCAGCCCCTCTCAATTTGGGTCTGGGGGCTTTCGTTGGGCCGGGAACCTGGGAGATTCCTGCGAGGTTGCAGTTCGCGGCCCGAGAAACACTCTCCGGCCAACATGCCCAACTGCAGCAACAGCTCCCAAACCGAAGGAGCCAGGACCCAAAGACCTAGCTGGCCTGAAGGGCCCCCAGGGGGCCCCCAAGCAGCCCCTCTCCATTTGGGTCTGGGGGCTTTTGTTGGGCCGGGAACCTGGGAGATTCCTGCAAGGTTGCAGTTCGAGGCCCGAGAAGCACTCTCCGCCCAACATGCCCAACGTCAACAACAGCTCCCAAACCGAATGAGCCAGGACACAAAGACCTAGCTGGCCTGAAGGGCCCCCAGGGGGCCCCCAAGCAGCCCCTCTCCATTTGGGTCTGGGGGCTTTCTTTAGGCTGAGAACCTGGGAGATACCAGCAAGGTTGCAGTTCGCGGCCCGAGAAGCACTCTCCGGCCAACATGCCCAATATCCAGCAACAGCTCCCAAAGCGAAGGAGCCAGGACCCAAAGACCTAGCTGGCCTGAAGGGCCCCCAGAAGGCCACCAAGCAGCCCCTCTCCATTTGGGTCTGGGGGCTTTCGTTGGGCATGTATACCTGAGAGGTACCTGCAAGTTACAGTTCGCGGCCCGAGAAGCACTCTCCGGCCAACATGCCCAACTGCAGCAACAGCTCGCAAACCGAAGGAGCCAGGACCCAAAGACCTAGCTGGCCTGAAGGGCCCCCAGGGGGCCCCCAAGCAGCCCCTCTCCATTTGGGTCTGGGGCCTTTCGTTGCGCCGGGAACCTGGGAGATTCCTGCAAGGTTGCAGTTCGCGGCCCGAGAAGCACTCTCCGGCCAACATGCCCAACTGCAGCAACAGCTCCCAAACCGAAGGAGCCAGGACCCAAAGACCTAGCTGGCCTGAAGGGCCCCCATGGGGCCCCCAAGGAGCTCCTCTCCATTTGGGTCTGGGGGCTTTAGTTGGGCCGGGAACCTGGGAGAATCCTGCAAGGTTGCAGTTCGCGGCCGGAGAAGCACTCTCCGGCCAACATGCCCAACTGCAGCAACAGCTCCCAAACCGAAGGAGCCAGGACCCAAAGACCTAGCTGGCCTGAAGGGCCCCCAGGGGGGCCCCCAAGCAGCCCCTCTCACTTTGGGTCTGGGGGCTTTCGTTGGGCATGGAACCTGGGAGAATCCTGCAAGGTTGCAGTTCGCGGCCCGAGAAGCACTCTCCGGCCAACATGCCCAACTGCAGCAACAGCTCCCAAACCGAAGGAGCCAGGACCCAAAGACCTAGCTGGCCTGAAGGGCCCCCAGGGGGCCCCCAAGCAGCCCCTCTCAATTTGGGTCTGGGGGCTTTCGTTGGGCCGGGAACCTGGGAGATTCATGCAAGGTTGCAGTTCGCGGCCCGAGAAGCACTCTCCGGCCAACATGCCCAACTGCAGCAACAGCTCCCAAACCGAAGGAGCCAGGACCCAAAGACCTAGCTGGCCTGAAGGGCCCCCAGGGGGCCCCCAAGCAGCCCCTCTCAATTTGGGTCTGGGGGCTTTCGTTGGGCCGGGAACCTGGGAGATTCCTGCAAGGTTGCAGTTCGCGGCCCGAGAAGCACTCTCCGGCCAACATGCCCAACTGCAGCAACAGCTCCCAAACCGAAGGAGCCAGGACACAAAGACCTAGCTGGCCTGAAGGGCCCCCAGGGGGCCCCCAAGAAGCCCCTCTCCATTTGGGTCTGGGGGCTTTCGTTGGGCCGGGAACCTGGGAGGTACCTGCAAGGTTGCAGTTCGCGGCCCGAGAAGCACTCTCCGGCCAACATGCCCAACTGCAGCAACAGCTCCCAAAGCGAAGGAGCCAGGACCCAAAGACCTAGCTGGCCTGAAGGGCCCCCAGGGGGCCCCCAAGCAGCCCCTCTCAATTTGTGTCTGGGGTCTTTCGTTGGGCCGGGAACCTGGGAGATTCCTGCAAGGTTGCAGTTCGCGGCCCAAGAAGCACTCTCCGGCCAACATGCCCAACTGCAGCAACAGCTCCCAAAGCGAAGGAGCCAGGACCCAAAGACCTAGCTGGCCTGAAGGGCCCCCAGGGGGGCCCCCAAGCAGCCCCTATCAATTTGGGTCTGGGGGCTTTCGTTGGGCCGGGAACCTGGGAGAATCCTGCAAGGTTGCAGTTCGCAGCCCGAGAAGCACTCTCCGGCCAACATGCCCAACTGCAGCAACAGCTCCCAAACCGAAGGAGCCAGGACCCAAAGACCTAGCTGGCCTGAAAGGCCCCCAGGGGGCCCCCAAGCAGCCCCTCTCAATTTGGGTCTGGGGGCTTTCGTTGGGCCGGGAACCTGGGAGAATCCTGCAAGGTTGCAGTTCGCGGCCCGAGAAGCACTCTCCGGCCAACATGCCCAACTGCAGCAACAGCTCCCAAAGCGAAGGAGCCAGGACCCAAAGACCTAGCTGGCCTGAAGGGCCCCCAGGGGGCCCCCAAGCAGCCCCTCTCCATTTGGGTCTGGGGGCTTTTGTTGGGCCGGGAACCTGGGAGATTCCTGCAAGGTTGCAGTTCGAGGCCCGAGAAGCACTCTCCGGCCAACATGCCCAACGTCAACAACAGCTCCCAAACCGAATGAGCCAGGACACAAAGACCTAGCTGGCCTGAAGGGCCCCCAGGGGGCCCCCAAGCAGCCCCTCTCCATTTGGGTCTGGGGGCTTTCGTTGGGCATGTATACCTGAGAGGTACCTGCAAGTTACAGTTCGCGGTCCGAGAAGCACTCTCCGCCCAACATGCCCAACTGCAGCAACAGCTCCCAAACCGAAGGAGCCAGGACCCAAAGACCTAGCTGGCCTGAAGGGCCCCCAGGGGGCCCCCAAGCAGCCCCTCTCCATTTTGGTCTGGGGGTTTTCGTTGGGCCGGGAACCTGGGAGGTACCTGCAAGGTTGCAGTTCGCGGCCCGAGAAGCACTCTCCGGCCAACATGCCCAACTGCAGCAACAGCTCCCAAACCGAAGGAGCCAGGACCCAAAGACCTAGCTGGCCTGAAGGGCCCCCAGGGGGCCCCCAAGCAGCCCCTCTCAATTTGGGTCTGGGGGCTTTCGTTGGGCCGGGAACCTGGGAGATTCCTGCAAGGTTGCAGTTCGCGGCCCGAGAAGCACTCTCCGGCCAACATGCCCAACTGCAGCAACAGCTCCCAAACCGAAGGAGCCAGGACCCAAAGACCTAGCTGGCCTGAAGGGCCCCCAGGGGGCCCCCAAGCAGCCCCTCTCCATTTGGGTCTGGGGCCTTTCGTTGGGCCGGGAACCTGGGAGATTCCTGCGAGGTTGCAGTTCGCGGCCCGAGAAGCACTCTCCGGCCAACATGCCCAACTGCAGCAACAGCTCCCAAACCGAAGGAGCCAGGACCCAAAGACCTAGCTGGCCTGAAGGGCCCCCATGGGGCCCCCAAGGAGCTCCTCTCCATTTTGGTCTGGGGGCTTTAGTTGGGCCGGGAACCTGGGAGGTACCTGCAAGGTTGCAGTTCGCGGCCGGAGAAGCACTCTCCGGCCAACATGCCCAACTGCAGCAACAGCTCCCAAACCGAAGGAGCCAGGACCCAAAGACCTAGCTGGCCTGAAGGGCCCCCAGGGGGCCCCCAAGCAGCCCCTCTCCATTTGGGTCTGGGGGCTTTTGTTGGGCTGGGAACCTGAAAGATTCCTGCAAGGTTGCAGTTCGAGGCCCGAGAAGCACTCTCCGGCCAACATGCCCAACTGCAGCAACAGCTCCCAAAGCGAAGGAGCCAGGACCCAAAGACCTAGCTGGCCTGAAGGGCCCCCAGGGGGGCCCCCAAGCAGCCCCTATCAATTTGGGTCTGGGGGCTTTCGTTGGGCCGGGAACCTGGGAGAATCCTGCAAGGTTGCAGTTCGCGGCCCGAGAAGCACTCTCCGGCCAACATGCCCAACTGCAGCAACAGCTCCCAAAGCGAAGGAGCCAGGACCCAAAGACCTAGCTGGCCTGAAGGGCCCCCAGGGGGCCCCCAAGCAGCCCCTCTCCATTTGGGTCTGGGGCCTTTCGTTGGGCCGGGAACCTGGGAGATTCCTGCGAGGTTGCAGTTCGCGGCCCGAGAAGCACTCTCCGGCCAACATGCCCAACTGCAGCAACAGCTCCCAAAGCGAAGGAGCCAGGACCCAAAGAACTAGCTGGACTGAAGGGCCCCCAGGGGGCCCCCAAGCAGCCCCTCTCCATTTGGGTCTGGGGGCTTTCTTTGGGCCGGGAACCTGGGAGATTCCTTCAAGGTTGCAGTTCGCAGCCCGAGAAGCACTCTCCGGCCAACATGCCCAACTGCAGCAACAGCTCCCAAAGCGAAGGAGCCAGGACCCAAAGACCTAGCTGGCCTGAAGGGCCCCCAGGGGGCCCCCAAGCAGCCCCTCTCCATTTGGGTCTGGGGGCTTTCGTTGGGCCGGGAACCTGGGAGGTACCTGCAAGGTTGCAGTTCGCGGCCCGAGAAGCACTCTCCGGCCAACATGCCCAACTGCAGCAACAGCTCCCAAAGCGAAGGAGCCAGGACCCAAAGACCTAGCTGGCCTGAAGGGCCCCCAGGGGGCCACCAAGCAGCCCCTCTCAATTTGGGTCTGGGGGCTTTCGTTGGGCCGGGAACCTGGGAGAATCCTGCAAGGTTGCAGTTCGCGGCCCGAGAAGCACTCTCCGGCCAACATGCCCAACTGCAGCAACAGCTCCCAAACCGAAGGAGCCAGGACCCAAAGACCTAGCTGGCCTGAAGGGCCCCCAGGGGGCCACCAAGCAGCCCCTCTCAATTTGGGTCTGGGGGCTTTCGTTGGGCATGGATACCTGAGAGGTACCTGCAAGGTTACAGTTCGCGGCCCGAGAAGCACTCTCCGGCCAACATGCCCAACTGCAGCAACAGCTCCCAAACCGAAGGAGCCAGGACCCAAAGACCTAGCTGGCCTGAAGGGCCCCCAGGGGGCCCCCAAGGAGCTCCTCTCCATTTGGGTCTGGGGGCTTTAGTTGGGCCGGGAACCTGGGAGGTACCTGCAAGGTTGCAGTTCGCGGCCGGAGAAGCACTCTCCGGCCAACATGCCCAACTGCAGCAACAGCTCCCAAACCGAAGGAGCCAGGACCCAAAGACCTAGCTGGCCTGAAGGGCCCCCATGGGGCCCCCAAGGAGCTCCTCTCCATTTGGGTCTGGGGGCTTTAGTTGGGCCGGGAACCTGGGAGGTACCTGCAAGGTTGCAGTTCGCGGCCGGAGAAGCACTCTCCGGCCAACATGCCCAACTGCAGCAACAGCTCCCAAACCGAAGGAGCCAGGACCCAAAGACCTAGCTGGCCTGAAGGGCCCCCAGGGGGCCCCCAAGCAGCCCCTCTCCATTTGGGTCTGGGGGCTTTTGTTGGGCTGGGAACCTGAAAGATTCCTGCAAGGTTGCAGTTCGAGGCCCGAGAAGCACTCTCCAGCCAACATGCCCAACTGCAGCAACAGCTCCCAAAGCGAAGGAGCCAGGACCCAAAGACCTAGCTGGCCTGAAGGGCCCCCAGGGGGGCCCCCAAGCAGCCCCTATCAATTTGGGTCTGGGGGCTTTCGTTGGGCCGGGAACCTGGGAGAATCCTGCAAGGTTGCAGTTCGCGGCCCGAGAAGCACTCTCCGGCCAACATGCACAACTGCAGCAACAGCTCCCAAAGCGAAGGAGCCAGGACCCAAAGACCTAGCTGGCCTGAAGGGCCCCCAGGGGGCCCCCAAGCAGCCCCTCTCCATTTGGGTCTGGGGCCTTTCGTTGGGCCGGGAACCTGGGAGATTCCTGCGAGGTTGCAGTTCGCGGCCCGAGAAGCACTCTCCGGCCAACATGCCCAACTGCAGCAACAGCTCCCAAAGCGAAGGAGCCAGGACCCAAAGAACTAGCTGGACTGAAGGGCCCCCAGGGGGCCCCCAAGCAGCCCCTCTCCATTTGGGTCTGGGGGCTTTCTTTGGGCCGGGAACCTGGGAGATTCCTTCAAGGTTGCAGTTCGCAGCCCGAGAAGCACTCTCCGGCCAACATGCCCAACTGCAGCAACAGCTCCCAAAGCGAAGGAGCCAGGACCCAAAGACCTAGCTGGCCTGAAGGGCCCCCAGGGGGCCCCCAAGCAGCCCCTCTCCATTTGGGTCTGGGGGCTTTCGTTGGGCCGGGAACCTGGGAGGTACCTGCAAGGTTGCAGTTCGCGGCCCGAGAAGCACTCTCCGGCCAACATGCCCAACTGCAGCAACAGCTCCCAAAGCGAAGGAGCCAGGACCCAAAGACCTAGCTGGCCTGAAGGGCCCCCAGGGGGCCACCAAGCAGCCCCTCTCAATTTGGGTCTGGGGGCTTTCGTTGGGCCGGGAACCTGGGAGAATCCTGCAAGGTTGCAGTTCGCGGCCCGAGAAGCACTCTCCGGCCAACATGCCCAACTGCAGCAACAGCTCCCAAACCGAAGGAGCCAGGACCCAAAGACCTAGCTGGCCTGAAGGGCCCCCAGGGGGCCACCAAGCAGCCCCTCTCAATTTGGGTCTGGGGGCTTTCGTTGGGCATGGATACCTGAGAGGTACCTGCAAGGTTACAGTTCGCGGCCCGAGAAGCACTCTCCGGCCAACATGCCCAACTGCAGCAACAGCTCCCAAACCGAAGGAGCCAGGACCCAAAGACCTAGCTGGCCTGAAGGGCCCCCAGGGGGCCCCCAAGCAGCCCCTCTCCATTTGGGTCTGGGGGCTTTCGTTGGGCCGGGAACCTGGGAGATTCATGCAAGGTTGCAGTTCGCGGCCCGAGAAGCACTCTCCGGCCAACATGCCCAACTGCAGCAACAGCTCCCAAAGCGAAGGAGCCAGGACCCAAAGACCTAGCTGGCCTGAAGGGCCCCCAGGGGGCCCCCAAGCAGCCCCTCTCAATTTGGGTCTGGGGGCTTTCGTTGGGCCGGGAACCTGGGAGATTCCTGCAAGGTTGCAGTTCGCGGCCCGAGAAGCACTCTCCGGCCAACATGCCCAACTGCAGCAACAGCTCCCAAACCGAAGGAGCCAGGACACAAAGACCTAGCTGGCCTGAAGGGCCCCCAGGGGGCCCCCAAGTAGGCCCTCTCCATTTGGGTCTGGGGGCTTTCTTTAGGCTGAGAACCTGGGAGATACCAGCAAGGTTGCAGTTCGCGGCCCGAGAAGCACTCTCCGGCCAACATGCCCATTATCCAGCAACAGCTCCCAAAGCGAAGGAGCCAGGACCCAAAGACCTAGCTGGCCTGAAGGGCACCCAGAAGGCCACCAAGCAGCCCCTCTCCATTTGGGTCTGGGGGCTTTCGTTGGGCATGTATACCTGAGAGGTACCTGCAAGTTACAGTTCGCGGCCCGAGAAGCACTCTCCGCCCAACATGCCCAACTGCAGCAACAGCTCCCAAAGCGAAGGAGCCAGGACACAAAGACCTAGCTGGCCTGAAGGGCCCCCAGGGGGCCACCAAGCAGCCCCTCTCAATTTGGGTCTGGGGGCTTTCGTTGAGCATGGATACCTGAGAGGTACCTGAAAGGTTGCAGTTCGCGGCCCGAGAAGCACTCTCCGCCCAACATGCTCAACTGCAGCAAGAGCTCCCAAACCGAAGGAGCCAGGACCCAAAGACCTAGCTGGCCTGAAGGGCCCCCATGGGGCCCCCAAGGAGAACCTCTCCATTTGGGTCTGGGGGCTTTAGTTGGGCCGGGAACCTGGGAGGTACCAGCAAGGTTCCAGTTCGTGGCCCGAGAAGCACTCTCCGGCCAACATGCCCAACTGCAGCAACAGCTCCCAAAGCGAAGGAGCCAGGACACAAAGACCTAGCTGGCCTGAAGGGCCCCCAGGGGGCCCCCAAGCAGCCCCTCTCCATTTGGGTCTGGGGGCTTTTGTTGGGCATGGAACCTGGGAGATTCCTGCAAGGTTGCAGTTCGCGGCCCGAGAAGCACTCTCCGGCCAACATGCCCAACTGCAGCAACAGCTCCCAAACCGAAGGAGCCAGGACACAAAGACCTAGCTGGCCTGAAGGGCCCCCAGGGGGCCCCCAAGCAGCCCCTCTCAATTTGGGTCTGGGGGCTTTCGTTGGGCCGGGAACCTGGGAGATGCCTTCAAGGTTGCAGTTCGCGGCCCGAGAAGCACTCTCCGCCCAACATGCCCAACTGCAGCAACAGCTCCCAAACCGAAGGAGCCAGGACCCAAAGACCTAGCTGGCCTGAAGGGCCCCCAGGGGGCCCCCAAGCAGCCCCTCTCAATTTGGGTCTGGGGGCTTTCGTTGGGCCGGGAACCTGGGAGATTCATGCAAGGTTGCAGTTCGCGGCCCGAGAAGCACTCTCCGGCCAACATGCCCAACTGCAGCAACAGCTCCCAAAGCGAAGGAGCCAGGACACAAAGACCTAGCTGGCCTGAAGGGCCCCCAGGGGGCCCCCAAGCAGCCCCTCTCCATTTGGGTCTGGGGGCTTTCGTTGGCCCGGGAACCTGGGAGAATCCTTCAAGGTTGCAGTTCGCGGCCCGAGAAGCACTCTCCGGCCAACATGCCCAACTGCAGCAACAGCTCCCAAAGCGAAGGAGCCAGGACACAAAGACCTAGCTGGCCTGAAGGGCCCCCAGGGGGCCCCCAAGCAGCCCCTCTCCATTTGGGTCTGGGGGCTTTCGTTGGGCCGGGAACCTGGGAGATTCCTGCAAGGTTGCAGTTCGCGGCCCGAGAAGCACTCTCCGGCCAACATGCCCAACTGCAGCAACAGCTCCCAAACCGAAGGAGCCAGGACACAAAGACCTAGCTGGCCTGAAGGGCCCCCAGGGGGCCCCCAAGCAGCCCCTCTCACTTTGGGTCTGGGGGCTTTCGTTGGGCATGGAACCTGGGAGAATCCTGCAAGGTTGCAGTTCGCGGCCCGAGAAGCACTCTCCAGCCAACATGCCCAACTGCAGCAACAGCTCCCAAACCGAAGGAGCCAGGACCCAAAGACCTAGCTGGCCTGAAGGGCCCCCAGGGGGGCCCCAAGCAGCCCCTCTCAATTTGGGTCTGGGGGCTTTCGTTGGGCCGGGAACCTGGGAGAATCCTGCAAGGTTGCAGTTCGCGGCCCGAGAAGCACTCTCCGGCCAACATGCACAACTGCAGCAACAGCTCCCAAACCGAAGGAGCCAGGACCCAAAGACCTAGCTGGCCTGAAGGGCCCCCAGGGGGCCCCCAAGCAGCCCCTCTCCATTTGGGTCTGGGGCCTTTCGTTGGGCCGGGAACCTGGGAGATTCCTGCGAGGTTGCAGTTCGCGGCCCGAGAAGCACTCTCCGGCCAACATGCCCAACTGCAGCAACAGCTACCAAACCGAAGGAGCCAGGACCCAAAGACCTAGCTGGCCTGAAGGGCCCCCAGGGGGCCCCCAAGCAGCCCCTCTCCATTTGGGTCTGGGGGCTTTCGTTGGGCCGTGAACCTGGGAGATTCCTGCAAGGTTGCAGTTCGCCGCCGGAGAAGCACTCTCCGGCCAACATGCCCAACTGCAGCAACAGCTCCCAAAGCGAAGGAGCCAGGACCCAAAGACCTAGCTGGCCTGAAGGGCCCCCAGGGGGCCCCCAAGCAGCCCCTCTCCATTTGGGTCTGGGGGCTTTTGTTGGGCCGGGAACCTGAAAGATTCCTGCAAGGTTGCAGTTCGAGGCCCGAGAAGCACTCTCCGGCCAACATGCCCAACTGCAGCAACAGCTCCCAAACCGAATGAGCCAGGACCCAAAGACCTAGCTGGCCTGAAGGGCCCCCAGGGGGCCCCCAAGCAGCCCCTCTCCATTTGGGTCTGGGGGCTTTTGTTGGGCCGGGAACCTGGGAGATTCCTTCAAGGTTGCAGTTCGCGGCCCGAGAAGCACTCTCCGGCCAACATGCCCAACTGCAGCAACAGCTCCCAAAGCGAAGGAGCCAGGACCCAAAGACCTAGCTGGCCTGAAGGGCCCCCAGGGGGCCACCAAGCAGCCCCTCTCAATTTGGGTCTGGGGGCTTTCGTTGGGCATGTATACCTGAGAGGTACCTGCAAGGTTACAGTTCGCGGCCCGAGAAGCACTCTCCGGCCAACATGCCCAACTGCAGCAACAGTTCCCAAACCGAAGGAGCCAGGACCCAAAGACCTAGCTGGCCTGAAGGGCCCCCAGGGGGCCCCCAAACAGCCCCTCTCCATTTGGGTCTGGGGGCTTTTGTTGGGCCGGGAACCTGGGAGATTCCTTCAAGGTTGCAGTTCGCGGCCCGAGAAGCACTCTCCGGCCAACATGCCCAACTGCAGCAACAGCTCCCAAAGCGAAGGAGCCAGGACCCAAAGACCTAGCTGGCCTGAAGGGCCCCGAGGGGGCCCCCAAGCAGCCCCTCTCCATTTGGGTCTGGGGGCTTTCGTTGGGCCGGGAACCTGGGAGAATCCTGCAAGGTTGCAGTTCGCGGCCCGAGAAGCACTCTCCGGCCAACATGCTCAACTGCAGCAACAGCTCCCAAAGCGAAGGAGCCAGGACCCAAAGACCTAGCTGGCCTGAAGGGCCCCCAGGGGGCCCCCAAGCAGCCCCTCTCAATTTGGGTCTGGGGGCTTTCGTTGGGCATGGATACCTGAGAGGTACCTGCAAGGTTACAGTTCGCGGCCCGAGAAGCACTCTCCGGCCAACATGCCCAACTGCAGCAACAGCTCCCAAACCGAAGGAGCCAGGACCCAAAGACCTAGCTGGCCTGAAGGGCCCCCAGGGGGCCCCCAAGCAGCCCCTCTCAATTTGGGTCTGGGGGCTTTCGTTGGGCATGGAACCTGGGAGATTCCTGCAAGGTTGCAGTTCGCGGCCCGAGAAGCACTCTCCGGCCAACATGCCCAACTGCAGCAACAGCTCCCAAACCGAAGGAGCCAGGACCCAAAGACCTAGCTGGCCTGAAGGGCCCCCAGGGGGGCACAAAGAAGTCCCTCTCAATTTGGGTCTGGGGGCTTTTGTTGGGCCGGGAACCTGGGAGAATCCTGCAAGGTTGCAGTTCGCGGCCCGAGAAGCACTCTCCGGCCAACATGCCCAACTGCAGCAACAGCTCCCAAACCGAAGGAGCCAGGACCCAAAGACCTAGCTGGCCTGAAGGGCCCCCAGGGGGCCCCCAAGCAGCCCCTCTCAATTTGGGTCTGGGGCCTTTCGTTGGGCCGGGAACCTGGGAGAATCCTGCAAGGTTGCAGTTCGCGGCCCGAGAAGCACTCTCCGGCCAACATGCCCAACTGCAGCAACAGCTCCCAAACCGAAGGAGCCAGGACCCAAAGACCTAGCTGGCCTGAAGGGCCCCCAGGGGGCCCCCAAGCAGCCCCTCTCCATTTGGGTCTGGGGGCTTTCGTTGGGCCGGGAACCTGGGAGGTACCTGCAAGGTTGCAGTTCGCGGCCCGAGAAGCACTCTCCGGCCAACATGCCCAACTGCAGCAACAGCTCCCAAAGCGAAGGAGCCAGGACCCAAAGACCTAGCTGGCCTGAAGGGCCCCCAGGGGGCCACCAAGCAGCCCCTCTCAATTTGGGTCTGGGGGCTTTCGTTGGGCCGGGAACCTGGGAGAATCCTGCAAGGTTGCAGTTCGCGGCCCGAGAAGCACTCTCCGGCCAACATGCCCAACTGCAGCAACAGCTCCCAAACCGAAGGAGCCAGGACCCAAAGACCTAGCTGGCCTGAAGGGCCCCCAGGGGGCCACCAAGCAGCCCCTCTCAATTTGGGTCTGGGGGCTTTCGTTGGGCATGGATACCTGAGAGGTACCTGCAAGGTTACAGTTCGCGGCCCGAGAAGCACTCTCCGGCCAACATGCCCAACTGCAGCAACAGCTCCCAAACCGAAGGAGCCAGGACCCAAAGACCTAGCTGGCCTGAAGGGCCCCCAGGGGGCCCCCAAGCAGCCCCTCTCCATTTGGGTCTGGGGGCTTTCGTTGGGCCGGGAACCTGGGAGATTCATGCAAGGTTGCAGTTCGCGGCCCGAGAAGCACTCTCCGGCCAACATGCCCAACTGCAGCAACAGCTCCCAAAGCGAAGGAGCCAGGACCCAAAGACCTAGCTGGCCTGAAGGGCCCCCAGGGGGCCCCCAAGCAGCCCCTCTCAATTTGGGTCTGGGGGCTTTCGTTGGGCCGGGAACCTGGGAGATTCCTGCAAGGTTGCAGTTCGCGGCCCGAGAAGCACTCTCCGGTCAACATGCCCAACTGCAGCAACAGCTCCCAAACCGAAGGAGCCAGGACACAAAGACCTAGCTGGCCTGAAGGGCCCCCAGGGGGCCCCCAAGTAGGCCCTCTCCATTTGGGTCTGGGGGCTTTCTTTAGGCTGAGAACCTG
The DNA here is from genome assembly GCF_964237585.1 of Gallinula chloropus. Taxonomy (NCBI): domain Eukaryota; kingdom Metazoa; phylum Chordata; class Aves; order Gruiformes; family Rallidae; genus Gallinula; species Gallinula chloropus. The sequence continues at coordinate 490,196 of NW_028168427.1, forward strand.
GGAGATACCAGCAAGGTTGCAGTTCGCGGCCCGAGAAGCACTCTCCGGCCAACATGCCCATTATCCAGCAACAGCTCCCAAAGCGAAGGAGCCAGGACCCAAAGACCTAGCTGGCCTGAAGGGCACCCAGAAGGCCACCAAGCAGCCCCTCTCCATTTGGGTCTGGGGGCTTTCGTTGGGCATGTATACCTGAGAGGTACCTGCAAGTTACAGTTCGCGGCCCGAGAAGCACTCTCCGCCCAACATGCCCAACTGCAGCAACAGCTCCCAAAGCGAAGGAGCCAGGACACAAAGACCTAGCTGGCCTGAAGGGCCCCCAGGGGGCCACCAAGCAGCCCCTCTCAATTTGGGTCTGGGGGCTTTCGTTGAGCATGGATACCTGAGAGGTACCTGAAAGGTTGCAGTTCGCGGCCCGAGAAGCACTCTCCGGCCAACATGCTCAACTGCAGCAAGAGCTCCCAAACCGAAGGAGCCAGGACCCAAAGACCTAGCTGGCCTGAAGGGCCCCCATGGGGCCCCCAAGGAGAACCTCTCCATTTGGGTCTGGGGGCTTTAGTTGGGCCGGGAACCTGGGAGGTACCAGCAAGGTTCCAGTTCGTGGCCCGAGAAGCACTCTCCGGCCAACATGCCCAACTGCAGCAACAGCTCCCAAAGCGAAGGAGCCAGGACACAAAGACCTAGCTGGCCTGAAGGGCCCCCAGGGGGCCCCCAAGCAGCCCCTCTCCATTTGGGTCTGGGGGCTTTTGTTGGGCATGGAACCTGGGAGATTCCTGCAAGGTTGCAGTTCGCGGCCCGAGAAGCACTCTCCGGCCAACATGCCCAACTGCAGCAACAGCTCCCAAACCGAAGGAGCCAGGACACAAAGACCTAGCTGGCCTGAAGGGCCCCCAGGGGGCCCCCAAGCAGCCCCTCTCAATTTGGGTCTGGGGGCTTTCGTTGGGCCGGGAACCTGGGAGATGCCTTCAAGGTTGCAGTTCGCGGCCCGAGAAGCACTCTCCGCCCAACATGCCCAACTGCAGCAACAGCTCCCAAACCGAAGGAGCCAGGACCCAAAGACCTAGCTGGCCTGAAGGGCCCCCAGGGGGCCCCCAAGCAGCCCCTCTCAATTTGGGTCTGGGGGCTTTCGTTGGGCCGGGAACCTGGGAGATTCATGCAAGGTTGCAGTTCGCGGCCCGAGAAGCACTCTCCGGCCAACATGCCCAACTGCAGCAACAGCTCCCAAAGCGAAGGAGCCAGGACACAAAGACCTAGCTGGCCTGAAGGGCCCCCAGGGGGCCCCCAAGCAGCCCCTCTCCATTTGGGTCTGGGGGCTTTCGTTGGGCCGGGAACCTGGGAGATTCCTGCAAGGTTGCAGTTCGCGGCCCGAGAAGCACTCTCCGGCCAACATGCCCAACTGCAGCAACAGCTCCCAAAGCGAAGGAGCCAGGACACAAAGACCTAGCTGGCCTGAAGGGCCCCCAGGGGGCCCCCAAGCAGCCCCTCTCACTTTGGGTCTGGGGGCTTTCGTTGGGCATGGAACCTGGGAGAATCCTGCAAGGTTGCAGTTCGCGGCCCGAGAAGCACTCTCCAGCCAACATGCCCAACTGCAGCAACAGCTCCCAAACCGAAGGAGCCAGGACCCAAAGACCTAGCTGGCCTGAAGGGCCCCCAGGGGGGCCCCAAGCAGCCCCTCTCAATTTGGGTCTGGGGGCTTTCGTTGGGCCGGGAACCTGGGAGAATCCTGCAAGGTTGCAGTTCGCGGCCCGAGAAGCACTCTCCGGCCAACATGCACAACTGCAGCAACAGCTCCCAAACCGAAGGAGCCAGGACCCAAAGACCTAGCTGGCCTGAAGGGCCCCCAGGGGGCCCCCAAGCAGCCCCTCTCCATTTGGGTCTGGGGCCTTTCGTTGGGCCGGGAACCTGGGAGATTCCTGCGAGGTTGCAGTTCGCGGCCCGAGAAGCACTCTCCGGCCAACATGCCCAACTGCAGCAACAGCTACCAAACCGAAGGAGCCAGGACCCAAAGACCTAGCTGGCCTGAAGGGCCCCCAGGGGGCCCCCAAGCAGCCCCTCTCCATTTGGGTCTGGGGGCTTTCGTTGGGCCGTGAACCTGGGAGATTCCTGCAAGGTTGCAGTTCGCCGCCGGAGAAGCACTCTCCGGCCAACATGCCCAACTGCAGCAACAGCTCCCAAAGCGAAGGAGCCAGGACCCAAAGACCTAGCTGGCCTGAAGGGCCCCCAGGGGGCCCCCAAGCAGCCCCTCTCCATTTGGGTCTGGGGGCTTTTGTTGGGCCGGGAACCTGAAAGATTCCTGCAAGGTTGCAGTTCGAGGCCCGAGAAGCACTCTCCGGCCAACATGCCCAACTGCAGCAACAGCTCCCAAACCGAATGAGCCAGGACCCAAAGACCTAGCTGGCCTGAAGGGCCCCCAGGGGGCCCCCAAGCAGCCCCTCTCCATTTGGGTCTGGGGGCTTTTGTTGGGCCGGGAACCTGGGAGATTCCTTCAAGGTTGCAGTTCGCGGCCCGAGAAGCACTCTCCGGCCAACATGCCCAACTGCAGCAACAGCTCCCAAAGCGAAGGAGCCAGGACCCAAAGACCTAGCTGGCCTGAAGGGCCCCCAGGGGGGCCCCCAAGCAGCCCCTCTCAATTTGGGTCTGGGGGCTTTCGTTGGGCATGTATACCTGAGAGGTACCTGCAAGGTTACAGTTCGCGGCCCGAGAAGCACTCTCCGGCCAACATGCCCAACTGCAGCAACAGTTCCCAAACCGAAGGAGCCAGGACCCAAAGACCTAGCTGGCCTGAAGGGCCCCCAGGGGGCCCCCAAACAGCCCCTCTCCATTTGGGTCTGGGGGCTTTTGTTGGGCCGGGAACCTGGGAGATTCCTTCAAGGTTGCAGTTCGCGGCCCGAGAAGCACTCTCCGGCCAACATGCCCAACTGCAGCAACAGCTCCCAAAGCGAAGGAGCCAGGACCCAAAGACCTAGCTGGCCTGAAGGGCCCCGAGGGGGCCCCCAAGCAGCCCCTCTCCATTTGGGTCTGGGGGCTTTCGTTGGGCCGGGAACCTGGGAGAATCCTGCAAGGTTGCAGTTCGCGGCCCGAGAAGCACTCTCCGGCCAACATGCTCAACTGCAGCAACAGCTCCCAAAGCGAAGGAGCCAGGACCCAAAGACCTAGCTGGCCTGAAGGGCCCCCAGGGGGCCCCCAAGCAGCCCCTCTCAATTTGGGTCTGGGGGCTTTCGTTGGGCATGGATACCTGAGAGGTACCTGCAAGGTTACAGTTCGCGGCCCGAGAAGCACTCTCCGGCCAACATGCCCAACTGCAGCAACAGCTCCCAAACCGAAGGAGCCAGGACCCAAAGACCTAGCTGGCCTGAAGGGCCCCCAGGGGGCCCCCAAGCAGCCCCTCTCAATTTGGGTCTGGGGGCTTTCGTTGGGCATGGAACCTGGGAGATTCCTGCAAGGTTGCAGTTCGCGGCCCGAGAAGCACTCTCCGGCCAACATGCCCAACTGCAGCAACAGCTCCCAAACCGAAGGAGCCAGGACCCAAAGACCTAGCTGGCCTGAAGGGCCCCCAGGGGGGCACAAAGAAGTCCCTCTCAATTTGGGTCTGGGGGCTTTTGTTGGGCCGGGAACCTGGGAGAATCCTGCAAGGTTGCAGTTCGCGGCCCGAGAAGCACTCTCCGGCCAACATGCCCAACTGCAGCAACAGCTCCCAAACCGAAGGAGCCAGGACCCAAAGACCTAGCTGGCCTGAAGGGCCCCCAGGGGGCCCCCAAGCAGCCCCTCTCAATTTGGGTCTGGGGCCTTTCGTTGGGCCGGGAACCTGGGAGAATCCTGCAAGGTTGCAGTTCGCGGCCCGAGAAGCACTCTCCGGCCAACATGCCCAACTGCAGCAACAGCTCCCAAACCGAAGGAGCCAGGACCCAAAGACCTAGCTGGCCTGAAGGGCCCCCAGGGGGCCCCCAAGCAGCCCCTCTCAATTTGGGTCTGGGGGCTTTAGTTGGGCCGGGAACCTGGGAGATTCCTGCAAGGTTGCAGTTCGAGGCCCGAGAAGCACTCTCCGCCCAACATGCCCATCGTCAACAACAGCTCCCAAACCGAATGAGCCAGGACACAAAGACCTAGCTGGCCTGAAGGGCCCCCAGGGGGCCCCCAAGCAGCCCCTCTCCATTTGGGTCTGGGGGCTTTCTTTAGGATGAGAACCTGGGAGATACCAGCAAGGTTGCAGTTCGCGGCCCGAGAAGCACTCTCCGGCCAACATGCCCAACTGCAGCAACAGCTCCCAAAGCGAAGGAGCCAGGACCCAAAGACCTAGCTGGCCTGAAGGGCCCCCAGAAGGCCACCAAGCAGCCCCTCTCCATTTGGGTCTGGGGGCTTTCGTTGGGCATGTATACCTGAGAGGTACCTGCAAGTTACAGTTCGCGGCCCGAGAAGCACTCTCCGCCCAACATGCCCAACTGCAGCAACAGCTCCCAAAGCGAAGGAGCCAGGACCCAAAGACCTAGCTGGCCTGAAGGGCCCCCAGGGGGGCCCCCAAGCAGCCCCTCTCCATTTGGGTCTGGGGGTTTTCGTTGGGCCGGGAACCTGGGAGGTACCTGCAAGGTTGCAGTTCGCGGCCCGAGAAGCACTCTCCGGCCAACATGCCCAACTGCAGCAACAGCTCCCAAACCGAAGGAGCCAGGACCCAAAGACCTAGCTGGCCTGAAGGGCCCCCAGGGGGCCCCCAAACAGCCCCTCTCCATTTGGGTCTGGGGTCTTTCGTTGGGCCGGGAACCTGGGAGAATCCTGCAAGGTTGCAGTTCGCGGCCCGAGAAGAGCTCTCCGGCCAACATGCCCAACTGCAGCAACAGCTCCCAAACCTAAGGAGCCAGGACCCAAAGACCTAGCTGGCCTGAAGGGCCCCCAGGGGGCCCCCAAGCAGCCCCTCTCAATTTGGGTCTGGGGGCTTTCGTTGGGCCGGGAACCTGGGAGATTCCTGCAAGGTTGCAGTTCGCGGCCCGAGAAGCACTCTCCGGCCAACATGCCCAACTGCAGCAACAGCTCCCAAAGCGAAGGAGCCAGGACCCAAAGACCTAGCTGGCCTGAAGGGGCCCCAGGGGGCCCCCAAGCAGCCCCTCTCAATTTGGGTCTGGGGGCTTTCGTTGGGCCGGGAACCTGGGAGAATCCTGCAAGGTTGCAGTTCGCGGCCCGAGAAGCACTCTCCGGCCAACATGCCCAACTGCAGCAACAGCTCCCAAAGCGAAGGAGCCAGGACCCAAAGACCTAGCTGGCCTGAAGGGCCCCCAGGGGGCCCCCAAGCAGCCCCTCTCCATTTGGGTCTGGGGGCTTTCGTTGGGCCGGGAACCTTGGAGATTCCTGCAAGGTTGCAGTTCGAGGCCCGAGAAGCACTCTCCGGCCAACATGCCCAACTGCAGCAACAGCTCCCAAACCGAATGAGCCAGGACACAAAGACCTAGCTGGCCTGAAGGGCCCCCAGGGGGGCCCCAAGTAGGCCCTCTCCATTTGGGTCTGGGGGCTTTCTTTAGGCTGAGAACCTGGGAGATACCAGCAAGGTTGCAGTTCGCGGCCCGAGAAGCACTCTCCGGCCAACATGCCCAATATCCAGCAACAGCTCCCAAAGCGAAGGAGCCAGGACCCAAAGACCTAGCTGGCCTGAAGGGCACCCAGAAGGCCACCAAGCAGCCCCTCTCCATTTGGGTCTGGGGGCTTTCGTTGGGCATGGATACCTGAGAGGTACCTGCAAGTTACAGTTCGCGGCCCGAGAAGCACTCTCCGCCCAACATGCCCAACTGCAGCAACAGCTCCCAAAGCGAAGGAGCCAGGACACAAAGACCTAGCTGGCCTGAAGGGCCCTCAGGGGGCCCCCAAGCAGCCCCTCTCAATTTGGGTCTGGGGGCTTTCGTTGGGCATGGATACCTGAGAGGTACCTGCAAGGTTACAGTTCGCGGCCCGAGAAGCACTCTCCGGCCAACATGCCCAACTGCAGCAACAGCTCCCAAACCGAAGGAGCCAGGACCCAAAGACCTAGCTGGCCTGAAGGGCCCCCAGGGGGCCCCCAAGCAGCCCCTCTCAATTTGGGTCTGGGGGCTTTCGTTGGGCATGGAACCTGGGAGATTCCTGCAAGGTTGCAGTTCGCGGCCCGAGAAGCACTCTCCGGCCAACATGCCCAACTGCAGCAACAGCTCCCAAACCGAAGGAGCCAGGACCCAAAGACCTAGCTGGCCTGAAGGGCCCCCAGGGGGGCACAAAGAAGTCCCTCTCAATTTGGGTCTGGGGTCTTTTGTTGGGCCGGGAACCTGGGAGAATCCTGCAAGGTTGCAGTTCGCGGCCCGAGAAGCACTCTCCGGCCAACATGCCCAACTGCAGCAACAGCTCCCAAACCGAAGGAGCCAGGACCCAAAGACCTAGCTGGCCTGAAGGGCCCCCAGGGGGCCCCCAAGCAGCCCCTCTCAATTTGGGTCTGGGGCCTTTCGTTGGGCCGGGAACCTGGGAGAATCCTGCAAGGTTGCAGTTCGCGGCCCGAGAAGCACTCTCCGGCCAACATGCCCAACTGCAGCAACAGCTCCCAAACCGAAGGAGCCAGGACCCAAAGACCTAGCTGGCCTGAAGGGCCCCCAGGGGGCCCCCAAGCAGCCCCTCTCAATTTGGGTCTGGGGGCTTTAGTTGGGCCGGGAACCTGGGAGATTCCTGCAAGGTTGCAGTTCGAGGCCCGAGAAGCACTCTCCGCCCAACATGCCCATCGTCAACAACAGCTCCCAAACCGAATGAGCCAGGACACAAAGACCTAGCTGGCCTGAAGGGCCCCCAGGGGGCCCCCAAGCAGCCCCTCTCCATTTGGGTCTGGGGGCTTTCTTTAGGATGAGAACCTGGGAGATACCAGCAAGGTTGCAGTTCGCGGCCCGAGAAGCACTCTCCGGCCAACATGCCCAACTGCAGCAACAGCTCCCAAAGCGAAGGAGCCAGGACCCAAAGACCTAGCTGGCCTGAAGGGCCCCCAGAAGGCCACCAAGCAGCCCCTCTCCATTTGGGTCTGGGGGCTTTCGTTGGGCATGTATACCTGAGAGGTACCTGCAAGTTACAGTTCGCGGCCCGAGAAGCACTCTCCGCCCAACATGCCCAACTGCAGCAACAGCTCCCAAAGCGAAGGAGCCAGGACCCAAAGACCTAGCTGGCCTGAAGGGCCCCCAGGGGGGCCCCCAAGCAGCCCCTCTCCATTTGGGTCTGGGGGTTTTCGTTGGGCCGGGAACCTGGGAGGTACCTGCAAGGTTGCAGTTCGCGGCCCGAGAAGCACTCTCCGGCCAACATGCCCAACTGCAGCAACAGCTCCCAAACCGAAGGAGCCAGGACCCAAAGACCTAGCTGGCCTGAAGGGCCCCCAGGGGGCCCCCAAACAGCCCCTCTCCATTTGGGTCTGGGGTCTTTCGTTGGGCCGGGAACCTGGGAGAATCCTGCAAGGTTGCAGTTCGCGGCCCGAGAAGAGCTCTCCGGCCAACATGCCCAACTGCAGCAACAGCTCCCAAACCTAAGGAGCCAGGACCCAAAGACCTAGCTGGCCTGAAGGGCCCCCAGGGGGCCCCCAAGCAGCCCCTCTCAATTTGGGTCTGGGGGCTTTCGTTGGGCCGGGAACCTGGGAGATTCCTGCAAGGTTGCAGTTCGCGGCCCGAGAAGCACTCTCCGGCCAACATGCCCAACTGCAGCAACAGCTCCCAAAGCGAAGGAGCCAGGACCCAAAGACCTAGCTGGCCTGAAGGGGCCCCAGGGGGCCCCCAAGCAGCACCTCTCAATTTGGGTCTGGGGGCTTTCGTTGGGCCGGGAACCTGGGAGAATCCTGCAAGGTTGCAGTTCGCGGCCCGAGAAGCACTCTCCGGCCAACATGCCCAACTGCAGCAACAGCTCCCAAAGCGAAGGAGCCAGGACCCAAAGACCTAGCTGGCCTGAAGGGCCCCCAGGGGGCCCCCAAGCAGCCCCTCTCCATTTGGGTCTGGGGGCTTTCGTTGGGCCGGGAACCTTGGAGATTCCTGCAAGGTTGCAGTTCGAGGCCCGAGAAGCACTCTCCGGCCAACATGCCCAACTGCAGCAACAGCTCCCAAACCGAATGAGCCAGGACACAAAGACCTAGCTGGCCTGAAGGGCCCCCAGGGGGGCCCCAAGTAGGCCCTCTCCATTTGGGTCTGGGGGCTTTCTTTAGGCTGAGAACCTGGGAGATACCAGCAAGGTTGCAGTTCGCGGCCCGAGAAGCACTCTCCGGCCAACATGCCCAATATCCAGCAACAGCTCCCAAAGCGAAGGAGCCAGGACCCAAAGACCTAGCTGGCCTGAAGGGCACCCAGAAGGCCACCAAGCAGCCCCTCTCCATTTGGGTCTGGGGGCTTTCGTTGGGCATGGATACCTGAGAGGTACCTGCAAGTTACAGTTCGCGGCCCGAGAAGCACTCTCCGCCCAACATGCCCAACTGCAGCAACAGCTCCCAAAGCGAAGGAGCCAGGACACAAAGACCTAGCTGGCCTGAAGGGCCCTCAGGGGGCCCCCAAGCAGCCCCTCTCAATTTGGGTCTGGGGGCTTTCGTTGGGCATGGATACCTGAGAGGTACCTGCAAGGTTACAGTTCGCGGCCCGAGAAGCACTCTCCGCCCAACATGCCCAACTGCAGCAACAGCTCCCAAACCGAAGGAGCCAGGACCCAAAGACCTAGCTGGCCTGAAGGGCCCCCAGGGGGCCCCCAAGCAGCCCCTCTCAATTTGGGTCTGGGGGCTTTCGTTGGGCCGGGAACCTGGGAGATTCATGCAAGGTTGCAGTTCGAGGCCCGAGAAGCACTCTCCGCCCAACATGCCCAACTGCAGCAACAGCTCCCAAACCGAAGGAGCCAGGACCCAAAGACCTAGCTGGCCTGAAGGGCCCCCAGGGGGCCCCCAAGCAGCCCCTCTCAATTTGGGTCTGGGGGCTTTCGTTGGGCCGGGAACCTGGGAGATTCATGCAAGGTTGCAGTTCGCGGCCCGAGAAGCACTCTCCGGCCAACATGCCCAACTGCAGCAACAGCTCCCAAACCGAAGGAGCCAGGACCCAAAGACCTAGCTGGCCTGAAGGGCCCCCAGGGGGCCCCCAAGCAGCCCCTCTCAATTTGGGTCTGGGGGCTTTCGTTGGGCCGGGAACCTGGGAGATTCCTGCAAGGTTGCAGTTCGCGGCCCGAGAAGCACTCTCCGGCCAACATGACCAACTGCAGCAACAGCTCCCAAACCGAAGGAGCCAGGACACAAAGACCTAGCTGGCCTGAAGGGCCCTCAGGGGGCCCCCAAGTAGGCCCTCTCCATTTGGGTCTGGGGGCTTTCTTTAGGCTGAGAACCTGGGAGATACCAGCAAGGTTGCAGTTCGCGGCCCGAGAAGCACTCTCCGGCCAACATGCCCAATATCCAGCAACAGCTCCCAAAGCGAAGGAGCCAGGACCCAAAGACCTAGCTGGCCTGAAGGGCCCCCAGAAGGCCACCAAGCAGCCCCTCTCCATTTGGGTCTGGGGGCTTTCGTTGGGCATGTATACCTGAGAGGTACCTGCAAGTTACAGTTCGCGGCCCGAGAAGCACTCTCCGCCCAACATGCCCAACTGCAGCAACAGCTCCCAAAGCGAAGGAGCCAGGACACAAAGACCTAGCTGGCCTGAAGGGCCCACAGGGGGCCACCAAGCAGCCCCTCTCAATTTGGGTCTGGGGGCTTTTGTTGGGCATGGAACCTGGGAGATTCCTGCAAGGTTGCAGTTCGCGGCCCGAGAAGCACTCTCCGGCCAACATGCCCAACTGCAGCAACAGCTCCCAAACCGAAGGAGCCAGGACACAAAGACCTAGCTGGCCTGAAGGGCCCCCAGGGGGCCCCCAAGCAGCCCCTCTCAATTTGGGTCTGGGGGCTTTCGTTGGGCCGGGAACCTCTGAGATGCCTTCAAGGTTGCAGTTCGCGGCCCGAGAAGCACTCTCCGCCCAACATGCCCAACTGCAGCAACAGCTCCCAAACCGAAGGAGCCAAGACCCGAAGACCTAGCTGGCCTGAAGGGCCCCCAGGGGGCCCCCAAGCAGCCCCTATCAATTTGGGTCTGGGGGCTTTCGTTGGGCCGGGAACCTGGGAGATTCATGCAAGGTTGCAGTTCGCGGCCCGAGAAGCACTCTCCGGCCAACATGCCCAACTGCAGCAACAGCTCCCAAAGCGAAGGAGCCAGGACCCAAAGACCTAGCTGGCCTGAAGGGCCCCCAGGGGGCCCCCAAGCAGCCCCTCTCCATTTGGGTCTGGGGGCTTTCGTTGGGCCGGGAACCTGGGAGAATCCTTCAAGGTTGCAGTTTGCGGCCCGAGAAGCACTCTCCGGCCAACATGCCCAACTGCAGCAACAGCTCCCAAACCGAAGGAGCCAGGACCCAAAGACCTAGCTGGCCTGAAGGGCCCCCAGGGGGCCCCCAAGCAGCCCCTCTCCATTTGGGTCTGGGGGCTTTCGTTGGGCCGGGAACCTGGGAGATTCATGCAAGGTTGCAGTTCGCGGCCCGAGAAGCACTCTCCGGCCAACATGCCCAACTGCAGCAACAGCTCCCAAAGCGAAGGAGCCAGGACACAAAGACCTAGCTGGCCTGAAGGGCCCCCAGGGGGCCCCCAAGCAGCCCCTCTCACTTTGGGTCTGGGGGCTTTCGTTGGGCATGGAACCTGGGAGAATCCTGCAAGGTTGCAGTTCGCGGCCCGAGAAGCACTCTCCAGCCAACATGCCCAACTGCAGCAACAGCTCCCAAACCGAAGGAGCCAGGACCCAAAGACCTAGCTGGCCTGAAGGGCCCCCAGGGGGGCCCCAAGCAGCCCCTCTCAATTTGGGTCTGGGGGCTTTCGTTGGGCCGGGAACCTGGGAGAATCCTGCAAGGTTGCAGTTCGCGGCCCGAGAAGCACTCTCCGGCCAACATGCCCAACTGCAGCAACAGCTCCCAAAGCGAAGGAGCCAGGACCCAAAGACCTAGCTGGCCTGAAGGGCCCCCAGGGGGCCCCCAAGCAGCCCCTCTCCATTTGGGTCTGGGGCCTTTCGTTGGGCCGGGAACCTGGGAGATTCCTGCGAGGTTGCAGTTCGCGGCCCGAGAAGCACTCTCCGGCCAACATGCCCAACTGCAGCAACAGCTCCCAAACCGAAGGAGCCAGGACCCAAAGACCTAGCTGGCCTGAAGGGCCCCCAGGGGGCCCCCAAGCAGCCCCTCTCCATTTGGGTCTGGGGGCTTTAGTTGGGCCGGGAACCTGGGAGATTCCTGCAAGGTTGCAGTTCGCGGCCGGAGAAGCACTCTCCGGCCAACATGCCCAACTGCAGCAACAGCTCCCAAAGCGAAGGAGCCAGGACACAAAGACCTAGCTGGCCTGAAGGGCCCCCAGGGGGCCCCCAAGCAGCCCCTCTCCATTTGGGTCTGGGGGCTTTCGTTGGGCCGGGAACCTGAAAGATTCCTGCAAGGTTGCAGTTCGAGGCCCGAGAAGCACTCTCCGGCCAACATGCCCAACTGCAGCAACAGCTCCCAAACCGAATGAGCCAGGACCCAAAGACCTAGCTGGCCTGAAGGGCCCCCAGGGGGCCCCCAAGCAGCCCCTCTCCATTTGGGTCTGGGGGCTTTTGTTGGGCCGGGAACCTGGGAGATTCCTTCAAGGTTGCAGTTCGCGGCCCGAGAAGCACTCTCCGGCCAACATGCCCAACTGCAGCAACAGCTCCCAAAGCGAAGGAGCCAGGACCCAAAGACCTAGCTGGCCTGAAGGGCCCCCAGGGGGCCCCCAAGCAGCCCCTCTCCATTTGGGTCTGGGGGCTTTCGTTGGGCCGGGAACCTGGGAGGTACCTGCAAGGTTGCAGTTCGCGGCCCGAGAAGCACTCTCCGGCCAACATGCTCAACTGCAGCAACAGCTCCCAAAGCGAAGGAGCCAGGACCCAAAGACCTAGCTGGCCTGAAGGGCCCCCAGGGGGCCCCCAAGCAGCCCCTCTCAATTTGGGTCTGGGGGCTTTCGTTGGGCATGTATATGTGAGAGGTACCTGCAAGGTTACAGTTCGCGGCCCGAGAAGCACTCTCCGGCCAACATGCCCAACTGCAGCAACAGCTCCCAAACCGAAGGAGCCAGGACCCAAAGACCTAGCTGGCCTGAAGGGCCCCCAGGGGGCCCCCAAGCAGCCCCTCTCCATTTGGGTCTGGGGGCTTTTGTTGGGCCGGGAACCTGGGAGATTCCTTCAAGGTTGCAGTTCGCGGCCCGAGAAGCACTCTCCGGCCAACATGCCCAACTGCAGCAACAGCTCCCAAAGCGAAGGAGCCAGGACCCAAAGACCTAGCTGGCCTGAAGGGCCCCGAGGGGGCCCCCAAGCAGCCCCTCTCCATTTGGGTCTGGGGGCTTTCGTTGGGCCGTGAACCTGGGAGGTACCTGCAAGGTTGCAGTTCGCGGCCCGAGAAGCACTCTCCGGCCAACATGCCCAACTGCAGCAACAGCTCCCAAACCGAAGGAGCCAGGACCCAAAGACCTAGCTGGCCTGAAGGGCCCCCAGGGGGGCACAAAGAAGTCCCTCTCAATTTGGGTCTGGGGGCTTTTGTTGGGCCGGGAACCTGGGAGAATCCTGCAAGGTTGCAGTTCGCGGCCCGAGAAGCACTCTCCGGCCAACATGCCCAACTGCAGCAACAGCTCCCAAACCGAAGGAGCCAGGACCCAAAGACCTAGCTGGCCTGAAGGGCCCCCAGGGGGCCCCCAAGCAGCCCCTCTCAATTTGGGTCTGGGGCCTTTCGTTGGGCCGGGAACCTGGGAGAATCCTGCAAGGTTGCAGTTCGCGGCCCGAGAAGCACTCTCCGGCCAACATGCCCAACTGCAGCAACAGCTCCCAAACCGAAGGAGCCAGGACCCAAAGACCTAGCTGGCCTGAAGGGCCCCCAGGGGGCCCCCAAGCAGCCCCTCTCCATTTGGGTCTGGGGGCTTTTGTTGGGCCGGGAACCTGGGAGATTCCTGCAAGGTTGCAGTTCGAGGCCCGAGAAGCACTCTCCGCCCAACATGCCCATCGTCAACAACAGCTCCCAAACCGAATGAGCCAGGACACAAAGACCTAGCTGGCCTGAAGGGCCCCCAGGGGGCCCCCAAGCAGCCCCTCTCCATTTGGGTCTGGGGGCTTTCTTTAGGATGAGAACCTGGGAGATACCAGCAAGGTTGCAGTTCGCGGCCCGAGAAGCACTCTCCGGCCAACATGCCCAATATCCAGCAACAGCTCCCAAAGTGAAGGAGCCAGGACCCAAAGACCTAGCTGGCCTGAAGGGCCCCCAGAAGGCCACCAAGCAGCCCCTCTCCATTTGGGTCTGGGGGCTTTCGTTGGGCATGTATACCTGAGAGGTACCTGCAAGTTACAGTTCGCGGCCCGAGAAGCACTCTCCGCCCAACATGCCCAACTGCAGCAACAGCTCCCAAAGCGAAGGAGCCAGGACCCAAAGACCTAGCTGGCCTGAAGGGCCCCCAGGGGGGCCCCCAAGCAGCCCCTCTCCATTTGGGTCTGGGGGTTTTCGTTGGGCCGGGAACCTGGGAGGTACCTGCAAGGTTGCAGTTCGCGGCCCGAGAAGCACTCTCCGGCCAACATGCCCAACTGCAGCAACAGCTCCCAAACCGAAGGAGCCAGGACCCAAAGACCTAGCTGGCCTGAAGGGCCCCCAGGGGGCCCCCAAACAGCCCCTCTCCATTTGGGTCTGGGGGCTTTCGTTGGGCCGGGAACCTGGGAGAATCCTGCAAGGTTGCAGTTCGCGGCCCGAGAAGCACTCTCCGGCCAACATGCCCAACTGCAGCAACAGCTCCCAAACCGAAGGAGCCAGGACCCAAAGACCTAGCTGGCCTGAAGGGCCCCCAGGGGGCCACCAAGCAGCCCCTCTCAATTTGGGTCTGGGGGCTTTCGTTGGGCCGGGAACCTGGGAGAATCCTGCAAGGTTGCAGTTCGCGGCCCGAGAAGCACTCTCCGGCCAACATGCCCAACTGCAGCAACAGCTCCCAAAGCGAAGGAGCCAGGACCCAAAGACCTAGCTGGCCTGAAGGGGCCCCAGGGGGCCCCCAAGCAGCACCTCTCAATTTGGGTCTGGGGGCTTTCGTTGGGCCGGGAACCTGGGAGAATCCTGCAAGGTTGCAGTTCGCGGCCCGAGAAGCACTCTCCGGCCAACATGCCCAACTGCAGCAACAGCTCCCAAAGCGAAGGAGCCAGGACCCAAAGACCTAGCTGGCCTGAAGGGCCCCCAGGGGGCCCCCAAGCAGCCCCTCTCCATTTGGGTCTGGGGGCTTTCGTTGGGCCGGGAACCTTGGAGATTCCTGCAAGGTTGCAGTTCGAGGCCCGAGAAGCACTCTCCGGCCAACATGCCCAACTGCAGCAACAGCTCCCAAACCGAATGAGCCAGGACACAAAGACCTAGCTGGCCTGAAGGGCCCCCAGGGGGGCCCCAAGTAGGCCCTCTCCATTTGGGTCTGGGGGATTTCTTTAGGCTGAGAACCTGGGAGATACCAGCAAAGTTGCAGTTCGCGGCCCGAGAAGCACTCTCCGGCCAACATGCCCAATATCCAGCAACAGCTCCCAAAGCGAAGGAGCCAGGACCCAAAGACCTAGCTGGCCTGAAGGGCACCCAGAAGGCCACCAAGCAGCCCCTCTCAATTTGGGTCTGGGGGCTTTCGTTGGGCATGGATACCTGAGAGGTACCTGCAAGGTTACAGTTCGCGGCCCGAGAAGCACTCTCCGGCCAACATGCCCAACTGCAGCAACAGCTCCCAAACCGAAGGAGCCAGGACCCAAAGACCTAGCTGGCCTGAAGGGCACCCAGGGGGCCCCCAAGCAGCCCCTCTCAATTTGGGTCTGGGGGCTTTCGTTGGGCCGGGAACCTGGGAGATTCCTGCAAGGTTGCAGTTCGCGGCCCGAGAAGCACTCTCCGCCCAACATGCCCAACTGCAGCAACAGCTCCCAAACCGAAGGAGCCAGGACCCAAAGACCTAGCTGGCCTGAAGGGCCCCCAGGGGGCCCCCAAGCAGCCCCTCTCAATTTGGGTCTGGGGGCTTTCGTTGGGCATGGAACCTGGGAGATTCCTGCAAGGTTGCAGTTCGCGGCCCGAGAAGCACTCTCCGGCCAACATGCCCAACTGCAGCAACAGCTCCCAAAGCGAAGGAGCCAGGACCCAAAGACCTAGCTGGCCTGAAGGGCCCCCAGGGGGCCCCCAAGCAGCCCCTCTCCATTTGGGTCTGGGGGTTTTCGTTGGGCCAGGAACCTGGGAGGTACCTGCAAAGTTGCAGTTCGCGGCCCGAGAAGCACTCTCCGGCCAACATGCCCAACTGCAGCAACAGCTCCCAAACCGAAGGAGCCAGGACCCAAAGACCTAGCTGGCCTGAAGGGCCCCCAGGGGGCCCCCAAGCAGCCCCTCTCAATTTGGGTCTGGGGGCTTTTGTTGGGCCGGGAACCTGGGAGATTCCTGCAAGGTTGCAGTTCGCGGCCCGAGAAGCACTCTCCGCCCAACATGCCCAACGTCAACAACAGCTCCCAAACCGAATGAGCCAGGACACAAAGACCTAGCTGGCCTGAAGGGCCCCCAGGGGGCCCCCAAGCAGCCCCTCTCCATTTGGGTCTGGGGGCTTTCTTTAGGCTGAGAACCTGGGAGATACCAGCAAGGTTGCAGTTCGCGGCCCGAGAAGCACTCTCCGGCCAACATGCCCAATATCCAGCAACAGCTCCCAAAGCGAAGGAGCCAGGACCCAAAGACCTAGCTGGCCTGAAGGGCCCCCAGAAGGCCACCAAGCAGCCCCTCTCCATTTGGGTCTGGGGGCTTTCGTTGGGCATGGATACCTGAGAGGTACCTGCAAGTTACAGTTCGCGGCCCGAGAAGCACTCTCCGCCCAACATGCCCAACTGCAGCAACAGCTCCCAAAGCGAAGGAGCCAGGACCCAAAGACCTAGCTGGCCTGAAGGGCCCCCAGGGGGGCCCCCAAGCAGCCCCTCTCCATTTGGGTCTGGGGGTTTTCGTTGGGCCGGGAACCTGGGAGGTACCTGCAAGGTTGCAGTTCGCGGCCCGAGAAGCACTCTCCGGCCAACATGCCCAACTGCAGCAACAGCTCCCAAACCGAAGGAGCCAGGACCCAAAGACCTAGCTGGCCTGAAGGGCCCCCAGGGGGCCCCCAAACAGCCCCTCTCCATTTGGGTCTGGGGGCTTTCGTTGGGCCGGGAACCTGGGAGAATCCTGCAAGGTTGCAGTTCGCGGCCCGAGAAGCACTCTCCGGCCAACATGCCCAACTGCAGCAACAGCTCCCAAACCGAAGGAGCCAGGACCCAAAGACCTAGCTGGCCTGAAGGGCCCCCAGGGGGCCCCCAAGCAGCCCCTCTCCATTTGGGTCTGGGGGCTTTCGTTGGGCCGGGAACCTGGGAGAATCCTGCAAGGTTGCAGTTCGCGGCCCGAGAAGCACTCTCCGGCCAACATGCCCAACTGCAGCAACAGCTCCCAAAGCGAAGGAGCCAGGACCCAAAGACCTAGCTGGCCTGAAGGGGCCCCAGGGGGCCCCCAAGCAGCACCTCTCAATTTGGGTCTGGGGGCTTTCGTTGGGCCGGGAACCTGGGAGAATCCTGCAAGGTTGCAGTTCGCGGCCCGAGAAGCACTCTCCGGCCAACATGCCCAACTGCAGCAACAGCTCCCAAACCGAATGAGCCAGGACACAAAGACCTAGCTGGCCTGAAGGGCCCCCAGGGGGGCCCCAAGTAGGCCCTCTCCATTTGGGTCTGGGGGCTTTCTTTAGGCTGAGAACCTGGGAGATACCAGCAAGGTTGCAGTTCGCGGCCCGAGAAGCACTCTCCGGCCAACATGCCCAATATCCAGCAACAGCTCCCAAAGCGAAGGAGCCAGGACCCAAAGACCTAGCTGGCCTGAAGGGCACCCAGAAGGCCACCAAGCAGCCCCTCTCCATTTGGGTCTGGGGGCTTTCGTTGGGCATGGATACCTGAGAGGTACCTGCAAGTTACAGTTCGCGGCCCGAGAAGCACTCTCCGCCCAACATGCCCAACTGCAGCAACAGCTCCCAAACCGAAGGAGCCAGGACCCAAAGACCTAGCTGGCCTGAAGGGCCCCCAGGGGGGCCCCCAAGCAGCCCCTCTCCATTTGGGTCTGGGGGTTTTCGTTGGGCCGGGAACCTGGGAGGTACCTGCAAGGTTGCAGTTCGCGGCCCGAGAAGCACTCTCCGGCCAACATGCCCAACTGCAGCAACAGCTCCCAAACCGAAGGAGCCAGGACCCAAAGACCTAGCTGGCCTGAAGGGCCCCCAGGGGGCCCCCAAACAGCCCCTCTCCATTTGGGTCTGGGGGCTTTCGTTGGGCCGGGAACCTGGGAGAATCCTGCAAGGTTGCAGTTCGCGGCCCGAGAAGCACTCTCCGGCCAACATGCCCAACTGCAGCAACAGCTCCCAAACCGAAGGAGCCAGGACCCAAAGACCTAGCTGGCCTGAAGGGCCCCCAGGGGGCCACCAAGCAGCCCCTCTCAATTTGGGTCTGGGGGCTTTCGTTGGGCCGGGAACCTGGGAGAATCCTGCAAGGTTGCAGTTCGCGGCCCGAGAAGCACTCTCCGGCCAACATGCCCAACTGCAGCAACAGCTCCCAAAGCGAAGGAGCCAGGACCCAAAGACCTAGCTGGCCTGAAGGGGCCCCAGGGGGCCCCCAAGCAGCACCTCTCAATTTGGGTCTGGGGGCTTTCGTTGGGCCGGGAACCTGGGAGAATCCTGCAAGGTTGCAGTTCGCGGCCCGAGAAGCACTCTCCGGCCAACATGCCCAACTGCAGCAACAGCTCCCAAAGCGAAGGAGCCAGGACCCAAAGACCTAGCTGGCCTGAAGGGCCCCCAGGGGGCCCCCAAGCAGCCCCTCTCCATTTGGGTCTGGGGGCTTTCGTTGGGCCGGGAACCTTGGAGATTCCTGCAAGGTTGCAGTTCGAGGCCCGAGAAGCACTCTCCGGCCAACATGCCCAACTGCAGCAACAGCTCCCAAACCGAATGAGCCAGGACACAAAGACCTAGCTGGCCTGAAGGGCCCCCAGGGGGGCCCCAAGTAGGCCCTCTCCATTTGGGTCTGGGGGATTTCTTTAGGCTGAGAACCTGGGAGATACCAGCAAAGTTGCAGTTCGCGGCCCGAGAAGCACTCTCCGGCCAACATGCCCAATATCCAGCAACAGCTCCCAAAGCGAAGGAGCCAGGACCCAAAGACCTAGCTGGCCTGAAGGGCACCCAGAAGGCCACCAAGCAGCCCCTCTCAATTTGGGTCTGGGGGCTTTCGTTGGGCATGGATACCTGAGAGGTACCTGCAAGGTTACAGTTCGCGGCCCGAGAAGCACTCTCCGGCCAACATGCCCAACTGCAGCAACAGCTCCCAAACCGAAGGAGCCAGGACCCAAAGACCTAGCTGGCCTGAAGGGCACCCAGGGGGCCCCCAAGCAGCCCCTCTCAATTTGGGTCTGGGGGCTTTCGTTGGGCCGGGAACCTGGGAGATTCCTGCAAGGTTGCAGTTCGCGGCCCGAGAAGCACTCTCCGCCCAACATGCCCAACTGCAGCAACAGCTCCCAAACCGAAGGAGCCAGGACCCAAAGACCTAGCTGGCCTGAAGGGCCCCCAGGGGGCCCCCAAGCAGCCCCTCTCAATTTGGGTCTGGGGGCTTTCGTTGGGCATGGAACCTGGGAGATTCCTGCAAGGTTGCAGTTCGCGGCCCGAGAAGCACTCTCCGGCCAACATGCCCAACTGCAGCAACAGCTCCCAAAGCGAAGGAGCCAGGACCCAAAGACCTAGCTGGCCTGAAGGGCCCCCAGGGGGCCCCCAAGCAGCCCCTCTCCATTTGGGTCTGGGGGTTTTCGTTGGGCCAGGAACCTGGGAGGTACCTGCAAAGTTGCAGTTCGCGGCCCGAGAAGCACTCTCCGGCCAACATGCCCAACTGCAGCAACAGCTCCCAAACCGAAGGAGCCAGGACCCAAAGACCTAGCTGGCCTGAAGGGCCCCCAGGGGGCCCCCAAGCAGCCCCTCTCAATTTGGGTCTGGGGGCTTTTGTTGGGCCGGGAACCTGGGAGATTCCTGCAAGGTTGCAGTTCGAGGCCCGAGAAGCACTCTCCGGCCAACATGCCCAACTGCAGCAACAGCTCCCAAACCGAATGAGCCAGGACACAAAGACCTAGCTGGCCTGAAGGGCCCCCAGGGGGGCCCCAAGTAGGCCCTCTCCATTTGGGTCTGGGGGATTTCTTTAGGCTGAGAACCTGGGAGATACCAGCAAAGTTGCAGTTCGCGGCCCGAGAAGCACTCTCCGGCCAACATGCCCAATATCCAGCAACAGCTCCCAAAGCGAAGGAGCCAGGACCCAAAGACCTAGCTGGCCTGAAGGGCACCCAGAAGGCCACCAAGCAGCCCCTCTCAATTTGGGTCTGGGGGCTTTCGTTGGGCATGGATACCTGAGAGGTACCTGCAAGGTTACAGTTCGCGGCCCGAGAAGCACTCTCCGGCCAACATGCCCAACTGCAGCAACAGCTCCCAAACCGAAGGAGCCAGGACCCAAAGACCTAGCTGGCCTGAAGGGCACCCAGGGGGCCCCCAAGCAGCCCCTCTCAATTTGGGTCTGGGGGCTTTCGTTGGGCCGGGAACCTGGGAGATTCCTGCAAGGTTGCAGTTCGCGGCCCGAGAAGCACTCTCCGCCCAACATGCCCAACTGCAGCAACAGCTCCCAAACCGAAGGAGCCAGGACCCAAAGACCTAGCTGGCCTGAAGGGCCCCCAGGGGGCCCCCAAGCAGCCCCTCTCAATTTGGGTCTGGGGGCTTTCGTTGGGCATGGAACCTGGGAGATTCCTGCAAGGTTGCAGTTCGCGGCCCGAGAAGCACTCTCCGGCCAACATGCCCAACTGCAGCAACAGCTCCCAAAGCGAAGGAGCCAGGACCCAAAGACCTAGCTGGCCTGAAGGGCCCCCAGGGGGCCCCCAAGCAGCCCCTCTCCATTTGGGTCTGGGGGTTTTCGTTGGGCCAGGAACCTGGGAGGTACCTGCAAAGTTGCAGTTCGCGGCCCGAGAAGCACTCTCCGGCCAACATGCCCAACTGCAGCAACAGCTCCCAAACCGAAGGAGCCAGGACCCAAAGACCTAGCTGGCCTGAAGGGCCCCCAGGGGGCCCCCAAGCAGCCCCTCTCAATTTGGGTCTGGGGGCTTTTGTTGGGCCGGGAACCTGGGAGATTCCTGCAAGGTTGCAGTTCGCGGCCCGAGAAGCACTCTCCGCCCAACATGCCCAACGTCAACAACAGCTCCCAAACCGAATGAGCCAGGACACAAAGACCTAGCTGGCCTGAAGGGCCCCCAGGGGGCCCCCAAGCAGCCCCTCTCCATTTGGGTCTGGGGGCTTTCTTTAGGCTGAGAACCTGGGAGATACCAGCAAGGTTGCAGTTCGCGGCCCGAGAAGCACTCTCCGGCCAACATGCCCAATATCCAGCAACAGCTCCCAAAGCGAAGGAGCCAGGACCCAAAGACCTAGCTGGCCTGAAGGGCCCCCAGAAGGCCACCAAGCAGCCCCTCTCCATTTGGGTCTGGGGGCTTTCGTTGGGCATGGATACCTGAGAGGTACCTGCAAGTTACAGTTCGCGGCCCGAGAAGCACTCTCCGCCCAACATGCCCAACTGCAGCAACAGCTCCCAAAGCGAAGGAGCCAGGACCCAAAGACCTAGCTGGCCTGAAGGGCCCCCAGGGGGGCCCCCAAGCAGCCCCTCTCCATTTGGGTCTGGGGGTTTTCGTTGGGCCGGGAACCTGGGAGGTACCTGCAAGGTTGCAGTTCGCGGCCCGAGAAGCACTCTCCGCCCAACATGCCCAACTGCAGCAACAGCTCCCAAAGCGAAGGAGCCAGGACCCAAAGACCTAGCTGGCCTGAAGGGCCCCCAGGGGGCCCCCAAGCAGCCCCTCTCCATTTGGGTCTGGGGTCTTTCGTTGGGCCGGGAACCTGGGAGAATCCTGCAAGGTTGCAGTTCGCGGCCCGAGAAGCACTCTCCGGCCAACATGCCCAACTGCAGCAACAGCTCCCAAACCGAAGGAGCCAGGACCCAAAGACCTAGCTGGCCTGAAGGGCCCCCAGGGGGCCCCCAAGCAGCCCCTCTCCATTTGGGTCTGGGGGCTTTCGTTGGGCCGGGAACCTGGGAGAATCCTGCAAGGTTGCAGTTCGCGGCCCGAGAAGCACTCTCCGGCCAACATGCCCAACTGCAGCAACAGCTCCCAAAGCGAAGGAGCCAGGACCCAAAGACCTAGCTGGCCTGAAGGGGCCCCAGGGGGCCCCCAAGCAGCACCTCTCAATTTGGGTCTGGGGGCTTTCGTTGGGCCGGGAACCTGGGAGAATCCTGCAAGGTTGCAGTTCGCGGCCCGAGAAGCACTCTCCGGCCAACATGCCCAACTGCAGCAACAGCTCCCAAACCGAATGAGCCAGGACACAAAGACCTAGCTGGCCTGAAGGGCCCCCAGGGGGGCCCCAAGTAGGCCCTCTCCATTTGGGTCTGGGGGCTTTCTTTAGGCTGAGAACCTGGGAGATACCAGCAAGGTTGCAGTTCGCGGCCCGAGAAGCACTCTCCGGCCAACATGCCCAATATCCAGCAACAGCTCCCAAAGCGAAGGAGCCAGGACCCAAAGACCTAGCTGGCCTGAAGGGCACCCAGAAGGCCACCAAGCAGCCCCTCTCCATTTGGGTCTGGGGGCTTTCGTTGGGCATGGATACCTGAGAGGTACCTGCAAGTTACAGTTCGCGGCCCGAGAAGCACTCTCCGCCCAACATGCCCAACTGCAGCAACAGCTCCCAAAGCGAAGGAGCCAGGACACAAAGACCTAGCTGGCCTGAAGGGCCCTCAGGGGGCCCCCAAGCAGCCCCTCTCCATTTGGGTCTGGGGGCTTTCGTTGGGCATGGATACCTGAGAGGTACCTGCAAGGTTACAGTTCGCGGCCCGAGAAGCACTCTCCGGCCAACATGCCCAACTGCAGCAACAGCTCCCAAAGCGAAGGAGCCAGGACCCAAAGACCTAGCTGGCCTGAAGGGCCCCCAGGGGGCCCCCAAGCAGCCCCTCTCAATTTGGGTCTGGGGGCTTTCGTTGGGCCGGGAACCTGGGAGATTCATGCAAGGTTGCAGTTCGCGGCCCGAGAAGCACTCTCCGCCCAACATGCCCAACTGCAGCAACAGTTCCCAAACCGAAGGAGCCAGGACCCAAAGACCTAGCTGGCCTGAAGGGCCCCCAGGGGGCCCCCAAGCAGCCCCTCTCAATTTGGGTCTGGGGGCTTTCGTTGGGCCGGGAACCTGGGAGATTCATGCAAGGTTGCAGTTCGCGGCCCGAGAAGCACTCTCCGGCCAACATGCCCAACTGCAGCAACAGCTCCCAAAGCGAAGGAGCCAGGACCCAAAGACCTAGCTGGCCTGAAGGGCCCCCAGGGGGCCCCCAAGCAGCCCCTCTCCATTTGGGTCTGGGGGCTTTCGTTGGGCCGGGAACCTGGGAGATTCCTGCAAGGTTGCAGTTCGAGGCCCGAGAAGCACTCTCCGGCCAACATGCCCAACTGCAGCAACAGCTCCCAAACCGAAGGAGCCAGGACCCAAAGACCTAGCTGGCCTGAAGGGCCCCCAGGGGGCCCCCAAGTAGGCCCTCTCCATTTGGGTCTGGGGGCTTTCTTTAGGATGAGAACCTGGGAGATACCAGCAAGGTTGCAGTTCGCGGCCCGAGAAGCACTCTCCGGCCAACATGCCCAATATCCAGCAACAGCTCCCAAAGCGAAGGAGCCAGGACCCAAAGACCTAGCTGGCCTGAAGGGCCCCCAGAAGGCCACCAAGCAGCCCCTCTCCATTTGGGTCTGGGGGCTTTCGTTGGGCATGTATACCTGAGAGGTACCTGCAAGTTACAGTTCGCGGCCCGAGAAGCACTCTCCGGCCAACATGCCCAACTGCAGCAACAGCTCCCAAAGCGAAGGAGCCAGGACACAAAGACCTAGCTGGCCTGAAGGGCCCCCAGGGGGCCACCAAGCAGCCCCTCTCAATTTGGGTCTGGGGGCTTTTGTTGGGTATGGAACCTGGGAGATTCCTGCAAGGTTGCAGTTCGCGGCCCGAGAAGCACTCTCCGGCCAACATGCCCAACTGCAGCAACAGCTCCCAAACCGAAGGAGCCAGGACACAAAGACCTAGCTGGCCTGAAGGGCCCCCAGGGGGCCCCCAAGCAGCCCCTCTCAATTTGGGTCTGGGGGCTTTCGTTGGGCCGGGAACCTGGGAGATGCCTTCAAGGTTGCAGTTCGCGGCCCGAGAAGCACTCTCCGCCCAACATGCCCAACTGCAGCAACAGCTCCCAAAGCGAAGGAGCCAGGACCCAAAGACCTAGCTGGCCTGAAGGGCCCCCAGGGGGCCCCCAAGCAGCCCCTCTCAATTTGGGTCTGGGGGCTTTCGTTGGGCCGGGAACCTGGGAGATTCATGCAAGGTTGCAGTTCGCGGCCCGAGAAGCACTCTCCGGCCAACATGCCCAACTGCAGCAACAGCTCCCAAAGCGAAGGAGCCAGGACCCAAAGACCTAGCTGGCCTGAAGGGCCCCCAGGGGGCCCCCAAGCAGCCCCTCTCCATTTGGGTCTGGGGGCTTTCGTTGGGCCGGGAACCTGGGAGAATCCTTCAAGGTTGCAGTTCGCGGCCCGAGAAGCACTCTCCGGCCAACATGCCCAACTGCAGCAACAGCTCCCAAACCGAAGGAGCCAGGACCCAAAGACCTAGCTGGCCTGAAGGGCCCCCAGGGGGCCCCCAAGCAGCCCCTCTCCATTTGGGTCTGGGGGCTTTCGTTGGGCCGGGAACCTGGGAGATTCATGCAAGGTTGCAGTTCGCGGCCCGAGAAGCACTCTCCGGCCAACATGCCCAACTGCAGCAACAGCTCCCAAACCGAAGGAGCCAGGACACAAAGACCTAGCTGGCCTGAAGGGCCCCCAGGGGGCCCCCAAGCAGCCCCTCTCCATTTGGGTCTGGGGGCTTTCGTTGGGCATGGAACCTGGGAGAATCCTGCAAGGTCGCAGTTCGCGGCCCGAGAAGCACTCTCCAGCCAACATGCCCAACTGCAGCAACAGCTCCCAAACCGAAGGAGCCAGGACCCAAAGACCTAGCTGTCCTGAAGGGCCCCCAGGGGGGCCCCAAGCAGCCCCTCTCAATTTGGGTCTGGGGGCTTTCGTTGGGCCGGGAACCTGGGAGAATCCTGCAAGGTTGCAGTTCGCGGCCCGAGAAGCACTCTCCGGCCAACATGCCCAACTGCAGCAACAGCTCCCAAAGCGAAGGAGCCAGGACACAAAGACCTAGCTGGCCTGAAGGGCCCCCAGGGGGCCCCCAAGCAGCCCCTCTCCATTTGGGTCTGGGGCCTTTCGTTGGGCCGGGAACCTGGGAGATTCCTGCGAGGTTGCAGTTCGCGGCCCGAGAAGCACTCTCCGGCCAACATGCCCAACTGCAGCAACAGCTCCCAAACCGAAGGAGCCAGGACCCAAAGACCTAGCTGGCCTGAAGGGCCCCCAGGGGGCCCCCAAGCAGCCCCTCTCCATTTGGGTCTGGGGGCTTTAGTTGGGCCGGGAACCTGGGAGATTCCTGCAAGGTTGCAGTTCGCCGCCGGAGAAGCACTCTCCGGCCAACATGCCCAACTGCAGCAACAGCTCCCAAAGCGAAGGAGCCAGGACACAAAGACCTAGCTGGCCTGAAGGGCCCCCAGGGGGCCCCCAAGCAGCCCCTCTCCATTTGGGTCTGGGGGCTTTTGTTGGGCCGGGAACCTGGGAGATTCCTTCAAGGTTGCAGTTCGCGGCCCGAGAAGCACTCTCCGGCCAACATGCCCAACTGCAGCAACAGCTCCCAAAGCGAAGGAGCCAGGACCCAAAGACCTAGCTGGCCTGAAGGGCCCCCAGGGGGCCCCCAAGCAGCCCCTCTCCATTTGGGTCTGGGGGCTTTTGTTGGGCCGGGAACCTGGGAGATTCCTGCAAGGTTGCAGTTCGAGGCCCGAGAAGCACTCTCCGCCCAACATGCCCATCGTCAACAACAGCTCCCAAACCGAATGAGCCAGGACACAAAGACCTAGCTGGCCTGAAGGGCCCCCAGGGGGCCCCCAAGCAGCCCCTCTCCATTTGGTTCTGGGGGCTTTCTTTAGGATGAGAACCTGGGAGATACCAGCAAGGTTGCAGTTCGCGGCCCGAGAAGCACTCTCCGGCCAACATGCCCAATATCCAGCAACAGCTCCCAAAGCGAAGGAGCCAGGACCCAAAGACCTAGCTGGCCTGAAGGGCCCCCAGAAGGCCACCAAGCAGCCCCTCTCCATTTGGGTCTGGGGGCTTTCGTTGGGCATTTATACCTGAGAGGTACCTGCAAGTTACAGTTCGCGGCCCGAGAAGCACTCTCCGCCCAACATGCCCAACTGCAGCAACAGCTCCCAAAGCGAAGGAGCCAGGACCCAAAGACCTAGCTGGCCTGAAGGGCCCCCAGGGGGGCCCCCAAGCAGCCCCTCTCCATTTGGGTCTGGGGGTTTTCGTTGGGCCGGGAACCTGGGAGGTACCTGCAAGGTTGCAGTTCGCGGCCCGAGAAGCACTCTCCGGCCAACATGCCCAACTGCAGCAACAGCTCCCAAAGCGAAGGAGCCAGGACCCAAAGACCTAGCTGGCCTGAAGGGCCCCCAGGGGGCCACCAAGCAGCCCCTCTCAATTTGGGTCTGGGGGCTTTCGTTGGGCCGGGAACCTGGGAGAATCCTGCAAGGTTGCAGTTCGCGGCCCGAGAAGCACTCTCCGGCCAACATGCCCAACTGCAGCAACAGCTCCCAAAGCGAAGGAGCCAGGACCCAAAGACCTAGCTGGCCTGAAGGGGCCCCAGGGGGCCCTCAAGCAGCACCTCTCAATTTGGGTCTGGGGGCTTTCGTTGGGCCGGGAACCTGGGAGAATCCTGCAAGGTTGCAGTTCGCGGCCCGAGAAGCACTCTCCGGCCAACATGCCCAACTGCAGCAACAGCTCCCAAAGCGAAGGAGGCAGGACCCAAAGACCTAGCTGGCCTGAAGGGCCCCCAGGGGGCCCCCAAGCAGCCCCTCTCCATTTGGGTCTGGGGGCTTTCGTTGGGCCGGGAACCTTGGAGATTCCTGCAAGGTTGCAGTTCGAGGCCCGAGAAGCACTCTCCGGCCAACATGCCCAACTGCAGCAACAGCTCCCAAACCGAATGAGCCAGGACACAAAGACCTAGCTGGCCTGAAGGGCCCCCAGGGGGGCCCCAAGTAGGCCCTCTCCATTTGGGTCTGGGGGATTTCTTTAGGCTGAGAACCTGGGAGATACCAGCAAAGTTGCAGTTCGCGGCCCGAGAAGCACTCTCCGGCCAACATGCCCAATATCCAGCAACAGCTCCCAAAGCGAAGGAGCCAGGACCCAAAGACCTAGCTGGCCTGAAGGGCACCCAGAAGGCCACCAAGCAGCCCCTCTCCATTTGGGTCTGGGGGCTTTCGTTGGGCATGTATACCTGAGAGGTACCTGCAAGTTACAGTTCGCGGCCCGAGAAGCACTCTCCGCCCAACATGCCCAACTGCAGCAACAGCTCCCAAAGCGAAGGAGCCAGGACACAAAGACCTAGCTGGCCTGAAGGGCCCTCAGGGGGCCCCCAAGCAGCCCCTCTCAATTTGGGTCTGGGGGCTTTCGTTGGGCATGGATACCTGAGAGGTACCTGCAAGGTTACAGTTCGCGGCCCGAGAAGCACTCTCCGGCCAACATGCCCAACTGCAGCAACAGCTCCCAAAGCGAAGGAGCCAGGACCCAAAGACCTAGCTGGCCTGAAGGGCCCCCAGGGGGCCCCCAAGCAGCCCCTCTCCATTTGGGTCTGGGGGCTTTCGTTGGGCCGGGAACCTGGGAGATTCATGCAAGGTTGCAGTTCGCGGCCCGAGAAGCACTCTCCGCCCAACATGCCCAACTGCAGCAACAGCTCCCAAACCGAAGGAGCCAGGACCCAAAGACCTAGCTGGCCTGAAGGGCCCCCAGGGGGCCCCCAAGCAGCCCCTCTCCATTTGGGTCTGGGGGCTTTCGTTGGGCATGGAACCTGGGAGATTCCTGCAAGGTTGCAGTTCGCGGCCCGAGAAGCACTCTCCGGCCAACATGCCCAACTGCAGCAACAGCTCCCAAACCGAAGGAGCCAGGACCCAAAGACCTAGCTGGCCTGAAGGGCCCCCAGGGGGCCCCCAAGCAGCCCCTCTCCATTTGGGTCTGGGGGTTTTCGTTGGGCCGGGAACCTGGGAGGTACCTGCAAAGTTGCAGTT
Source organism: Gallinula chloropus (assembly GCF_964237585.1). NCBI lineage: Eukaryota > Metazoa > Chordata > Aves > Gruiformes > Rallidae > Gallinula > Gallinula chloropus. The sequence goes on from NW_028168427.1 coordinate 517,424, forward strand.
CGCGGCCCGAGAAGCACTCTCCGGCCAACATGCCCAACTGCAGCAACAGCTCCCAAACCGAAGGAGCCAGGACCCAAAGACCTAGCTGGCCTGAAGGGCCCCCAGGGGGCCCCCAAGCAGCCCCTCTCAATTTGGGTCTGGGGGCTTTCGTTGGGCCGGGAACCTGGGAGAATCCTGCAAGGTTGCAGTTCGCGGCCGAGAAGCACTCTCCGGCCAACATGCCCAACTGCAGCAACAGCTCCCAAACCGAAGGAGCCAGGACCCAAAGACCTAGCTGGCCTGAAGGGCCCCCAGGGGGCCCCCAAGCAGCCCCTCTCCATTTGGGTCTGGGGGCTTTTGTTGGGCCGGGAACCTGGGAGATTCCTGCAAGGTTGCAGTTCGCGGCCCGAGAAGCACTCTCCGCCCAACATGCCCAACGTCAACAACAGCTCCCAAACCGAATGAGCCAGGACACAAAGACCTAGCTGGCCTGAAGGGCCCCCAGGGGGCCCCCAAGCAGCCCCTCTCAATTTGGGTCTGGGGGCTTTCTTTAGGCTGAGAAACTGGGAGATACCAGCAAGGTTGCAGTTCGCGGCCCGAGAAGCACTCTCCGGCCAACATGCCCAATATCCAGCAACAGCTCCCAAAGCGAAGGAGCCAGGACCCAAAGACCTAGCTGGCCTGAAGGGCCCCCAGAAGGCCACCAAGCAGCCCCTCTCCATTTGGGTCTGGGGGCTTTCGTTGGGCATGTATACCTGAGAGGTACCTGCAAGTTACAGTTCGCGGCCCGAGAAGCACTCTCCGCCCAACATGCCCAACTGCAGCAACAGCTCCCAAACCGAAGGAGCCAGGACCCAAAGACCTAGCTGGCCTGAAGGGCCCCCAGGGGGCCCCCAAGCAGCCCCTCTCCATTTGGGTCTGGGGGTTTTCGTTGGGCCGGGAACCTGGGAGGTACCTGCAAGGTTGCAGTTCGCGGCCCGAGAAGCACTCTCCGGCCAACATGCCCAACTGCAGCAACAGCTCCCAAACCGAAGGAGCCAGGACCCAAAGACCTAGCTGGCCTGAAGGGCCCCCAGGGGGCCCCCAAGCAGCCCCTCTCAATTTGGGTCTGGGGGCTTTCGTTGGGCATGGGTACCTGAGAGGTACCTGCAAGGTTGCAGTTCGCGGCCCGAGAAGCACTCTCCGGCCAACATGCCCAAGTGCAGCAACAGCTCCCAAAGCGAAGGAGCCAGGACCCAAAGACCTAGCTGGCCTGAAGGGCCCCCAGGGGGCCCCCAAGCAGCCCCTCTCCATTTGGGTCTGGGGGCTTTCGTTGGGCCGGGAACCTGGGAGAATCCTGCAAGGTTGCAGTTCGCGGCCCGAGAAGCACTCTCCGGCCAACATGCCCAACTGCAGCAACAGCTCCCAAACCGAATGAGCCAGGACACAAAGACCTAGCTGGCCTGAAGGGCCCCCAGGGGGCCCCCAAGTAGGCCCTCTCCATTTGGGTCTGGGGGCTTTCTTTAGGCTGAGAACCTGGGAGATACCAGCAAGGTTGCAGTTCGCGGCCCGAGAAGCACTCTCCGGCCAACATGCCCAATATCCAGCAACAGCTCCCAAAGCGAAGGAGCCAGGACCCAAAGACCTAGCTGGCCTGAAGGGCCCCCAGAAGGCCACCAAGCAGCCCCTCTCCATTTGGGTCTGGGGGCTTTCGTTGGGCATGTATACCTGAGAGGTACCTGCAAGTTACAGTTCGCGGCCGAGAAGCACTCTCCGCCCAACATGCCCAACTGCAGCAACAGCTCCCAAAGCGAATGAGCCAGGACACAAAGACCTAGCTGGCCTGAAGGGCCCCCAGGGGGCCACCAAGCAGCCCCTCTCAATTTGGGTCTGGGGGCTTTCGTTGGGCATGGATACCTGAGAGGTACCTGCAAGGTTGCAGTTCGCGGCCCGAGAAGCACTCTCCGCCCAACATGCCCAACTGCAGCAACAGCTCCCAAAGCGAAGGAGCCAGGACCCAAAGACCTAGCTGGCCTGAAGGGCCCCCAGGGGGCCCCCAAGCAGCCCCTCTCCATTTGGGTCTGGGGGCTTTCGTTGGGCCGGGAACCTGGGAGAATCCTGCAAGGTTGCAGTTCGCGGCCCGAGAAGCACTCTCCGGCCAACATGCCCAACTGCAGCAACAGCTCCCAAAGCGAAAGAGCCAGGACCCAAAGACCTAGCTGGCCTGAAGGGCCCCCAGGGGGCCCCCAAGCAGCCCCTCTCAATTTGGGTCTGGGGGCTTTCGTTGGGCCGGGAACCTGGGAGATTCATGCAAGGTTGCAGTTCGCGGCCCGAGAAGCACTCTCCGGCCAACATGCCCAACTGCAGCAACAGCTCCCAAAGCGAAGGAGCCAGGACACAAAGACCTAGCTGGCCTGAAGGGCCCCCAGGGGGCCCCCAAGCAGCCCCTCTCCATTTGGGTCTGGGGGCTTTCGTTGGGCATGGAACCTGGGAGAATCCTGCAAGGTTGCAGTTCGCGGCCGGAGAAGCACTCTCCGGCCAACATGCCCAACTGCAGCAACAGCTCCCAAAGCGAAGGAGCCAGGACCCAAAGACCTAGCTGGCCTGAAGGGCCCCCAGGGGGCCCCCAAGCAGCCCCTCTCCATTTGGGTCTGGGGGCTTTTGTTGGGCCGGGAACCTGGGAGATTCCTTCAAGGTTGCAGTTCGCGGCCCGAGAAGCACTCTCCGGCCAACATGCCCAACTGCAGCAACAGCTCCCAAACCGAAGGAGCCAGGACCCAAAGACCTAGCTGGCCTGAAGGGCCCCCAGGGGGCCCCCAAGTAGCCCCTCTCCATTTGGGTCTGGGGGCTTTCGTTGGGCCGGGAACCTGGGAGGTACCTGCAAGGTTGCAGTTCGCGGCCCGAGAAGCACTCTCCGGCCAACATGCCCAACTGCAGCAACAGCTCCCAAAGCGAAGGAGCCAGGACCCAAAGACCTAGCTGGCCTGAAGGGCCCCCAGGGGGCCACCAAGCAGCCCCTCTCAATTTGGGTCTGGGGGCTTTCGTTGGGCATGGATACCTGAGAGGTACCTGCAAGGTTACAGTTCGCGGCCCGAGAAGCACTCTCCGGCCAACATGCCCAACTGCAGCAACAGCTCCCAAACCGAAGGAGCCAGGACCCAAAGACCTAGCTGGCCTGAAGGGCCCCCAGGGGGCCCCCAAGCAGCCCCTCTCAATTTGGGTCTGGGGGCTTTTGTTGGGCGGGGAAGTCTGGAGATTCATGCAAGGTTGCAGTTCGCGGCCCGAGAAGCACTCTCCGGCCAACATGCCCAACTGCAGCAACAGCTCCCAAACCGAAGGAGCCAGGACCCAAAGACCTAGCTGGCCTGAAGGGCCCCCAGGGGGCCCCCAAGCAGCCCCTCTCAATTTGGGTCTGGGGGCTTTCGTTGGGCATGGAACCTGGGAGATTCCTGCAAGGTTGCAGTTCGCGGCCCGAGAAGCACTCTCCGGCCAACATGCCCAACTGCAGCAACAGCTCCCAAACCGAAGGAGCCAGGACCCAAAGACCTAGCTGGCCTGAAGGGCCCCCAGGGGGGCCCAAAGAAGTCCCTCTCAATTTGGGTCTGGGGGCTTTTGTTGGGCCGGGAACCTGGGAGAATCCTGCAAGGTTGCAGTTCGCGGCCCGAGAAGCACTCTCCGGCCAACATGCCCAACTGCAGCAACAGCTCCCAAACCGAAGGAGCCAGGACCCAAAGACCTAGCTGGCCTGAAGGGCCCCCAGGGGGCCCCCAAGCAGCCCCTCTCAATTTGGGTCTGGGGGCTTTCGTTGGGCCGGGAACCTGGGAGAATCCTGCAAGGTTGCAGTTCGCGGCCCGAGAAGCACTCTCCGGCCAACATGCCCAACTGCAGCAACAGCTCCCAAACCGAAGGAGCCAGGACCCAAAGACCTAGCTGGCCTGAAGGGCCCCCAGGGGGCCCCCAAGCAGCCCCTCTCCATTTGGGTCTGGGGCCTTTCGTAGGGCCGGGAACCTGGGAGATTCCTGCGAGGTTGCAGTTCGCGGCCCGAGAAGCACTCTCCGGCCAACATGCCCAACTGCAGCAACAGCTCCCAAACCGAAGGAGCCAGGACCCAAAGACCTAGCTGGCCTGAAGGGCCCCCATGGGGCCCCCAAGGAGCTCCTCTCCATTTGGGTCTGGGGGCTTTAGTTGGGCCGGGAACCTGGGAGGTACCTGCAAGGTTGCAGTTCGCGGCCGGAGAAGCACTCTCCGGCCAACATGCCCAACTGCAGCAACAGCTCCCAAAGCGAAGGAGCCAGGACCCAAAGACCTAGCTGGCCTGAAGGGCCCCCAGGGGGCCCCCAAGCAGCCCCTCTCCATTTGGGTCTGGGGGCTTTTGTTGGGCTGGGAACCTGAAAGATTCCTGCAAGGTTGCAGTTCGCGGCCCGAGAAGCACTCTCCGGCCAACATGCCCAACTGCAGCAACAGCTCCCAAACCGAATGAGCCAGGACCCAAAGACCTAGCTGGCCTGAAGGGCCCCCAGGGGGGCCCCCAAGCAGCCCCTATCAATTTGGGTCTGGGGGCTTTCGTTGGGCCGGGAACCTGGGAGAATCCTGCAAGGTTGCAGTTCGCGGCCCGAGAAGCACTCTCCGGCCAACATGCCCAACTGCAGCAACAGCTCCCAAACCGAAGGAGCCAGGACCCAAAGACCTAGCTGGCCTGAAGGGCCCCCAGGGGGCCCCCAAGCAGCCCCTCTCCATTTGGGTCTGGGGCCTTTCGTTGGGCCGGGAACCTGGGAGATTCCTGCGAGGTTGCAGTTCGTGGCCCGAGAAGCACTCTCCGGCCAACATGCCCAACTGCAGCAACAGCTCCCAAAGCGAAGGAGCCAGGACCCAAAGAACTAGCTGGACTGAAGGGCCCCGAGGGGGCCCCCAAGCAGCCCCTCTCCATTTGGGTCTGGGGCCTTTCGTTGGGCCGGGAACCTGGGAGATTCCTGCGAGGTTGCAGTTCGTGGCCCGAGAAGCACTCTCCGGCCAACATGCCCAACTGCAGCAACAGCTCCCAAAGCGAAGGAGCCAGGACCCAAAGACCTAGCTGGCCTGAAGGGCCCCCAGGGGGGCCCCAAGTAGGCCCTCTCCATTTGGGTCTGGGGGATTTCTTTAGGCTGAGAACCTGGGAGATACCAGCAAAGTTGCAGTTCGCGGCCCGAGAAGCACTCTCCGGCCAACATGCCCAATATCCAGCAACAGCTCCCAAAGCGAAGGAGCCAGGACCCAAAGACCTAGCTGGCCTGAAGGGCACCCAGAAGGCCACCAAGCAGCCCCTCTCCATTTGGGTCTGGGGGCTTTCGTTGGGCATGTATACCTGAGAGGTACCTGCAAGTTACAGTTCGCGGCCCGAGAAGCACTCTCCGCCCAACATGCCCAACTGCAGCAACAGCTCCCAAAGCGAAGGAGCCAGGACACAAAGACCTAGCTGGCCTGAAGGGCCCTCAGGGGGCCCCCAAGCAGCCCCTCTCAATTTGGGTCTGGGGGCTTTCGTTGGGCATGGATACCTGAGAGGTACCTGCAAGGTTACAGTTCGCGGCCCGAGAAGCACTCTCCGGCCAACATGCCCAACTGCAGCAACAGCTCCCAAAGCGAAGGAGCCAGGACCCAAAGACCTAGCTGGCCTGAAGGGCCCCCAGGGGGCCCCCAAGCAGCCCCTCTCCATTTGGGTCTGGGGGCTTTCGTTGGGCCGGGAACCTGGGAGATTCATGCAAGGTTGCAGTTCGCGGCCCGAGAAGCACTCTCCGCCCAACATGCCCAACTGCAGCAACAGCTCCCAAACCGAAGGAGCCAGGACCCAAAGACCTAGCTGGCCTGAAGGGCCCCCAGGGGGCCCCCAAGCAGCCCCTCTCCATTTGGGTCTGGGGGCTTTCGTTGGGCATGGAACCTGGGAGATTCCTGCAAGGTTGCAGTTCGCGGCCCGAGAAGCACTCTCCGGCCAACATGCCCAACTGCAGCAACAGCTCCCAAACCGAAGGAGCCAGGACCCAAAGACCTAGCTGGCCTGAAGGGCCCCCAGGGGGCCCCCAAGCAGCCCCTCTCCATTTGGGTCTGGGGGTTTTCGTTGGGCCGGGAACCTGGGAGGTACCTGCAAAGTTGCAGTTCGCGGCCCGAGAAGCACTCTCCGGCCAACATGCCCAACTGCAGCAACAGCTCCCAAACCGAAGGAGCCAGGACCCAAAGACCTAGCTGGCCTGAAGGGCCCCCAGGGGGCCCCCAAGCAGCCCCTCTCAATTTGGGTCTGGGGGCTTTCGTTGGGCCGGGAACCTGGGAGAATCCTGCAAGGTTGCAGTTCGCGGCCGAGAAGCACTCTCCGGCCAACATGCCCAACTGCAGCAACAGCTCCCAAACCGAAGGAGCCAGGACCCAAAGACCTAGCTGGCCTGAAGGGCCCCCAGGGGGCCCCCAAGCAGCCCCTCTCCATTTGGGTCTGGGGGCTTTTGTTGGGCCGGGAACCTGGGAGATTCCTGCAAGGTTGCAGTTCGCGGCCCGAGAAGCACTCTCCGCCCAACATGCCCAACGTCAACAACAGCTCCCAAACCGAATGAGCCAGGACACAAAGACCTAGCTGGCCTGAAGGGCCCCCAGGGGGCCCCCAAGCAGCCCCTCTCAATTTGGGTCTGGGGGCTTTCTTTAGGCTGAGAAACTGGGAGATACCAGCAAGGTTGCAGTTCGCGGCCCGAGAAGCACTCTCCGGCCAACATGCCCAATATCCAGCAACAGCTCCCAAAGCGAAGGAGCCAGGACCCAAAGACCTAGCTGGCCTGAAGGGCCCCCAGAAGGCCACCAAGCAGCCCCTCTCCATTTGGGTCTGGGGGCTTTCGTTGGGCATGTATACCTGAGAGGTACCTGCAAGTTACAGTTCGCGGCCCGAGAAGCACTCTCCGCCCAACATGCCCAACTGCAGCAACAGCTCCCAAACCGAAGGAGCCAGGACCCAAAGACCTAGCTGGCCTGAAGGGCCCCCAGGGGGCCCCCAAGCAGCCCCTCTCCATTTGGGTCTGGGGGTTTTCGTTGGGCCGGGAACCTGGGAGGTACCTGCAAGGTTGCAGTTCGCGGCCCGAGAAGCACTCTCCGGCCAACATGCCCAACTGCAGCAACAGCTCCCAAACCGAAGGAGCCAGGACCCAAAGACCTAGCTGGCCTGAAGGGCCCCCAGGGGGCCCCCAAGCAGCCCCTCTCAATTTGGGTCTGGGGGCTTTCGTTGGGCATGGGTACCTGAGAGGTACCTGCAAGGTTGCAGTTCGCGGCCCGAGAAGCACTCTCCGGCCAACATGCCCAAGTGCAGCAACAGCTCCCAAAGCGAAGGAGCCAGGACCCAAAGACCTAGCTGGCCTGAAGGGCCCCCAGGGGGCCCCCAAGCAGCCCCTCTCCATTTGGGTCTGGGGGCTTTCGTTGGGCCGGGAACCTGGGAGATTCCTGCAAGGTTGCAGTTCGCGGCCCGAGAAGCACTCTCCGGCCAACATGCCCAACTGCAGCAACAGCTCCCAAACCGAATGAGCCAGGACACAAAGACCTAGCTGGCCTGAAGGGCCCCCAGGGGGCCCCCAAGTAGGCCCTCTCCATTTGGGTCTGGGGGCTTTCTTTAGGCTGAGAACCTGGGAGATACCAGCAAGGTTGCAGTTCGCGGCCCGAGAAGCACTCTCCGGCCAACATGCCCAATATCCAGCAACAGCTCCCAAAGCGAAGGAGCCAGGACCCAAAGACCTAGCTGGCCTGAAGGGCCCCCAGAAGGCCACCAAGCAGCCCCTCTCCATTTGGGTCTGGGGGCTTTCGTTGGGCATGTATACCTGAGAGGTACCTGCAAGTTACAGTTCGCGGCCGAGAAGCACTCTCCGCCCAACATGCCCAACTGCAGCAACAGCTCCCAAAGCGAATGAGCCAGGACACAAAGACCTAGCTGGCCTGAAGGGCCCCCAGGGGGCCACCAAGCAGCCCCTCTCAATTTGGGTCTGGGGGCTTTCGTTGGGCATGGATACCTGAGAGGTACCTGCAAGGTTGCAGTTCGCGGCCCGAGAAGCACTCTCCGGCCAACATGCCCAACTGCAGCAACAGCTCCCAAAGCGAAGGAGCCAGGACCCAAAGACCTAGCTGGCCTGAAGGGCCCCCAGGGGGCCCCCAAGCAGCCCCTCTCCATTTGGGTCTGGGGGCTTTCGTTGGGCCGGGAACCTGGGAGAATCCTGCAAGGTTGCAGTTCGCGGCCCGAGAAGCACTCTCCGGCCAACATGCCCAACTGCAGCAACAGCTCCCAAAGCGAAAGAGCCAGGACCCAAAGACCTAGCTGGCCTGAAGGGCCCCCAGGGGGCCCCCAAGCAGCCCCTCTCAATTTGGGTCTGGGGGCTTTCGTTGGGCCGGGAACCTGGGAGATTCATGCAAGGTTGCAGTTCGCGGCCCGAGAAGCACTCTCCGGCCAACATGCCCAACTGCAGCAACAGCTCCCAAAGCGAAGGAGCCAGGACACAAAGACCTAGCTGGCCTGAAGGGCCCCCAGGGGGCCCCCAAGCAGCCCCTCTCCATTTGGGTCTGGGGGCTTTCGTTGGGCATGGAACCTGGGAGAATCCTGCAAGGTTGCAGTTCGCGGCCGGAGAAGCACTCTCCGGCCAACATGCCCAACTGCAGCAACAGCTCCCAAAGCGAAGGAGCCAGGACCCAAAGACCTAGCTGGCCTGAAGGGCCCCCAGGGGGCCCCCAAGCAGCCCCTCTCCATTTGGGTCTGGGGGCTTTTGTTGGGCCGGGAACCTGGGAGATTCCTTCAAGGTTGCAGTTCGCGGCCCGAGAAGCACTCTCCGGCCAACATGCCCAACTGCAGCAACAGCTCCCAAACCGAAGGAGCCAGGACACAAAGACCTAGCTGGCCTGAAGGGCCCCCAGGGGGCCCCCAAGTAGCCCCTCTCCATTTGGGTCTGGGGGCTTTCGTTGGGCCGGGAACCTGGGAGGTACCTGCAAGGTTGCAGTTCGCGGCCCGAGAAGCACTCTCCGGCCAACATGCCCAACTGCAGCAACAGCTCCCAAAGCGAAGGAGCCAGGACCCAAAGACCTAGCTGGCCTGAAGGGCCCCCAGGGGGCCACCAAGCAGCCCCTCTCAATTTGGGTCTGGGGGCTTTCGTTGGGCATGGATACCTGAGAGGTACCTGCAAGGTTACAGTTCGCGGCCCGAGAAGCACTCTCCGGCCAACATGCCCAACTGCAGCAACAGCTCCCAAACCGAAGGAGCCAGGACCCAAAGACCTAGCTGGCCTGAAGGGCCCCCAGGGGGCCCCCAAGCAGCCCCTCTCAATTTGGGTCTGGGGGCTTTTGTTGGGCGGGGAAGTCTGGAGATTCATGCAAGGTTGCAGTTCGCGGCCCGAGAAGCACTCTCCGGCCAACATGCCCAACTGCAGCAACAGCTCCCAAACCGAAGGAGCCAGGACCCAAAGACCTAGCTGGCCTGAAGGGCCCCCAGGGGGCCCCCAAGCAGCCCCTCTCAATTTGGGTCTGGGGGCTTTCGTTGGGCATGGAACCTGGGAGATTCCTGCAAGGTTGCAGTTCGCGGCCCGAGAAGCACTCTCCGGCCAACATGCCCAACTGCAGCAACAGCTCCCAAACCGAAGGAGCCAGGACCCAAAGACCTAGCTGGCCTGAAGGGCCCCCAGGGGGGCCCAAAGAAGTCCCTCTCAATTTGGGTCTGGGGGCTTTTGTTGGGCCGGGAACCTGGGAGAATCCTGCAAGGTTGCAGTTCGCGGCCCGAGAAGCACTCTCCGGCCAACATGCCCAACTGCAGCAACAGCTCCCAAACCGAAGGAGCCAGGACCCAAAGACCTAGCTGGCCTGAAGGGCCCCCAGGGGGCCCCCAAGCAGCCCCTCTCAATTTGGGTCTGGGGGCTTTCGTTGGGCCGGGAACCTGGGAGAATCCTGCAAGGTTGCAGTTCGCGGCCCGAGAAGCACTCTCCGGCCAACATGCCCAACTGCAGCAACAGCTCCCAAACCGAAGGAGCCAGGACCCAAAGACCTAGCTGGCCTGAAGGGCCCCCAGGGGGCCCCCAAGCAGCCCCTCTCCATTTGGGTCTGGGGCCTTTCGTAGGGCCGGGAACCTGGGAGATTCCTGCGAGGTTGCAGTTCGCGGCCCGAGAAGCACTCTCCGGCCAACATGCCCAACTGCAGCAACAGCTCCCAAACCGAAGGAGCCAGGACCCAAAGACCTAGCTGGCCTGAAGGGCCCCCATGGGGCCCCCAAGGAGCTCCTCTCCATTTGGGTCTGGGGGCTTTAGTTGGGCCGGGAACCTGGGAGGTACCTGCAAGGTTGCAGTTCGCGGCCGGAGAAGCACTCTCCGGCCAACATGCCCAACTGCAGCAACAGCTCCCAAAGCGAAGGAGCCAGGACCCAAAGACCTAGCTGGCCTGAAGGGCCCCCAGGGGGCCCCCAAGCAGCCCCTCTCCATTTGGGTCTGGGGGCTTTTGTTGGGCTGGGAACCTGAAAGATTCCTGCAAGGTTGCAGTTCGCGGCCCGAGAAGCACTCTCCGGCCAACATGCCCAACTGCAGCAACAGCTCCCAAACCGAATGAGCCAGGACCCAAAGACCTAGCTGGCCTGAAGGGCCCCCAGGGGGGCCCCCAAGCAGCCCCTATCAATTTGGGTCTGGGGGCTTTCGTTGGGCCGGGAACCTGGGAGAATCCTGCAAGGTTGCAGTTCGCGGCCCGAGAAGCACTCTCCGGCCAACATGCCCAACTGCAGCAACAGCTCCCAAACCGAAGGAGCCAGGACCCAAAGACCTAGCTGGCCTGAAGGGCCCCCAGGGGGCCCCCAAGCAGCCCCTCTCCATTTGGGTCTGGGGCCTTTCGTTGGGCCGGGAACCTGGGAGATTCCTGCGAGGTTGCAGTTCGTGGCCCGAGAAGCACTCTCCGGCCAACATGCCCAACTGCAGCAACAGCTCCCAAAGCGAAGGAGCCAGGACCCAAAGAACTAGCTGGACTGAAGGGCCCCGAGGGGGCCCCCAAGCAGCCCCTCTCCATTTGGGTCTGGGGGCTTTCGTTGGGCCGGGAACCTGGGAGGTACCTGCAAGGTTGCAGTTCGCGGCCCGAGAAGCACTCTCCGGCCAACATGCCCAACTGCAGCAACAGCTCCCAAAGCGAAGGAGCCAGGACCCAAAGACCTAGCTGGCCTGAAGGGCCCCCAGGGGGCCCCCAAGCAGCCCCTCTCAATTTGGGTCTGGGGGCTTTCGTTGGGCATGGATACCTGAGAGGTACCTGCAAGGTTACAGTTCGCGGCCCGAGAAGCACTCTCCGGCCAACATGCCCAACTGCAGCAACAGCTCCCAAAGCGAAGGAGCCAGGACCCAAAGACCTAGCTGGCCTGAAGGGCCCCCAGGGGGCCCCCAAGCAGCCCCTCTCCATTTGGGTCTGGGGGCTTTCGTTGGGCCGGGAACCTGGGAGATTCATGCAAGGTTGCAGTTCGCGGCCCGAGAAGCACTCTCCGGCCAACATGCCCAACTGCAGCAACAGCTCCCAAACCGAAGGAGCCAGGACCCAAAGACCTAGCTGGCCTGAAGGGCCCCCAGGGGGCCCCCAAGCAGCCCCTCTCCATTTGGGTCTGGGGGCTTTCGTTGGGCCGGGAACCTGGGAGATTCCTGCAAGGTTGCAGTTCGCGGCCCGAGAAGCACTCTCCGCCCAACATGCCCAACGTCAACAACAGCTCCCAAACCGAATGAGCCAGGACACAAAGACCTAGCTGGCCTGAAGGGCCCCCAGGGGGCCCCCAAGCAGCCCCTCTCCATTTGGGTCTGGGGGCTTTCTTTAGGCTGAGAACCTGGGAGATATCAGCAAGGTTGCAGTTCGCGGCCCGAGAAGCACTCTCCGGCCAACATGCCCAATATCCAGCAACAGCTCCCAAACCGAAGGAGCCAGGACCCAAAGACCTAGCTGGCCTGAAGGGCCCCCAGGGGGGCCCCAAGCAGCCCCTCTCAATTTGGGTCTGGGGGCTTTCGTTGGGCCGGGAACCTGGGAGATTCCTGCGAGGTTGCAGTTCGCGGCCGGAGAAGCACTCTCCGGCCAACATGCCCAACTGCAGCAACAGCTCCCAAAGCGAAGGAGCCAGGACCCAAAGACCTAGCTGGCCTGAAGGGCCCCCAGGGGGCCCCCAAGCAGCCCCTCTCCATTTGGGTCTGGGGGCTTTCGTTGGGCCGGGAACCTGGGAGAATCCTGCAAGGTTGCAGTTCGCGGCCCGAGAAGCACTCTCCGGCCAACATGCCCAACTGCAGCAACAGCTCCCAAAGCGAAAGAGCCAGGACCCAAAGACCTAGCTGGCCTGAAGGGCCCCCAGGGGGCCCCCAAGCAGCCCCTCTCAATTTGGGTCTGGGGGCTTTCGTTGGGCCGGGAACCTGGGAGATTCATGCAAGGTTGCAGTTCGCGGCCCGAGAAGCACTCTCCGGCCAACATGCCCAACTGCAGCAACAGCTCCCAAAGCGAAGGAGCCAGGACACAAAGACCTAGCTGGCCTGAAGGGCCCCCAGGGGGCCCCCAAGCAGCCCCTCTCACTTTGGGTCTGGGGGCTTTCGTTGGGCATGGAACCTGGGAGAATCCTGCAAGGTTGCAGTTCGCGGCCGGAGAAGCACTCTCCGGCCAACATGCCCAACTGCAGCAACAGCTCCCAAAGCGAAGGAGCCAGGACCCAAAGACCTAGCTGGCCTGAAGGGCCCCCAGGGGGCCCCCAAGCAGCCCCTCTCCATTTGGGTCTGGGGGCTTTTGTTGGGCCGGGAACCTGGGAGATTCCTTCAAGGTTGCAGTTCGCGGCCCGAGAAGCACACTCCGGCCAACATGCCCAACTGCAGCAACAGCTCCCAAAGCGAAGGAGCCAGGACCCAAAGACCTAGCTGGCCTGAAGGGCCCCCAGGGGGCCCCCAAGTAGCCCCTCTCCATTTGGGTCTGGGGGCTTTCGTTGGGCCGGGAACCTGGGAGGTACCTGCAAGGTTGCAGTTCGCGGCCCGAGAAGCACTCTCCGGCCAACATGCCCAACTGCAGCAACAGCTCCCAAAGCGAAGGAGCCAGGACCCAAAGACCTAGCTGGCCTGAAGGGCCCCCAGGGGGCCACCAAGCAGCCCCTCTCAATTTGGGTCTGGGGGCTTTCGTTGGGCATGGATACCTGAGAGGTACCTGCAAGGTTACAGTTCGCGGCCCGAGAAGCACTCTCCGGCCAACATGCCCAACTGCAGCAACAGCTCCCAAACCGAAGGAGCCAGGACCCAAAGACCTAGCTGGCCTGAAGGGCCCCCAGGGGGCCCCCAAGCAGCCCCTCTCAATTTGGGTCTGGGGGCTTTCGTTGGGCCGGGAACCTGGGAGAATCCTGCAAGGTTGCAGTTCGCGGCCCGAGAAGCACTCTCCGGCCAACATGCACAACTGCAGCAACAGCTCCCAAAGCGAAGGAGCCAGGACCCAAAGACCTAGCTGGCCTGAAGGGCCCCCAGGGGGCCCCCAAGCAGCCCCTCTCCATTTGGGTCTGGGGCCTTTCGTAGGGCCGGGAACCTGGGAGATTCCTGCGAGGTTGCAGTTCGCGGCCCGAGAAGCACTCTCCGGCCAACATGCCCAACTGCAGCAACAGCTCCCAAAGCGAAGGAGCCAGGACCCAAAGACCTAGCTGGCCTGAAGGGCCCCCAGGGGGCCACCAAGCAGCCCCTCTCAATTTGGGTCTGGGGGCTTTCGTTGGGCATGGATACCTGAGAGGTACCTGCAAGGTTACAGTTCGCGGCCCGAGAAGCACTCTCCGGCCAACATGCCCAACTGCAGCAACAGCTCCCAAACCGAAGGAGCCAGGACCCAAAGACCTAGCTGGCCTGAAGGGCCCCCAGGGGGCCCCCAAGCAGCCCCTCTCAATTTGGGTCTGGGGGCTTTTGTTGGGCGGGGAAGTCTGGAGATTCATGCAAGGTTGCAGTTCGCGGCCCGAGAAGCACTCTCCGGCCAACATGCCCAACTGCAGCAACAGCTCCCAAACCGAAGGAGCCAGGACCCAAAGACCTAGCTGGCCTGAAGGGCCCCCAGGGGGCCCCCAAGCAGCCCCTCTCAATTTGGGTCTGGGGGCTTTCGTTGGGCATGGAACCTGGGAGATTCCTGCAAGGTTGCAGTTCGCGGCCCGAGAAGCACTCTCCGGCCAACATGCCCAACTGCAGCAACAGCTCCCAAACCGAAGGAGCCAGGACCCAAAGACCTAGCTGGCCTGAAGGGCCCCCAGGGGGGCCCAAAGAAGTCCCTCTCAATTTGGGTCTGGGGGCTTTTGTTGGGCCGGGAACCTGGGAGAATCCTGCAAGGTTGCAGTTCGCGGCCCGAGAAGCACTCTCCGGCCAACATGCCCAACTGCAGCAACAGCTCCCAAACCGAAGGAGCCAGGACCCAAAGACCTAGCTGGCCTGAAGGGCCCCCAGGGGGCCCCCAAGCAGCCCCTCTCAATTTGGGTCTGGGGGCTTTCGTTGGGCCGGGAACCTGGGAGAATCCTGCAAGGTTGCAGTTCGCGGCCCGAGAAGCACTCTCCGGCCAACATGCCCAACTGCAGCAACAGCTCCCAAACCGAAGGAGCCAGGACCCAAAGACCTAGCTGGCCTGAAGGGCCCCCAGGGGGCCCCCAAGCAGCCCCTCTCCATTTGGGTCTGGGGCCTTTCGTAGGGCCGGGAACCTGGGAGATTCCTGCGAGGTTGCAGTTCGCGGCCCGAGAAGCACTCTCCGGCCAACATGCCCAACTGCAGCAACAGCTCCCAAACCGAAGGAGCCAGGACCCAAAGACCTAGCTGGCCTGAAGGGCCCCGAGGGGGCCCCCAAGGAGCTCCTCTCCATTTGGGTCTGGGGGCTTTAGTTGGGCCGGGAACCTGGGAGGTACCTGCAAGGTTGCAGTTCGCGGCCGGAGAAGCACTCTCCGGCCAACATGCCCAACTGCAGCAACAGCTCCCAAAGCGAAGGAGCCAGGACCCAAAGACCTAGCTGGCCTGAAGGGCCCCCAGGGGGCCCCCAAGCAGCCCCTCTCCATTTGGGTCTGGGGGCTTTTGTTGGGCTGGGAACCTGAAAGATTCCTGCAAGGTTGCAGTTCGCTGCCCGAGAAGCACTCTCCGGCCAACATGCCCAACTGCAGCAACAGCTCCCAAACCGAATGAGCCAGGACCCAAAGACCTAGCTGGCCTGAAGGGCCCCCAGGGGGGCCCCCAAGCAGCCCCTATCAATTTGGGTCTGGGGGCTTTCGTTGGGCCGGGAACCTGGGAGAATCCTGCAAGGTTGCAGTTCGCGGCCCGAGAAGCACTCTCCGGCCAACATGCCCAACTGCAGCAACAGCTCCCAAACCGAAGGAGCCAGGACCCAAAGACCTAGCTGGCCTGAAGGGCCCCCAGGGGGCCCCCAAGCAGCCCCTCTCCATTTGGGTCTGGGGCCTTTCGTTGGGCCGGGAACCTGGGAGATTCCTGCGAGGTTGCAGTTCGTGGCCCGAGAAGCACTCTCCGGCCAACATGCCCAACTGCAGCAACAGCTCCCAAAGCGAAGGAGCCAGGACCCAAAGAACTAGCTGGACTGAAGGGCCCCGAGGGGGCCCCCAAGCAGCCCCTCTCCATTTGGGTCTGGGGGCTTTCGTTGGGCCGGGAACCTGGGAGGTACATGCAAGGTTGCAGTTCGCGGCCCGAGAAGCACTCTCCGGCCAACATGCTCAACTGCAGCAACAGCTCCCAAAGCGAAGGAGCCAGGACCCAAAGACCTAGCTGGCCTGAAGGGCCCCCAGGGGGCCCCCAAGCAGCCCCTCTCAATTTGGGTCTGGGGGCTTTCGTTGGGCATGGATACCTGAGAGGTACCTGCAAGGTTACAGTTCGCGGCCCGAGAAGCACTCTCCGGCCAACATGCACAACTGCAGCAACAGCTCCCAAAGCGAAGGAGCCAGGACCCAAAGACCTAGCTGGCCTGAAGGGCCCCCAGGGGGCCCCCAAGCAGCCCCTCTCCATTTGGGTCTGGGGGCTTTCGTTGGGCCGGGAACCTGGGAGATTCATGCAAGGTTGCAGTTCGCGGCCCGAGAAGCACTCTCCAGCCAACATGCCCAACTGCAGCAACAGCTCCCAAACCGAAGGAGCCAGGACCCAAAGACCTAGCTGGCCTGAAGGGCCCCCAGGGGGCCCCCAAGCAGCCCCTCTCCATTTGGGTCTGGGGGCTTTCGTTGGGCCGGGAACCTGGGAGATTCCTGCAAGGTTGCAGTTCGCGGCCCGAGAAGCACTCTCCGCCCAACATGCCCAACGTCAACAACAGCTCCCAAACCGAATGAGCCAGGACACAAAGACCTAGCTGGCCTGAAGGGCCCCCAGGGGGCCCCCAAGCAGCCCCTCTCCATTTGGGTCTGGGGGCTTTCTTTAGGCTGAGAACCTGGGAGATACCAGCAAGGTTGCAGTTCGCGGCCCGAGAAGCACTCTCCGGCCAACATGCCCAATATCCAGCAACAGCTCCCAAAGCGAAGGAGCCAGGACCCAAAGACCTAGCTGGCCTGAAGGGCCCCCAGAAGGCCACCAAGCAGCCCCTCTCCATTTGGGTCTGGGGCCTTTCGTTGGGCCGGGAACCTGGGAGAATCCTGCAAGGTTGCAGTTCGCGGCCCGAGAAGCACTCTCCGGCCAACATGCCCAATATCCAGCAACAGCTCCCAAACCGAAGGAGCCAGGACCCAAAGACCTAGCTGGCCTGAAGGGCCCCCAGGGGGCCCCCAAGCAGCCCCTCTCAATTTGGGTCTGGGGCCTTTCGTTGGGCCGGGAACCTGGGAGAATCCTGCAAGGTTGCAGTTCGCGGCCCGAGAAGCACTCTCCGGCCAACATGCCCAACTGCAGCAACAGCTCCCAAAGCGAAGGAGCCAGGACCCAAAGACCTAGCTGGCCTGAAGGGCCCCCAGGGGGCCCCCAAGCAGCCCCTCTCCATTTGGGTCTGGTGGCTTTTGTTGGGCCGGGAACCTGGGAGATTCCTGCAAGGTTGCAGTTCGAGGCCCGAGAAGCACTCTCCGCCCAACATGCCCATCGTCAACAACAGCTCCCAAACCGAATGAGCCAGGACACAAAGACCTAGCTGGCCTGAAGGGCCCCCAGGGGGCCCCCAAGCAGCCCCTCTCCATTTGGGTCTGGGGGCTTTCTTTAGGATGAGAACCTGGGAGATACCAGCAAGGTTGCAGTTCGCGGCCCGAGAAGCACTCTCCGGCCAACATGCCCAATATCCAGCAACAGCTCCCAAAGCGAAGGAGCCAGGACCCAAAGACCTAGCTGGCCTGAAGGGCCCCCAGAAGGCCACCAAGCAGCCCCTCTCCATTTGGGTCTGGGGGCTTTCGTTGGGCATGTATACCTGAGAGGTACCTGCAAGTTACAGTTCGCGGCCCGAGAAGCACTCTCCGCCCAACATGCCCAACTGCAGCAACAGCTCCCAAAGCGAAGGAGCCAGGACCCAAAGACCTAGCTGGCCTGAAGGGCCCCCAGGGGGGCCCCCAAACAGCCCCTCTCCATTTGGGTCTGGGGTCTTTCGTTGGGCCGGGAACCTGGGAGAATCCTGCAAGGTTGCAGTTCGCGGCCCGAGAAGCACTCTCCGGCCAACATGCCCAACTGCAGCAACAGCTCCCAAACCGAAGGAGCCAGGACCCAAAGACCTAGCTGGCCTGAAGGGCCCCCAGGGGGCCACCAAGCAGCCCCTCTCAATTTGGGTCTGGGGGCTTTCGTTGGGCCGGGAACCTGGGAGAATCCTGCAAGGTTGCAGTTCGCGGCCCGAGAAGCACTCTCCGCCCAACATGCCCAACTGCAGCAACAGCTCCCAAAGCGAAGGAGCCAGGACCCAAAGACCTAGCTGGCCTGAAGGGGCCCCAGGGGGCCCCCAAGCAGCACCTCTCAATTTGGGTCTGGGGGCTTTCGTTGGGCATGTATACCTGAGAGGTACCTGCAAGTTACAGTTCGCGGCCCGAGAAGCACTCTCCGCCCAACATGCCCAACTGCAGCAACAGCTCCCAAAGCGAAGGAGCCAGGACCCAAAGACCTAGCTGGCCTGAAGGGCCCCCAGAAGGCCACCAAGCAGCCCCTCTCCATTTGGGTCTGGGGGCTTTCGTTGGGCATGTATACCTGAGAGGTACCTGCAAGTTACAGTTCGCGGCCCGAGAAGCACTCTCCGGCCAACATGCCCAACTGCAGCAACAGCTCCCAAAGCGAAGGAGCCAGGACCCAAAGACCTAGCTGGCCTGAAGGGGCCCCAGGGGGCCCCCAAGCAGCACCTCTCAATTTGGGTCTGGGGGCTTTCGTTGGGCATGTATACCTGAGAGGTACCTGCAAGTTACAGTTCGCGGCCCGAGAAGCACTCTCCGCCCAACATGCCCAACTGCAGCAACAGCTCCCAAAGCGAAGGAGCCAGGACCCAAAGACCTAGCTGGCCTGAAGGGCCCCCAGAAGGCCACCAAGCAGCCCCTCTCCATTTGGGTCTGGGGGCTTTCGTTGGGCATGTATACCTGAGAGGTACCTGCAAGTTACAGTTCGCGGCCCGAGAAGCACTCTCCGGCCAACATGCCCAACTGCAGCAACAGCTCCCAAAGCGAAGGAGCCAGGACCCAAAGACCTAGCTGGCCTGAAGGGGCCCCAGGGGGCCCCCAAGCAGCACCTCTCAATTTGGGTCTGGGGGCTTTCGTTGGGCCGGGAACCTGGGAGAATCCTGCAAGGTTGCAGTTCGCGGCCCGAGAAGCACTCTCCGGCCAACATGCCCAACTGCAGCAACAGCTCCCAAAGCGAAGGAGCCAGGACCCAAAGACCTAGCTGGCCTGAAGGGCCCCCAGGGGGCCCCCAAGCAGCCCCTCTCCATTTGGGTCTGGGGGCTTTCGTTGGGCCGGGAACCTTGGAGATTCCTGCAAGGTTGCAGTTCGCGGCCCGAGAAGCACTCTCCGGCCAACATGCCCAACTGCAGCAACAGCTCCCAAACCGAATGAGCCAGGACACAAAGACCTAGCTGGCCTGAAGGGCCCCCAGGGGGGCCCCAAGTAGGCCCTCTCCATTTGGGTCTGGGGGCTTTCTTTAGGCTGAGAACCTGGGAGATACCAGCAAGGTTGCTGTTCGCGGCCCGAGAAGCACTCTCCGGCCAACATGCCCAATATCCAGCAACAGCTCCCAAAGCGAAGGAGCCAGGACCCAAAGACCTAGCTGGCCTGAAGGGCCCCCAGAAGGCCCCCAAGCAGCCCCTCTCCATTTGGGTCTGGGGGCTTTCGTTGGGCATGTATACCTGAGAGGTACCTGCAAGTTACAGTTCGCGGCCCGAGAAGCACTCTCCGCCCAACATGCCCAACTGCAGCAACAGCTCCCAAAGCGAAGGAGCCAGGACACAAAGACCTAGCTGGCCTGAAGGGCCCCCAGGGGGCCACCAAGCAGCCCCTCTCAATTTGGGTCTGGGGGCTTTTGTTGGGCATGGAACCTGGGAGATTCCTGCAAGGTTGCAGTTCGCGGCCCGAGAAGCACTCTCCGGCCAACATGCCCAACTGCAGCAACAGCTCCCAAACCGAAGGAGCCAGGACACAAAGACCTAGCTGGCCTGAAGGGCCCCCAGGGGGCCCCCAAGCAGCCCCTCTCAATTTGGGTCTGGGGGCTTTCGTTGGGCCGGGAACCTGGGAGATGCCTTCAAGGTTGCAGTTCGCGGCCCGAGAAGCACTCTCCGCCCAACATGCCCAACTGCAGCAACAGCTCCCAAACCGAAGGAGCCAGGACCCAAAGACCTAGCTGGCCTGAAGGGCCCCCAGGGGGTCCCCAAGCAGCCCCTCTCAATTTGGGTCTGGGGGCTTTCGTTGGGCCGGGAACCTGGGAGATTCATGCAAGGTTGCAGTTCGCGGCCCGAGAAGCACTCTCCGGCCAACATGCCCAACTGCAGCAACAGCTCCCAAACCGAAGGAGCCAGGACCCAAAGACCTAGCTGGCCTGAAGGGCCCCCAGGGGGCCCCCAAGCAGCCCCTCTCCATTTGGGTCTGGGGGCTTTCGTTGGGCCGGGAACCTGGGAGAATCCTTCAAGGTTGCAGTTCGCGGCCCGAGAAGCACTCTCCGCCCAACATGCCCAACTGCAGCAACAGCTCCCAAAGCGAAGGAGCCAGGACCCAAAGACCTAGCTGGCCTGAAGGGCCCCCAGGGGGCCCCCAAGCAGCCCCTCTCCATTTGGGTCTGGGGGCTTTCGTTGGGCCGGGAACCTGGGAGATTCATGCAAGGTTGCAGTTCGCGGCCCGAGAAGCACTCTCCGGCCAACATGCCCAACTGCAGCAACAGCTCCCAAACCGAAGGAGCCAGGACACAAAGACCTAGCTGGCCTGAAGGGCCCCCAGGGGGCCCCCAAGCAGCCCCTCTCAATTTGGGTCTGGGGGCTTTCGTTGGGCATGGAACCTGGGAGAATCCTGCAAGGTTGCAGTTCGCGGCCCGAGAAGCACTCTCCAGCCAACATGCCCAACTGCAGCAACAGCTCCCAAACCGAAGGAGCCAGGACCCAAAGACCTAGCTGGCCTGAAGGGCCCCCAGGGGGGCCCCAAGCAGCCCCTCTCAATTTGGGTCTGGGGGCTTTCGTTGGGCCGGGAACCTGGGAGAATCCTGCAAGGTTGCAGTTCGCGGCCCGAGAAGCACTCTCCGGCCAACATGCCCAACTGCAGCAACAGCTCCCAAACCGAAGGAGCCAGGACCCAAAGACCTAGCTGGCCTGAAGGGCCCCCAGGGGGCCCCCAAGCAGCCCCTCTCCATTTGGGTCTGGGGCCTTTCGTTGGGCCGGGAACCTGGGAGATTCCTGCGAGGTTGCAGTTCGCGGCCCGAGAAGCACTCTCCGGCCAACATGCCCAACTGCAGCAACAGCTCCCAAACCGAAGGAGCCAGGACCCAAAGACCTAGCTGGCCTGAAGGGCCCCCAGGGGGCCCCCAAGCAGCCCCTCTCCATTTGGGTCTGGGGGCTTTAGTTGGGCCGGGAACCTGGGAGATTCCTGCAAGGTTGCAGTTCGCCGCCGGAGAAGCACTCTCCGGCCAACATGCCCAACTGCAGCAACAGCTCCCAAAGCGAAGGAGCCAGGACACAAAGACCTAGCTGGCCTGAAGGGCCCCCAGGGGGCCCCCAAGCAGCCCCTCTCCATTTGGGTCTGGGGGCTTTTGTTGGGCCGGGAACCTGGGAGATTCCTTCAAGGTTGCAGTTCGCGGCCCGAGAAGCACTCTCCGGCCAACATGCCCAACTGCAGCAACAGCTCCCAAAGCGAAGGAGCCAGGACCCAAAGACCTAGCTGGCCTGAAGGGCCCCGAGGGGGCCCCCAAGCAGCCCCTCTCCATTTGGGTCTGGGGGCTTTCGTTGGGCCGGGAACCTGGGAGGTACCTGCAAGGTTGCAGTTCGCGGCCCGAGAAGCACTCTCCGGCCAACATGCTCAACTGCAGCAACAGCTCCCAAAGCGAAGGAGCCAGGACCCAAAGACCTAGCTGGCCTGAAGGGCCCCCAGGGGGCCCCCAAGCAGCCCCTCTCCATTTGGGTCTGGGGGCTTTTGTTGGGCCGGGAACCTGGGAGATTCCTGCAAGGTTGCAGTTCGAGGCCCGAGAAGCACTCTCCGCCCAACATGCCCATCGTCAACAACAGCTCCCAAACCGAATGAGCCAGGACACAAAGACCTAGCTGGCCTGAAGGGCCCCCAGGGGGCCCCCAAGCAGCCCCTCTCCATTTGGGTCTGGGGGCTTTCTTTAGGATGAGAACCTGGGAGATACCAGCAAGGTTGCAGTTCGCGGCCCGAGAAGCACTCTCCGGCCAACATGCCCAATATCCAGCAACAGCTCCCAAAGCGAAGGAGCCAGGACCCAAAGACCTAGCTGGCCTGAAGGGCCCCCAGAAGGCCACCAAGCAGCCCCTCTCCATTTGGGTCTGGGGGCTTTCGTTGGGCATTTATACCTGAGAGGTACCTGCAAGTTACAGTTCGCGGCCCGAGAAGCACTCTCCGCCCAACATGCCCAACTGCAGCAACAGCTCCCAAAGCGAAGGAGCCAGGACCCAAAGACCTAGCTGGCCTGAAGGGCCCCCAGGGGGGCCCCCAAGCAGCCCCTCTCCATTTGGGTCTGGGGGTTTTCGTTGGGCCGGGAACCTGGGAGGTACCTGCAAGGTTGCAGTTCGCGGCCCGAGAAGCACTCTCCGGCCAACATGCCCAACTGCAGCAACAGCTCCCAAAGCGAAGGAGCCAGGACCCAAAGACCTAGCTGGCCTGAAGGGCCCCCAGGGGGCCACCAAGCAGCCCCTCTCAATTTGGGTCTGGGGGCTTTCGTTGGGCCGGGAACCTGGGAGAATCCTGCAAGGTTGCAGTTCGAGGCCCGAGAAGCACTCTCCGCCCAACATGCCCATCGTCAACAACAGCTCCCAAACCGAATGAGCCAGGACACAAAGACCTAGCTGGCCTGAAGGGCCCCCAGGGGGCCCCCAAGCAGCCCCTCTCCATTTGGGTCTGGGGGCTTTCTTTAGGATGAGAACCTGGGAGATACCAGCAAGGTTGCAGTTCGCGGCCCGAGAAGCACTCTCCGGCCAACATGCCCAACTGCAGCAACAGCTCCCAAAGCGAAGGAGCCAGGACCCAAAGACCTAGCTGGCCTGAAGGGGCCCCAGGGGGCCCCCAAGCAGCACCTCTCAATTTGGGTCTGGGGGCTTTCGTTGGGCCGGGAACCTGGGAGAATCCTGCAAGGTTGCAGTTCGCGGCCCGAGAAGCACTCTCCGGCCAACATGCCCAACTGCAGCAACAGCTCCCAAAGCGAAGGAGCCAGGACCCAAAGACCTAGCTGGCCTGAAGGGCCCCCAGGGGGCCCCCAAGCAGCCCCTCTCCATTTGGGTCTGGGGGCTTTCGTTGGGCCGGGAACCTTGGAGATTCCTGCAAGGTTGCAGTTCGAGGCCCGAGAAGCACTCTCCGGCCAACATGCCCAACTGCAGCAACAGCTCCCAAACCGAAGGAGCCAGGACACAAAGACCTAGCTGGCCTGAAGGGCCCCCAGGGGGGCCCCAAGTAGGCCCTCTCCATTTGGGTCTGGGGGATTTCTTTAGGCTGAGAACCTGGGAGATACCAGCAAAGTTGCAGTTCGCGGCCCGAGAAGCACTCTCCGGCCAACATGCCCAATATCCAGCAACAGCTCCCAAAGCGAAGGAGCCAGGACCCAAAGACCTAGCTGGCCTGAAGGGCACCCAGAAGGCCACCAAGCAGCCCCTCTCCATTTGGGTCTGGGGGCTTTCGTTGGGCATGTATACCTGAGAGGTACCTGCAAGTTACAGTTCGCGGCCCGAGAAGCACTCTCCGCCCAACATGCCCAACTGCAGCAACAGCTCCCAAAGCGAAGGAGCCAGGACACAAAGACCTAGCTGGCCTGAAGGGCCCTCAGGGGGCCCCCAAGCAGCCCCTCTCAATTTGGGTCTGGGGGCTTTCGTTGGGCATGGATACCTGAGAGGTACCTGCAAGGTTACAGTTCGCGGCCCGAGAAGCACTCTCCGGCCAACATGCCCAACTGCAGCAACAGCTCCCAAAGCGAAGGAGCCAGGACCCAAAGACCTAGCTGGCCTGAAGGGCCCCCAGGGGGCCCCCAAGCAGCCCCTCTCAATTTGGGTCTGGGGGCTTTCGTTGGGCCGGGAACCTGGGAGATTCATGCAAGGTTGCAGTTCGCGGCCCGAGAAGCACTCTCCGCCCAACATGCCCAACTGCAGCAACAGCTCCCAAACCGAAGGAGCCAGGACCCAAAGACCTAGCTGGCCTGAAGGGCCCCCAGGGGGCCCCCAAGCAGCCCCTCTCAATTTGGGTCTGGGGGCTTTCGTTGGGCATGGAACCTGGGAGATTCCTGCAAGGTTGCAGTTCGCGGCCCGAGAAGCACTCTCCGGCCAACATGCCCAACTGCAGCAACAGCTCCCAAACCGAAGGAGCCAGGACCCAAAGACCTAGCTGGCCTGAAGGGCCCCCAGGGGGCCCCCAAGCAGCCCCTCTCCATTTGGGTCTGGGGGTTTTCGTTGGGCCGGGAACCTGGGAGGTACCTGCAAAGTTGCAGTTCGCGGCCCGAGAAGCACTCTCCGGCCAACATGCCCAACTGCAGCAACAGCTCCCAAACCGAAGGAGCCAGGACCCAAAGACCTAGCTGGCCTGAAGGGCCCCCAGGGGGCCCCCAAGCAGCCCCTCTCAATTTGGGTCTGGGGGCTTTCGTTGGGCTGGGAACCTGGGAGAATCCTGCAAGGTTGCAGTTCGCGGCCCGAGAAGCACTCTCCGGCCAACATGCCCAACTGCAGCAACAGCTCCCAAACCGAAGGAGCCAGGACCCAAAGACCTAGCTGGCCTGAAAGGCCACCAGGGTGCCCCCAAGCAGCCCCTCTCCATTTGGGTCTGGGGGCTTTTGTTGGGCCGGGAACCTGGGAGATTCCTGCAAGGTTGCAGTTCGCGGCCCGAGAAGCACTCTCCGCCCAACATGCCCAACGTCAACAACAGCTCCCAAACCGAATGAGCCAGGACACAAAGACCTAGCTGGCCTGAAGGGCCCCCAGGGGGCCCCCAAGCAGCCCCTCTCAATTTGGGTCTGGGGGCTTTCTTTAGGCTGAGAAACTGGGAGATACCAGCAAGGTTGCAGTTCGCGGCCCGAGAAGCACTCTCCGGCCAACATGCCCAATATCCAGCAACAGCTCCCAAAGCGAAGGAGCCAGGACCCAAAGACCTAGCTGGCCTGAAGGGCCCCCAGAAGGCCACCAAGCAGCCCCTCTCCATTTGGGTCTGGGGGCTTTCGTTGGGCATGTATACCTGAGAGGTACCTGCAAGTTACAGTTCGCGGCCCGAGAAGCACTCTCCGCCCAACATGCCCAACTGCAGCAACAGCTCCCAAACCGAAGGAGCCAGGACCCAAAGACCTAGCTGGCCTGAAGGGCCCCCAGGGGGCCCCCAAGCAGCCCCTCTCCATTTGGGTCTGGGGGTTTTCGTTGGGCCGGGAACCTGGGAGGTACCTGCAAGGTTGCAGTTCGCGGCCCGAGAAGCACTCTCCGGCCAACATGCCCAACTGCAGCAACAGCTCCCAAACCGAAGGAGCCAGGACCCAAAGACCTAGCTGGCCTGAAGGGCCCCCAGGGGGCCCCCAAGCAGCCCCTCTCAATTTGGGTCTGGGGGCTTTCGTTGGGCATGGGTACCTGAGAGGTACCTGCAAGGTTGCAGTTCGCGGCCCGAGAAGCACTCTCCGGCCAACATGCCCAAGTGCAGCAACAGCTCCCAAAGCGAAGGAGCCAGGACCCAAAGACCTAGCTGGCCTGAAGGGCCCCCAGGGGGCCCCCAAGCAGCCCCTCTCCATTTGGGTCTGGGGGCTTTCGTTGGGCCGGGAACCTGGGAGATTCCTGCAAGGTTGCAGTTCGCGGCCCGAGAAGCACTCTCCGGCCAACATGCCCAACTGCAGCAACAGCTCCCAAACCGAATGAGCCAGGACACAAAGACCTAGCTGGCCTGAAGGGCCCCCAGGGGGCCCCCAAGTAGGCCCTCTCCATTTGGGTCTGGGGGCTTTCTTTAGGCTGAGAACCTGGGAGATACCAGCAAGGTTGCAGTTCGCGGCCCGAGAAGCACTCTCCGGCCAACATGCCCAATATCCAGCAACAGCTCCCAAAGCGAAGGAGCCAGGACCCAAAGACCTAGCTGGCCTGAAGGGCCCCCAGAAGGCCACCAAGCAGCCCCTCTCCATTTGGGTCTGGGGGCTTTCGTTGGGCATGTATACCTGAGAGGTACCTGCAAGTTACAGTTCGCGGCCGAGAAGCACTCTCCGGCCAACATGCCCAACTGCAGCAACAGCTCCCAAAGCGAAGGAGCCAGGACACAAAGACCTAGCTGGCCTGAAGGGCCCCCAGGGGGCCACCAAGCAGCCCCTCTCAATTTGGGTCTGGGGTCTTTCGTTGGGCATGGATACCTGAGAGGTACCTGCAAGGTTGCAGTTCGCGGCCCGAGAAGCACTCTCCGGCCAACATGCCCAACTGCAGCAACAGCTCCCAAAGCGAAGGAGCCAGGACCCAAAGACCTAGCTGGCCTGAAGGGCCCCCAGGGGGCCCCCAAGCAGCCCCTCTCCATTTGGGTCTGGGGGCTTTCGTTGGGCCGGGAACCTGGGAGATTCATGCAAGGTTGCAGTTCGCGGCCCGAGAAGCACTCTCCGGCCAACATGCCCAACTGCAGCAACAGCTCCCAAAGCGAAGGAGCCAGGACACAAAGACCTAGCTGGCCTGAAGGGCCCCCAGGGGGCCCCCAAGCAGCCCCTCTCACTTTGGGTCTGGGGGCTTTCGTTGGGCATGGAACCTGGGAGAATCCTGCAAGGTTGCAGTTCGCGGCCCGAGAAGCACTCTCCGGCCAACATGCCCAACTGCAGCAACAGCTCCCAAACCGAAGGAGCCAGGACCCAAAGACCTAGCTGGCCTGAAGGGCCCCCAGGGGGCCCCCAAGTAGCCCCTCTCCATTTGGGTCTGGGGGCTTTCGTTGGGCCGGGAACCTGGGAGGTACCTGCAAGGTTGCAGTTCGCGGCCCGAGAAGCACTCTCCGGCCAACATGCCCAACTGCAGCAACAGCTCCCAAAGCGAAGGAGCCAGGACCCAAAGACCTAGCTGGCCTGAAGGGCCCCCAGGGGGCCACCAAGCAGCCCCTCTCAATTTGGGTCTGGGGGCTTTCGTTGGGCATGGATACCTGAGAGGTACCTGCAAGGTTGCAGTTCGCGGCCCGAGAAGCACTCTCCGGCCAACATGCCCAACTGCAGCAACAGCTCCCAAACCGAAGGAGCCAGGACCCAAAGACCTAGCTGGCCTGAAGGGCCCCCAGGGGGCCCCCAAGCAGCCCCTCTCAATTTGGGTCTGGGGGCTTTTGTTGGGCGGGGAAGTCTGGAGATTCATGCAAGGTTGCAGTTCGCGGCCCGAGAAGCACTCTCCGGCCAACATGCCCAACTGCAGCAACAGCTCCCAAACCGAAGGAGCCAGGACCCAAAGACCTAGCTGGCCTGAAGGGCCCCCAGGGGGCCCCCAAGCAGCCCCTCTCCATTTGGGTCTGGGGGCTTTCGTTGGGCCGGGAACCTGGGAGAATCCTGCAAGGTTGCAGTTCGCGGCCCGAGAAGCACTCTCCGGCCAACATGCCCAACTGCAGCAACAGCTCCCAAACCGAAGGAGCCAGGACCCAAAGACCTAGCTGGCCTGAAGGGCCCCCATGGGGCCCCCAAGGAGCTCCTCTCCATTTGGGTCTGGGGGCTTTAGTTGGGCCGGGAACCTGGGAGGTACCTGCAAGGTTGCAGTTCGCGGCCGGAGAAGCACTCTCCGGCCAACATGCCCAACTGCAGCAACAGCTCCCAAAGCGAAGGAGCCAGGACCCAAAGACCTAGCTGGCCTGAAGGGCCCCCAGGGGGCCCCCAAGCAGCCCCTCTCCATTTGGGTCTGGGGGCTTTTGTTGGGCTGGGAACCTGAAAGATTCCTGCAAGGTTGCAGTTCGCGGCCCGAGAAGCACTCTCCGGCCAACATGCCCAACTGCAGCAACAGCTCCCAAACCGAATGAGCCAGGACCCAAAGACCTAGCTGGCCTGAAGGGCCCCCAGGGGGGCCCCCAAGCAGCCCCTATCAATTTGGGTCTGGGGGCTTTCGTTGGGCCGGGAACCTGGGAGAATCCTGCAAGGTTGCAGTTCGCGGCCCGAGAAGCACTCTCCGGCCAACATGCCCAACTGCAGCAACAGCTCCCAAACCGAAGGAGCCAGGACCCAAAGACCTAGCTGGCCTGAAGGGCCCCCAGGGGGCCCCCAAGCAGCCCCTCTCCATTTGGGTCTGGGGCCTTTCGTTGGGCCGGGAACCTGGGAGATTCCTGCGAGGTTGCAGTTCGCGGCCCGAGAAGCACTCTCCGGCCAACATGCCCAACTGCAGCAACAGCTCCCAAAGCGAAGGAGCCAGGACCCAAAGAACTAGCTGGACTGAAGGGCCCCGAGGGGGCCCCCAAGCAGCCCCTCTCCATTTGGGTCTGGGGGCTTTCGTTGGGCCGGGAACCTGGGAGGTACCTGCAAGGTTGCAGTTCGCGGCCCGAGAAGCACTCTCTGGCCAACATGCTCAACTGCAGCAACAGCTCCCAAAGCGAAGGAGCCAGGACCCAAAGACCTAGCTGGCCTGAAGGGCCCCCAGGGGGCCCCCAAGCAGCCCCTCTCAATTTGGGTCTGGGGGCTTTCGTTGGGCATGGATACCTGAGAGGTACCTGCAAGGTTACAGTTCGCGGCCCGAGAAGCACTCTCCGGCCAACATGCACAACTGCAGCAACAGCTCCCAAACCGAAGGAGCCAGGACCCAAAGACCTAGCTGGCCTGAAGGGCCCCCAGGGGGCCCCCAAGCAGCCCCTCTCAATTTGGGTCTGGGGGCTTTCGTTGGGCCGGGAACCTGGGAGATTCATGCAAGGTTGCAGTTCGCGGCCCGAGAAGCACTCTCCGGCCAACATGCCCAACTGCAGCAACAGCTCCCAAACCGAAGGAGCCAGGACCCAAAGACCTAGCTGGCCTGAAGGGCCCCCAGGGGGCCCCCAAGCAGCCCCTCTCAATTTGGGTCTGGGGGCTTTCGTTGGGCATGGAACCTGGGAGATTCCTGCAAGGTTGCAGTTCGCGGCCCGAGAAGCACTCTCCGGCCAACATGCCCAACTGCAGCAACAGCTCCCAAACCGAAGGAGCCAGGACCCAAAGACCTAGCTGGCCTGAAGGGCCCCCAGGGGGGCACAAAGAAGTCCCTCTCAATTTGGGTCTGGGGGCTTTTGTTGGGCCGGGAACCTGGGAGAATCCTGCAAGGTTGCAGTTCGCGGCCCGAGAAGCACTCTCCGGCCAACATGCCCAACTGCAGCAACAGCTCCCAAACCGAAGGAGCCAGGACCCAAAGACCTAGCTGGCCTGAAGGGCCCCCAGGGGGCCCCCAAGCAGCCCCTCTCAATTTGGGTCTGGGGCCTTTCGTTGGGCCGGGAACCTGGGAGAATCCTGCAAGGTTGCAGTTCGCGGCCCGAGAAGCACTCTCCGGCCAACATGCCCAACTGCAGCAACAGCTCCCAAACCGAAGGAGCCAGGACCCAAAGACCTAGCTGGCCTGAAGGGCCCCCAGGGGGCCCCCAAGCAGCCCCTCTCCATTTGGGTCTGGGGGCTTTTGTTGGGCCGGGAACCTGGGAGATTCCTGCAAGGTTGCAGTTCGAGGCCCGAGAAGCACTCTCCGCCCAACATGCCCATCGTCAACAACAGCTCCCAAACCGAATGAGCCAGGACACAAAGACCTAGCTGGCCTGAAGGGCCCCCAGGGGGCCCCCAAGCAGCCCCTCTCCATTTGGGTCTGGGGGCTTTCTTTAGGATGAGAACCTGGGAGATACCAGCAAGGTTGCAGTTCGTGGCCCGAGAAGCACTCTCCGGCCAACATGCCCAATATCCAGCAACAGCTCCCAAAGCGAAGGAGCCAGGACCCAAAGACCTAGCTGGCCTGAAGGGCCCCCAGAAGGCCACCAAGCAGCCCCTCTCCATTTGGGTCTGGGGGCTTTCGTTGGGCATGTATACCTGAGAGGTACCTGCAAGTTACAGTTCGCGGCCCGAGAAGCACTCTCCGCCCAACATGCCCAACTGCAGCAACAGCTCCCAAAGCGAAGGAGCCAGGACCCAAAGACCTAGCTGGCCTGAAGGGCCCCCAGGGGGCCCCCAAGCAGCCCCTCTCAATTTGGGTCTGGGGGCTTTCGTTGGGCATGGATACCTGAGAGGTACTTGCAAGGTTACAGTTCGCGGCCCGAGAAGCACTCTCCGGCCAACATGCCCAACTGCAGCAACAGCTCCCAAAGCGAAGGAGCCAGGACCCAAAGACCTAGCTGGCCTGAAGGGCCCCCAGGGGGCCCCCAAGCAGCCCCTCTCAATTTGGGTCTGGGGGCTTTCGTTGGGCCGGGAACCTGGGAGATTCATGCAAGGTTGCAGTTCGCGGCCCGAGAAGCACTCTCCGGCCAACATGCCCAACTGCAGCAACAGCTCCCAAACCGAAGGAGCCAGGACACAAAGACCTAGCTGGCCTGAAGGGCCCCCAGGGGGCCCCCAAGCAGCCCCTCTCCATTTGGGTCTGGGGGCTTTCGTTGGGCATGGAACCTGGGAGATTCCTGCAAGGTTGCAGTTCGCGGCCCGAGAAGCACTCTCCGCCCAACATGCCCAACTGCAGCAACAGCTCCCAAACCGAAGGAGCCAGGACCCAAAGACCTAGCTGGCCTGAAGGGCCCCCAGGGGGACCCAAAGAAGTCCCTCTCAATTTGGGTCTGGGGGCTTTTGTTGGGCCGGGAACCAGGGAGAATCCTGCAAGGTTGCAGTTCGCGGCCCGAGAAGCACTCTCTGGCCAACATGCCCAACTGCAGCAACAGCTCCCAAACCGAAGGAGCCAGGACCCAAAGACCTAGCTGGCCTGAAGGGCCCCCAGGGGGCCCCCAAGCAGCCCCTCTCCATTTGGGTCTGGGGGCTTTCGTTGGGCCGGGAACCTGGGAGAATCCTGCAAGGTTGCAGT
This sequence comes from Gallinula chloropus, assembly GCF_964237585.1. NCBI lineage: Eukaryota > Metazoa > Chordata > Aves > Gruiformes > Rallidae > Gallinula > Gallinula chloropus. The sequence continues at coordinate 547,856 of NW_028168427.1, forward strand.
TCGCGGCCCGAGAAGCACTCTCCGGCCAACATGCCTAATATCCAGCAACAGCTCCCAAAGCGAAGGAGCCAGGACCCAAAGACCTAGCTGGCCTGAAGGGCCCCCAGGGGGCCCCCAAGCAGCCCCTCTCCATTTGGGTCTGGGGGCTTTCTTTAGGCTGAGAACCTGGGAGATACCAGCAAGGTTGCAGTTCGCGGCCCGAGAAGCACTCTCCGGCCAACATGCCTAATATCCAGCAACAGCTCCCAAAGCGAAGGAGCCAGGACCCAAAGACCTAGCTGGCCTGAAGGGCCCCCAGGGGGGCCCCAAGCAGCCCCTCTCAATTTGGGTCTGGGGGCTTTCGTTGGGCCGGGAACCTGGGAGAATCCTGCAAGGTTGCAGTTCGCGGCCCGAGAAGCACTCTCCGGCCAACATGCCCAACTGCAGCAACAGCTCCCAAACCGAAGGAGCCAGGACCCAAAGACCTAGCTGGCCTGAAGGGCCCCCAGGGGGCCCCCAAGCAGCCCCTCTCCATTTGGGTCTGGGGCCTTTCGTTGGGCCGGGAACCTGGGAGATTCCTGCGAGGTTGCAGTTCGCGGCCCGAGAAGCACTCTCCGGCCAACATGCCCAACTGCAGCAACAGCTCCCAAACCGAAGGAGCCAGGACCCAAAGACCTAGCTGGCCTGAAGGGCCCCCAGGGGGCCACCAAGCAGCCCCTCTCAATTTGGGTCTGGGGGCTTTCGTTGGGCATGGATACCTGAGAGGTACCTGCAAGGTTGCAGTTCGCGGCCCGAGAAGCACTCTCCGGCCAACATGCCCAACTGCAGCAACAGCTCCCAAAGCGAAGGAGCCAGGACCCAAAGACCTAGCTGGCCTGAAGGGCCCCCAGGGGGCCCCCAAGCAGCCCCTCTCCATTTGGGTCTGGGGGCTTTCGTTGGGCCGGGAACCTGGGAGAATCCTGCAAGGTTGCAGTTCGCGGCCCGAGAAGCACTCTCCGGCCAACATGCCCAACTGCAGCAACAGCTCCCAAAGTGAAGGAGCCAGGACCCAAAGACCTAGCTGGCCTGAAGGGCCCCCAGGGGACCCCCAAGCAGCCCCTCTCAATTTGGGTCTGGGGGCTTTCATTGGGCCGGGAACCTGGGAGATTCATGCAAGGTTGCAGTTCGCGGCCCGAGAAGCACTCTCCGGCCAACATGCCCAACTGCAGCAACAGCTCCCAAACCGAAGGAGCCAGGATACAAAGACCTAGCTGGCCTGAAGGGCCCCCAGGGGGCCCCCAAGCAGCCCCTCTCCATTTGGGTCTGGGGGCTTTCGTTGGGCATGGAACCTGGGAGAATCCTGCAAGGTTGCAGTTCGCGGCCCGAGAAGCACTCTCCGGCCAACATGCCCAACTGCAGCAACAGCTCCCAAACCGAAGGAGCCAGGACCCAAAGACCTAGCTGGCCTGAAGGGCCCCCAGGGGGCCCCCAAGCAGCCCCTCTCCATTTGGGTCTGGGGCCTTTCGTTGGGCCGGGAACCTGGGAGATTCCTGCGAGGTTGCAGTTCGCGGCCCGAGAAGCACTCTCCGGCCAACATGCCCAACTGCAGCAACAGCTCCCAAACCGAAGGAGCCAGGACCCAAAGACCTAGCTGGCCTGAAGGGCCCCCATGGGGCCCCCAAGGAGCTCCTCTCCATTTGGGTCTGGGGGCTTTAGTTGGGCCGGGAACCTGGGAGGTACCTGCAAGGTTGCAGTTCGCGGCCGGAGAAGCACTCTCCGGCCAACATGCCCAACTGCAGCAACAGCTCCCAAAGCGAAGGAGCCAGGACCCAAAGACCTAGCTGGCCTGAAGGGCCCCCAGGGGGCCCCCAAGCAGCCCCTCTCCATTTGGGTCTGGGGGCTTTTGTTCGGCTGGGAACCTGAAAGATTCCTGCAAGGTTGCAGTTCGCGGCCCGAGAAGCACTCTCTGGCCAACATGCCCAACTGCAGCAACAGCTCCCAAAGCGAAGGAGCCAGGACCCAAAGACCTAGCTGGCCTGAAGGGCCCCCAGGGGGCCCCCAAGCAGCCCCTCTCCATTTGGGTCTGGGGCCTTTCGTTGGGCATGTATACCTGAGAGGTACCTGCAAGTTACAGTTCGCGGCCCGAGAAGCACTCTCCGCCCAACATGCCCAACTGCAGCAACAGCTCCCAAAGCGAAGGAGCCAGGACCCAAAGACCTAGCTGGCCTGAAGGGCCCCCAGGGGGCCCCCAAGCAGCCCCTCTCCATTTGGGTCTGGGGGCTTTCTTTAGGCTGAGAACCTGGGAGATTCCTGCAAGGTTGCAGTTCGCGGCCCGAGAAGCACTCTCCGGCCAACATGCCCAACTGCAGCAACAGCTCCCAAACCGAAGGAGCCAGGACCCAAAGACCTAGCTGGCCTGAAGGGCCCCCAGGGGGGCACAAAGAAGTCCCTCTCAATTTGGGTCTGGGGGCTTTTGTTGGGCCGGGAACCTGGGAGAATCCTGCAAGGTTGCAGTTCGCGGCCCGAGAAGCACTCTCCGGCCAACATGCCCAACTGCAGCAACAGCTCCCAAACCGAAGGAGCCAGGACCCAAAGACCTAGCTGGCCTGAAGGGCCCCCAGGGGGCCCCCAAGCAGCCCCTCTCAATTTGGGTCTGGGGCCTTTCGTTGGGCCGGGAACCTGGGAGAATCCTGCAAGGTTGCAGTTCGCGGCCCGAGAAGCACTCTCCGGCCAACATGCCCAACTGCAGCAACAGCTCCCAAAGCGAAGGAGCCAGGACCCAAAGACCTAGCTGGCCTGAAGGGCCCCCAGGGGGCCCCCAAGCAGCCCCTCTCCATTTGGGTCTGGGGGCTTTTGTTGGGCCGGGAACCTGGGAGATTCCTGCAAGGTTGCAGTTCGCGGCCCGAGAAGCACTCTCCGCCCAACATGCCCATCGTCAACAACAGCTCCCAAACCGAATGAGCCAGGACACAAAGACCTAGCTGGCCTGAAGGGCCCCCAGGGGGCCCCCAAGCAGCCCCTCTCCATTTGGGTCTGGGGGCTTTCTTTAGGATGAGAACCTGGGAGATACCAGCAAGGTTGCAGTTCGTGGCCCGAGAAGCACTCTCCGGCCAACATGCCCAATATCCAGCAACAGCTCCCAAAGCGAAGGAGCCAGGACCCAAAGACCTAGCTGGCCTGAAGGGCCCCCAGAAGGCCACCAAGCAGCCCCTCTCCATTTGGGTCTGGGGGCTTTCGTTGGGCATGTATACCTGAGAGGTACCTGCAAGTTACAGTTCGCGGCCCGAGAAGCACTCTCCGCCCAACATGCCCAACTGCAGCAACAGCTCCCAAACCGAAGGAGCCAGGACCCAAAGACCTAGCTGGCCTGAAGGGCCCTCAGGGGGCCCCCAAGCAGCCCCTCTCAATTTGGGTCTGGGGGCTTTCGTTGGGCATGGATACCTGAGAGGTACTTGCAAGGTTACAGTTCGCGGCCCGAGAAGCACTCTCCGGCCAACATGCCCAACTGCAGCAACAGCTCCCAAAGCGAAGGAGCCAGGACCCAAAGACCTAGCTGGCCTGAAGGGCCCCCAGGGGGCCCCCAAGCAGCCCCTCTCAATTTGGGTCTGGGGGCTTTCGTTGGGCCGGGAACCTGGGAGATTCATGCAAGGTTGCAGTTCGCGGCCCGAGAAGCACTCTCCGGCCAACATGCCCAACTGCAGCAACAGCTCCCAAACCGAAGGAGCCAGGACACAAAGACCTAGCTGGCCTGAAGGGCCCCCAGGGGGCCCCAAAGCAGCCCCTCTCCATTTGGGTCTGGGGGCTTTCGTTGGGCATGGAACCTGGGAGATTCCTGCAAGGTTGCAGTTCGCGGCCCGAGAAGCACTCTCCGGCCAACATGCCCAACTGCAGCAACAGCTCCCAAAGCGAAGGAGCCAGGACCCAAAGACCTAGCTGGCCTGAAGGGCCCCCAGGGGGGCCCAAAGAAGTCCCTCTCAATTTGGGTCTGGGGGCTTTTGTTGGGCCGGGAACCTGGGAGAATCCTGCAAGGTTGCAGTTCGCGGCCCGAGAAGCACTCTCTGGCCAACATGCCCAACTGCAGCAACAGCTCCCAAACCGAAGGAGCCAGGACCCAAAGACCTAGCTGGCCTGAAGGGCCCCCAGGGGGCCCCCAAGCAGCCCCTCTCAATTTGGGTCTGGGGGCTTTCGTTGGGCCGGGAACCTGGGAGAATCCTGCAAGGTTGCAGTTCGCGGCCCGAGAAGCACTCTCCGGCCAACATGCCCAACTGCAGCAACAGCTCCCAAACCGAAGGAGCCAGGACCCAAAGACCTAGCTGGCCTGAAGGGCCCCCAGGGGGCCCCCAAGCAGCCCCTCTCCATTTGGGTCTGGGGGCTTTCTTTAGGCTGAGAACCTGGGAGATACCAGCAAGGTTGCAGTTTGCGGCCCGAGAAGCACTCTCCGGCCAACATGCCTAATATCCAGCAACAGCTCCCAAAGCGAAGGAGCCAGGACCCAAAGACCTAGCTGGCCTGAAGGGCCCCCAGAAGGCCACCAAGCAGCCCCTCTCCATTTGGGTCTGGGGGCTTTCGTTGGGCATGTATACCTGGGAGATTCCTGCAAGGTTGCAGTTCGCGGCCCGAGAAGCACTCTCCGGCCAACATGCCCAACTGCAGCAACAGCTCCCAAACCGAAGGAGCCAGGACCCAAAGACCTAGCTGGCCTGAAGGGCCCCCAGGGGGTCCCCAAGCAGCCCCTCTCCATTTGGGTCTGGGGGCTTTCGTTGGGCCGGGAACCTGGGAGAATCCTGCAAGGTTGCAGTTCGCGGCCCGAGAAGCACTCTCCGGCCAACATGCCCAACTGCAGCAACAGCTCCCAAACCGAAGGAGCCAGGACCCAAAGACCTAGCTGGCCTGAAGGGCCCCCAGGGGGCCCCCAAGCAGCCCCTCTCCATTTGGGTCTGGGGCCTTTCGTTGGGCCGGGAACCTGGGAGATTCCTGCGAGGTTGCAGTTCGCGGCCCGAGAAGCACTCTCCGGCCAACATGCCCAACTGCAGCAACAGCTCCCAAAGCGAAGGAGCCAGGACCCAAAGACCTAGCTGGCCTGAAGGGCCCCCAGGGGGCCACTAAGCAGCCCCTCTCAATTTGGGTCTGGGGGCTTTCGTTGGGCATGGATACCTGAGAGGTACCTGCAAGGTTGCAGTTCGCGGCCCGAGAAGCACTCTCCGGCCAACATGCCCAACTGCAGCAACAGCTCCCAAAGCGAAGGAGCCAGGACCCAAAGACCTAGCTGGCCTGAAGGGCCCCCAGGGGGCCCCCAAGCAGCCCCTCTCCATTTGGGTCTGGGGGCTTTCGTTGGGCCGGGAACCTGGGAGAATCCTGCAAGGTTGCAGTTCGCGGCCCGAGAAGCACTCTCCGGCCAACATGCCCAACTGCAGCAACAGCTCCCAAAGTGAAGGAGCCAGGACCCAAAGACCTAGCTGGCCTGAAGGGCCCCCAGGGGACCCCCAAGCAGCCCCTCTCAATTTGGGTCTGGGGGCTTTCATTGGGCCGGGAACCTGGGAGATTCATGCAAGGTTGCAGTTCGCGGCCCGAGAAGCACTCTCCGGCCAACATGCCCAACTGCAGCAACAGCTCCCAAACCGAAGGAGCCAGGACACAAAGACCTAGCTGGCCTGAAGGGCCCCCAGGGGGCCCCCAAGCAGCCCCTCTCACTTTGGGTCTGGGGGCTTTCGTTGGGCATGGAACCTGGGAGAATCCTGCAAGGTTGCAGTTCGCGGCCCGAGAAGCACTCTCCGGCCAACATGCCCAACTGCAGCAACAGCTCCCAAACCGAAGGAGCCAGGACCCAAAGACCTAGCTGGCCTGAAGGGCCCCCAGGGGGGCCCCAAGCAGCCCCTCTCAATTTGGGTCTGGGGGCTTTCGTTGGGCCGGGAACCTGGGAGAATCCTGCAAGGTTGCAGTTCGCGGACCGAGAAGCACTCTCCGGCCAACATGCCCAACTGCAGCAACAGCTCCCAAACCGAAGGAGCCAGGACCCAAAGACCTAGCTGGCCTGAAGGGCCCCCAGGGGGCCCCCAAGCAGCCCCTCTCAATTTGGGTCTGGGGGCTTTCGTTGGGCCGGGAACCTGGGAGAATCCTGCAAGGTTGCAGTTCGCGGCCCGAGAAGCACTCTCCGCCCAACATGCCCATCGTCAACAACAGCTCCCAAACCGAATGAGCCAGGACACAAAGACCTAGCTGGCCTGAAGGGCCCCCAGGGGGCCCCCAAGCAGCCCCTCTCCATTTGGGTCTGGGGGCTTTCTTTAGGATGAGAACCTGGGAGATACCAGCAAGGTTGCAGTTCGCGGCCCGAGAAGCACTCTCCGGCCAACATGCCCAATATCCAGCAACAGCTCCCAAAGCGAAGGAGCCAGGACCCAAAGACCTAGCTGGCCTGAAGGGCCCCCAGAAGGCCACCAAGCAGCCCCTCTCCATTTGGGTCTGGGGGCTTTCGTTGGGCATGTATAGCTGAGAGGTACCTGCAAGTTACAGTTCGCGGCCCGAGAAGCACTCTCCGCCCAACATGCCCAACTGCAGCAACAGCTCCCAAAGCGAAGGAGCCAGGACCCAAAGACCTAGCTGGCCTGAAGGGCCCTCAGGGGGCCCCCAAGCAGCCCCTCTCAATTTGGGTCTGGGGGCTTTCGTTGGGCATGGATACCTGAGAGGTACTTGCAAGGTTACAGTTCGCGGCCCGAGAAGCACTCTCCGGCCAACATGCCCAACTGCAGCAACAGCTCCCAAAGCGAAGGAGCCAGGACCCAAAGACCTAGCTGGCCTGAAGGGCCCCCAGGGGGCCCCCAAGCAGCCCCTCTCAATTTGGGTCTGGGGGCTTTCGTTGGGCCGGGAACCTGGGAGATTCATGCAAGGTTGCAGTTCGCGGCCCGAGAAGCACTCTCCGGCCAACATGCCCAACTGCAGCAACAGCTCCCAAACCGAAGGAGCCAGGACACAAAGACCTAGCTGGCCTGAAGGGCCCCCAGGGGGCCCCCAAGCAGCCCCTCTCCATTTGGGTCTGGGGGCTTTCGTTGGGCATGGAACCTGGGAGATTCCTGCAAGGTTGCAGTTCGCGGCCCGAGAAGCACTCTCCGGCCAACATGCCCAACTGCAGCAACAGCTCCCAAACCGAAGGAGCCAGGACCCAAAGACCTAGCTGGCCTGAAGGGCCCCCAGGGGGGCCCAAAGAAGTCCCTCTCAATTTGGGTCTGGGGGCTTTTGTTGGGCCGGGAACCTGGGAGAATCCTGCAAGGTTGCAGTTCGCGGCCCGAGAAGCACTCTCTGGCCAACATGCCCAACTGCAGCAACAGCTCCCAAACCGAAGGAGCCAGGACCCAAAGACCTAGCTGGCCTGAAGGGCCCCCAGGGGGCCCCCAAGCAGCCCCTCTCAATTTGGGTCTGGGGGCTTTCGTTGGGCCGGGAACCTGGGAGATTCCTGCGAGGTTGCAGTTCGCGGCCCGAGAAGCACTCTCCGGCCAACATGCCCAACTGCAGCAACAGCTCCCAAAGCGAAGGAGCCAGGACCCAAAGACCTAGCTGGCCTGAAGGGCCCCCAGGGGGCCCCCAAGCAGCCCCTCTCCATTTGGGTCTGGGGGCTTTCTTTAGGCTGAGAACCTGGGAGATACCAGCAAGGTTGCAGTTCGCGGCCCGAGAAGCACTCTCCGGCCTACATGCCTAATATCCAGCAACAGCTCCCAAAGCGAAGGAGCCAGGACCCAAAGACCTAGCTGGCCTGAAGGGCCCCCAGAAGGACACCAAGCAGCCCCTCTCCATTTGGGTCTGGGGGCTTTCGTTGGGCATGTATACCTGGGAGATTCCTGCAAGGTTGCAGTTCGCGGCCCGAGAAGCACTCTCCGGCCAACATGCCCAACTGCAGCAACAGCTCCCAAACCGAAGGAGCCAGGACCCAAAGACCAGGCTGGCCTGAAGGGCCCCCAGGGGGGCCCCAAGCAGCCCCTCTCAATTTGGGTCTGGGGGCTTTCGTTGGGCCGGGAACCTGGGAGATTCATGCAAGGTTGCAGTTCGCGGCCCGAGAAGCACTCTCCGGCCAACATGCACAACTGCAGCAACAGCTCCCAAAGCGAAGGAGCCAGGACACAAAGACCTAGCTGGCCTGAAGGGCCCCCAGGGGGCCCCCAAGCAGCCCCTCTCCATTTGGGTCTGGGGGCTTTCGTTGGGCATGGAACCTGGGAGATTCCTGCAAGGTTGCAGTTCGCGGCCCGAGAAGCACTCTCCGGCCAACATGCCCAACTGCAGCAACAGCTCCCAAAGCGAAGGAGCCAGGACCCAAAGACCTAGCTGGCCTGAAGGGCCCCCAGGGGGGCCCAAAGAAGTCCCTCTCAATTTGGGTCTGGGGGCTTTTGTTGGGCCGGGAACCTGGGAGAATCCTGCAAGGTTGCAGTTCGCGGCCCGAGAAGCACTCTCTGGCCAACATGCCCAACTGCAGCAACAGCTCCCAAACCGAAGGAGCCAGGACCCAAAGACCTAGCTGGCCTGAAGGGCCCCCAGGGGGCCCCCAAGCAGCCCCTCTCAATTTGGGTCTGGGGGCTTTCGTTGGGCCGGGAACCTGGGAGAATCCTGCAAGGTTGCAGTTCGCGGCCCGAGAAGCACTCTCCGGCCAACATGCCCAACTGCAGCAACAGCTCCCAAACCGAAGGAGCCAGGACCCAAAGACCTAGCTGGCCTGAAGGGCCCCCAGGGGGCCCCCAAGCAGCCCCTCTCCATTTGGGTCTGGGGGCTTTCGTTGGGCCGGGAACCTGGGAGATTCCTGCGAGGTTGCAGTTCGCGGCCCGAGAAGCACTCTCCGGCCAACATGCCCAACTGCAGCAACAGCTCCCAAAGCGAAGGAGCCAGGACCCAAAGACCTAGCTGGCCTGAAGGGCCCCCAGGGGGCCCCCAAGCAGCCCCTCTCCATTTGGGTCTGGGGGCTTTCTTTAGGCTGAGAACCTGGGAGATACCAGCAAGGTTGCAGTTCGCGGCCCGAGAAGCACTCTCCGGCCAACATGCCTAATATCCAGCAACAGCTCCCAAAGCGAAGGAGCCAGGACCCAAAGACCTAGCTGGCCTGAAGGGCCCCCAGAAGGCCACCAAGCAGCCCCTCTCCATTTGGGTCTGGGGGCTTTCGTTGGGCATGTATACCTGGGAGATTCCTGCAAGGTTGCAGTTCGCGGCCCGAGAAGCACTCTCCGGCCAACATGCCCAACTGCAGCAACAGCTCCCAAACCGAAGGAGCCAGGACCCAAAGACCAGGCTGGCCTGAAGGGCCCCCAGGGGGGCCCCAAGCAGCCCCTCTCAATTTGGGTCTGGGGGCTTTCGTTGGGCCGGGAACCTGGGAGATTCATGCAAGGTTGCAGTTCGCGGCCCGAGAAGCACTCTCCGGCCAACATGCACAACTGCAGCAACAGCTCCCAAAGCGAAGGAGCCAGGACCCAAAGACCTAGCTGGCCTGAAGGGCCCCCAGGGGGCCCCCAAGCAGCCCCTCTCCATTTGGGTCTGGGGGCTTTCGTTGGGCATGGAACCTGGGAGATTCCTGCAAGGTTGCAGTTCGCGGCCCGAGAAGCACTCTCCGGCCAACATGCCCAACTGCAGCAACAGCTCCCAAAGCGAAGGAGCCAGGACCCAAAGACCTAGCTGGCCTGAAGGGCCCCCAGGGGGGCCCAAAGAAGTCCCTCTCAATTTGGGTCTGGGGGCTTTTGTTGGGCCGGGAACCTGGGAGAATCCTGCAAGGTTGCAGTTCGCGGCCCGAGAAGCACTCTCTGGCCAACATGCCCAACTGCAGCAACAGCTCCCAAACCGAAGGAGCCAGGACCCAAAGACCTAGCTGGCCTGAAGGGCCCCCAGGGGGCCCCCAAGCAGCCCCTCTCAATTTGGGTCTGGGGGCTTTCGTTGGGCCGGTATACCTGGGAGAATCCTGCAAGGTTGCAGTTCGCGGCCCGAGAAGCACTCTCCGGCCAACATGCCCAACTGCAGCAACAGCTCCCAAACCGAAGGAGCCAGGACCCAAAGACCTAGCTGGCCTGAAGGGCCCCCAGGGGGCCCCCAAGCAGCCCCTCTCCATTTGGGTCTGGGGGCTTTCTTTAGGCTGAGAACCTGGGAGATACCAGCAAGGTTGCAGTTTGCGGCCCGAGAAGCACTCTCCGGCCAACATGCCTAATATCCAGCAACAGCTCCCAAAGCGAAGGAGCCAGGACCCAAAGACCTAGCTGGCCTGAAGGGCCCCCAGAAGGCCACCAAGCAGCCCCTCTCCATTTGGGTCTGGGGGCTTTCGTTGGGCATGTATACCTGGGAGATTCCTGCAAGGTTGCAGTTCGCGGCCCGAGAAGCACTCTCCGGCCAACATGCCCAACTGCAGCAACAGCTCCCAAACCGAAGGAGCCAGGACCCAAAGACCTAGCTGGCCTGAAGGGCCCCCAGGGGGCCCCCAAGCAGCCCCTCTCAATTTGGGTCTGGGGGCTTTCGTTGGGCATGGAACCTGGGAGATTCCTGCAAGGTTGCAGTTCGCGGCCCGAGAAGCACTCTCCGGCCAACATGCCCAACTGCAGCAACAGCTCCCAAACCGAAGGAGCCAGGACCCAAAGACCTAGCTGGCCTGAAGGGCCCCCAGGGGGGCACAAAGAAGTCCCTCTCAATTTGGGTCTGGGGGCTTTTGTTGGGCCGGGAACCTGGGAGAATCCTGCAAGGTTGCAGTTCGCGGCCCGAGAAGCACTCTCCGGCCAACATGCCCAACTGCAGCAACAGCTCCCAAACCGAAGGAGCCAGGACCCAAAGACCTAGCTGGCCTGAAGGGCCCCCAGGGGGCCCCCAAGCAGCCCCTCTCAATTTGGGTCTGGGGCCTTTCGTTGGGCCGGGAACCTGGGAGAATCCTGCAAGGTTGCAGTTCGCGGTCCGAGAAGCACTCTCCGGCCAACATGCCCAACTGCAGCAACAGCTCCCAAAGCGAAGGAGCCAGGACCCAAAGACCTAGCTGGCCTGAAGGGCCCCCAGGGGGCCCCCAAGCAGCCCCTCTCCATTTGGGTCTGGGGGCTTTTGTTGGGCCGGGAACCTGGGAGATTCCTGCAAGGTTGCAGTTCGAGGCCCGAGAAGCACTCTCCGCCCAACATGCCCATCGTCAACAACAGCTCCCAAACCGAATGAGCCAGGACACAAAGACCTAGCTGGCCTGAAGGGCCCCCAGGGGGCCCCCAAGCAGCCCCTCTCCATTTGGGTCTGGGGGCTTTCTTTAGGATGAGAACCTGGGAGATACCAGCAAGGTTGCAGTTCGTGGCCCGAGAAGCACTCTCCGGCCAACATGCCCAATATCCAGCAACAGCTCCCAAAGCGAAGGAGCCAGGACCCAAAGACCTAGCTGGCCTGAAGGGCACCCAGAAGGCCACCAAGCAGCCCCTCTCCATTTGGGTCTGGGGGCTTTCGTTGGGCATGTATACCTGAGAGGTACCTGCAAGTTACAGTTCGCGGCCCGAGAAGCACTCTCCGCCCAACATGCCCAACTGCAGCAACAGCTCCCAAAGCGAAGGAGCCAGGACCCAAAGACCTAGCTGGCCTGAAGGGCCCCCAGGGGGCCCCCAAGCAGCCCCTCTCAATTTGGGTCTGGGGGCTTTCGTTGGGCATGGATACCTGAGAGGTACTTGCAAGGTTACAGTTCGCGGCCCGAGAAGCACTCTCCGGCCAACATGCCCAACTGCAGCAACAGCTCCCAAAGCGAAGGAGCCAGGACCCAAAGACCTAGCTGGCCTGAAGGGCCCCCAGGGGGCCCCCAAGCAGCCCCTCTCAATTTGGGTCTGGGGGCTTTCGTTGGGCCGGGAACCTGGGAGATTCATGCAAGGTTGCAGTTCGCGGCCCGAGAAGCACTCTCCGGCCAACATGCCCAACTGCAGCAACAGCTCCCAAACCGAAGGAGCCAGGACACAAAGACCTAGCTGGCCTGAAGGGCCCCCAGGGGGCCCCCAAGCAGCCCCTCTCCATTTGGGTCTGGGGGCTTTCGTTGGGCATGGAACCTGGGAGATTCCTGCAAGGTTGCAGTTCGCGGCCCGAGAAGCACTCTCCGGCCAACATGCCCAACTGCAGCAACAGCTCCCAAACCGAAGGAGCCAGGACCCAAAGACCTAGCTGGCCTGAAGGGCCCCCAGGGGGACCCAAAGAAGTCCCTCTCAATTTGGGTCTGGGGGCTTTTGTTGGGCCGGGAACCAGGGAGAATCCTGCAAGGTTGCAGTTCGCGGCCCGAGAAGCACTCTCCGGCCAACATGCCCAACTGCAGCAACAGCTCCCAAAGCGAAGGAGCCAGGACCCAAAGACCTAGCTGGCCTGAAGGGCCCCCAGGGGGCCCCCAAGCAGCCCCTCTCCATTTGGGTCTGGGGGCTTTCTTTAGGCTGAGAACCTGGGAGATACCAGCAAGGTTGCAGTTCGCGGCCCGAGAAGCACTCTCCGGCCAACATGCCCAACTGCAGCAACAGCTCCCAAAGCGAAGGAGCCAGGACCCAAAGACCTAGCTGGCCTGAAGGGCCCCGAGGGGGCCCCCAAGCAGCCCCTCTCCATTTGGGTCTGGGGGCTTTCGTTGGGCCGGGAACCTGGGAGAATCCTGCAAGGTTGCAGTTCGCGGCCCGAGAAGCACTCTCCGGCCAACATGCCCAACTGCAGCAACAGCTCCCAAAGTGAAGGAGCCAGGACCCAAAGACCTAGCTGGCCTGAAGGGCCCCCAGGGGACCCCCAAGCAGCCCCTCTCAATTTGGGTCTGGGGGCTTTCATTGGGCCGGGAACCTGGGAGATTCATGCAAGGTTGCAGTTCGCGGCCCGAGAAGCACTCTCCGGCCAACATGCCCAACTGCAGCAACAGCTCCCAAACCGAAGGAGCCAGGACCCAAAGACCTAGCTGGCCTGAAGGGCCCCCAGGGGGCCCCCAAGCAGCCCCTCTCCATTTGGGTCTGGGGGCTTTCGTTGGGCATGGAACCTGGGAGAATCCTGCAAGGTTGCAGTTCGCGGCCCGAGAAGCACTCTCCGGCCAACATGCCCAACTGCAGCAACAGCTCCCAAACCGAAGGAGCCAGGACCCAAAGACCTAGCTGGCCTGAAGGGCCCCCAGGGGGCCCCCAAGCAGCCCCTCTCCATTTGGGTCTGGGGCCTTTCGTTGGGCCGGGAACCTGGGAGATTCCTGCGAGGTTCCAGTTCGCGGCCCGAGAAGCACTCTCCGGCCAACATGCCCAACTGCAGCAACAGCTCCCAAACCGAAGGAGCCAGGACCCAAAGACCTAGCTGGCCTGAAGGGCCCCCATGGGGCCCCCAAGGAGCTCCTCTCCATTTGGGTCTGGGGGCTTTAGTTGGGCCGGGAACCTGGGAGGTACCTGCAAGGTTGCAGTTCGCGGCCGGAGAAGCACTCTCCGGCCAACATGCCCAACTGCAGCAACAGCTCCCAAAGCGAAGGAGCCAGGACCCAAAGACCTAGCTGGCCTGAAGGGCCCCCAGGGGGCCCCCAAGCAGCCCCTCTCCATTTGGGTCTGGGGGCTTTTGTTCGGCTGGGAACCTGAAAGATTCCTGCAAGGTTGCAGTTCGCGGCCCGAGAAGCACTCTCCGGCCAACATGCCCAACTGCAGCAACAGCTCCCAAACCGAATGAGCCAGGACCCAAAGACCTAGCTGGCCTGAAGGGCCCCCAGGGGGGCCCCCAAGCAGCCCCTATCAATTTGGGTCTGGGGGCTTTCGTTGGGCCGGGAACCTGGGAGAATCCTGCAAGTTTGCAGTTCGCGGCCCGAGAAGCACTCTCCGGCCAACATGCCCAACTGCAGCAACAGCTCCCAAAGCGAAGGAGCCAGGACCCAAAGACCTAGCTGGCCTGAAGGGCCCCCAGGGGGCCCCCAAGCAGCCCCTCTCCATTTGGGTCTGGGGCCTTTCGTTGGGCCGGGAACCTGGGAGATTCCTGCGAGGTTGCAGTTCGCGGCCCGAGAAGCACTCTCCGGCCAACATGCCCAACTGCAGCAACAGCTCCCAAAGCGAAGGAGCCAGGACCCAAAGAACTAGCTGGACTGAAGGGCCCCGAGGGGGCCCCCAAGCAGCCCCTCTCCATTTGGGTCTGGGGCCTTTCGTTGGGCCGGGAACCTGGGAGGTACCTGCAAGGTTGCAGTTCGCGGCCCGAGAAGCACTCTCCGGCCAACATGCTCAACTGCAGCAACAGCTCCCAAAGCGAAGGAGCCAGGACCCAAAGACCTAGCTGGCCTGAAGGGCCCCCAGGGGGCCCCCAAGCAGCCCCTCTCAATTTGGGTCTGGGGGCTTTCGTTGGGCATGGATACCTGAGAGGTACCTGCAAGGTTACAGTTCGCGGCCCGAGAAGCACTCTCCGGCCAACATGCCCAACTGCAGCAACAGCTCCCAAAGCGAAGGAGCCAGGACCCAAAGACCTAGCTGGCCTGAAGGGCCCCCAGGGGGCCCCCAAGCAGCCCCTCTCCATTTGGGTCTGGGGGCTTTCGTTGGGCCGGGAACCTGGGAGATTCATGCAAGGTTGCAGTTCGCGGCCCGAGAAGCACTCTCCGGCCAACATGCCCAACTGCAGCAACAGCTCCCAAACCGAAGGAGCCAGGACCCAAAGACCTAGCTGGCCTGAAGGGCCCCTAGGGGGCCCCCAAGCAGCCCCTCTCAATTTGGGTCTGGGGGCTTTCGTTGGGCATGGAACCTGGGAGATTCCTGCAAGGTTGCAGTTCGCGGCCCGAGAAGCACTCTCCGGCCAACATGCCCAACTGCAGCAACAGCTCCCAAACCGAAGGAGCCAGGACCCAAAGACCTAGCTGGCCTGAAGGGCCCCCAGGGGGGCACAAAGAAGTCCCTCTCAATTTGGGTCTGGGGGCTTTTGTTGGGCCGGGAACCTGGGAGAATCCTGCAAGGTTGCAGTTCGCGGCCCGAGAAGCACTCTCCGGCCAACATGCCCAACTGCAGCAACAGCTCCCAAACCGAAGGAGCCAGGACCCAAAGACCTAGCTGGCCTGAAGGGCCCCCAGGGGGCCCCCAAGCAGCCCCTCTCAATTTGGGTCTGGGGGCTTTCGTTGGGCATGGATACCTGAGAGGTACCTGCAAGGTTACAGTTCGCGGCCCGAGAAGCACTCTCCGGCCAACATGCCCAACTGCAGCAACAGCTCCCAAAGCGAAGGAGCCAGGACCCAAAGACCTAGCTGGCCTGAAGGGCCCCCAGGGGGCCCCCAAGCAGCCCCTCTCCATTTGGGTCTGGGGGCTTTTGTTGGGCCGGGAACCTGGGAGATTCCTGCAAGGTTGCAGTTCGAGGCCCGAGAAGCACTCTCCGCCCAACATGCCCATCGTCAACAACAGCTCCCAAACCGAATGAGCCAGGACACAAAGACCTAGCTGGCCTGAAGGGCCCCCAGGGGGCCCCCAAGCAGCCCCTCTCCATTTGGGTCTGGGGGCTTTCTTTAGGATGAGAACCTGGGAGATACCAGCAAGGTTGCAGTTCGTGGCCCGAGAAGCACTCTCCGGCCAACATGCCCAATATCCAGCAACAGCTCCCAAAGCGAAGGAGCCAGGACCCAAAGACCTAGCTGGCCTGAAGGGCACCCAGAAGGCCACCAAGCAGCCCCTCTCCATTTGGGTCTGGGGGCTTTCGTTGGGCATGTATACCTGAGAGGTACCTGCAAGTTACAGTTCGCGGCCCGAGAAGCACTCTCCGCCCAACATGCCCAACTGCAGCAACAGCTCCCAAAGCGAAGGAGCCAGGACCCAAAGACCTAGCTGGCCTGAAGGGCCCTCAGGGGGCCCCCAAGCAGCCCCTCTCAATTTGGGTCTGGGGGCTTTCGTTGGGCATGGATACCTGAGAGGTACTTGCAAGGTTACAGTTCGCGGCCCGAGAAGCACTCTCCGGCCAACATGCACAACTGCAGCAACAGCTCCCAAAGCGAAGGAGCCAGGACCCAAAGACCTAGCTGGCCTGAAGGGCCCCCAGGGGGCCCCCAAGCAGCCCCTCTCAATTTGGGTCTGGGGGCTTTCGTTGGGCCGGGAACCTGGGAGATTCATGCAAGGTTGCAGTTCGCGGCCCGAGAAGCACTCTCCGGCCAACATGCACAACTGCAGCAACAGCTCCCAAACCGAAGGAGCCAGGACACAAAGACCTAGCTGGCCTGAAGGGCCCCCAGGGGGCCCCCAAGCAGCCCCTCTCCATTTGGGTCTGGGGGCTTTCGTTGGGCATGGAACCTGGGAGATTCCTGCAAGGTTGCAGTTCGCGGCCCGAGAAGCACTCTCCGGCCAACATGCCCAACTGCAGCAACAGCTCCCAAACCGAAGGAGCCAGGACCCAAAGACCTAGCTGGCCTGAAGGGCCCCCAGGGGGGCCCAAAGAAGTCCCTCTCAATTTGGGTCTGGGGGCTTTTGTTGGGCCGGGAACCTGGGAGAATCCTGCAAGGTTGCAGTTCGCGGCCCGAGAAGCACTCTCTGGCCAACATGCCCAACTGCAGCAACAGCTCCCAAAGCGAAGGAGCCAGGACCCAAAGACCTAGCTGGCCTGAAGGGCCCCCAGGGGGCCCCCAAGCAGCCCCTCTCAATTTGGGTCTGGGGGCTTTCGTTGGGCCGGGAACCTGGGAGAATCCTGCAAGGTTGCAGTTCGCGGCCCGAGAAGCACTCTCCGGCCAACATGCCCAACTGCAGCAACAGCTCCCAAACCGAAGGAGCCAGGACCCAAAGACCTAGCTGGCCTGAAGGGCCCCCAGGGGGCCCCCAAGCAGCCCCTCTCCATTTGGGTCTGGGGGCTTTCTTTAGGCTGAGAACCTGGGAGATACCAGCAAGGTTGCAGTTTGCGGCCCGAGAAGCACTCTCCGGCCAACATGCCTAATATCCAGCAACAGCTCCCAAAGCGAAGGAGCCAGGACCCAAAGACCTAGCTGGCCTGAAGGGCCCCCAGAAGGCCACCAAGCAGCCCCTCTCCATTTGGGTCTGGGGGCTTTCGTTGGGCATGTATACCTGGGAGATTCCTGCAAGGTTGCAGTTCGCGGCCCGAGAAGCACTCTCCGGCCAACATGCCCAACTGCAGCAACAGCTCCCAAACCGAAGGAGCCAGGACCCAAAGACCTAGCTGGCCTGAAGGGCCCCCAGGGGGTCCCCAAGCAGCCCCTCTCCATTTGGGTCTGGGGGCTTTCGTTGGGCCGGGAACCTGGGAGAATCCTGCAAGGTTGCAGTTCGCGGCCCGAGAAGCACTCTCCGGCCAACATGCCCAACTGCAGCAACAGCTCCCAAACCGAAGGAGCCAGGACCCAAAGACCTAGCTGGCCTGAAGGGCCCCCAGGGGGCCCCCAAGCAGCCCCTCTCCATTTGGGTCTGGGGCCTTTCGTTGGGCCGGGAACCTGGGAGATTCCTGCGAGGTTGCAGTTCGCGGCCCGAGAAGCACTCTCCGGCCAACATGCCCAACTGCAGCAACAGCTCCCAAACCGAAGGAGCCAGGACCCAAAGACCTAGCTGGCCTGAAGGGCCCCCAGGGTGCCACTAAGCAGCCCCTCTCAATTTGGGTCTGGGGGCTTTCGTTGGGCATGTATACCTGAGAGGTACCTGCAAGGTTGCAGTTCGCGGCCCGAGAAGCACTCTCCGGCCAACATGCCCAACTGCAGCAACAGCTCCCAAAGCGAAGGAGCCAGGACCCAAAGACCTAGCTGGCCTGAAGGGCCCCCAGGGGGCCCCCAAGCAGCCCCTCTCCATTTGGGTCTGGGGGCTTTCGTTGGGCCGGGAACCTGGGAGAATCCTGCAAGGTTGCAGTTCGCGGCCCGAGAAGCACTCTCCGGCCAACATGCCCAACTGCAGCAACAGCTCCCAAAGTGAAGGAGCCAGGACCCAAAGACCTAGCTGGCCTGAAGGGCCCCCAGGGGACCCCCAAGCAGCCCCTCTCAATTTGGGTCTGGGGGCTTTCATTGGGCCGGGAACCTGGGAGATTCATGCAAGGTTGCAGTTCGCGGCCCGAGAAGCACTCTCCGGCCAACATGCCCAACTGCAGCAACAGCTCCCAAACCGAAGGAGCCAGGACACAAAGACCTAGCTGGCCTGAAGGGCCCCCAGGGGGCCCCCAAGCAGCCCCTCTCACTTTGGGTCTGGGGGCTTTCGTTGGGCATGGAACCTGGGAGAATCCTGCAAGGTTGCAGTTCGAGGCCCGAGAAGCACTCTCCGGCCAACATGCCAACTGCAGCAACAGCTCCCAAACCGAAGGAGCCAGGACCCAAAGACCTAGCTGGCCTGAAGGGCCCCCAGGGGGGCCCCAAGCAGCCCCTCTCAATTTGGGTCTGGGGGCTTTCGTTGGGCCGGGAACCTGGGAGAATCCTGCAAGGTTGCAGTTCGCGGCCCGAGAAGCACTCTCCGGCCAACATGCCCAACTGCAGCAACAGCTCCCAAACCGAAGGAGCCAGGACCCAAAGACCTAGCTGGCCTGAAGGGCCCCCAGGGGGCCCCCAAGCAGCCCCTCTCAATTTGGGTCTGGGGGCTTTCGTTGGGCCGGGAACCTGGGAGAATCCTGCAAGGTTGCAGTTCGCGGCCCGAGAAGCACTCTCCGCCCAACATGCCCATCGTCAACAACAGCTCCCAAACCGAATGAGCCAGGACACAAAGACCTAGCTGGCCTGAAGGGCCCCCAGGGGGCCCCCAAGCAGCCCCTCTCCATTTGGGTCTGGGGGCTTTCTTTAGGATGAGAACCTGGGAGATACCAGCAAGGTTGCAGTTCGCGGCCCGAGAAGCACTCTCCGGCCAACATGCCCAATATCCAGCAACAGCTCCCAAAGCGAAGGAGCCAGGACCCAAAGACCTAGCTGGCCTGAAGGGCCCCCAGAAGGCCACCAAGCAGCCCCTCTCCATTTGGGTCTGGGGGCTTTCGTTGGGCATGTATAGCTGAGAGGTACCTGCAAGTTACAGTTCGCGGCCCGAGAAGCACTCTCCGCCCAACATGCCCAACTGCAGCAACAGCTCCCAAAGCGAAGGAGCCAGGACCCAAAGACCTAGCTGGCCTGAAGGGCCCTCAGGGGGCCCCCAAGCAGCCCCTCTCAATTTGGGTCTGGGGGCTTTCGTTGGGCATGGATACCTGAGAGGTACTTGCAAGGTTACAGTTCGCGGCCCGAGAAGCACTCTCCGGCCAACATGCCCAACTGCAGCAACAGCTCCCAAAGCGAAGGAGCCAGGACCCAAAGACCTAGCTGGCCTGAAGGGCCCCCAGGGGGCCCCCAAGCAGCCCCTCTCAATTTGGGTCTGGGGGCTTTCGTTGGGCCGGGAACCTGGGAGATTCATGCAAGGTTGCAGTTCGCGGCCCGAGAAGCACTCTCCGGCCAACATGCCCAACTGCAGCAACAGCTCCCAAACCGAAGGAGCCAGGACACAAAGACCTAGCTGGCCTGAAGGGCCCCCAGGGGGCCCCCAAGCAGCCCCTCTCCATTTGGGTCTGGGGGCTTTCGTTGGGCATGGAACCTGGGAGATTCCTGCAAGGTTGCAGTTCGCGGCCCGAGAAGCACTCTCCGGCCAACATGCCCAACTGCAGCAACAGCTCCCAAACCGAAGGAGCCAGGACCCAAAGACCTAGCTGGCCTGAAGGGCCCCCAGGGGGGCCCAAAGAAGTCCCTCTCAATTTGGGTCTGGGGGCTTTTGTTGGGCCGGGAACCTGGGAGAATCCTGCAAGGTTGCAGTTCGCGGCCCGAGAAGCACTCTCTGGCCAACATGCCCAACTGCAGCAACAGCTCCCAAACCGAAGGAGCCAGGACCCAAAGACCTAGCTGGCCTGAAGGGCCCCCAGGGGGCCCCCAAGCAGCCCCTCTCAATTTGGGTCTGGGGGCTTTCGTTGGGCCGGGAACCTGGGAGATTCCTGCGAGGTTGCAGTTCGCGGCCCGAGAAGCACTCTCCGGCCAACGTGCCCAACTGCAGCAACAGCTCCCAAAGCGAAGGAGCCAGGACCCAAAGACCTAGCTGGCCTGAAGGGCCCCCAGAAGGCCACCAAGCAGCCCCTCTCCATTTGGGTCTGGGGGCTTTCGTTGGGCATGTATACCTGGGAGATTCCTGCAAGGTTGCAGTTCGCGGCCCGAGAAGCACTCTCCGGCCAACATGCCCAACTGCAGCAACAGCTCCCAAACCGAAGGAGCCAGGACCCAAAGACCTAGCTGGCCTGAAGGGCCCCCAGGGGGGCCCCAAGCAGCCCCTCTCAATTTGGGTCTGGGGGCTTTCGTTGGGCCGGGAACCTGGGAGATTCATGCAAGGTTGCAGTTCGCGGCCCGAGAAGCACTCTCCGGCCAACATGCACAACTGCAGCAACAGCTCCCAAAGCGAAGGAGCCAGGACACAAAGACCTAGCTGGCCTGAAGGGCCCCCAGGGGGCCCCCAAGCAGCCCCTCTCCATTTGGGTCTGGGGGCTTTCGTTGGGCATGGAACCTGGGAGATTCCTGCAAGGTTGCAGTTCGCGGCCCGAGAAGCACTCTCCGGCCAACATGCCCAACTGCAGCAACAGCTCCCAAACCGAAGGAGCCAGGACCCAAAGACCTAGCTGGCCTGAAGGGCCCCCAGGGGGGCCCAAAGAAGTCCCTCTCAATTTGGGTCTGGGGGCTTTTGTTGGGCCGGGAACCTGGGAGAATCCTGCAAGGTTGCAGTTCGCGGCCCGAGAAGCACTCTCTGGCCAACATGCACAACTGCAGCAACAGCTCCCAAACCGAAGGAGCCAGGACCCAAAGACCTAGCTGGCCTGAAGGGCCCCCAGGGGGCCACCAAGCAGCCCCTCTCAATTTGGGTCTGGGGGCTTTCGTTGGGCCGGGAACCTGGGAGAATCCTGCAAGGTTGCAGTTCGCGGCCCGAGAAGCACTCTCCGGCCAACATGCCCAACTGCAGCAACAGCTCCCAAACCGAAGGAGCCAGGACCCAAAGACCTAGCTGGCCTGAAGGGCCCCCAGGGGGCCCCCAAGCAGCCCCTCTCCATTTGGGTCTGGGGGCTTTCTTTAGGCTGAGAACCTGGGAGATACCAGCAAGGTTGCAGTTTGCGGCCCGAGAAGCACTCTCCGGCCAACATGCCTAATATCCAGCAACAGCTCCCAAAGCGAAGGAGCCAGGACCCAAAGACCTAGCTGGCCTGAAGGGCCCCCAGAAGGCCACCAAGCAGCCCCTCTCCATTTGGGTCTGGGGGCTTTCGTTGGGCATGTATACCTGGGAGATTCCTGCAAGGTTGCAGTTCGCGGCCCGAGAAGCACTCTCCGGCCAACATGCCCAACTGCAGCAACAGCTCCCAAACCGAAGGAGCCAGGACCCAAAGACCTAGCTGGCCTGAAGGGCCCCCAGGGGGTCCCCAAGCAGCCCCTCTCCATTTGGGTCTGGGGGCTTTCGTTGGGCCGGGAACCTGGGAGAATCCTGCAAGGTTGCAGTTCGCGGCCCGAGAAGCACTCTCCGGCCAACATGCCCAACTGCAGCAACAGCTCCCAAACCGAAGGAGCCAGGACCCAAAGACCTAGCTGGCCTGAAGGGCCCCCAGGGGGCCCCCAAGCAGCCCCTCTCCATTTGGGTCTGGGGCCTTTCGTTGGGCCGGGAACCTGGGAGATTCCTGCGAGGTTGCAGTTCGCGGCCCGAGAAGCACTCTCCGGCCAACATGCCCAACTGCAGCAACAGCTCCCAAAGCGAAGGAGCCAGGACCCAAAGACCTAGCTGGCCTGAAGGGCCCCCAGAAGGCCACCAAGCAGCCCCTCTCCATTTGGGTCTGGGGGCTTTCGTTGGGCATGTATACCTGGGAGATTCCTGCAAGGTTGCAGTTCGCGGCCCGAGAAGCACTCTCCGGCCAACATGCCCAACTGCAGCAACAGCTCCCAAACCGAAGGAGCCAGGACCCAAAGACCTAGCTGGCCTGAAGGGCCCCCAGGGGGTCCCCAAGCAGCCCCTCTCCATTTGGGTCTGGGGGCTTTCGTTGGGCCGGGAACCTGGGAGAATCCTGCAAGGTTGCAGTTCGCGGCCCGAGAAGCACTCTCCGGCCAACATGCCCAACTGCAGCAACAGCTCCCAAACCGAAGGAGCCAGGACCCAAAGACCTAGCTGGCCTGAAGGGCCCCCAGGGGGCCCCCAAGCAGCCCCTCTCCATTTGGGTCTGGGGCCTTTCGTTGGGCCGGGAACCTGGGAGATTCCTGCGAGGTTGCAGTTCGCGGCCCGAGAAGCACTCTCCGGCCAACATGCCCAACTGCAGCAACAGCTCCCAAACCGAAGGAGCCAGGACCCAAAGACCTAGCTGGCCTGAAGGGCCCCCAGGGGGCCACTAAGCAGCCCCTCTCAATTTGGGTCTGGGGGCTTTCGTTGGGCATGGATACCTGAGAGGTACCTGCAAGGTTGCAGTTCGCGGCCCGAGAAGCACTCTCCGGCCAACATGCCCAACTGCAGCAACAGCTCCCAAACCGAAGGAGCCAGGACCCAAAGACCTAGCTGGCCTGAAGGGCCCCCAGGGGGCCCCCAAGCAGCCCCTCTCCATTTGGGTCTGGGGGCTTTCGTTGGGCCGGGAACCTGGGAGAATCCTGCAAGGTTGCAGTTCGCGGCCCGAGAAGCACTCTCCGGCCAACATGCCCAACTGCAGCAACAGCTCCCAAAGTGAAGGAGCCAGGACCCAAAGACCTAGCTGGCCTGAAGGGCCCCCAGGGGACCCCCAAGCAGCCCCTCTCACTTTGGGTCTGGGGGCTTTCGTTGGGCATGGAACCTGGGAGAATCCTGCAAGGTTGCAGTTCGCGGCCCGAGAAGCACTCTCCGGCCAACATGCCCAACTGCAGCAACAGCTCCCAAACCGAAGGAGCCAGGACCCAAAGACCTAGCTGGCCTGAAGGGCCCCCAGGGGGGCCCCAAGCAGCCCCTCTCAATTTGGGTCTGGGGGCTTTCGTTGGGCCGGGAACCTGGGAGAATCCTGCAAGGTTGCAGTTCGCGGCCCGAGAAGCACTCTCCGGCCAACATGCCCAACTGCAGCAACAGCTCCCAAACCGAAGGAGCCAGGACCCAAAGACCTAGCTGGCCTGAAGGGCCCCCAGGGGGCCCCCAAGCAGCCCCTCTCAATTTGGGTCTGGGGGCTTTCGTTGGGCCGGGAACCTGGGAGAATCCTGCAAGGTTGCAGTTCGCGGCCCGAGAAGCACTCTCCGCCCAACATGCCCATCGTCAACAACAGCTCCCAAACCGAATGAGCCAGGACACAAAGACCTAGCTGGCCTGAAGGGCCCCCAGGGGGCCCCCAAGCAGCCCCTCTCCATTTGGGTCTGGGGGCTTTCTTTAGGATGAGAACCTGGGAGATACCAGCAAGGTTGCAGTTCGCGGCCCGAGAAGCACTCTCCGGCCAACATGCCCAATATCCAGCAACAGCTCCCAAAGCGAAGGAGCCAGGACCCAAAGACCTAGCTGGCCTGAAGGGCCCCCAGAAGGCCACCAAGCAGCCCCTCTCCATTTGGGTCTGGGGGCTTTCGTTGGGCATGTATAGCTGAGAGGTACCTGCAAGTTACAGTTCGCGGCCCGAGAAGCACTCTCCGCCCAACATGCCCAACTGCAGCAACAGCTCCCAAAGCGAAGGAGCCAGGACCCAAAGACCTAGCTGGCCTGAAGGGCCCTCAGGGGGCCCCCAAGCAGCCCCTCTCAATTTGGGTCTGGGGGCTTTCGTTGGGCATGGATACCTGAGAGGTACTTGCAAGGTTACAGTTCGCGGCCCGAGAAGCACTCTCCGGCCAACATGCCCAACTGCAGCAACAGCTCCCAAAGCGAAGGAGCCAGGACCCAAAGACCTAGCTGGCCTGAAGGGCCCCCAGGGGGCCCCCAAGCAGCCCCTCTCAATTTGGGTCTGGGGGCTTTCGTTGGGCCGGGAACCTGGGAGATTCCTGCAAGGTTGCAGTTCGCGTCCCGAGAAGCACTCTCCGGCCAACATGCCCAACTGCAGCAACAGCTCCCAAACCGAAGGAGCCAGGACACAAAGACCTAGCTGGCCTGAAGGGCCCCCAGGGGGCCCCCAAGCAGCCCCTCTCCATTTGGGGCTGGGGGCTTTCGTTGGGCATGGAACCTGGGAGATTCCTGCAAGGTTGCAGTTCGCGGCCCGAGAAGCACTCTCCGGCCAACATGCCCAACTGCAGCAACAGCTCCCAAACCGAAGGAGCCAGGACCCAAAGACCTAGCTGGCCTGAAGGGCCCCCAGGGGGGCCCAAAGAAGTCCCTCTCAATTTGGGTCTGGGGGCTTTTGTTGGGCCGGGAACCTGGGAGAATCCTGCAAGGTTGCAGTTCGCGGCCCGAGAAGCACTCTCTGGCCAACATGCCCAACTGCAGCAACAGCTCCCAAACCGAAGGAGCCAGGACCCAAAGACCTAGCTGGCCTGAAGGGCCCCCAGGGGGCCCCCAAGCAGCCCCTCTCAATTTGGGTCTGGGGGCTTTCGTTGGGCCGGGAACCTTTGAGATTCCTGCGAGGTTGCAGTTCGCGGCCCGAGAAGCACTCTCCGGCCAACATGCCCAACTGCAGCAACAGCTCCCAAAGCGAAGGAGCCAGGACCCAAAGACCTAGCTGGCCTGAAGGGCCCCCAGGGGGCCCCCAAGCAGCCCCTCTCCATTTGGGTCTGGGGGCTTTCTTTAGGCTGAGAACCTGGGAGATACCAGCAAGGTTGCAGTTCGCGGCCCGAGAAGCACTCTCCGGCCAACATGCCTAATATCCAGCAACAGCTCCCAAAGCGAAGGAGCCAGGACCCAAAGACCTAGCTGGCCTGAAGGGCCCCCAGAAGGCCACCAAGCAGCCCCTCTCCATTTGGGTCTGGGGGCTTTCGTTGGGCATGTATACCTGGGAGATTCCTGCAAGGTTGCAGTTCGCGGCCCGAGAAGCACTCTCCGGCCAACATGCCCAACTGCAGCAACAGCTCCCAAACCGAAGGAGCCAGGACCCAAAGACCTAGCTGGCCTGAAGGGCCCCCAGGGGGGCCCCAAGCAGCCCCTCTCAATTTGGGTCTGGGGGCTTTCGTTGGGCCGGGAACCTGGGAGATTCATGCAAGGTTGCAGTTCGCGGCCCGAGAAGCACTCTCCGGCCAACATGCACAACTGCAGCAACAGCTCCCAAAGCGAAGGAGCCAGGACACAAAGACCTAGCTGGCCTGAAGGGCCCCCAGGGGGCCCCCAAGCAGCCCCTCTCCATTTGGGTCTGGGGGCTTTCGTTGGGCATGGAACCTGGGAGATTCCTGCAAGGTTGCAGTTCGCGGCCCGAGAAGCACTCTCCGGCCAACATGCCCAACTGCAGCAACAGCTCCCAAAGCGAAGGAGCCAGGACCCAAAGACCTAGCTGGCCTGAAGGGCCCCCAGGGGGGCCCAAAGAAGTCCCTCTCAATTTGGGTCTGGGGGCTTTTGTTGGGCCGGGAACCTGGGAGAATCCTGCAAGGTTGCAGTTCGCGGCCCGAGAAGCACTCTCTGGCCAACATGCCCAACTGCAGCAACAGCTCCCAAACCGAAGGAGCCAGGACCCAAAGACCTAGCTGGCCTGAAGGGCCCCCAGGGGGCCCCCAAGCAGCCCCTCTCAATTTGGGTCTGGGGGCTTTCGTTGGGCCGGGAACCTGGGAGAATCCTGCAAGGTTGCAGTTCGCGGCCCGAGAAGCACTCTCCGGCCAACATGCCCAACTGCAGCAACAGCTCCCAAACCGAAGGAGCCAGGACCCAAAGACCTAGCTGGCCTGAAGGGCCCCCAGGGGGCCCCCAAGCAGCCCCTCTCCATTTGGGTCTGGGGGCTTTCTTTAGGCTGAGAACCTGGGAGATACCAGCAAGGTTGCAGTTTGCGGCCCGAGAAGCACTCTCCGGCCAACATGCCTAATATCCAGCAACAGCTCCCAAAGCGAAGGAGCCAGGACCCAAAGACCTAGCTGGCCTGAAGGGCCCCCAGAAGGCCACCAAGCAGCCCCTCTCCATTTGGGTCTGGGGGCTTTCGTTGGGCATGTATACCTGGGAGATTCCTGCAAGGTTGCAGTTCGCGGCCCGAGAAGCACTCTCCGGCCAACATGCCCAACTGCAGCAACAGCTCCCAAAGCGAAGGAGCCAGGACCCAAAGACCTAGCTGGCCTGAAGGGCCCCCAGGGGGTCCCCAAGCAGCCCCTCTCCATTTGGGTCTGGGGGCTTTCGTTGGGCCGGGAACCTGGGAGAATCCTGCAAGGTTGCAGTTCGCGGCCCGAGAAGCACTCTCCGGCCAACATGCCCAACTGCAGCAACAGCTCCCAAAGTGAAGGAGCCAGGACCCAAAGACCTAGCTGGCCTGAAGGGCCCCCAGGGGACCCCCAAGCAGCCCCTCTCAATTTGGGTCTGGGGGCTTTCATTGGGCCGGGAACCTGGGAGATTCATGCAAGGTTGCAGTTCGCGGCCCGAGAAGCACTCTCCGGCCAACATGCCCAACTGCAGCAACAGCTCCCAAACCGAAGGAGCCAGGACACAAAGACCTAGCTGGCCTGAAGGGCCCCCAGGGGGCCCCCAAGCAGCCCCTCTCACTTTGGGTCTGGGGGCTTTCGTTGGGCATGGAACCTGGGAGAATCCTGCAAGGTTGCAGTTCGCGGCCCGAGAAGCACTCTCCGGCCAACATGCCCAACTGCAGCAACAGCTCCCAAACCGAAGGAGCCAGGACCCAAAGACCTAGCTGGCCTGAAGGGCCCCCAGGGGGGCCCCAAGCAGCCCCTCTCAATTTGGGTCTGGGGGCTTTCGTTGGGCCGGGAACCTGGGAGAATCCTGCAAGGTTGCAGTTCGCGGCCCGAGAAGCACTCTCCGGCCAACATGCCCAACTGCAGCAACAGCTCCCAAACCGAAGGAGCCAGGACCCAAAGACCTAGCTGGCCTGAAGGGCCCCCAGGGGGCCCCCAAGCAGCCCCTCTCCATTTGGGTCTGGGGCCTTTCGTTGGGCCGGGAACCTGGGAGATTCCTGCGAGGTTGCAGTTCGCGGCCCGAGAAGCACTCTCCGCCCAACATGCCCATCGTCAACAACAGCTCCCAAACCGAAGGAGCCAGGACACAAAGACCTAGCTGGCCTGAAGGGCCCCCAGGGGGCCCCCAAGCAGCCCCTCTCCATTTGGGTCTGGGGGCTTTCTTTAGGATGAGAACCTGGGAGATACCAGCAAGGTTGCAGTTCGCGGCCCGAGAAGCACTCTCCGGCCAACATGCCCAATATCCAGCAACAGCTCCCAAAGCGAAGGAGCCAGGACCCAAAGACCTAGCTGGCCTGAAGGGCCCCCAGAAGGCCACCAAGCAGCCCCTCTCCATTTGGGTCTGGGGGCTTTCGTTGGGCATGTATAGCTGAGAGGTACCTGCAAGTTACAGTTCGCGGCCCGAGAAGCACTCTCCGCCCAACATGCCCAACTGCAGCAACAGCTCCCAAAGCGAAGGAGCCAGGACCCAAAGACCTAGCTGGCCTGAAGGGCCCTCAGGGGGCCCCCAAGCAGCCCCTCTCAATTTGGGTCTGGGGGCTTTCGTTGGGCATGGATACCTGAGAGGTACTTGCAAGGTTACAGTTCGCGGCCCGAGAAGCACTCTCCGGCCAACATGCCCAACTGCAGCAACAGCTCCCAAAGCGAAGGAGCCAGGACCCAAAGACCTAGCTGGCCTGAAGGGCCCCCAGGGGGCCCCCAAGCAGCCCCTCTCAATTTGGGTCTGGGGGCTTTCGTTGGGCCGGGAACCTGGGAGATTCCTGCAAGGTTGCAGTTCGCGTCCCGAGAAGCACTCTCCGGCCAACATGCCCAACTGCAGCAACAGCTCCCAAACCGAAGGAGCCAGGACACAAAGACCTAGCTGGCCTGAAGGGCCCCCAGGGGGCCCCCAAGCAGCCCCTCTCCATTTGGGGCTGGGGGCTTTCGTTGGGCATGGAACCTGGGAGATTCCTGCAAGGTTGCAGTTCGCGGCCCGAGAAGCACTCTCCGGCCAACATGCCCAACTGCAGCAACAGCTCCCAAACCGAAGGAGCCAGGACCCAAAGACCTAGCTGGCCTGAAGGGCCCCCAGGGGGGCCCAAAGAAGTCCCTCTCAATTTGGGTCTGGGGGCTTTTGTTGGGCCGGGAACCTGGGAGAATCCTGCAAGGTTGCAGTTCGCGGCCCGAGAAGCACTCTCTGGCCAACATGCCCAACTGCAGCAACAGCTCCCAAACCGAAGGAGCCAGGACCCAAAGACCTAGCTGGCCTGAAGGGCCCCCAGGGGGCCCCCAAGCAGCCCCTCTCAATTTGGGTCTGGGGGCTTTCGTTGGGCCGGGAACCTTTGAGATTCCTGCGAGGTTGCAGTTCGCGGCCCGAGAAGCACTCTCCGGCCAACATGCCCAACTGCAGCAACAGCTCCCAAAGCGAAGGAGCCAGGACCCAAAGACCTAGCTGGCCTGAAGGGCCCCCAGGGGGCCCCCAAGCAGCCCCTCTCCATTTGGGTCTGGGGGCTTTCTTTAGGCTGAGAACCTGGGAGATACCAGCAAGGTTGCAGTTCGCGGCCCGAGAAGCACTCTCCGGCCAACATGCCTAATATCCAGCAACAGCTCCCAAAGCGAAGGAGCCAGGACCCAAAGACCTAGCTGGCCTGAAGGGCCCCCAGAAGGCCACCAAGCAGCCCCTCTCCATTTGGGTCTGGGGGCTTTCGTTGGGCATGTATACCTGGGAGATTCCTGCAAGGTTGCAGTTCGCGGCCCGAGAAGCACTCTCCGGCCAACATGCCCAACTGCAGCAACAGCTCCCAAACCGAAGGAGCCAGGACCCAAAGACCTAGCTGGCCTGAAGGGCCCCCAGGGGGGCCCCAAGCAGCCCCTCTCAATTTGGGTCTGGGGGCTTTCGTTGGGCCGGGAACCTGGGAGATTCATGCAAGGTTGCAGTTCGCGGCCCGAGAAGCACTCTCCGGCCAACATGCACAACTGCAGCAACAGCTCCCAAAGCGAAGGAGCCAGGACACAAAGACCTAGCTGGCCTGAAGGGCCCCCAGGGGGCCCCCAAGCAGCCCCTCTCCATTTGGGTCTGGGGGCTTTCGTTGGGCATGGAACCTGGGAGATTCCTGCAAGGTTGCAGTTCGCGGCCCGAGAAGCACTCTCCGGCCAACATGCCCAACTGCAGCAACAGCTCCCAAAGCGAAGGAGCCAGGACCCAAAGACCTAGCTGGCCTGAAGGGCCCCCAGGGGGGCCCAAAGAAGTCCCTCTCAATTTGGGTCTGGGGGCTTTTGTTGGGCCGGGAACCTGGGAGAATCCTGCAAGGTTGCAGTTCGCGGCCCGAGAAGCACTCTCTGGCCAACATGCCCAACTGCAGCAACAGCTCCCAAACCGAAGGAGCCAGGACCCAAAGACCTAGCTGGCCTGAAGGGCCCCCAGGGGGCCCCCAAGCAGCCCCTCTCAATTTGGGTCTGGGGGCTTTCGTTGGGCCGGGAACCTGGGAGAATCCTGCAAGGTTGCAGTTCGCGGCCCGAGAAGCACTCTCCGGCCAACATGCCCAACTGCAGCAACAGCTCCCAAACCGAAGGAGCCAGGACCCAAAGACCTAGCTGGCCTGAAGGGCCCCCAGGGGGCCCCCAAGCAGCCCCTCTCCATTTGGGTCTGGGGGCTTTCTTTAGGCTGAGAACCTGGGAGATACCAGCAAGGTTGCAGTTTGCGGCCCGAGAAGCACTCTCCGGCCAACATGCCTAATATCCAGCAACAGCTCCCAAAGCGAAGGAGCCAGGACCCAAAGACCTAGCTGGCCTGAAGGGCCCCCAGAAGGCCACCAAGCAGCCCCTCTCCATTTGGGTCTGGGGGCTTTCGTTGGGCATGTATACCTGGGAGATTCCTGCAAGGTTGCAGTTCGCGGCCCGAGAAGCACTCTCCGGCCAACATGCCCAACTGCAGCAACAGCTCCCAAAGCGAAGGAGCCAGGACCCAAAGACCTAGCTGGCCTGAAGGGCCCCCAGGGGGTCCCCAAGCAGCCCCTCTCCATTTGGGTCTGGGGGCTTTCGTTGGGCCGGGAACCTGGGAGAATCCTGCAAGGTTGCAGTTCGCGGCCCGAGAAGCACTCTCCGGCCAACATGCCCAACTGCAGCAACAGCTCCCAAAGTGAAGGAGCCAGGACCCAAAGACCTAGCTGGCCTGAAGGGCCCCCAGGGGACCCCCAAGCAGCCCCTCTCAATTTGGGTCTGGGGGCTTTCATTGGGCCGGGAACCTGGGAGATTCATGCAAGGTTGCAGTTCGCGGCCCGAGAAGCACTCTCCGGCCAACATGCCCAACTGCAGCAACAGCTCCCAAACCGAAGGAGCCAGGACACAAAGACCTAGCTGGCCTGAAGGGCCCCCAGGGGGCCCCCAAGCAGCCCCTCTCACTTTGGGTCTGGGGGCTTTCGTTGGGCATGGAACCTGGGAGAATCCTGCAAGGTTGCAGTTCGCGGCCCGAGAAGCACTCTCCGGCCAACATGCCCAACTGCAGCAACAGCTCCCAAACCGAAGGAGCCAGGACCCAAAGACCTAGCT
The DNA here is from genome assembly GCF_964237585.1 of Gallinula chloropus. NCBI lineage: Eukaryota > Metazoa > Chordata > Aves > Gruiformes > Rallidae > Gallinula > Gallinula chloropus. Next base: position 578,199 of record NW_028168427.1, read on the forward strand.
GGCCTGAAGGGCCCCCAGGGGGGCCCCAAGCAGCCCCTCTCAATTTGGGTCTGGGGGCTTTCGTTGGGCCGGGAACCTGGGAGAATCCTGCAAGGTTGCAGTTCGCGGCCCGAGAAGCACTCTCCGGCCAACATGCCCAACTGCAGCAACAGCTCCCAAACCGAAGGAGCCAGGACCCAAAGACCTAGCTGGCCTGAAGGGCCCCCAGGGGGCCCCCAAGCAGCCCCTCTCCATTTGGGTCTGGGGCCTTTCGTTGGGCCGGGAACCTGGGAGATTCCTGCGAGGTTGCAGTTCGCGGCCCGAGAAGCACTCTCCGCCCAACATGCCCATCGTCAACAACAGCTCCCAAACCGAAGGAGCCAGGACACAAAGACCTAGCTGGCCTGAAGGGCCCCCAGGGGGCCCCCAAGCAGCCCCTCTCCATTTGGGTCTGGGGGCTTTCTTTAGGATGAGAACCTGGGAGATACCAGCAAGGTTGCAGTTCGCGGCCCGAGAAGCACTCTCCGGCCAACATGCCCAATATCCAGCAACAGCTCCCAAAGCGAAGGAGCCAGGACCCAAAGACCTAGCTGGCCTGAAGGGCCCCCAGAAGGCCACCAAGCAGCCCCTCTCCATTTGGGTCTGGGGGCTTTCGTTGGGCATGTATAGCTGAGAGGTACCTGCAAGTTACAGTTCGCGGCCCGAGAAGCACTCTCCGCCCAACATGCCCAACTGCAGCAACAGCTCCCAAAGTGAAGGAGCCAGGACCCAAAGACCTAGCTGGCCTGAAGGGCCCTCAGGGGGCCCCCAAGCAGCCCCTCTCAATTTGGGTCTGGGGGCTTTCGTTGGGCATGGATACCTGAGAGGTACTTGCAAGGTTACAGTTCGCGGCCCGAGAAGCACTCTCCGGCCAACATGCCCAACTGCAGCAACAGCTCCCAAAGCGAAGGAGCCAGGACCCAAAGACCTAGCTGGCCTGAAGGGCCCCCAGGGGGCCACCAAGCAGCCCCTCTCAATTTGGGTCTGGGGGCTTTCGTTGGGCCGGGAACCTGGGAGATTCCTGCAAGGTTGCAGTTCGCGGCCCGAGAAGCACTCTCCGGCCAACATGCCCAACTGCAGCAACAGCTCCCAAACCGAAGGAGCCAGGACACAAAGACCTAGCTGGCCTGAAGGGCCCCCAGGGGGCCCCCAAGCAGCCCCTCTCCATTTGGGTCTGGGGGCTTTCGTTGGGCATGGAACCTGGGAGATTCCTGCAAGGTTGCAGTTCGCGGCCCGAGAAGCACTCTCCGGCCAACATGCCCAACTGCAGCAACAGCTCCCAAACCGAAGGAGCCAGGACCCAAAGACCTAGCTGGCCTGAAGGGCCCCCAGGGGGGCCCAAAGAAGTCCCTCTCAATTTGGGTCTGGGGGCTTTTGTTGGGCCGGGAACCTGGGAGAATCCTGCAAGGTTGCAGTTCGCGGCCCGAGAAGCACTCTCTGGCCAACATGCCCAACTGCAGCAACAGCTCCCAAACCGAAGGAGCCAGGACCCAAAGACCTAGCTGGCCTGAAGGGCCCCCAGGGGGCCCCCAAGCAGCCCCTCTCAATTTGGGTCTGGGGGCTTTCGTTGGGCCGGGAACCTGGGAGATTCCTGCGAGGTTGCAGTTCGCGGCCCGAGAAGCACTCTCCGGCCAACATGCCCAACTGCAGCAACAGCTCCCAAACCGAAGGAGCCAGGACCCAAAGACCTAGCTGGCCTGAAGGGCCCCCAGGGGGCCCCCAAGCAGCCCCTCTCCATTTGGGTCTGGGGGCTTTCTTTAGGCTGAGAACCTGGGAGATACCAGCAAGGTTGCAGTTCGCGGCCCGAGAAGCACTCTCCGGCCAACATGCCTAATATCCAGCAACAGCTCCCAAAGCGAAGGAGCCAGGACCCAAAGACCTAGCTGGCCTGAAGGGCCCCCAGAAGGCCACCAAGCAGCCCCTCTCCATTTGGGTCTGGGGGCTTTCGTTGGGCATGTATACCTGGGAGATTCCTGCAAGGTTGCAGTTCGCGGCCCCAGAAGCACTCTCCGGCCAACATGCCCAACTGCAGCAACAGCTCCCAAACCGAAGGAGCCAGGACCCAAAGACCTAGCTGGCCTGAAGGGCCCCCAGGGGGGCCCCAAGCAGCCCCTCTCAATTTGGGTCTGGGGGCTTTCGTTGGGCCGGGAACCTGGGAGAATCCTGCAAGGTTGCAGTTCGCGGCCCGAGAAGCACTCTCCGGCCAACATGCCCAACTGCAGCAACAGCTCCCAAACCGAAGGAGCCAGGACCCAAAGACCTAGCTGGCCTGAAGGGCCCCCAGGGGGCCCCCAAGCAGCCCCTCTCCATTTGGGTCTGGGGCCTTTCGTTGGGCCGGGAACCTGGGAGATTCCTGCGAGGTTGCAGTTCGCGGCCCGAGAAGCACTCTCCGGCCAACATGCCCAACTGCAGCAACAGCTCCCAAACCGAAGGAGCCAGGACCCAAAGACCTAGCTGGCCTGAAGGGCCCCCAGGGGGCCCCCAAGCAGCCCCTCTCAATTTGGGTCTGGGGGCTTTCGTTGGGCATGGATACCTGAGAGGTACCTGCAAGGTTGCAGTTCGCGGCCCGAGAAGCACTCTCCGGCCAACATGCCCAACTGCAGCAACAGCTCCCAAACCGAAGGAGCCAGGACCCAAAGACCTAGCTGGCCTGAAGGGCCCCCAGGGGGCCCCCAAGCAGCCCCTCTCCATTTGGGTCTGGGGGCTTTTGTTGGGCCGGGAACCTGGGAGAATCCTGCAAGGTTGCAGTTCGCGGCCCGAGAAGCACTCTCCGGCCAACATGCCCAACTGCAGCAACAGCTCCCAAACCGAAGGAGCCAGGACCCAAAGACCTAGCTGGCCTGAAGGGCCCCCAGGGGGCCCCCAAGCAGCCCCTCTCAATTTGGGTCTGGGGGCTTTCGTTGGGCCGGGAACCTGGGAGATTCATGCAAGGTTGCAGTTCGTGGCCCGAGAAGCACTCTCCGGCCAACATGCCCAACTGCAGCAACAGCTCCCAAACCGAAGGAGCCAGGACCCAAAGACCTAGCTGGCCTGAAGGGCCCCCAGGGGGCCACCAAGCAGCCCCTCTCCATTTGGGTCTGGGGGCTTTTGTTGGGCCGGGAACCTGAAAGATTCCTGCAAGGTTGCAGTTCGAGGCCCGAGAAGCACTCTCCGGCCAACATGCCCAACTGCAGCAACAGCTCCCAAACCGAATGAGCCAGGACCCAAAGACCTAGCTGGCCTGAAGGGCCCCCAGGGGGCCCCCAAGCAGCCCCTCTCCATTTGGGTCTGGGGGCTTTTGTTGGGCCGGGAACCTGGGAGATTCCTGCAAGGTTGCAGTTCGCGGCCCGAGAAGCACTCTCCGGCCAACATGCCCAACTGCAGCAACAGCTCCCAAACCGAAGGAGCCAGGACCCAAAGACCTAGCTGGCCTGAAGGGCCCCCAGGGGGCCCCCAAGCAGCCCCTCTCCATTTGGGTCTGGGGGCTTTCGTTGGGCCGGGAACCTGGGAGATTCCTGCAAGGTTGCAGTTCGCGGCCCGAGAAGCACTCTCCGGCCAACATGCCCAACTGCAGCAACAGCTCCCAAAGCGAAGGAGCCAGGACCCAAAGACCTAGCTGGCCTGAAGGGCCCCCAGGGGGCCACGAAGCAGCCCCTCTCCATTTGGGTCTGGGGGCTTTCGTTGGGCATGGATACCTGTGAGGTACCTGCAAGGTTACAGTTCGCGGCCCGAGAAGCACTCTCCGGCCAACATGCCCAACTGCAGCAACAGCTCCCAAAGCGAAGGAGCCAGGACCCAAAGACCTAGCTGGCCTGAAGGGCCCCCAGGGGGCCCCCAAGCAGCCCCTCTCAATTTGGGTCTGGGGGCTTTCGTTGGGCCGGGAACCTGGGAGATTCATGCAAGTTGCAGTTCGCGGCCCGAGAAGCACTCTCCGGCCAACATGCCCAACTGCAGCAACAGCTCCCAAACCGAAGGAGCCAGGACACAAAGACCTAGCTGGCCTGAAGGGCCCCCAGGGGGCCCCCAAGCAGCCCCTCTCCATTTGGGTCTGGGGGCTTTCGTTGGGCATGGATACCTGAGAGGTACCTGCAAGGTTACAGTTCGCGGCCCGAGAAGCACTCTCCGGCCAACATGCCCAACTGCAGCAACAGCTCCCAAACCGAAGGAGCCAGGACCCAAAGACCTAGCTGGCCTGAAGGGCCCCCAGGGGGCCCCCAAGCAGCCCCTCTCAATTTGGGTCTGGGGGCTTTCGTTGGGCATGGAACCTGGGAGATTCCTGCAAGGTTGCAGTTCGCGGCCCGAGAAGCACTCTCCGGCCAACATGCCCAACTGCAGCAACAGCTCCCAAACCGAAGGAGCCAGGACCCAAAGACCTAGCTGGCCTGAAGGGCCCCCAGGGGGGCCCAAAGTAGTCCCTCTCAATTTGGGTCTGGGGGCTTTTGTTGGGCCGGGAACCTGGGAGAATCCTGCAAGGTTGCAGTTCGCGGCCCGAGAAGCACTCTCCGGCCAACATGCCCAACTGCAGCAACAGCTCCCAAACCGAAGGAGCCAGGACCCAAAGACCTAGCTGGCCTGAAGGGCCCCCAGGGGGCCCCCAAGCAGCCCCTCTCAATTTGGGTCTGGGGGCTTTCGTTGGGCCGGGAACCTGGGAGAATCCTGCAAGATTGCAGTTCGCGGCCCGAGAAGCACTCTCCGGCCAACATGCCCAACTGCAGCAACAGCTCCCAAACCGAATGAGCCAGGACACAAAGACCTAGCTGGCCTGAAGGGCCCCCAGGGGGCCCCCAAGCAGCCCCTCTCCATTTGGGTCTGGGGGCTTTCTTTAGGATGAGAACCTGGGAGATACCAGCAAGGTTGCAGTTCGCGGCCCGAGAAGCACTCTCCGGCCAACATGCCCAATATCCAGCAACAGCTCCCAAACCGAAGGAGCCAGGACCCAAAGACCTAGCTGGCCTGAAGGGCCCCCAGGGGGCCCCCAAGCAGCCCCTCTCAATTTGGGTCTGGGGGCTTTCGTTGGGCCGGGAACCTGGGAGAATCCTGCAAGATTGCAGTTCGCGGCCCGAGAAGCACTCTCCGGCCAACATGCCCAACTGCAGCAACAGCTCCCAAACCGAAGGAGCCAGGACACAAAGACCTAGCTGGCCTGAAGGGCCCCCAGGGGGCCCCCAAGCAGCCCCTCTCCATTTGGGTCTGGGGGCTTTCGTTGGGCCGGGAACCTGGGAGGTACCTGCAAGGTTGCAGTTCGCGGCCCGAGAAGCACTCTCCGGCCAACATGCCCAACTGCAGCAACAGCTCCCAAAGCGAAGGAGCCAGGACCCAAAGACCTAGCTGGCCTGAAGGGCCCCCAGGGGGCCACGAAGCAGCCCCTCTCCATTTGTGTCTGGTGGCTTTCGTTGGGCATGGATACCTGTGAGGTACCTGCAAGGTTACAGTTCGCGGCCCGAGAAGCACTCTCCGGCCAACATGCCCAACTGCAGCAACAGCTCCCAAAGCGAAGGAGCCAGGACCCAAAGACCTAGCTGGCCTGAAGGGCCCCCAGGGGGCCCCCAAGCAGCCCCTCTCAATTTGGGTCTGGGGGCTTTCGTTGGGCCGGGAACCTGGGAGATTCATGCAAGGTTGCAGTTCGCGGCCCGAGAAGCACTCTCCGGCCAACATGCCCAACTGCAGCAACAGCTCCCAAACCGAAGGAGCCAGGACACAAAGACCTAGCTGGCCTGAAGGGCCCCCAGGGGGCCCCCAAGCAGCCCCTCTCAATTTGGGTCTGGGGGCTTTCGTTGGGCATGGATACCTGAGAGGTACCTGCAAGGTTACAGTTCGCGGCCCGAGAAGCACTCTCCGGCCAACATGCCCAACTGCAGCAACAGCTCCCAAACCGAAGGAGCCAGGACCCAAAGACCTAGCTGGCCTGAAGGGCCCCCAGGGGGCCCCCAAGCAGCCCCTCTCAATTTGGGTCTGGGGGCTTTCGTTGGGCATGGAACCTGGGAGATTCCTGCAAGGTTGCAGTTCGCGGCCCGAGAAGCACTCTCCGGCCAACATGCCCAACTGCAGCAACAGCTCCCAAACCGAAGGAGCCAGGACCCAAAGACCTAGCTGGCCTGAAGGGCCCCCAGGGGGGCCCAAAGAAGTCCCTCTCAATTTGGGTCTGGGGGCTTTTGTTGGGCCGGGAACCTGGGAGAATCCTGCAAGGTTGCAGTTCGCGGCCCGAGAAGCACTCTCCGGCCAACATGCCCAACTGCAGCAACAGCTCCCAAACCGAAGGAGCCAGGACCCAAAGACCTAGCTGGCCTGAAGGGCCCCCAGGGGGCCCCCAAGCAGCCCCTCTCAATTTGGGTCTGGGGGCTTTCGTTGGGCCGGGAACCTGGGAGAATCCTGCAAGATTGCAGTTCGCGGCCCGAGAAGCACTCTCCGGCCAACATGCCCAACTGCAGCAACATCTCCCAAACCGAATGAGCCAGGACACAAAGACCTAGCTGGCCTGAAGGGCCCCCAGGGGGCCCCCAAGCAGCCCCTCTCCATTTGGGTCTGGGGGCATTTGTTGGGCCGGGAACCTGGGAGATTCCTGCAAGGTTGCAGTTCGAGGCCCGAGAAGCACTCTCCGCCCAACATGCCCAACGTCAACAACAGCTCCCAAACCGAATGAGCCAGGACACAAAGACCTAGCTGGCCTGAAGGGCCCCCAGGGGGCCCCCAAGCAGCCCCTCTCCATTTGGGTCTGGGGGCTTTCTTTAGGATGAGAACCTGGGAGATACCAGCAAGGTTGCAGTTCGCGGCCCGAGAAGCACTCTCCGGCCAACATGCCCAATATCCAGCAACAGCTCCCAAACCGAAGGAGCCAGGACCCAAAGACCTAGCTGGCCTGAAGGGCCCCCAGGGGGCCCCCAAGCAGCCTCTCTCAATTTGGGTCTGGGGGCTTTCGTTGGGCCGGGAACCCGGGAGAATCCTGCAAGGTTTCAGTTCGCGGCCCGAGAAGCACTCTCCGGCCAACATGCCCAACTGCAGCAACAGCTCCCAAAGCGAAGGAGCCAGGACCCAAAGACCTAGCTGGCCTGAAGGGCCCCCAGGGGGCCCCCAAGCAGCCCCTCTCCATTTGGGTCTGGGGTCTTTTGTTGGACCGGGAACCTGGGAGATTCCTGCAAGGTTGCAGTTCGAGGCCCGAGAAGCACTCTCCGCCCAACATGCCCAACGTCAACAACAGCTCCCAAACCGAATGAGCCAGGACACAAAGACCTAGCTGGCCTGAAGGGCCCCCAAGCAGCCCCTCTCCATTTGGGTCTGGGGGCTTTCTTTAGGCTGAGAACCTGGGAGATACCAGCAAGGTTGCAGTTCGCGGCCCGAGAAGCACTCTCCGGCCAACATGCCCAATATCCAGCAACAGCTCCCAAAGCGAAGGAGCCAGGACCCAAAGACCTAGCTGGCCTGAAGGGCCCCCAGAAGGCCACCAAGCAGCCCCTCTCCATTTGGGTCTGGGGGCTTTCGTTGGGCATGTATACCTGAGAGGTACCTGCAAGGTTGCAGTTCGCGGCCCGAGAAGCACTCTCCGGCCAACATGCTCAACTGCAGCAACAGCTCCCAAACCGAAGGAGCCAGGACCCAAAGACCTAGCTGGCCTGAAGGGCCCCCATGGGGCCCCCAAGGAGCTCCTCTCCATTTGGGTCTGGGCGCTTTAGTTGGGCCGGGAACCTGGGAGGTACCTGCAAGGTTGCAGTTCGCGGCCCGAGAAGCACTCTCCGGCCAACATGCCCAACTGCAGCAACAGCTCCCAAACCGAAGGAGCCAGGACCCAAAGACCTAGCTGGCCTGAAGGGCCCCCAGGGGGCCCCCAAGCAGCCCCTCTCAATTTGGGTCTGGGGGCTTTCGTTGGGCCGGGAACCTGGGAGATCCCTGCAAGGTTGCAGTTCGCGGCCCGAGAAGCACTCTCCGGCCAACATGCCCAACTGCAGCAACAGCTCCCAAAGCGAAGGAGCCAGGACCCAAAGACCTAGCTGGCCTGAAGGGCCCCCAGGGGGCCCCCAAGCAGCCCCTCTCCATTTGGGTCTGGGGACTTTCGTTGGGCCGGGAACCTGGGGGAATCCTGCAAGGTTGCAGTTCGCGGCCCGAGAAGCACTCTCCGGCCAACATGCCCAACTGCAGCAACAGCTCCCAAACCGAAGGAGCCAGGACCCAAAGACCTAGCTGGCCTGAAGGGCCCCCAGGGGGGCCCCAAGCACCCCTTCTCAATTTGGGTCTGGGGGCTTTCGTTGGGCCGGGAACCTGGGAGAATCCTGCAAGGTTGCAGTTCGCGGCCCGAGAAGCACTCTCCGGCCAACATGCCCAACTGCAGCAACAGCTCCCAAACCGAAGGAGCCAGGACCCAAAGACCTAGCTGGCCTGAAGGGCCCCCAGGGGGCCCCCAAGCAGCCCCTCTCCATTTGGGTCTGGGGGCTTTCGTTGGGCCGGGAACCTGGGAGAATCCTGCAAGGTTGCAGTTCGCGGCCCGAGAAGCACTCTCCAGCCAACATGCCCAACTGCAGCAACAGCTCCCAAACCGAATGAGCCAGGACCCAAAGACCTAGCTGGCCTGAAGGGCCCCCAGGGGGGCCCCAAGCAGCCCCTCTCAATTTGGGTCTGGGGGCTTTCGTTGGGCCGGGAACCTGGGAGAATCCTGCAAGGTTGCAGTTCGCGGCCCGAGAAGCACTCTCCGGCCAACATGCCCGATATCCAGCAACAGCTCCCAAACCGAATGAGCCAGGACACAAAGACCTAGCTGGCCTGAAGGGCCCCCAGGGGTCCCCCAAGTAGGCCCTCTCCATTTGGGTCTGGGGGCTTTCTTTAGGCTGAGAACCTGGGAGATACCAGCAAGGTTGCAGTTCGCGGCCCGAGAAGCACTCTCCGGCCAACATGCCCAATATCCAGCAACAGCTCCCAAACCGAAGGAGCCAGGACCCAAAGACCTAGCTGGCCTGAAGGGCCCCCAGAAGGACACCAAGCAGCCCCTCTCCATTTGGGTCTGGGGGCTTTCGTTGGGCATGTATACCTGAGAGGTACCTGCAAGTTACAGTTCGCGGCCCGAGAAGCACTCTCCGCCCAACATGCACAACTGCAGCAACAGCTCCCAAAGCGAAGGAGCCAGGACACAAAGACCTAGCTGGCCTGAAGGGCCCCCAGGGGGCCACCAAGCAGCCCCTCTCAATTTGGGTCTGGGGGCTTTCGTTGAGCATGGATACCTGAGAGGTACCTGCAAGGTTGCAGTTCGCGGCCCGAGAAGCACTCTCCGGCCAACATGCCCAACTGCAGCAACAGCTCCCAAACCGAAGGAGCCAGGACCCAAAGACCTAGCTGGCCTGAAGGGCCCCCATGGGGCCCCCAAGGAGCTCCTCTCCATTTGGGTCTGGGGGCTTTAGTTGGGCCGGGAACCTGGGAGGTACCTGCAAGGTTGAAGTTCGCGGCCCGAGAAGCACTCTCCGGCCAACATGCCCAACTGCAGCAACAGCTCCCAAAGCGAAGGAGCCAGGACCCAAAGACCTAGCTGGCCTGAAGGGCCCCCAGGGGGCCCCCAAGCAGCCCCTCTCAATTTGGGTCTGGGGGCTTTCGTTGGGCCGGGAACCTGGGAGATCCCTGCAAGGTTGCAGTTCGCGGCCCGAGAAGCACTCTCCGGCCAACATGCCCAACTGCAGCAACAGCTCCCAAAGCGAAGGAGCCAGGACCCAAAGACCTAGCTGGCCTGAAGGGCCCCCAGGGGGCCCCCAAGCAGCCCCTCTCCATTTGGGTCTGGGGACTTTCGTTGGGCCGGGAACCTGGGGGAATCCTGCAAGGTTGCAGTTCGCGGCCCGAGAAGCACTCTCCGGCCAACATGCCCAACTGCAGCAACAGCTCCCAAACCGAAGGAGCCAGGACCCAAAGACCTAGCTGGCCTGAAGGGCCCCCAGGGGGCCCCCAAGCAGCCCCTCTCAATTTGGGTCTGGGGGCTTTCGTTGGGCCGGGAACCTGGGAGAATCCTGCAAGGTTGCAGTTCGCGGCCCGAGAAGCACTCTCCGGCCAACATGCCCAACTGCAGCAACAGCTCCCAAAGCGAAGGAGCCAGGACCCAAAGACCTAGCTGGCCTGAAGGGCCCCCAGGGGGCCCCCAAGCAGCCCCTCTCACTTTGGGTCTGGGGGCTTTCGTTGGGCCGGGAACCTGGGAGAATCCTGCAAGGTTGCAGTTCGCGGCCCGAGAAGCACTCTCCAGCCAACATGCCCAACTGCAGCAACAGCTCCCAAACCGAATGAGCCAGGACCCAAAGACCTAGCTGGCCTGAAGGGCCCCCAGGGGGGCCCCAAGCAGCCCCTCTCAATTTGGGTCTGGGGGCTTTCGTTGGGCCGGGAACCTGGGAGAATCCTGCAAGGTTGCAGTTCGCGGCCCGAGAAGCACTCTCCGGCCAACATGCCCAACTGCAGCAACAGCTCCCAAACCGAAGGAGCCAGGACCCAAAGACCTAGCTGGCCTGAAGGGCCCCCAGGGGGCCCCCAAGCAGCCCCTCTCCATTTGGGTCTGGGGCCTTTCGTTGGGCCGGGAACCTGGGAGAATCCTGCAAGGTTGCAGTTCGCGGCCCGAGAAGCACTCTCCAGCCAACATGCCCAACTGCAGCAACAGCTCCCAAACCGAATGAGCCAGGACCCAAAGACCTAGCTGGCCTGAAGGGCCCCCAGGGGGGCCCCAAGCAGCCCCTCTCCATTTGGGTCTGGGGGCTTTCGTTGGGCCGGGAACCTGGGAGAATCCTGCAAGGTTGCAGTTCGCGGCCCGAGAAGCACTCTCCGGCCAACATGCCCAACTGCAGCAACAGCTCCCAAAGCGAAGGAGCCAGGACCCAAAGACCTAGCTGGCCTGAAGGGCCCCCAGGGTGCCCCCAAGCAGCCCCTCTCCATTTGGGTCTGGGGCCTTTCGTTGGGCCGGGAACCTGGGAGATTCCTGCGAGGTTGCAGTTCGCGGCCCGAGAAGCACTCTCCGGCCAACATGCCCAACTGCAGCAACAGCTCCCAAACCGAAGGAGCCAGGACCCAAAGACCTAGCTGGCCTGAAGGGCCCCCAGGGGGCCCCCAAGTAGGCCCTCTCCATTTGGGTCTGGGGGCTTTCTTTAGGCTGAGAACCTGGGAGATACCAGCAAGGTTGCAGTTCGCGGCCCGAGAAGCACTCTCCGGCCAACATGCCCAATATCCAGCAACAGCTCCCAAAGCGAAGGAGCCAGGACCCAAAGACCTAGCTGGCCTGAAGGGCCCCCAGGGGGCCCCCAAGCAGCCCCTCTCAATTTGGGTCTGGGGGCTTTCGTTGGGCATGTATACCTGAGAGGTACCTGCAAGTTACAGTTCGCGGCCGAGAAGCACTCTCCGGCCAACATGCCCAACTGCAGCAACAGCTCCCAAAGCGAAGGAGCCAGGACCCAAAGACCTAGCTGGCCTGAAGGGCCCCCAGGGGGCCACCAAGCAGCCCCTCTCAATTTGGGTCTGGGGGCTTTCGTTGGGCATGGATACCTGAGAGGTACCTGCAAGGTTGCAGTTCGCGGCCCGAGAAGCACTCTCCGGCCAACATGCCCAACTGCAGCAACAGCTCCCAAAGCGAAGGAGCCAGGACCCAAAGACCTAGCTGGCCTGAAGGGCCCCCAGGGGGCCCCCAAGCAGCCCCTCTCCATTTGGGTCTGGGGGCTTTCGTTGGGCCGGGAACCTGGGAGAATCCTGCAAGGTTGCAGTTCGCGGCCCGAGAAGCACTCTCCGGCCAACATGCCCAACTGCAGCAACAGCTCCCAAAGCGAAGGAGCCAGGACCCAAAGACCTAGCTGGCCTGAAGGGCCCCCAGGGGGCCCCCAAGCAGCCCCTCTCAATTTGGGTCTGGGGGCTTTCGTTGGGCCGGGAACCTGGGAGATTCACGCAAAGTTGCAGTTCGCGGCCCGAGAAGCACTCTCCGGCCAACATGCCCAACTGCAGCAACAGCTCCCAAAGCGAAGGAGCCAGGACACAAAGACCTAGCTGGCCTGAAGGGCCCCCAGGGGGCCCCCAAGCAGCCCCTCTCAATTTGGGTCTGGGGCTTTCGTTGGGCCGGGAACCTGGGAGAATCCTGCAAGGTTGCAGTTCGCGGCCCGAGAAGCACTCTCCGGCCAACATGCCCAACTGCAGCAACAGCTCCCAAACCGAAGGAGCCAGGACCCAAAGACCTAGCTGGCCTGAAGGGCCCCCAGGGGGCCCCCAAGCAGCCCCTCTCAATTTGGGTCTGGGGCCTTTCGTTGGGCCGGGAACCTGGGGGAATCCTGCAAGGTTGCAGTTCGCGGCCCGAGAAGCACTCTCCGGCCAACATGCCCAACTGCAGCAACAGCTCCCAAACCGAAGGAGCCAGGACCCAAAGACCTAGCTGGCCTGAAGGGCCCCCAGGGGGGCCCCAAGCAGCCCCTCTCCATTTGGGTCTGGGGGCTTTCGTTGGGCCGGGAACCTGGGAGAATCCTGCAAGGTTGCAGTTCGCGGCCCGAGAAGCACTCTCCGGCCAACATGCCCAACTGCAGCAACAGCTCCCAAAGCGAAGGAGCCAGGACACAAAGACCTAGCTGGCCTGAAGGGCCCCCAGGGGGCCACCAAGCAGCCCCTCTCAATTTGGGTCTGGGGGCTTTCGTTGAGCATGGATACCTGAGAGGTACCTGCAAGGTTGCAGTTCGCGGCCCGAGAAGCACTCTCCGGCCAACATGCCCAACTGCAGCAACAGCTCCCAAACCGAAGGAGCCAGGACCCAAAGACCTAGCTGGCCTGAAGGGCCCCCAGGGGGCCCCCAAGCAGCCCCTCTCAATTTGGGTCTGGGGGCTTTCGTTGGGCCGGGAACCTGGGAGATCCCTGCAAGGTTGCAGTTCGCGGCCCGAGAAGCACTCTCCGGCCAACATGCCCAACTGCAGCAACAGCTCCCAAAGCGAAGGAGCCAGGACCCAAAGACCTAGCTGGCCTGAAGGGCCCCCAGGGGGCCCCCAAGCAGCCCCTCTCCATTTGGGTCTGGGGACTTTCGTTGGGCCGGGAACCTGGGGGAATCCTGCAAGGTTGCAGTTCGCGGCCCGAGAAGTACTCTCCGGCCAACATGCCCAACTGCAGCAACAGCTCCCAAACCGAAGGAGCCAGGACCCAAAGACCTAGCTGGCCTGAAGGGCCCCCAGGGGGGCCCCAAGCAGCCCCTCTCAATTTGTGTCTGGGGGCTTTCGTTGGGCCGGGAACCTGGGAGAATCCTGCAAGGTTGCAGTTCGCGGCCCGAGAAGCACTCTCCGGCCAACATGCCCAACTGCAGCAACAGCTCCCAAACCGAAGGAGCCAGGACCCAAAGACCTAGCTGGCCTGAAGGGCACCCAGAAGGCCACCAAGCAGCCCCTCTCACTTTGGGTCTGGGGGCTTTCGTTGGGCCGGGAACCTGGGAGAATCCTGCAAGGTTGCAGTTCGCGGCCCGAGAAGCACTCTCCAGCCAACATGCCCAACTGCAGCAACAGCTCCCAAACCGAATGAGCCAGGACCCAAAGACCTAGCTGGCCTGAAGGGCCCCCAGGGGGGCCCCAAGCAGCCCCTCTCAATTTGGGTCTGGGGGCTTTCGTTGGGCCGGGAACCTGGGAGAATCCTGCAAGGTTGCAGTTCGCGGCCCGAGAAGCACTCTCCGGCCAACATGCCCAACTGCAGCAACAGCTCCCAAACCGAAGGAGCCAGGACCCAAAGACCTAGCTGGCCTGAAGGGCCCCCAGGGGGCCCCCAAGCAGCCCCTCTCCATTTGGGTCTGGGGCCTTTCGTTGGGCCGGGAACCTGGGAGATTCCTGCGAGGTTGCAGTTCGCGGCCCGAGAAGCACTCTCCGGCCAACATGCCCAACTGCAGCAACAGCTCCCAAAGCGAAGGAGCCAGGACCCAAAGACCTAGCTGGCCTGAAGGGCCCCCAGGGGGCCCCCAAGCAGCCCCTCTCACTTTGGGTCTGGGGGCTTTCGTTGGGCCGGGAACCTGGGAGAATCCTGCAAGGTTGCAGTTCGCGGCCCGAGAAGCACTCTCCAGCCAACATGCCCAACTGCAGCAACAGCTCCCAAACCGAATGAGCCAGGACCCAAAGACCTAGCTGGCCTGAAGGGCCCCCAGGGGGGCCCCAAGCAGCCCCTCTCAATTTGGGTCTGGGGGCTTTCGTTGGGCCGGGAACCTGGGAGAATCCTGCAAGGTTGCAGTTCGCGGCCCGAGAAGCACTCTCCGGCCAACATGCCCAACTGCAGCAACAGCTCCCAAACCGAAGGAGCCAGGACCCAAAGACCTAGCTGGCCTGAAGGGCCCCCAGGGGGCCCCCAAGTAGGCCCTCTCCATTTGGGTCTGGGGGCTTTCTTTAGGCTGAGAACCTGGGAGATACCAGCAAGGTTGCAGTTCGCGGCCCGAGAAGCACTCTCCGGCCAATATGCCCAATATCCAGCAACAGCTCCCAAAGCGAAGGAGCCAGGACCCAAAGACCTAGCTGGCCTGAAGGGCCCCCAGGGGGCCCCCAAGCAGCCCCTCTCCATTTGGGTCTGGGGGCTTTCGTTGGGCATGTATACCTGAGAGGTACCTGCAAGTTACAGTTCGCGGCCGAGAAGCACTCTCCGCCCAACATGCCCAACTGCAGCAACAGCTCCCAAAGCGAAGGAGCCAGGACCCAAAGACCTAGCTGGCCTGAAGGGCCCCCAGGGGGCCACCAAGCAGCCCCTCTCAATTTGGGTCTGGGGGCTTTCGTTGGGCATGGATACCTGAGAGGTACCTGCAAGGTTGCAGTTCGCGGCCCGAGAAGCACTCTCCGGCCAACATGCCCAACTGCAGCAACAGCTCCCAAACCGAAGGAGCCAGGACCCAAAGACCTAGCTGGCCTGAAGGGCCCCCAGGGGGCCCCCAAGCAGCCCCTCTCCATTTGGGTCTGGGGGCTTTCGTTGGGCCGGGAACCTGGGAGAATCCTGCAAGGTTGCAGTTCGCGGCCCGAGAAGCACTCTCCAGCCAACATGCCCAACTGCAGCAACAGCTCCCAAACCGAAGGAGCCAGGACCCAAAGACCTAGCTGGCCTGAAGGGCCCCCAGGGGGGCCCCAAGCAGCCCCTCTCAATTTGGGTCTGGGGGCTTTCGTTGGGCCGGGAACCTGGGGGAATCCTGCAAGGTTGCAGTTCGCAGCCCGAGAAGCACTCTCCGGCCAACATGCCCAACTGCAGCAACAGCTCCCAAACCGAAGGAGCCAGGACCCAAAGACCTAGCTGGCCTGAAGGGCCCCCAGGGGGGCCCCAAGCAGCCCCTCTCAATTTGGGTCTGGGGGCTTTCGTTGGGCCGGGAACCTGGGAGAATCCTGCAAGGTTGCAGTTCGCGGCCCGAGAAGCACTCTCCGGCCAACATGCCCAACTGCAGCAACAGCTCCCAAACCGAAGGAGCCAGGACCCAAAGACCTAGCTGGCCTGAAGGGCCCCCAGGGGGCCCCCAAGCAGCCCCTCTCACTTTGGGTCTGGGGGCTTTCGTTGGGCCGGGAACCTGGGAGAATCCTGCAAGGTTGCAGTTCGCGGCCCGAGAAGCACTCTCCGGCCAACATGCCCAACTGCAGCAACAGCTCCCAAAGCGAAGGAGCCAGGACCCAAAGACCTAGCTGGCCTGAAGGGCCCCCAGGGGGCCCCCAAGCAGCCCCTCTCAATTTGGGTCTGGGGGCTTTCGTTGGGCCGGGAACCTGGGAGATTCATGCAAGGTTGCAGTTCGCGGCCCGAGAAGCACTCTCCGGCCAACATGCCCAACTGCAGCAACAGCTCCCAAAGCGAAGGAGCCAGGACACAAAGACCTAGCTGGCCTGAAGGGCCCCCAGGGGGCCCCCAAGCAGCCCCTCTCACTTTGGGTCTGGGGGCTTTCGTTGGGCATGGAACCTGGGAGAATCCTGCAAGGTTGCAGTTCGCGGCCCGAGAAGCACTCTCCGGCCAACATGCCCAACTGCAGCAACAGCTCCCAAACCGAATGAGCTAGGACACAAAGACCTAGCTGGCCTGAAGGGCCCCCAGGGGGGCCCCAAGCAGCCCCTCTCAATTTGGGTCTGGGGCCTTTCGTTGGGCCGGGAACCTGGGGGAATCCTGCAAGGTTGCAGTTCGCGGCCCGAGAAGCACTCTCCGGCCAACATGCCCAATATCCAGCAACAGCTCCCAAACCGAAGGAGCCAGGACCCAAAGACCTAGCTGGCCTGAAGGGCCCCCAGGGGGGCCCCAAGCAGCCCCTCTCCATTTGGGTCTGGGGGCTTTCGTTGGGCCGGGAACCTGGGAGAATCCTGCAAGGTTGCAGTTCGCGGCCCGAGAAGCACTCTCCGGCCAACATGCCCAACTGCAGCAACAGCTCCCAAACCGAAGGAGCCAGGACCCAAAGACCTAGCTGGCCTGAAGGGCCCCCAGGGGGCCCCCAAGCAGCCCCTCTCACTTTGGGTCTGGGGGCTTTCGTTGGGCCGGGAACCTGGGAGAATCCTGCAAGGTTGCAGTTCGCGGCCCGAGAAGCACTCTCCAGCCAACATGCCCAACTGCAGCAACAGCTCCCAAACCGAATGAGCCAGGACCCAAAGACCTAGCTGGCCTGAAGGGCCCCCAGGGGGGCCCCAAGCAGCCCCTCTCAATTTGGGTCTGGGGGCTTTCGTTGGGCGCGGAACCTGGGAGAATCCTGCAAGGTTGCAGTTCGCGGCCCGAGAAGCACTCTCCGGCCAACATGCCCAATATCCAGCAACAGCTCCCAAACCGAATGAGCCAGGACACAAAGACCTAGCTGGCCTGAAGGGCCCCCAGGGGGCCCCCAAGTAGGCCCTCTCCATTTGGGTCTGGGGGCTTTCTTTAGGCTGAGAACCTGGGAGATACCTGCAAGGTTGCAGTTCGCGGCCCGAGAAGCACTCTCCGGCCAACATGCCCAATATCCAGCAACAGCTCCCAAAGCGAAGGAGCCAGGACCCAAAGACCTAGCTGGCCTGAAGGGCCCCCAGAAGGCCACCAAGCAGCCCCTCTCCATTTGGGTCTGGGGGCTTTCGTTGGGCATGTATACCTGAGAGGTACCTGCAAGTTACAGTTCGCGGCCCGAGAAGCACTCTCCGGCCAACATGCCCAACTGCAGCAACAGCTCCCAAAGCGAAGGAGCCAGGACCCAAAGACCTAGCTGGCCTGAACGGCCCCCAGGGGGCCCCCAAGTAGGCCCTCTCCATTTGGGTCTGGGGGCTTTCTTTAGGCTGAGAACCTGGGAGATACCAGCAAGTTTCCAGTTCGCGGCCCGAGAAGCACTCTCCGGCCAACATGCCCAATATCCAGCAACAGCTCCCAAAGCGAAGGAGCCAGGACCCAAAGACCAAGCTGGCCTGAAGGGCCCCCAGGGGGCCCCCAAGCAGCCCCTCTCAATTTGGGTCTGGGGGCTTTCGTTGGGCATGTATACCTGAGAGGTACCTGCAAGTTACAGTTCGCGGCCGAGAAGCACTCTCCGCCCAACATGCCCAACTGCAGCAACAGCTCCCAAAGCGAAGGAGCCAGGACCCAAAGACCTAGCTGGCCTGAAGGGCCCCCAGGGGGCCACCAAGCAGCCCCTCTCAATTTAGGTCTGGGGGCTTTCGTTGGGCATGGATACCTGAGAGGTACCTGCAAGGTTGCAGTTCGCGGCCCGAGAAGCACTCTCCGGCCAACATGCCCAACTGCAGCAACAGCTCCCAAAGCGAAGGAGCCAGGACCCAAAGACCTAGCTGGCCTGAAGGGCCCCCAGGGGGCCCCCAAGCAGCCCCTCTCCATTTGGGTCTGGGGGCTTTCGTTGGGCCGGGAACCTGGGAGAATCCTGCAAGGTTGCAGTTCGCGGCCCGAGAAGCACTCTCCGGCCAACATGCCCAACTGCAGCAACAGCTCCCAAAGCGAAGGAGCCAGGACCCAAAGACCTAGCTGGCCTGAAGGGCCCCCAGGGGGGCCCAAAGAAGTCCCTCTCAATTTGGGTCTGGGGGCTTTTGTTGGGCCGGGAACCTGGGAGAATCCTGCAAGGTTGCAGTTCACGGCCCGAGAAGCACTCTCCGGCCAACATGCCCAACTGCAGCAACAGCTCCCAAACCGAAGGAGCCAGGACCCAAAGACCTAGCTGGCCTGAAGGGCCCCGAGGGGGCCCCCAAGCAGCCCCTCTCCATTTGGGTCTGGGGGCTTTCGTTGGGCCGGGAACCTGGGAGAATCCTGCAAGGTTGCAGTTCGCGGCCCGAGAAGCACTCTCCGGCCAACATGCCCAACTGCAGCAACAGCTCCCAAACCGAAGGAGCCAGGACCCAAAGACCTAGCTGGCCTGAAGGGCCCCCAGGGGGCCCCCAAGCAGCCCCTCTCCATTTGGGTCTGGGGCCTTTCGTTGGGCCGGGAACCTGGGAGATTCCTGCGAGGTTGCAGTTCGCGGCCCGAGAAGCACTCTCCGGCCAACATGCCCAACTGCAGCAACAGCTCCCAAACCGAAGGAGCCAGGACCCAAAGACCTAGCTGGCCTGAAGGGCCCCCAGGGGGCCCCCAAGTAGGCCCTCTCCATTTGGGTCTGGGGGCTTTCTTTAGGCTGAGAACCTGGGAGATACCAGCAAGGTTGCAGTTCGCGGCCCGAGAAGCACTCTCCGGCCAACATGCCCAATATCCAGCAACAGCTCCCAAAGCGAAGGAGCCAGGACCCAAAGACCTAGCTGGCCTGAAGGGCCCCCAGAAGGCCACCAAGCAGCCCCTCTCCATTTGGGTCTGGGGGCTTTCGTTGGGCATGTATACCTGAGAGGTACCTGCAAGTTACAGTTCGCGGCCCGAGAAGCACTCTCCGGCCAACATGCCCAACTGCAGCAACAGCTCCCAAAGCGAAGGAGCCAGGACCCAAAGACCTAGCTGGCCTGAACGGCCCCCAGGGGGCCCCCAAGTAGGCCCTCTCCATTTGGGTCTGGGGGCTTTCTTTAGGCTGAGAACCTGGGAGATACCAGCAAGTTTCCAGTTCGCGGCCCGAGAAGCACTCTCCGGCCAACATGCCCAATATCCAGCAACAGCTCCCAAAGCGAAGGAGCCAGGACCCAAAGACCAAGCTGGCCTGAAGGGCCCCCAGGGGGCCCCCAAGCAGCCCCTCTCAATTTGGGTCTGGGGGCTTTCGTTGGGCATGTATACCTGAGAGGTACCTGCAAGTTACAGTTCGCGGCCGAGAAGCACTCTCCGCCCAACATGCCCAACTGCAGCAACAGCTCCCAAAGCGAAGGAGCCAGGACCCAAAGACCTAGCTGGCCGGAAGGGCCCCCAGGGGGCCACCAAGCAGCCCCTCTCAATTTAGGTCTGGGGGCTTTCGTTGGGCATGGATACCTGAGAGGTACCTGCAAGGTTGCAGTTCGCGGCCCGAGAAGCACTCTCCGGCCAACATGCCCAACTGCAGCAACAGCTCCCAAAGCGAAGGAGCCAGGACCCAAAGACCTAGCTGGCCTGAAGGGCCCCCAGGGGGCCCCCAAGCAGCCCCTCTCCATTTGGGTCTGGGGGCTTTCGTTGGGCCGGGAACCTGGGAGAATCCTGCAAGGTTGCAGTTCGCGGCCCGAGAAGCACTCTCCGGCCAACATGCCCAACTGCAGCAACAGCTCCCAAAGCGAAGGAGCCAGGACCCAAAGACCTAGCTGGCCTGAAGGGCCCCCAGGGGGGCCCAAAGAAGTCCCTCTCAATTTGGGTCTGGGGGCTTTTGTTGGGCCGGGAACCTGGGAGAATCCTGCAAGGTTGCAGTTCGCGGCCCGAGAAGCACTCTCCGGCCAACATGCCCAACTGCAGCAACAGCTCCCAAACCGAAGGAGCCAGGACCCAAAGACCTAGCTGGCCTGAAGGGCCCCGAGGGGGCCCCCAAGCAGCCCCTCTCCATTTGGGTCTGGGGGCTTTCGTTGGGCCGGGAACCTGGGAGAATCCTGCAAGGTTGCAGTTCGCGGCCCGAGAAGCACTCTCCGGCCAACATGCCCAACTGCAGCAACAGCTCCCAAACCGAAGGAGCCAGGACCCAAAGACCTAGCTGGCCTGAAGGGCCCCCAGGGGGCCCCCAAGCAGCCCCTCTCCATTTGGGTCTGGGGCCTTTCGTTGGGCCGGGAACCTGGGAGATTCCTGCGAGGTTGCAGTTCGCGGCCCGAGAAGCACTCTCCGGCCAACATGCCCAACTGCAGCAACAGCTCCCAAACCGAAGGAGCCAGGACCCAAAGACCTAGCTGGCCTGAAGGGCCCCCAGGGGGCCCCCAAGTAGGCCCTCTCCATTTGGGTCTGGGGGCTTTCTTTAGGCTGAGAACCTGGGAGATACCAGCAAGGTTGCAGTTCGCGGCCCGAGAAGCACTCTCCGGCCAACATGCCCAATATCCAGCAACAGCTCCCAAAGCGAAGGAGCCAGGACCCAAAGACCTAGCTGGCCTGAAGGGCCCCCAGGGGGCCCCCAAGCAGCCCCTCTCAATTTGGGTCTGGGGGCTTTCGTTGGGCATGTATACCTGAGAGGTACCTGCAAGTTACAGTTCGCGGCCGAGAAGCACTCTCCGCCCAACATGCCCAACTGCAGCAACAGCTCCCAAAGCGAAGGAGCCAGGACCCAAAGACCTAGCTGGCCTGAAGGGCCCCCAGGGGGCCACCAAGCAGCCCCTCTCAATTTGGGTCTGGGGGCTTTCGTTGGGCATGGATACCTGCGAGGTACCTGCAAGGTTGCAGTTCGCGGCCCGAGAAGCACTCTCCGGCCAACATGCCCAACTGCAGCAACAGCTCCCAAACCGAAGGAGCCAGGACCCAAAGACCTAGCTGGCCTGAAGGGCCCCCAGGGGGCCCCCAAGCAGCCCCTCTCCATTTGGGTCTGGGGGCTTTCGTTGGGCCGGGAACCTGGGAGAATCCTGCAAGGTTGCAGTTCGCGGCCCGAGAAGCACTCTCCAGCCAACATGCCCAAGTGCAGCAACAGCTCCCAAACCGAATGAGCCAGGACCCAAAGACCTAGCTGGCCTGAAGGGCCCCCAGGGGGGCCCCAAGCAGCCCCTCTCAATTTGGGTCTGGGGGCTTTCGTTGGGCCGGGAACTTGGGGGAATCCTGCAAGGTTGCAGTTCGCGGCCCGAGAAGCACTCTCCGGCCAACATGCCCAACTGCAGCAACAGCTCCCAAACCGAATGAGCCAGGACCCAAAGACCTAGCTGGCCTGAAGGGCCCCCAGGGGGGCCCCAAGCAGCCCCTCTCAATTTGGGTCTGGGGGCTTTCGTTGGGCCGGGAACCTGGGAGAATCCTGCAAGGTTGCAGTTCGCGGCCCGAGAAGCACTCTCCGGCCAACATGCCCAACTGCAGCAACAGCTCCCAAACCGAAGGAGCCAGGACCCAAAGACCTAGCTGGCCTGAAGGGCCCCCAGGGGGCCCCCAAGCAGCCCCTCTCACTTTGGGTCTGGGGGCTTTCGTTGGGCCGGGAACCTGGGAGAATCCTGCAAGGTTGCAGTTCGCGGCCCGAGAAGCACTCTCCAGCCAACATGCCCAACTGCAGCAACAGCTCCCAAACCGAAGGAGCCAGGACCCAAAGACCTAGCTGGCCTGAAGGGCCCCCAGGGGGCCCCCAAGCAGCCCCTCTCCATTTGGGTCTGGGGCCTTTCGTTGGGCCGGGAACCTGGGAGATTCCTGCGAGGTTGCAGTTCGCGGCCCGAGAAGCACTCTCCGGCCAACATGCCCAACTGCAGCAACAGCTCCCAAACCGAAGGAGCCAGGACCCAAAGACCTAGCTGGCCTGAAGGGCCCCCAGGGGGCCCCCAAGTAGGCCCTCTCCATTTGGGTCTGGGGGCTTTCTTTAGGCTGAGAACCTGGGAGATACCAGCAAGGTTGCAGTTCGCGGCCCGAGAAGCACTCTCCGGCCAACATGCCCAATATCCAGCAACAGCTCCCAAAGCGAAGGAGCCAGGACCCAAAGACCTAGCTGGCCTGAAGGGCCCCCAGGGGGCCCCCAAGCAGCCCCTCTCAATTTGGGTCTGGGGGCTTTCGTTGGGCATGTATACCTGAGAGGTACCTGCAAGTTACAGTTCGCGGCCGAGAAGCACTCTCCGCCCAACATGCCCAACTGCAGCAACAGCTCCCAAACCGAAGGAGCCAGGACCCAAAGACCTAGCTGGCCTGAAGGGCCCCCAGGGGGCCACCAAGCAGCCCCTCTCAATTTGGGTCTGGGGGCTTTCGTTGGGCATGGATACCTGAGAGGTACCTGCAAGGTTGCAGTTCGCGGCCCGAGAAGCACTCTCCGGCCAACATGCCCAACTGCAGCAACAGCTCCCAAACCGAAGGAGCCAGGACCCAAAGACCTAGCTGGCCTGAAGGGCCCCCAGGGGGCCCCCAAGCAGCCCCTCTCCATTTGGGTCTGGGGGCTTTCGTTGGGCCGGGAACCTGGGAGAATCCTGCAAGGTTGCAGTTCGCGGCCCGAGAAGCACTCTCCGGCCAACATGCCCAACTGCAGCAACAGCTCCCAAACCGAAGGAGCCAGGACCCAAAGACCTAGCTGGCCTGAAGGGCCCCCAGGGGGCCCCCAAGCAGCCCCTCTCCATTTGGGTCTGGGGGCTTTCGTTGGGCCGGGAACCTGGGAGATTCATGCAAGGTTGCAGTTCGCGGCCCGAGAAGCACTCTCCGGCCAACATGCCCAACTGCAGCAACAGCTCCCAAAGCGAAGGAGCCAGGACACAAAGACCTAGCTGGCCTGAAGGGCCCCCAGGGGGCCCCCAAGCAGCCCCTCTCCATTTGGGTCTGGGGGCTTTCGTTGGGCATGGAACCTGGGAGAATCCTGCAAGGTTGCAGTTCGCGGCCCGAGAAGCACTCTCCGGCCAACATGCCCAACTGCAGCAACAGCTCCCAAACCGAAGGAGCCAGGACCCAAAGACCTAGCTGGCCTGAAGGGCCCCCAGGGGGGCCCCAAGCAGCCCCTCTCAATTTGGGTCTGGGGCTTTCGTTGGGCCGGGAACCTGGGAGAATCCTGCAAGGTTGCAGTTCGCGGCCCGAGAAGCACTCTCCGGCCAACATGCCCAACTGCAGCAACAGCTCCCAAACCGAAGGAGCCAGGACCCAAAGACCTAGCTGGCCTGAAGGGCCCCCAGGGGGCCCCCAAGCAGCCCCTCTCAATTTGGGTCTGGGGCCTTTCGTTGGGCCGGGAACCTGGGAGATTCCTGCGAGGTTGTAGTTCGCGGCCCGAGAAGCACTCTCCGGCCAACATGCCCAACTGCAGCAACAGCTCCCAAAGCGAAGGAGCCAGGACCCAAAGACCTAGCTGGCCTGAAGGGCCCCCATGGGGCCCCCAAGGAGCTCCTCTCCATTTGGGTCTGGGGGCTTTAGTTGGGTCGGGAACCTGGGAGATTCCTGCTAGGTTGCAGTTCGCGGCCCGAGAAGCACTCTCCGGCCAACATGCCCAACTGCAGCAACAGCTCCCAAAGCGAAGGAGCCAGGACCCAAAGACCTAGCTGGCCTGAAGGGCCCCCAGAGGGACCCCAAGCAGCCCCTCTCCATTTGGGTCTGGGGGCTTTTGTTGGGCCGGGAACCTGAAAGATTCCTGCAAGGTTGCAGTTCGAGGCCGAGAAGCACTCTCCGCCTAACATGCCCAACTGCAGCAACAGCTCCCAAACCGAAGGAGCCAGGACCCAAAGACCTAGCTGGCCTGAAGGGCCCCCAGGGGGCCCCCAAGCAGCCCCTCTCCATTTGGGTCTGGGGGCTTTTGTTGGGCCGGGAACCTGGGAGATTCCTTCAAGGTTGCAGTTCGCGGCCCGAGAAGCACTCTCCGCCCAACATGCCCAACTGCAGCAACAGCTCCCAAACCGAAGGAGCCAGGACCCAAAGACCTAGCTGGCCTGAAGGGCCCCCAGGGGGCCCCCAAGCAGCCCCTCTCCATTTGGGTCTGGGGGCTTTCGTTGGGCCGGGAACCTGGGAGGTACCAGCAAGGTTGCAGTTCGCGGCCCGAGAAGCACTCTCCGGCCAACATGCCCAACTGCAGCAACAGCTCCCAAAGCGAAGGAGCCAGGACCCAAAGACCTAGCTGGCCTGAAGGGCCCCCAGGAGGCCCCCAAGCAGCCCCTCTCCATTTGGGTCTGGGGGCTTTCGTTGGGCATGGATACCTGAGAGGTACCTGCAAGGTTACAGTTCGCGGCCCGAGAAGCACTCTCCGGCCAACATGCCCAACTGCAGCAACAGCTCCCAAAGCGAAGGAGCCAGGACCCAAAGACCTAGCTGGCCTGAAGGGCCCCTAGGGGGCCCCCAAGCAGCCCCTCTCAATTTGGGTCTGGGGGCTTTAGTTGGGCCGGGAACCTGGGAGATTCATGCAAGGTTGCAGTTCGCGGCCCGAGAAGCACTCTCCGGCCAACATGCCCAACTGCAGCAACAGCTCCCAAACCGAAGGAGCCAGGACCCAAAGACCTAGCTGGCCTGAAGGGCCCCCAGGGGGCCCCCAAGCAGCCCCTCTCAATTTGGGTCTGGGGGCTTTCGTTGGGCATGGATACCTGAGAGGTACCTGCAAGGTTACAGTTCGCGGCCCGAGAAGCACTCTCCGGCCAACATGCCCAACTGCAGCAACAGCTCCCAAACCGAAGGAGCCAGGACCCAAAGACCTAGCTGGCCTGAAGGGCCCCCAGGGGGCCCCCAAGCAGCCCCTCTCAATTTGGGTCTGGGGGCTTTCGTTGGGCATGGAACCTGGGAGATTCATGCAAGGTTGCAGTTCGAGGCCCAAGAAGCACTCTCCGGCCAACATGCCCAACTGCAGCAACAGCTCCCAAACCGAAGGAGCCAGGACCCAAAGACCTAGCTGGCCTGAAGGGCCCCCAGGGGGGCCCAAAGAAGTCCCTCTCAATTTGGGTCTGGGGACTTTTGTTGGGCCGGGAACCTGGGAGAATCCTGCAAGGTTGCAGTTCGCGGCCCGAGAAGCACTCTCCGGCCAACATGCCCAACTGCAGCAACAGCTCCCAAACCGAAGGAGCCAGGACCCAAAGACCTAGCTGGCCTGAAGGGCCCCGAGGGGGCCCCCAAGCAGCCCCTCTCCATTTGGGTCTGGGGGCTTTCGTTGGGCCGGGAACCTGGGAGAATCCTGCAAGGTTGCAGTTCGCGGCCCGAGAAGCACTCTCCGGCCAACATGCCCAACTGCAGCAACAGCTCCCAAACCGAAGGAGCCAGGACCCAAAGACCTAGCTGGCCTGAAGGGCCCCCAGGGGGCCCCCAAGCAGCCCCTCTCCATTTGGGTCTGGGGGCTTTTGTTGGGCCGGGAACCTGGGAGATTCCTGCAAGGTTGCAGTTCGAGGCCCGAGAAGCACCCTCCGCCCAACATGCCCAACGTCAACAACAGCTCCCAAACCGAATGAGCCAGGACACAAAGACCTAGCTGGCCTGAAGGGCCCCCAGGGGGCCCCCAAGCAGCCCCTCTCCATTTGGGTCTGGGGGCTTTCTTTAGGATGAGAACCTGGGAGATACCAGCAAGGTTGCAGTTCGCGGCCCGAGAAGCACTCTCCGGCCAACATGCCCAATATCCAGCAACAGCTCCCAAACCGAAGGAGCCAGGACCCAAAGACCTAGCTGGCCTGAAGGGCCCCCAGGGGGCCCCCAAGCAGCCTCTCTCAATTTGTGTCTGGGGGCTTTCGTTGGGCCGGGAACCTGGGAGAATCCTGCAAGGTTGCAGTTCGCGGCCCGAGAAGCACTCTCCGGCCAACATGCCCAACTGCAGCAACAGCTCCCAAACCGAAGGAGCCAGGACCCAAAGACCTAGCTGGCCTGAAGGGCCCCCAGGGGGCCCCCAAGCAGCCCCTCTCCATTTGGGTCTGGGGTCTTTTGTTGGGCCGGGAACCTGGGAGATTCCTGCAAGGTTGCAGTTCGAGGCCCGAGAAGCACTCTCCGCCCAACATGCCCAACGTCAACAACAGCTCCCAAACCGAATGAGCCAGGACCCAAAGACCTAGCTGGCCTGAAGAGCCCCCAAGCAGCCCCTCTCCATTTGGGTCTGGGGGCTTTCTTTAGGATGAGAACCTGGGAGATACCAGCAAGGTTGCAGTTCGCGGCCCGAGAAGCACTCTCCGGCCAACATGCCCAATATCCAGCAACAGCTCCCAAAGCGAAGGAGCCAGGACCCAAAGACCTAGCTGGCCTGAAAGGCCCCCAGAAGGCCACCAAGCAGCCCCTCTCCATTTGGGTCTGGGGGCTTTAGTTGGGCCGGGAACCTGGGAGGTACCAGCAAGGTTCCAGTTCGCTGCCGGAGAAGCACTCTCCGGCCAACATGCCCAACTGCAGCAACAGCTCCCAAAGCGAAGGAGCCAGGACCCAAAGACCTAGCTGGCCTGAAGGGCCCCCAGGGGGCCCCCAAGCAGCCCCTCTCACTTTGGGTCTGGGGGCTTTCGTTGGGCCGGGAACCTGGGAGATTCATGCAAGGTTGCAGTTCGCGGCCCGAGAAGCACTCTCCGGCCAACATGCCCAACTGCAGCAACAGCTCCCAAACCGAAGGAGCCAGGACCCAAAGACCTAGCTGGCCTGAAGGGCCCCCAGGGGGCCCCCAAGCAGCCCCTCTCAATTTGGGTCTGGGGGCTTTCGTTGGGCATGGATACCTGAGAGGTACCTGCAAGGTTACAGTTCGCGGCCCGAGAAGCACTCTCCGGCCAACATGCCCAACTGCAGCAACAGCTCCCAAAGCGAAGGAGCCAGGACACAAAGACCTAGCTGGCCTGAAGGGCCCCCAGGGGGCCCCCAAGCAGCCCCTCTCCATTTGGGTCTGGGGGCTTTTGTTGGGCCGGGAACCTGGGAGATTCCTTCAAGGTTGCAGTTCGCGGCCCGAGAAGCACTCTCCGCCCAACATGCCCAACTGCAGCAACAGCTCCCAAACCGAAGGAGCCAGGACCCAAAGACCTAGCTGGCCTG